>NC_058031.1:14338022-15538022 GCF_019176455.1 Solea senegalensis
TACTTCCAAGGTGGATTGGATCCAAATCATATAACTTCCACATGCCGCAAGAACTGCAGGCACCCTCGAAATTTCGGCACGGAATTGCCGATCTAGTTCCGCTTGATATTCTCGCGCCCCGCCAAAAGTTTGCCGCGCTTCTCCTCCCGCAGTTTTGAGAAACCCCCAACACAAGTTATATCAAAACGTGCGCCTTGACCGGGAATCGTGTGCTATGACTTTTCTAAGACTTTCGCGTAACCATGGCGACAGAAATCGCAAAAATGTAAAATAATTTCCACTCACACAATAATGGGAAACGACCGTAAACCAAGCCCGCTTTGGAGCATCACAGTGTCATCATACTTTAACGTAGAAACGTGGTTGGAACTTTAAACGAGTCACAAGACTTGGGACTTTTCTGACCTAAGTCAAAGTTTTGACACATGTTACGGTTTTTAAACAATCGCAGTTTACGTTTTGTACTTTTTTTTTACGTTTTCAGATTTTATAATGGGTGTTTGAGTGGTGTGTGGGCGGCAGCTAGAGTGGCCCACTCTAGCGAGATCCAGCAAAATAATCACCAAAAATCTCTAAACAAACTCCTCTCCTGCCCACAATTTTCAACCTACACGGACAATTTTTACATCAAAACGTTGCCATGGGCGTCGTCTAACCCTGTGTGTGTTTTCATGTTCATATGACTTGTAGTTTTTCTTAAAATCACCTCAAAGCGCAGACAACTCCGGTCACACTCTCCATTGACTCCCATGTTAAAATGTCTGCTTTTGAGTTCTGGAAAAATCAAGACGAAGGTGATTTTAAAACTGTGATTTCTCTGTCAATTCACGTCCGTTTGTCACCAATTTAAATGTGGGAGTTGCCGAAAGCCTCCTGACGCTCACAAACCAAAAATTTTATCTCTATCATCAACCGTTCTTGAAATATGACAATTTTAAAACATGCTGTTTTCTCTGCTTTCTCTGCTGGTTTTGGAGAGATAGAGACAAGCGTGTGTTTGCGTGTGGGTGCGTGTGGGTGCGTGTGTGTAAGGAGCAGAGGGGACTTTGGGAGGGGCTTGTCAGTCTCTCTGTATTCTTCCACCCAAAACTATGACGTCTAACTCCTCCCACAGTTTTGAGAAAACCCCCACACATGTTATATCAAAACGTGCGGCTCGACCGGGACTTGTGTGCGATGACTATTTCTAAGCGTTTCAAGTAACCATGGCCAAAAAAATCGCAAAAAACTGCCATATAACTTCTCTCTCCTTTAAAACTTAAAAAATATGTCCTCGTACTTCCAAGGTGGATTGGATCCAAATCATATAACTTCCACATGCCGCAAGAACTGCAGGCACCCTCGAAATTTCGGCACGGAATTGCCGATCTAGTTAGGTGCCTGCAGCCGCAAGGCATTCTAGTCAGAACTCCCTAGAGTTCTCACTAGATTGCATTGCGTTGCAAGCATCTATTGATATTCCTACGCGTTTATTCTTCTTATTTTTCCTCTTCCTCCCTAAAAGTTTGGCGCGCTTCTCCTCCCGCAGTTCTGAGAAAACCCCAACACAAGTTACATCAAAACGTGCGCCTTGACCGGGAATCGCGTGCTATGACTTTTATAAGCGTTTCCAGTAACCATGGCGACAGAAATCGCAAAAATGTAAAATAATTTCCACTCACACAATAATGGGAAACCGAAAAAAACCAAGCCCACTTTGGAGCATCACAGTGTCGTCATACTTTGCCGTAGAAACATGATTGTTTCTTTAAACGAGTCACAAGACTTGGGACTTTTCGGACCTAAGTCAAAGTTTTGATACATGTTACGGTTTATAAACAATCGCAGTTTACGTTTTGTACTTTTTTTTTACGTTTTCAGATTTTATAATGAGTGTGTATTGCGTGTGTGGGCGGCAGCTAGAGTGTGCCACTCTAGCGAGATCCAGCAAAATAATCACCAAAAATCTCTAAACAAACTCTTCTCCTGCCCACAATTTCCAACCTACACTGATAATTTTTACATCAAAATGTTGCCATGGGTGTCGTGTAACCCTGTGTGTGTTTTCATGTTCATATGACTTGTAGTTTTTCTTAAAATCACCTCAAAGCGCAGACAACTCCAGTTACACTCTACATTCACTCCCATGTTAAAATGTCTGCTTTTGAGTTCTGGGAAAATCAAGACGAGGGTGATTTTAAAACTGTGATTTCTCTGTCATCTCTTGGCCGTTTGTCACAAATTTAAATGTGGGAGTTGCCGAAAGCCTCCTGACGCTCACAAACCAAAAATTTTATCTCTATCATCAACCGTTCTTGAAATATGACAACTTTAAAACATGCTGTTTTCTCTGCTTTCTCTGCTGGTTTTGGAGAGATAGAGACAAGCGTGTGTTTGCGTGTGGGTGCGTGTGGGTGCGTGTGTGTAAGGAGCAGAGGGGACTTTGGGAGGGGCTTGTCAGTCTCTCTGTATTCTTCCACCCAAAACTTTGACGTCTAACTCCTCCCACAGTTTTGAGAAAACCCCCACACATGTTATATCAAAACGTGCGGCTCGACCGGGACTTGTGTGCGATGACTATTTCTAAGCGTTTCAAGTAACCATGGCCAAAAAAATCGCAAAAAACTGCCATATAACTTCTCTCTCCTTTAAAACTTAAAAAATATGTCCTCGTACTTCCAAGGTGGATTGGATCCAAATCATATAACTTCCACATGCCGCAAGAACTGCAGGCACCCTCGAAATTTCGGCACGGAATTGCCGATCTAGTTCCTATAGTTACTTGTGTTTTATAAACAGCTGGAAATGAGTGTTGTATTTATGTTACTTGAGTGTCTTCCCACAGTCAGTGCTGAATGTACAGCAGTCTCCTCTTTACATCTACCAACTGAATCACTATTAAAAGGTAATTATAAGACATCCTGACACAGCTGTATATAATTACAGCTCTGAGATACACAATAGAGCCATGACATGGACAAAAACAGCTAAAACCCCAGAGGAAAAATCCAAAATAATCATCCCACACCACAATGTAAAAGAGCAAAAGTGGTGATTACAACTCAAGGCCTCGCTGTGTTTTATTCTTATTTTGTAGCTCAGTCAATATGAGGACAAAGAAACAGTTGCCTTGTGGTGGCTGGGTCGCAAAGTTTATGAACTTTACTCTGCCCTGTGACCTTGCTGTGGACACAGGTGAGCAAGAACTGAGTTTCACTGTGAAGATTACTAATTGACCGCTCAGCTGAAGGAAGTTATTTAATTACAGACACAAGCATTGTTTCCATGGAAAAAGGGAGCTGGGAGGTTCAAAGAAAGTTTCCTTCTTAGCTGTTTGTGAACCATATTTTCTTCAGTCCCAATGACACACAAAAATACAACAGATACAAATACTGAAACCAAACACACAATGTTTAGTGATTTCATTTAACCCTTTCCCTCATTTTAAAGGAATTTGTCACCGATTTGCATCTAGCTTAATCATACTAGAATAGGGGTAGTATTTTTGAAAAACTGTGCTTCTCATCCTCAGTTTTTTTTGTTACGTGGTCATAACCCTGTTACTGAACTTCCTGTGGTGTCACTGTCACAGATACATTCACCGCACAATAGCTGCCTTTGTCTATCACCTTGTGTGACACCAGATTTCTGCTCATTTCACTGACAAAGGGTTGTCATGCACACAACAGCCTCTATTGGTTTAACAGAGTGGAGCTGGAAGCGGAAGAGTGTCGAGACACACGCATCAGCTCCCACTAAATCCCACCTCACCTTTACAGCTTTACCAATTTGTGGTAATCCCATCTTGAGAAGGCGTCCCAAAGAAGGTGCATGAGCAGGAAATGAAGAACTATGTCACTGTGTCAAACGGAAACCTTTTAACGGGCTTAATGACGGACTCACCTTAAAGTTATCGCCTCTCAAAAACCACAACATGGCCAGACAGTGGGTCACCACAGCAATCTGACCTGAGTCTTGAGTGGAGTTTTTCTCTTCAAACTCCAGGATCGTTCTTAACATCTCATCCACTTCAGCATGTTGGCTTTTGTCTGATGAAAAAATCAGGAGATGGAGTTAGTTTTTGCAGCATTTTACCAAGAATGTAAATATATTATACATTTAAAGGGCTGCTTCACCCATTTTCTTTAAACTTAAAACAATTACGATGCTGCTGTGTTTGTTTAATTCACATTCTGTTACAGAGTTGGATTAAAAAATGTTTTTCTTTTACTTATGAAACGTATTATAATTGACAGAAACACAGTGAAGAGCCATGAATGTAATGAGACATGCATCTCAGATCCACCGTCTGCTGATCAAAAAAACACTATTTTTTAATTGTATGTATTGTAATTTTAATGTTTGTATATGTGTAACAACAGATGAAACAAACAAATTAGTTTAGTTTTATAGCCTTAGAATGAGGGGCCTTGCTTTACCGAGGCCACCATCTTACACTGACATGTTTCAACAGCAGCATGAATGAATGAACCGGCCAGAGCATGCGTTCATGCAGTCACTTACTACTACAAACAAAGGACAACAACATGCTGTCTTGTAGGTTAAGGCCACTGCAGCTCCCAGACCGTTAGATGTCACTAACTCGTACATGTTGGAATACACTAGAATACCTGGGAAATTGTGCCACAGCTAACAAGCTTAGCATCACATGTAGGGCAGCAGCTGCGATGGAGGGTAGCGGTGCGGAAGCTGCACAGCCTGAGATGTTAGTGCAGTGGTCTCAGCTCTAAGCATGCCGGGGTTAACCTGAGGTTTAGCTTTCGGATTGCGCAGCAAGACAGCTCAGCTAAATATAGCACGGTTGAGTTGACCTTATTTTTTTTTTTTCCACAGCATTACACCGGCGTTAGTGTGCGAAGCAAATGATGGATTGGTGATGTCATTTTGCTGATTCTGGTAGAACAGAACTGGACATGTTGAGAATACCAAACTGTACACGGTTGTAGAGAACAGAGTAGAAAATCCCTTTGGAGCAATTTGTCAGCAGTATTTACACATCTCCAAGACGACAAAGAGAAACGCTCATAAAATAATTAAACAAATAACAATTTCATTAAATGCCAATAAAAGAATGCTGATAAAATCACATGGATTCATGTGAGTATTTTAAATGACAAATCTTTATGTGACAGTACGGACCATATGAGTGCTCCAGCAGCATGCAAGGAGTTTGGGCATTTTGGACATGGGCCTGGACAAGTTTGGACAGATGGACGTGCCAAGTTTGTGTCACCTATGATATGAGGGGAAAACAAGATACAACATGAGGTATACCACTAACCCACGAAAACAAAAAGTACTTCAGGTCACATGGGCAAATACACCCTAAGTTGTTTATTTCACCGTAGAATACAGAGAATGAGTAATGGTCATCTTCCCCTGTTTGGCAAAGACGTTAGCCATGAGAAAGTAGCCTTGACAAGTGACTGTGCTCTCCGGACCATACTCCTCACTGGCAAAGTATATCTGTACACGTGAGACAAAATGATCTTTGTTACGTGATACACAGTATACTCAGAGGTAAGTCATTTTTCAAATTTGTAAATTTACTTATACTTAAGTATGTTTCATCTTGGAAAAGCTGTGCTTTGCTACATACAGGTGAATGATGAGGACAAGTGAATGATAGGGACAAGTGAATGATAGGGACAGGTGAATGATGAGGACAAGTGATGATAGGGACAAGTGAATGGACATGAATGATGGGACAAATGAATGATAGGGACAGGTGAATGATGAGGACAAATGAATGATAGGGACAGGTGAATGATGAGGACAGGTGAATGATAGGGACAGGTGAATGATGAGGACAGGTGAGTGATAAACTGCAAAATTTTTAACAAGCTACTTTTTACTTTAACGTGAGTAAATTTTTAGACCAGTACTTTTACCACTTTTTTTTTTTTATCAAAGTAGAATATTTCAATACTCTTTCCACCTCTGAGTATACTGTAGGCTGCCGTTGCATTGTACATCCTGAAAGTCACACTCTATAAAATATTTACAAGCAGGCACCGAGGCGAGCCCATTCATTCTCCACATCAAAATATCAGCAAAGTTAAACAAACTGAGAGTGAGAGTGCTTCAAATGACACTGACATCATTGGCAAAGTTAAATAGAGCAGCTTCCAGGTTTCCAGTCACTGTGTGGAGGAGACCGAGGCTCCTGTGCAGCTGCCGGTGGAGTGTGTGACCACAGTCTGGGCTCTTCAACACCACCCACTCCACCTGGGACAGGAGCTCTGCCACCAGGCCTAGATTACCCAAACCTGGAAATGCAAGTACACACATGAATATACGTACAGTATTCATTGTACACAGCAAGGAGAAAGGAGGTCGTTTGAGGCGAGAAACCATTTCCCCCCCCCTCCTCACCCATGTTTGCTTCTGCCAGCAGCAGGTAGGCAGGAACCACTTGGACAGTGCAGGGGCCGTGGACGTCAGTAGAACAGCGCAGGCAGAACTGAGCAGCAGGCAGAGCCTCGTAGTGCTTCCTCTCAGAGAGTTTCCTCTGAGCCTCCAACCTGCAAATCTCAATGAGCTCTGTCTGAGTGAGGAAAAGAAAAGCACAAAACACACGTCAGGTTACTTTTACTTTACATTCTTCATCAGCCTTCACAAGAGTAAGAGGTATTAGCTTATATTACAACAGAACCGTCTTGTACGTCTGGGCTCTGAAAAAAAAAACAAATCACCAAAATACAAATCGAAATCCAGGATCTTTACTCACCTTTAAAAGTAAACATGTTCAGTCAGTCATTCACAGTACATTTAAAAAAAAAAACAACCTCTGTATAAATAAAAATAAAATGTGAACTGAAAGCACAGTCTCTTTGTCCCTCCTCGCCCACTGTACTTTCACTTTCTACTTGTTCTGCTACTTCACTTTACTCTAAATACATCTATTTCACATTTGTTGGTGTTTAAATTCTATGTCATTCCCATTGCTGTCCCTGCAGCCCAAATTAGAATTTTTTTTACAATTACAAGGTTTAAATCTCCCACTTTACTATCTATGGGCTCCAGTTATGATTTGGCAACTTAAGGAGTATTAAATACCTTTGGTGTCTACTGATAAATAACTCAGTTCTTCAGAGAAGAAAATTGAAAATATACACCATACGTATGTTTCATAGTCTTACATGCATGTCAGTCATACATGCTCACCTTTTTGAGCTGCATTTCAAGGTGTTCGGCCCCCTGAAGACTGTAGAGTGTTGTGGAACGAATGGGAATAAGCAACTGACAGATTCTCCCATGGATCCCGACCCAGTCGGCCTGCTGGTGCTCAGCATCGCTGAAGAATCATAACACACACACACACACACTGTCACATTAATTTACAGAGCACATTAAATAAACAACAAGATGACTTACTCAACAGAATAAAATGAATCAATATCACAGACCACAGACAAAGAGGCCGCAGTACAAATCAAGTTAAAGAAATTGAGAAGTCAGATAAACATCTTGCAGGTGGAATAAGGGGTTCAAAATCTATAAATGAAGGAGGCTTGAGCGAAATGAAAAATTGCACTCTTAAAGGAATTTGGTGACGCCTGGTAACAGTGAGTGGGTCTTGTTGGAAGTCTGTAGAAGAATGAAAATAAAATGCCAGAGAGAGAAATGCCAATTGTTGAGGCGATTTCTCTCATGCCGCTGTTATATTTTTGTGCTAACATTTACAAAAGCCTGCTCTTGTCGATGCAAACTCCACATTTGCAAAACAGACTTTCTGCCTCACTTAAGAAATACTGTATCTCCTGAGCGTACTAAATTGTATGCCATTACATAACGGGTCTGTAATTTAGTTTATCTGGCTCTTCTGAACACTTTAATGGAAACTGTCTTGGCTTTCCTTTATATTCTCTCTCTCTCTCTCTCCACTGAGTGTGTTTGTGTTTTTGGACCCAAGACAGCGAGCAGTGAGCAGGCAGCGATCCTTGCCACGTCACATCAACTGTGTGAGTCGACACACACACACACACAAGGATTCAGAGCCACTGTGCTTTACTTTGTTTCTGCTGAGCTATACAGTATAACTACTGAATGTATTGTATACTGGAAACAGTAACCTATGCAATGTAATACAAATGTGGATAAGAATTAGTGACATTTCAAGATGAGACTGCAAATTGTAACCAAAGGTGAACTCCTCCGTTCAACCCTCTCTTCCCTGATCACAAACCAGAGAGGATGTTGTTCTTATTTGTTTGCCTAGATCACTTCAGCTTCACACCACAAAATGTATGTTCTAGCAGGTTGGTCCATTCAAGCTGCTGCAGAAACAAGGTAGCGCAACATGGCCGCCTTCATAAAGCAAGGTATATGTATATACATACAAAAAGGCTTATTCCTAGGCTATACAAAAAGTAAAGGATTTTATTTCTTCCAGCATTATACATTAACAATATTTAAACAGACACACTTGCTTATGCAATTCTTCAAAATTTTGCACACTGGACTTAAACCCACAGAAATGGCTTCCAAAGAGAAAAATATGTCGGTCAGACAAAGAACAAATGCTTAGTTAACTCTTAATTGGCAGCGTGTACTCCATAAGCTCTCAGATGTAAACGAAGACAACCACTTTCAGCCATTTTGTGCCTTGTTTTAATGTGTAGTTGAAAGGAATCAGGCTGAAACTAATGTAATTCAAGAAATGTGGTGGCTTAGATGAAAGGAAGCACACTAAGTAGCTGTAAGCTCCCTTTAAGAGACTGGTTGCAGTGTCTCATCCCTTTACATAAATCCCTGCAGGGAGAGATGTCACCACATGCTCCTCTCCACTCCCATTCTATGCTAAGGAGGCTTTCACCACGCAGGCACCATCTTAAGATCTGAAATTGACTCCACAGAGTCAACGGCAACACACTGCCACTGTGTTACATACATAGACAAAAAAAAAAAAAGGCCCACGTTGTCCAACTCAAACACAGAATATTCCACAACAGCCACAAGAGCAACACAATAATGGCTGTGGTGATTTAATTTCCAGCTGTTCCTCTGCCTCCTGACAACACAGTCACATGAGCGGCGACGTGTCTGACTGTGTCTGTTACTGGTTAAAGAATTATGTGCAGCCGACACCGCCCCCTAGCGTCCACAACAAACATTGCTGAGCAACTTTCATTAGACATTGTTCGACTTTTATTCTTCAAAAGGGCAAATTGCGTTCATGGGATTTGTTTTACAGTAATATTAAAAGTCCTAGTGTGAACTTGGATAAATAACTGTAACTTAATTATTTGAACTATCACATATGATTATAACAAATCATAATTCTAATTAGGGTTATTTATATAAAAAGTTAAGACAAAGAAGAATAAGGAGAAGCATAGCCTGTCGGAAATGTATAATAATAATAATAATGCTAAAAACAAACCAATAAAAGCATTATTTCCTCCCACAGCGTGTAACTTACCAGTAAAACGTGACCCGACACTTGTTGCATTGCAGCTTCGCTCTTCTCTGACAAAGTTCACACACCTTTTCTGTTCCTTTGGGCAAAGCGAGAGGAATGATCCGGGATGTTGTGGCCGAAAGCTGTGACTCCTCTTCCATTGTCACAATAAAGCCCAGTTTAAACTGATTTCCAAAGGCAGGTGTTATGGTTTTCGCTCCGTATTGTGTTAACGGATGTGCCGGAGAAGCAAAGTTTACCGTTGCTATGGCAACAGCATCAGCGTTTGCCCCTCTCTGTTACAAAGCTTCCTTTTCTCTCTCACTGATATTACGTTTTTTTGTTCATTGTCTACCAGTGTGAGGTGAAAGGATGAATTACAGTTTGACAGCTGTTGGTATCAAAAGTGACTTTTATTTTGTAAAAAAAATAAACAATAAGTGTACTTAAAATACACTGTGACAATAAATTGACAACACAACATTGTCCTAATCTATGATTTTGTCAAGAGCACCGATTAAATACATATATTTGAAGGAAAATGCCGTATTAGCCCTACAATGCTAAAATAATAATACAAAAGAGAATTGTGCTTTCATATTTGTCTTCCTTTGTCAATATACAATAACAGTAGAAAACACAACAAACAGGAAAATGCCTTAAAACAGAAGATAAGCCTTCATTTATGCAGATAATTCATTGCTATCTTGAAAATACTTGATCCTTTTTTCTGATATACATATATCTAAGATCCAAAAACACATCATCACATCACATAGGCACAAGTTTGTTCAATATGTTTGATTTCTTTCCTAGCTGCTGCTGATGTGTTTGTGTTTCTGGTCACTCTTTTTTACGCAGGTGGATATATATGATGCCACTACACAGCAACAAAGGCACACACACCCAGGCCAGGATGAAGCA
Source organism: Solea senegalensis (assembly GCF_019176455.1). Lineage (NCBI taxonomy): Eukaryota > Metazoa > Chordata > Actinopteri > Pleuronectiformes > Soleidae > Solea > Solea senegalensis. The sequence continues at coordinate 14,348,350 of NC_058031.1, forward strand.
GTAGCCAAAGTGTCCTGAAGTCAGCTCTTTGGAGGTGGGAAGGATTTCCTTCTTGTGCAGCGTGTAGATGAGCGCTGCGGAAAACACAGTGAGGCCTGAAAACAGAGGGATAGGGTTGTTTCAGGAAGGATGGAGAAAAGTTTGCAGTGTTATGTCATATACCAACAAGATGTGAGTAGGACAACATGCACTCTATTCCCATTTAGCATCACAATATAAAAAGAACTGTTACACGTACACATGATTATCTATGAATGTTTTGCTGCTGTAAAAGGTGAATGATCCCCACTGTATAGGATCAACTAAATTCAACTAATCTAATTGAGTCTAATAGAAACTAAAACAATTGGGGTCTCAAATGTATATCCAATCCACCGTATTAACCTGTTAAGTAAGAGCTACTGTACTCAATAATCACACCATGAAGATATGTGGACCAAAGTGCTGTATATCACATAAATACACAAAAAAGACATAATATATGTCTTTTTTGACATATATGTAAACAAAAAGCAATATAAAAATAGAATGTAAAACCAATAAAATACAGAAATGGCTGCTTATTAGGTACACAGGACACAATCCTTTTTAAGGCTATGCATGTTAAAACAGTAGACCAGCACATCTGGCACCAACAGCCATGCCACATTTAAAGTCATTTTAATAATGTTTTTTTCCTCTCCACTCTGACCACACCCCCATGTCTAGTTGCTGCCTGATTGTGGTATTTGCATCAACCAACAGTTGTACCTAATCAAGTGGCTGGTGAATGTAGCTTATTTACTAACTGTACATTCAGTTGCTTCCTGGTGTAGTTTGTGGATGTCGTCATCATGCAGAGACATTGTTTCACTCCACTGTTACCTGCAAAGACTTGACACAGTCCAGTGAAATAGAAGAGTCCCCCCTTAGACATGGTGAACAGCTGACCCAGGAACACCAAGAAGGAGATGGAAGAGAAGACCACGGAGAGAACCATCAGCACCTGAACGGCCTGCAGCCACTCTGAAAAGAGTAAAGAAAACCAGATTAGATTCTCGGGCTTTGTCATTCAGAGAGAAATGATCATGTAGAGTCTCTTTTATCGGGGCATTAAAAACAATGATTTACCAGTTTCTTTGGAGGAAGAACAAAGCCAGGTTCCTGTGGAGTTGTCAAACCTGCAGTTGTACCATAGGTCTGAGTTCTCCATGCCGTCCCACACCCACCACGACTGGAAGGAGAGTTTAGACATGACAGCTGCAAACTGCATAGGCTGCACTTATACGACTACGCGGACTGAGTGATTTTTAATTAAATATCATATTGAGATTATTTTTCACAGGAACTGAGCATATTAAAACATATTTAAAATGATTACTGTGCGATATTTGTGCAGATCTGTGAGAAACAAATCTGTTCTATTCAGTCTGTAGAATAAGGTGTGTATAAATCAAGACAATAATTCATTTTGACACACATTTTGGTCTTAACAAATATTAATTATGTGTATTACCTTCTCCATGGTTGCAATGAACAGCATGGCCAGAGTGATGAGATGCAGCAGGGTCACAAACATAAGCAGGTATGCCATTTTCAAATGTGTTACTAAAAACCAAACAAAAACAGTTTGTTTTTTTTAAAAAATGGAATGTTCTATGAACTAAAGCACCCAATAATACAGTGTGTGACCAGTTTAACGGGGTTTGCATGTTCCACAGTGAAAAGCAGTGTTGAGAGACTTTCCTGTTTTGCCTCAAAACATAACACGGAAAATGTGAGTAAAGTCGAACACAGTACACTCTGTGTTGCAGTGAGTTAATTTTAAAACCTCACTCTCTCTCTTTCTTTGACTGGCCTGTGTGTTACCATGGTTCAGCAAACCCAGAGTCCTCATGGGTGGACCTATTGAAATCTAAACGATGCCAAAATATTTACCCAATTAAAGCCGTAACCCCCCTGTGAATGGTTGTTATTTTTCACGGCAAAGCGTAAAGAGTCTGCAATTCAACCTACATTTGGATTTCATTAGTGCTACTCTAGTTGTAAACCTACAGAGGAAATGAAAGTCTGAGGTTTTTTCAAAGCAATCTTACAACTACACATAGAGAAATAAAGCAGCAACACCAAAGAGGCTATTAGAAGCATCACAACGAGGAGACGTGTGGTAATAAGACAGAGAGGAAAATAAGAAATGAGATGAAATGGTCTGTGAAGATCCCTATCTGTAGGAGAGGTCCATTTGGGTGGTGGTGAGTGGAGTCACAATTATTCTTAATTATGTCACTGGAGGTAATCCATCATCTTGAAGTGGATGAAAGATAAATTGCAATAAAGTGGAGAGAGTAACATTTATAAAAGAACAGCAAAATGGTTCAAATCCAATAATAATAAAAACATTTTATTTAAGATATGCTAACAATATGTTTCTTGTTGCAAGTTTTGTAAAGAGTTATCTTATCAACACTGAACACATGCATCTCTTGATGGCAGTATTTATTTTAGAGCTTATGTTACTGGTTGTTATTGTGTTATTGTGTAAAAGTCTTCTCAATCTCTTTATTAGAATAAAACCTTCTAAGCCTTCTCATACAATGATCAGTGAAATGTTTCCAACATATAAGACCAAATTTCAATCACACCATGTATTCAAAATGCCAGAGGTCACATAATCTTACAGCAGCAAAGCAAACATTAAAACCGGAGTTGACCTAAGACCTCTGCACAGTACTGTGTGTGATGCAAGCGTCATTACGATGACACATTTGTGTAAATGTAATCTACTGCGGTTTAACAAGATAGCTATTGAAATGTTATGAAAAGTCAAGAAAATATCTCCTTACCACGGTTACTGCCTGTTCCTCTGACTCTGAGGCTGTGGCTAGGAGCAGTTTCACTACTCTACTACATTGTGCCCCTCTTGGTGGTCCTCTCCTTTCCAGCCTTGCCGCACCCCCTCTATTTTTTCTATCACTCCATCCAAACTTTCCAAGGAGAACGCCCATTTCCTCTGTGCAGAACAGAGCTCCCTTTTGCTCGGCCTCGTGGTCCCTCAGAACAACATCACCGTCCAAAAATGAGTCAAATGAGACCCACCCATGGCCAGTGGAGGCACGTAAAAACCACATGAAAAGAACTTCTCTGTAAACAGACTGCTGTACGTGCTTCTCTGGTATCATGAGCATTTTGCCATACCTCATACAACCCATTCAAGAGCTGACTCTCACTCGAGTAGATATGACAAATAAACACACGGCTGCAACATAGCTCACATTTCCACACCAGAACTTTATGAGTATTAAGAGTGCACTGGTCACACTTAAAACATCTGGGTGGGACACATCATGCTAACGTGCCCAAATGCATGCACTGTGTAAGGGTCAATGGAGGTAACAGCCAAACTTATTATCAAGCTTGAAAACACCAGTTTTACATTTATTTATATTCAATATATATTCAGAAAGTGCAAAATAAAAAAAATTTGGATGATACATTTTGGAAAAAGTGGAATAAGGTTAATGGCAAATTGAAAGATTATTTAAAATACTGTACAAAGTTTGCCTTTCAATTTATTCATTTTATATTCCACTCTATTCTGTTTTGTATGTACAGAATGAAATTATAAAAAATAATGTATACAAAAAGGATATATATATATATGTATATATATATATATATATATAAATATATCAACGTTATGAATGTCTGTATGTTTTTTATGAATATATCTGTTTTACATATTGTTCCAGATAAAAACAAACACTTTTATTTTGAAATTCCGTGAAATATCGTATTAATATTGTCATTTTGATATATTTTTAAGATATTTTAAGCCCACCCCTTACTGAACAGGCTTTTTCTTTTTTTTTCACTTGTCCGGCCACAAATGTGTAAATTACAACAATAATCCGTTGCCCCATGCCTTCTCTGAATGGTACGGTCCGTTGCCTAGGCGAAAATAGAAGCCGATTCACTCCGCCACGCCTGTCCACAGGCATGGGAACCCGAAGAGGCGAAGACCCGCCCCTTATCCGTCTCTGATTGGGTTATTGTTGAAGAATACGAACAATTATTGGTTAATACTCAGGAATTGTCTAGACAAAGCCAATGAGAAGCGTTGCAGGGGCAGCACTCCGCCCTCCGGGGGTGGGATGAAATAACGGAGGTCTAAGCGCTTGATTTTCTCGTCGCATTTACCGTTTAAAAGGTGAGTGAAACGTCCCTTGCACATTTATGAGCTTTATAACTTTCAAGAAACAAGCATTAAATCAAGAGGTTTCGGTCTTTACAGCCAAAACATTTTACGGTAGTCACCAATTAGTGTCAAAGCTATAGCTACGGCTGTTAGCGATGCAGCGCTAGTCTAATATGTAGCGTAACTTCGGAACAAACTTTGCTAACTAGCAGGTAGCCACAGTCGCCTCGTATTGTTATGTATTAGCTTATAAGCTTCTTAAACACGCGGGTGGAAAGAGTTCAATTGCTGCCCACGAACCTCTTTCACATTAATGAGCTTGCGTGACCAAAAAGGAATGTAAGTGGTCGTTGTCCTAAAAAAGAATCCTCGTTTGCTCCTCCTTGTCAGACATTTTGGGGAGAGTGGTTAGCTTGGAATTAAAATGTTTTTAAGTTTCACATTAAGGCAAATTAAGTATAAAAAGTAGAGATTTAAGGCCAAATGCAACCGTCTCAAGTTCTTACAAAACCTGCCTTTATGCTGGCCGTATTAAATTCTCTAATAACAGTAGTAGCAGATGAAATATAACTAATTAGCTTGAAGCTTTGCATAGCTTCAGGTGATGCATTGTACCTCGTCTATCATAAAGGGGGTGTGGCTGCTTTAATCTCAATTCTTCTTACTGCACGTCCTAACTTGACTATGACAGTATTGTTTTTTAAGCGTTGTGTGTTTTACAGGGTAAACGGAGGACGTTGTTATGGATACAATACTACAACAATCCTTTGGATAACATGTAGGCGAAAAGCCAGCCACTTCCACTACTGAGGAAGAAGTGCATCACTCACATGCAGCTTCAACAAACCTAATGTCTAACCATGGATCATGAAGAGGTAACACTCATTTAAACTTACATTTTGATGATATTTTCTGGGGATGTAGTTTATTTCCAGAGGAGAAATTAATAGATTTCGGTGAGAGGTTATTATTGTTATTATACCTTAAAGTGTTTTTGCCACATATATCATGATAGCACCAACATAGACCATTTGGTGTGATGTTTAAATACATCACATCATGAGACCTGATATCTTACTTGTGACATTTATGTTGCATGTTGTTAGAGCAGCAATGTGTCCTGAAGTAATTTAAATGCTGCATGTGGGTCTGCTCAGGTTACAGGGCCTACAAAGTGCAGTATTGAATTCAGTAACAGGTGTTTAGTGCTGGCATGCCACTCTGATGTTCCCTTATGTGTCTTGTAAATGGATCAGTTTTCATGGGGGCTGACAACCTTGAACTAATAGTGTAGTACAGGATATATATTAGATCAGTGTTTGGCAGAGGTAAGTAACAAACATTTAAATATGTGCTTATGTTGCAGATGAAGCATAGCATGATTAATTATAAAAATTAGTCCCATAGTAGGAATAAAGCACAAAAGTGCATGCAAAAGGTAAGGAAATGGTAAAATAAGCAACAGTGCTCTACAGTTAAGAGACTGACAGTTGCTACGAATGCTGCTTAATATATGGTCAACATTTTACTGGTTAACATAATATTAGGTTCCATAACATTCAGCACTTTCTCTGGATCCTTAGCTGCAGACGGAGCTGGACCAGATTTCTAGGCGGCTTCAGGAGGATGGCTTACCTCCAGCTGCCAGTGCGGAGGAGCGGCAGCGTTTTCTGTGGCAGCAGCTGCTTAGTGGGGAAGAAAAGCTTCAGTCAGTCAACCAGGAACTGCAGACCTTACGTACCCAACAGGCTAATGAGATGAAAGAGGTGAGACTTGTTTGTGTTGTAAAGACTCTTACACCTAAATCCTTATGATTTAGGTTTCCCAAACATCCTTGTCTCACATAGTCAACTTTTGTCAGTGAAACATATTTAAATGCTATATGTGTGGGGTACTTATGTAATAGAGTACTAAGCCAGATGCTCAAAATGTTTGTTTATATCTTTGTCTGTCAGGTGGAGAGCTATGTTGCACATATCCGTGGGCTGTTGGAAGAACGCGAGGGTCTGACTGCAGACTATGAGAGAGACAATGAACAGCTGCGACATGAACTCCACCAGATCCAACAACAACAGGGTAAAACTAGTGATGCTGTGTGTTTGGTATTCATTCCTCTTGCTTGTAGCTTAGCCTGACTCACCTTATTAGAACACTATTTTGTTTTTACATTTTATTCCAAGAACTAATCAGTGTAAATGTCCTTTCCTTTAGAGAGTCAGAGCAAAGAGCTGGCGGAGATGCTGGCTCAGGAAGAACTTGGAGAGATGGGCTTGAACAGCCCCAGTGAGCAGGTGGCTTACTTGCTGGTGGAGAGGGCGACACTGCTGGAAAGGCTGGAGGCTGCTGAGAGAAGATTGGAAAGTCAGAGCCTTACTGGAAACTTAACAGAAGGCTACCACCAGGTAAATGACTGACCTACTTGAGAGGACTCTGTTTTTTGCATGGAAATTAATCACATCGAAGGCCTTTACATGTTTCTACAGTTGATAGACTGTAGTATGAACTGTCACCATGTGGACTATAAATGTAACATAGCTTCCATTATTTGACTTCACAGTCTGTATTGACTCTGCAAATTAATCTAAAAACTTCATAGTTATAGGGGGTAGTGGTTAATTATCCAAGGCAAATGCTGACATATATAATTGTGGTAAAGTGAGTTTCTGTCTATCTGTGACACCAGGGGCAGGAACACATTCACCACATGATGGGGGAAGAGCTACGGCAGCAGAAGGAGGATCTACAGAAAAGAATAGAAAACATGACCAAGGTGAGACCAAGGTGCACATTTATTTTAACCTCTCAGACTTTACAGGGTGAATTATGATTGTAAAGAAAAGTAACAACCAAGTTATTTTTACTTTTGAAGTACAGTGACGCGGTTTGTCTGTTGTGATTTTCCACACACACTGGTCTTTCCTCTCAGCAGTGTACATCCCAGAGTCCATGGAAGAAGCTGTTTGGGCTGCGCAGGTCTGGTCAGAGCAAGCACAATATTACCCCTGTAGGTTTCCACCGGTTTTCCAGCTTCTAACTAACTAACTCGGTAACTAACAGATGTTATGATGTAGAGTTAAACGAAGGCATCGTGGGCTTGTTAACAACTGGTTCTCCTTTTTGAAATTCAGTTCACACTGATGATGTCCCTTGATATTTGCAATGCCACTATGATGCAGATAGTATTGCGTGTCTCAGGAACACACTGTCAGTGTCATTTTGTGAGTACTGATAAGTCTTGGAAATGGGTGAACAGGAGGTATAGGGTGTGCTGGCATGTCACAGGTAACAGCATGTGTACCTTTTGTCCCATTAGTCATGCTCTGCAGTCGAATGCTGAAATTATTCTGCAGCTCACTGCTCTATCGTCTTATCAGGCCTGCGATGATGATGCATGTCTCGTTCAACAGCATGGGTCACCTGCATCTCCACTCTTGCTACCAATGCTCTTTCCTGCTCTTCTCCTCCCACTCTAACCATCCTTAACCTATTTGTTAACACCAGGCTCACTGTGAGGAGACTTCTCAGGAGCGAAATGAGCGCCAGCGGCTGGAGAGAGACCTGGAAGAGGCGTCTCGGAGGCTGGCAATGGCTCATCAAGATATCCGCAGACTCACCAATGAGCTGGATGTTGCCAAAAATAATAACCTGGATTCAAGTGGTAAGTCGTGAAAGACTCACAATATGAATCACTCAGAGAATAATCACTATATGTTACAGTATTTGCTGTTTTGTAAGAAATATGTACGATTACACCAAATACCTTAATGAATGCCCTGCTCTTCAGCAAAAATGGTTGGGCCTTGGATTTAGTTAATACAGTCATTTCACCCTCTAATCAGTGTTTTTCTTTTGTTGCTTTTGGATCTGGAGTTTCACTATAGTTGATTGCAATGATGCACTAACATAATTTGAGTAACACTTAAATGGCATTGATTAGCAGAAAGTATATTTCTGCTCAATAGAATTAAAATATGCTTATGATCTCAGGCTCTGGACTCCAGGGAATGGTCCAGGAAGTAGAAAACCTGAGGAGTGAAGTGGAGAAACTGAAACACTGTGGTGAGACACACTTGGCTGTGATAAACATTATTGCAATAAACACAGCCTAACTTGATGTGCTTCCCATCACTTGACCACATGTCACACTCAATTCTCCTTTGTACGGAGAAGATGTGTCGTGTAGTAGTGCTGATTTTCAAGAACAAAGGTGATGTGCAGAACTGTAGTACGGTAATTACAGAGGCATAAAGTTGATCAGCCACATGAAGATGAGGGAATGAGTTGTTCGAGCTTGGTTAAGGAAAGAAGTGAGGTTCAGTGAGCAGCAGTATGGGTTCATGCCAAGAAAGAGTACCACAGATGCAGTGTTTGTTTTGAGAGTGCTGATGGAGAAGTACAGAGAAGACCAGAAGGAGTTCCACTGTGTCTTTGTGGATCCAGAGAAAGCGGATGATCGGGTGCCAAGAGAGGAACTGTCGTACCGTATGAGGAAGTCAGGAATGGCAGAGAAATCTGTGAAAGTAGTACAGGACATTTATGAGATCAGTGAGACAGTGGTGAGGTGTGTAGTTGGAATGACGGATGGGTTCAGGGTAAAGGTGGGATTACATCAGGGATCATCTCTGAGCCCCTTCTGCAATAGTTTGCAGTGGTGATGGACAGGTTGACAGATGAGGTCAGGCACGAATCTCCGTGGACTATGTTGTCAGATGATATTGCAATCTGTAGTGAGTGTATTGTGCAGGTGGAAGAGAGCTTAGAGAGGTGGAGATATGCATTGAAGAAAAGGGGTATATAGGTTAGTAGGAGTAAGACATGATACCTGTGTATGAATGACAGTGAAGATGCAAGGAGTAGAGGTAGTGAAAGGGGATGCATTTGAATACCTGGGGCCAATCATAGAAAGCAATGGACAGTGCACAAGAGAGGTGAAGCACAGGCAGGGTGGAGGAGAGGTGGTCAAGATATATCCATCCATCTTCTACCACTTTATGCTCCACATGAGGTCTCCACACATTTGCTAAATGCGTGCAGCAGGAGCCCTACGTGCTGCAACAGTGAGCAGGATTCAGTGTCACATGACCACTAGTGGGCCTTATTAATCACACGACCTCTCGCTAGCATTCTCCCAGCCACACAGGTTAGCCATGTTAGTTATGCTAATGTAGAGAAAACATGCAGACACCAGCCCCCACAACCAAGTCTTTGAGTCTGTATTATTTGCTCTTGCTTGTACTGTATGCCGCACAATTCAGACTTCAGTGTTTTCACATTGAACTTCAGTTATAAGTCTGAAGAAGGATTGTTTACTTTACTTTAAACACTGTGTCCATTGATGTAATCTGTAAGCAATATTTAACGAGTTAACTCATAATTAAAATCTGAATTTTAAGAATATCGAATAAGAGGCTCAGTCAAATCTTAGAACAGCTCCTACATACACCCATACTTTACAATAAACAACACTGTTACAGGTCTAGGATGTAAAATCCCATTACTTCATTAAAATAAATCAAAAGTAAAAACAATTATTGACTATATGCCTTTATAAGTCACACTTAAGGTGTTACAGGTTTTAAAAAATAAAATAAATAATACAGTATACTGTATTAATTCATGGTCTGAATGTTTTTCTCTACAGATATGATGAAACTCAAACAAGCCAAAGAGGAAAATGACAGACTAGATGCTGAGAACAGAGCTCTGAGGGAGAGAATACGCACTATAGAATCTGAGAAGGAACATCTCCAAGAACAGGTTGATATTTATGAAATGTATTTACCAAAAACATACCTCAGGAAACCTACAAATGTTGTAAGAGGTGCCTTGATTGATCATTGTTCTGTTTTTTTTCAGTTGGCATTAAATGATGCAGACCAAGATTTAGCTGGAGTTTCAAAGGACAAGGGCACTGGCATTAAAACACAGAACATTTCTTCTGTGGATCACATTCATAGAAGGCAAATTTATGAATCCCTCAGTATCTAAAACATGTCTAACATTTATTTTGACTTGATTGGGAATATCCTACCCGCTCTTTCCAACTTAAATCATCATCATTCTGCATTAGGTGTCGTGAGGCGATGGAAGATGGGCTTGTGCAGGTGAGAGAGCTGCAGCGGCAACTCCAGAGGCTGCGCAAGGAACAGGAGGAGCTGGAGGAGAGGAATGAGGAGCTGGAGGCGCTGTTGGGTGAAACTCAGAATACCATCAAGGAGGAGAGGCGACGCCATGAGGGCGAACTGGAGGGTCTGCACAGGAGGGTAATCGGCAGCACTACATTGTTGCTCAAAAAGCTCAACCAATTTCTCAACATGACAAAAGTTAGCTCTTCCATACTTTTTTTTATGGCTGAGTAATAATCTGCTCTGGTCAAACAGATCAAAAGCCTGGAGGCAGAAGTGAAGAAGCAGGATGCCCATGAAAAATTAATGAGAAATGGGGAAGAGGTTAAAGCCACCGAGTCCTACTTACAGCTGGTAAGAAATTAATTTGATAGCAATGTTTACTCTGTGGTATACATCATTCAGTAAATCAGTGTGACTTGTATCAAGCTCCTCCTGTATCACAAAAGCATGTGTTCCTATTAGTTGCAAAAAAATGTAAAATAATGAATGACGTGATTGGGGCTGGGAAATTGATCTTCCTATGCTATGCTGTGTAAAAATTAGCGAGAACTGTTATCGCGATCGATACAAGTTTTACCAGAAAAATCTAATTTGGACTCCAATAAATAAAAAAGAGATCTCTGTCTGTAATTTTCCACCTCTGCCATGCATATAAAATTAAATGTGAACCTAAATAATTAACTTAAAGGGGACATATTATACCCTATTTCCCCCATTAAAATAGTTCCCTGGTGTCCTAATGAACATGTCAGTAACATGCTTTGGTCAAAATACCATAAGGATGAAGCGTCATAGCAGTTCAATAACCCTGCTAAACCCGCCCCTTTCAGAACGCTCGGTTTTCGTGCATGGTCGCTTTATATGCAAATGAGAGACAGGCAAACACATACCCACTTCTTCCAGGGGGTTTCTGATTTGTCCTCTTTACAGCGCTCACTCGCTCAGCTCCATTTCTCTCCACCTCCCTCCACTAGTTCTCTGACAATATCAACATGGCAGCGTGCACAGAAAACAGCGAGAGTGCCGTCACAGGAAGAGACGTCCTACATAAGGATAGAGCCGAACAGTGCCGAACTGTAAATCAGTTAAAAACACTTACGAACAGCACCACTGATCGCCAGCGGCGCGCGGCGAGCTGAATAAACTGCTGCTGTATGTGACTGTATCAGACTGAGTCTGATACAGCATGCTGCTGTCATAATGCGCAGGGAATTCAACATCGCGTGATTTATCGCCTATACCTACACTAAGGGGGACCATGAAAAAAGGACTAGGTATTCTTTTTCCACACTTTGGCGACTAGTAGGACCTCCAGAGTCCCAAATATAAGTATTAAAATGATTAAAAGGTTGATTTTGCATAATATGTCCCCTTTAAAGTAAAGTAAATTGAGTTTATATACAATGCTTCCATGACTCTCTAGGACTTGTAAATACTCTGCTTTTCCTGTGTGTGAAGCACTTAAGGGATGGAAGCCAGGAGAGATTGGCTCTTTTGGAGGCACGACTGACAGAGGAGAAGGACTGGAGAAAGCAGCTGGAGGTTGATCTCAGTGCTGCCCAGGCTGCCCTCAAAAAAGACAAAGAGGTAAAAAAAATGCTCTCATATTGTTACTAGAGCTGAAACAATTAATCGATCAGTTGATAACTAAATTAATCCACAACTATTTTGATCAACACGATCAACATTTTTTAAGGTTTTCTGATATTTTATGGACCATACGATTAATCGAGAAAATAATCGACAGATTAATCGATTATGAAAATAATTGTTAGTTGCAGCTCTAATTGTTACGTTGTGAAGGAAAAGGAATGGCACAATTAGCATTTTGAACATTTTAACAGTAAGAGTTGCTAAGTAACAGTAAGTTTTCATTAATTATTTATTCTCTTCACCAAAGGCTTTGCAGATAGGTGAGCGAGAGCTGAAGAAGCTAAGAGTGGAGGTCAACAGCCTTCAGACAGAATGCCAGCAAGGGAAAACTCTCATCAAGAGTCTCACCCAAGTCAAAGGGGAAAAGGCAGTTCTGGAAGAAAAGGTTTGTTAGTCCTACATGTTCACCTTCTATCACTCACACAGGACAGTAGAGAAGATAAAATTGTATAAAGAGATAAAAATGCATCACCCAAATGAATATTGATATTCATTATATACAAGATTGATAAAGAAAAAAAATATACCCACTACAACTGTTTATGTTAATAACCAGCAAATCAAAACATACTTTAGAACATCTAAACATGTTGGCATGGTTTTACAGGCTGCATCATATTGACATTTACACTACTAAGATGAGTTTCTCTCCGTCTTTCTGTCTTGGACTCTCTGCCTGTCAGTTAGCCCAGATGGAGCGCGCCCACAGCCGACTGCAGATTGAGCTGGAACGCTGTAAGAACAGTAGCAGGACACAGGAGAACCGAAAGGAAAACCGGCTTGAAGTGGACCAGCTGCAGGAACAGGCTGGTCGACTGACTGCTGAATTCTGCAGCCTCCAGAAGGCACACAACACACTGAGGTTGTCCATGCAGTAGTATGTGGGAGACATGTTCAAGTTTCAATCAAAGATCTTCTGTTTAATGAATGTACATTTTTACTAAGTTAAAGGAGACATATTATACCCTATTTCCCCTATTTCGTCCAGGGAAGAAATGGTTTCTGAGCGAATGCAGATTGCTGAGCTTCAGGCCAAACTGAGCTCTGCTGTCCAGGACAAGCTGGCAGCTCAGGGAGACAGAGAGAGACTGGAGCTTGAGATACAGCACCTCAAAGTGCAGCTCAAGTGGCATCAAGAGCAGATCTCGTCTACAAAGGAAGCACTTAGCAGCCAGAGGTTTGAACTGCACACGGCTCATAATGATTCCAGTCATAGTCCAGTGGAGAGGAGCAACGATGAAAGCTTGCATCAGGTAACTGGTTTTATGTCTTTTATTTGTAAGATATGTGAAATCATCTTGTTTTTTAATTAGTGACATGGTCAGAAATGGAAAAAACATAATTTCCTTCAGCATTACAGAAGTCGATGACTTTATAGTCATTTTATTGTGTATTAGTAAGGCACTAGATTCCCTTTTTTACCAGTTTAAGGACATTTTTCTATAGCACATCACTGTCACACACGTCTGCTGATAGTAAAGCAGGTTGAGAGGGAATTTCCTCCTCCAGGCTCATGTAGATCTCATATGTGTATGTGCGTTGTGTCTGTAGCTTTCATGTATGAAACAGGAGCTGAATAATATGCAGATGAAGCTGGAGGAGGAGCAGCAGCTGGCCTCTCAGCATCAGTTGGCCCTCCAGGCTCAGGTCAATGAAGCCCAGGCACGTATTAAGGTACAGTACATACACACACACAAAACAGCAGAAATCTTTAAAGGTCAGTCAATCAAACCAGAGACTCATTTGTAGCCAGTATTTACAGTTAAAGTTTCAGGGCTTTTTTTTTCAAAAGTTTGCTTACATTTTCCTATCGAAGCGTTCATATAAATTAGGGCACACTTAGATGTAAGTAGTACGGTAATAATACAAATATTTATTACTTAACCTGTAAAATTTGTGGTGTTTTGCACTTTCTGTTTTGTTCTGATGATTATTGCAAAAGCTTTATACAACACAATTTCTGTGCCTTGTCATGATTTTGACATCATTTGACCAAAAGTATTAAAAAACATGTGTGCTTTTGACATAATCCCCCCCCCCAAATAAATCTCAGCTAAATGCACTTCTCATTATCCTTTTTTTAATTTTTATCCTTCTGATATTAACCTTTCTCAGCCTCGCTTGTCATTTTCTTCCTCAGTCCCAGGACTCGGTGCTGAATCAGAAGACAGAGGAGGCCAAACAGATGAAGCAGGACCTGCAGAGGGCCCAGAGCCTGTTTGCCTCAGCAGAGAGGGAGCTGCGCTATGAGAAAGAGAGGAACATGGACCTGAAGAGACACAACACCCTGCTGGACCAGGAGAAACTCAAGGTTTAATGAGAACACATTTGATGATTTCTAAAAGCCTTAATCACATTCTTTGTCACTCATTTGCCTCAATGTGAATGCTAATTGAACAAATGTCAACGGTCCAACGGATAACTTTTGTGTTTCCTTTAGCTTTGTGCAGAGCTGAAGCAGATCCAGACTAAGCTGGTCCAGGTGGAGCAGACACTCCACACTCAGGTGGGTGAGAGTGAACGTCAGCAGCAAAGAGTCCGAGAACTGGAGTTGGAACTGGCACGTAGTTCCACAAATCGCAACGCCACCACCAGTCTGCAGGAGGACCTGCAGGCTGAGAGGGTGCGGCTCATTGCAGCTGACAAAAAGGTAGGTCCTGCCGCCAGTGTATGGTGCATGTTATAAGAGACTTTTTTTTTAAATCAAACTGGTGAAAAATCCATCCTGAAATATTTCACCACAGGGGTCAACATGTTCATCTAAACAAGGCTAAATCTGGTGATGTAATTATGAATTTACATCACCAGAGATGCACCAATTGTGTCTGAGCATGTGACAAAAGTTTGGTAGATAATTACGCATCAGACACCTTAAAGAAATTCTTGGATGTTCTGGAAATGGAAGTGAAGTTGTCGGGCTCATGTGGTCTGTTAGAGTCACCAAGTGAATCCTGTTTGAATGGCAGGTGTTGGAGCTGCAGCAGCAGCTTAAAAATGCCCAGCATCAGCTGCGTGTGGAGGAAGCTCGGGCCGGAGAGAGCATCCGCCTGGAGCGGGACAACGGGGATCTGTCTGACGCCTTGTCAGCACTGAGAGCCCAGCAGCACGAGGAGCACTTAACCAGGTCACACAGACTCTAGTGCTGCTCACACCACTCACTTTGACTTGTTTCCTGTTGGAGTAACATTGCAAGTTTAAGGGCACGATTGGGGTCTCTCTTTATGTTGACCTTCCATTTAACCATCGTTTTTTTTCCATTTCTGCCACAGGAAGCTATTAGAGCAGCGTGAGGAAGAGCTGCAGCAGCAGTTGCGCTCCTTGAGGCAGAAGGAGGCCTCCTTGACCAGGAACAACACAGAGCTTAGCCACCGTGTTCAGCAGCTGGACACCCGTCTGGCCATCCTGGAAACTGAGCTTAGCAAGGCCAGGGAGGAGGTAAGGAATGCTGCAGAGTTTTGGACACCTTGCACACATTTAGCACTTCCACTATGTTAATTTTACATGATATTTAAAATCTTTGCTCAAATGTGACTTATATGGACAGGTTCTCTGTACTTAGCTTTGATTGTCATTTCAATCACTTACAATTTCTCATTTTTTCTCATCATCCTTGAGATGTTTTTCTTTGAGTCTCTTTGAAATGTTGGTATTTTCCCTAGACAGGTTTTTAATCATGACTTTTTTTTACAATATGAAGTTTTCTGTGATATGTCCTCCAGCAGAGAGACAGCCAGACGTCCAGCCACAGGCTGCAGGAGGAGGTGGCGGCCAGTCAGCAGGAGTGTGACAGACTGCAGGAGGAGCTGCAGGAGGTTCTCCTTCAACTCGACATGCACGTCAGGTGAGACACACAAAGTGACACCAATATTTACACAGATTTAATCAATATTTGTAGACATGTGAAGAACTTGGTGCTTTTCCTGTGATTTTCCTTCTTCCTTTAATTTAGGAAGTACAATGAAAAGCAGAGTCAGCACAAGACCAAGCTGCGACAGGCCAAGCAGCTCTTTATCAAAGCAACGGCACAGAGGGACCATACAATCCAAAACCTGGAGAACGACCTGGAGCTGGCCTCAAGCCTCTCACACAAGGTAAAATAGATCTTGCAGGACGATGTTTTAGTGCCTTTACTTTTAAAGATATGTATTTTTTTTAAAACTTCTCAATTTGTATGTCTCTTCCCCTGGTGCCCTGTTTGGTGGCTCACAGGAGAAGGAAAGGATCCAAACAGTGATGGAGGAAAATGAGAAACTCTTGGACGAGAAGAGGGAACTGTTGAGGAAGATAAGCGAGGCAGAGGAGATGGGAAGCACTGGCATGAGGACGGCCTCAACTGTTCAGCACAGGTATCTTCACACAAAAGCTGTGTTCAGAGTTTTGATAGCTTGTTTTGTGAGAACCTTTTGTAGTGGAAAATGAGTATTACATTTCGATATTACATATACAACAGCAAATGTCATTATCGTTGTTATTCATCATTTTTTCCTCACAACCACGTGTTACATAGTAGATGAAAGCCAAACAAAATGGACTTCAGTTGTAATTGTTGTTCATAATGGCTTAATAATTAAACAAGAATGAGTCAGTGAGTCACTGGGTTTGATCTAAGTACATTTCCTGCAGTGATGATTTAAAAGCAATCATTTCCATTGTCATGTGTGTGCATGTATTAGTGAGGACACAAAGGACACACTGGATAAATGGGTTTTCATGAATGAGTATTAATCTATTCAAGGGTCAACGTCTTAGAAGTGGAAAACAGGCAGCTACAGGATCGAACCTTAAAGCTCTCCAATCAAGTTAGTTCCTTAGAACGCGCCCTGAGGAATACCCAATCCTTCTACAGCCTGGAGGTAACACTACACAGTAAACCTGTACATCTCTTCATTACAGTATGTTAATGCCACCCAGAAATGCAAGGTATCTGTAATCTTTTAAAATGGCTCATACAGCATTGGTGTTTCATCTAAAGCAGAAAAGGTGACATTTCTGTTCCGTTATGGTAATAAAAGGTTTTAATTCAATGAATGATTGCTCAACAGAATGTCAAGAAAGTGCACTCGTCTGATAATCTGTGTGACAGCATCTTACAAACATCTACTCTAAGGTAAAGCAGTTCCCAACAGAACTAATAACTAAATAATAACTAGTAATCTGTAATTAGCAGTCTAGTTTGATGTCTTACACTCTCCCATATATTTGTGTCGCTAGTTTGACGTCAGGCTCCTGTGACCCACTGGACATCCTGGACAAAATCTGCCGCGTGAAGGTAGGCGGGCACCTGATGGTGGACAGCACCCGAGTGCCGGTCTCCACACACCAGCTATCAGAGCAGGGTTACCTGAATCTCACCTCCCCACTTGTTTCTACTGTGGCCAAAGGCAAAGAGGAGAACTCTGAGAACAGTGACAAGGTACAGTATGAGACCGTGTTTACAAACTAGCAGCAAGGATGAATGCTGAATCTTGATGCACTTAGTTTCTACCCACTCTCCTGGATACAATCGGTACAATGCAATCAGTGTAAAAGAGTAAAAAAAAAAGAACATATTGAATGCTTCAATAATGAATAATTCTTTTAAAAAGATGGTAATATGAAAGGGGCCTTCCACTGCAGTTCTCAGGGTGCAATCACTTTTAAATTATAAACAGATTCCCATTTGTCTTGCAAGTACTGTATTTTGACTCAGGTACAGACTGAGAGGGAACATTTGTATGATTAAAAAAAAAAAAAATGTATGTGTCAAATATTTTATGACATATTCCAAAGGCAGGTGGATATTAGAAAACTTAATTTGGTGGCAAAATCCTGTTTGTCTGCACCAGCGCACAAAAGCAAAGCCTTGTGTTGGTTCATGGTACTGATGTAACCTTTGTTTTTAGTATTAAGGTACCTGAGTAGGTAGCACGTCACATTAGTACACATGAGGATGAATTTGAATGGGACTATTTTAAACTAAGCACTTTATATAAGAAGACTTACTTCTGTTTACATTAGAGAAAATGTAGCAATGGCATGTACCCCCCCCAAAGTCATTTAATCTCTGCAGTGTTTTCTATGAAAAAAATACCTGTGGTGTTGTATGTCTATAGTTTTACTGTGTCAAAACACATTTGTCGTTTTTACATGTTTACAACATCCGTGTAGATATGGCATAGAACAGTGATATAACATTGATGTTGTGGACCCACTTTATATCCAATATGGGATATATGTGGTGAACTGTGAGGAGCCTACAGCTGGCCAGCCACTCCAGCTTTGTAGTTAAAAAAAGCAACAACAAAAGCATCCACAATGTTGGCAAAAGCCACAGAATTCCAGAAGTTTGTTTTGTCTATTTTCAGCTTCCCACACTGTTTTTCTCCCTCTTTACATTTGTCAACCCTGAAGGTTTCTTCTAGGAACATTCAATCAGAAAAAAAGTACTTTAGCCACAAATACAGTCAGTGGAGATCGGTGTATTTTATATGCGGCATTAATTACATGGCATTGATTACCACTATTCATTTTCTATGTTGGTAATATTTGTACACGCTGTATTTTGATTTCATTGTGCCTGAAATGAAGTGTTAAACAATATCTCGCTGCTTCGTGAATAACAACAAAAGCCTATTTGCGACAGACATAAAAACTGTGATGTAATCGACAAGAAACTTGCTGTAGACATGTAAATACATTTTTAAACAAAACTATTTTCATAAATAAAATAAAACAAATAACTGATGTAGTACATTTTCTTTCTTTTCTGTCCCATTCACCTTGTTTTGTTTTTTTAGAAAACAGAACTATTGGCAGGTCGACCCTTCAGTAAACAAAGTGAGGAGGAATTTGTAACAGTCTGTTTATTAAACAAGGTAAAGATACAAAGCTTTTTTTTCCTTTTTTTTTTTTTTAAACATTGATAACCTTAGTTTAACTTCTCAGTCTTGGCTGTGCATATTTAGTTGTCTAGAAACTGTTTATGAAACCACAATGCAAGACAGGAAAAAGTGTAATAAATCTACGCAATATCTTTTCATAGGGAACATGGGTTAAACAGTTATCATACAGTTTACAGCTCAGGAATTCCATGCGGAAGGAAAAATGTGGAAGAAAAAAAAAGGAAAAAAAAAAGGTTTACACAATTGAATACTGCAGAACACAATACAGAGTAATGGAAATGGGATGATAAAACAGTTAAGGCTTACATGTAAATAACTGATATAAAACATGAATATTAATAACATACAGGTAGACTAAAATTATTACAGTAAAGTCCATACATAAGCTTTTACAAAACCCAAACAGAGCATGTTTATGAAAACTCAAAAAATAGGTACTACAAATGAATAACATGTTTTACAGTACAGCAACATGTACATTTTCCCATTATCTCAAAAGAGAGCAAGTTGAAGAGGCAGGGTCTGTTGTTGGCGTAAATGTCTGTATTCAGGCCAGTGGCTTGAGTAATAGGTTTTTATTCTTTTGAAAACATACTATATACTGTATATGTATTTTACAATTATTCTCAGTTCCATCTCGAACATAACATCTAGCTGTAGCACCTGTTCTGAAGTGCCCTGAAGAACACAGGGTACTCTATTAGTACCATCCGGAGTTTAGTTACAGTAAAAATACAACAAACAATACTGTGTACAATAAAGAGAAAACAAAATGAAATGGGGAAGCATCACCTCCACGTAAACTCAAAATATAGGCCTATGAAATATGACTTATACTGCAGTTTATTTTAAAAGGGTAAAGCTTATTAAAGATTAAAAAAAATCTTGACTGGGTCAGAGTACAATAACTTCACATTTTGGTCCAGTGGTTGGGTTTAAAATTTACCACTCATTTCTGCTGAAGTATATTTCAAAGTAGGGCTAAGTAGGGTGCAGCTGGCATTAATGCGTGTGAAATGTATTCATTCTCTGCAAAACATATTTGTAATACTCAAAAAAGAGAAGACACACTTTTACAAGAGTTGTTTTTGTTTTTCTTAAAAACAAGGATCATTCTGTATATGGCACAGTGGGAGGAAAATGTAATGCAAAAGCTGCATTTCTTTGATCATATTTCAACATCATAAAAGGTGCCGTGAAGATAAATGTCAACTACGGAGTGAAAGATTTTGGAAATGATAAAAAAAAAACCCAAGGAAATGTCTTAATACAATCATTAAATGTTAAAATTGTCATCCACCGATTGCCTTTCTCCAAATTTAGAGGACCCTGTTAATGTGTACTTGCACAGAAATGTGAGTTCAAAACAAAAAAAGTCATATAAAGACTGTTATTTCTTTTTACACAGTCAGCTTAGCTGCCACTAGTAATGCCCTTTGGCATTTTCCATCCAACAAGATTGAAACAATTTGAGCCAAAAACCACGAGGCCTAAAAAGTGCTTTAAGATTATCTTTGGATGTCTCCAGAATACACCCAGCAAACGTTTTCTACTTTCTTAATTCTTTAAAAAGGGCAAATATCACCTGGCACATTTAAGAAACCCATTACATGGAGGAAGAAGAAGAGGGGAAAAAAAACAAACTCACTAAAACATTTCTGATAGCCAATGCATCCGGCAGTTTACATGACGCTTACGAAAGTGCTTATTAAATCTGACACAAGACATTCTTTGCCACTCGATCCTCCGGACAACATCTAGCTGTTTTGTTACATTCACAAAATAACGCTGTGCTCATTTATGACAGACAGCCTGCGTCTAGACAATTTGAGGCAGTCCGCTGAATCTGAATCTAGCACTGAATGTTTACAGCGCCCTCAGAAGGAATTCAGACCTCTCCACTTAGTTCACACTTTATGTTGCAGCCTTAAGCTAAAATGATTTAAATCAAGTTGCCCCTGCATCCCACCCCATCAATCTTCACTCACCATATGGGCTCATAAATGTAAGTGTCATTAAGGAATCCAGGCATCGCTCCTCACCTGCATAATACTTTTCCATCAGTGAAACATGGAGGTGACTACATCATGTTTGGTCGCGAATGGACCAGAAACGGCCTCAGAACATCAGATTGGGTAGAGGGGTTCATGCAAAAACCACTGACACTAAGCATTCATCCAAGACAACACATCCACCCTGACAGAGCTTATCGCTTAATACCAAAGAGGACTTGGGACTGAAATGGCTGCCACAAGGCACCTATTGGACCAGGATCAAGATACCAGGTGTCAGTCACACTGGTGTCCACTGATATGTGCCGTGTATTCCTATCTATTTTCCTATCAATGGGTAGATAATTCACAAGACTGACATTATATACTATTAAAGAAGACCTGAGACTGGTGATTGAGACCATTAACTCCTCAGGAAAACGTTTACTGATGTTATAAATCAAGCGAGAAGTACTTCCATTCAAATGGAATTCTGTATGCAAGCAGCGGAGTCACTCCCCTTTTCAATATCATCTCAGTCTCCACCGGCGAATCTCAAAACTACGTTCACTTACTATATTGAGGGACAAACTCATTTTTCAAAGGTTTTAGGAAAAGACTGCAACATGAGAAGCGAACAAGTGTGTGGGCCTGAGTGCACTGTATGTCAGCTGTCATAATGCTAATGTAAGCCTTATGTAGATGGCCGTAGGTGCAGGGCCTCATAAGAACCAGCCGAACACAGACTCTAAATCCGACCTGCTGCTGAGCGGCCGAGGAGCTCAGATGAGGGAGATGCGTATGGGGATGCTGGGGGACTCGGTCCGCTGGGGCGACTGATGGCTCACTAGGTGCTCCACCACCGTGTGTTTGGACATGTGCTTCATAAGGTAGGTCTCCTGCACAGACATGGAAATACACACAATTGAATCGCTGCATTGGTTGCATTAAAAAAAAAAAAACAGGAAACGGCTACTTCCACTCACTGAGGTGTATGCACGGCCACACATGCTACAGGAATAGGCCTTAGCGTTTTTGATGGCGTGCGCTGACAAGTGAATCTGCAATGATGCGGAGTCCGAGTAGGCACGGTAGCAGTTTGGACATTTGTACGGCTTATCTTTATTGTGCTGCCTCTGGTGAGACTGTCGGGACACACACACACAAGAGTGTTAACAAAAATGTAACCCCAGCCTTTTTATTAAGGCCAGTTGAAGAAATACATTTACATTTAAGGAAGGAAATGTTTTCTAACTTGGTATAATGTAACAGAGCACACAGTAACGTTTGTAGCAAAAGACGTTTGTGTGAGAATATACTGACCTGGAGGTTAGACAGCTGGGTAAAAGCCTTTTCACATCCAGGGTGAGCACATTTATAAGGCCTATCACCAGTGTGGATTCTGTGGCAGAAGACACAAATGTAGCTCTTTTATTGACTTGAATGAAAGGTAAGAGGATGGATGGATGGATGGATGAAGCAGTAAGAAATGAAAGATTTAAACGCTGGCCTCTTTGTGTTCACAGCTGGACTGACCTGGTGTGCTGCTGCAGGTGTGACAGCTGACGGAACGAGTTCTCGCAGTAAGAGCAGTGATAGGGTTTGATCCCCAGATGGATGCGCAGGTGCTGCGCCAAGTAGGAGGCGTTGGCGAATGTCTTGGTGCAGTGGGGACACTTGTGTGGTTTGGCCTCCGTGTGAGACTTGGAGTGAATCTGCATCTCTGACTTGGTTAAGAAGGTGAGTGGGCACACTTTGCATCTTTGTGACAAAAAACAAGGGGTAGAAAGCAAAGGTGTGATCAGATCAGGCCTATTCAGTCTACATAAGAACCCCAAAACCCTCCAAAAAGGGTACAGTTTAATTCAAATGAGCAGTGACGTGCGGAGAAAAGAAAATCAATTTGTCCACTTGACTGTTCTATAAATTAGTTTTCTGTATGATTTCAACATTTCTATGGTCAAAATCGCTGAATTTACGCATTTCCTGTTCAAATTCACGGGGGAACAGTGAGGTGAGGCAGCGATGAGCTGTGCCACACACACTGACTGAAGCAGACAGTAGGCGCATGCCCATTGCTGCCTCTCTTCATATCGCCAATACGAGTGCAAATGTCGTCTTGCAAAAATAAACTTAATCAGCGGCAGCAGCTTTCTGCGTCGCACCTGTAGGTTTTCCCCTCTTTGGGTGCAATGGTGACACAGCCTTGATCAGCTAGGATGGGGTAGGGCACCACCAGCAGTGGACCTGATGCATTTTCAGCTTTGATCTTCTTTCGCCCCCTGGGTGCCTTGGGTGGGGGGCCCAACAATCCTGCAAGGCCTCCAGCCTTCATGTGGTCCATGCCAGGTCCGCTCGCCAGTCCAGAGATGATGTTCACAGAGGGGGCCCCACCCAGGCGGTTCTGGCTGCTGGAGGTTGGAGTTGTAGGTGTCAGGGCCTCTGAGGTGCTGTGGCTGTCAGGCCGGGATGAAGGAGCCAGAGCTGTGGAGACAGGAATCAGAACTATTTTAAAACTACAGACAGATCACCACCAAAATCTAATCATGTCTGTGTAATGTGATCGAAATCTATTTTTATTTCCGAGTTATGCTGCTCACAAACAGACAGACAAAAGAAACAAATTAACTCCTTGCCAAAGCTAATGAACAACATACACTATAAATGAATTCAGAGGAATTAACTATTTTTCAATGCATGCTCACACTGTGTATGTCATTGAATATCTATGTCACTGGCTTCCACTTCCATTTCCTGCTGTGACCTAATTATCTTTTTTTTTTTCTCCAAGTCTTCAAAGTGTTCAGACAAATCTGTATTGAGTTTTTCCAGTTATACATAACTTTCAATCATCAAATGACTTTATAGTCTATATAAATTATAGAAAGACAACAACTAATGTTTGAAAACACAGTGATTTTTGTCTAATCTAATCTAATCTTAGTAACCCATGTTTTTACACCTTCATCTTCAGCCACCATTCAGTGCGTTAAATGCACAATTTCACACTTTTGTTGATTAACTATGTTGTTTTGTGAACCTTTCGACCCATTTTTGAGACAGTTTGCTAAGCTAACTGAACTGACACCAACTGTTGGTACCTTCTTTGGACTGTATACATCAGTGTATCCCAGCCTGCTGGTACAACATCTGATCTACAGTCTACCAAAAGTATGACTCGTCACATTTCAGTTCTTTTAAACCCCACCAGTACCTGAGCGATGGTTGATCCGGCCAGGTTGCTCGCCAAGCTGTCTCATGTGCCAGTCTTCCCACAATCCTTTGGCCTTCACTGCTGACTTGTCATCCATAGATCCATCTGAAAGTGGTCAGGGGATGTCATTTTAATCAGTGAACAGGAAATAGTGTACATCTGAGATTAAAGTAAATGTTGAAAAAATACTTTTGATACTTATATCTATATAAGTATATCTATATAAATATATATGTATATGTATATATATATGTATATATATATATGTATATATATATATATATATATATATATATATATATATATATATATATATGTAGTTGTGGATATTTTCTACCAAATGTAAACATTTGTTTCTTCACAAAACCCTATTTTCCATTGAACAAACAATGCTTAATGCCTTTATGCATTAGTGTTGCTTTGACAACAACGTCCATGTAGTGACACTTCCTAGATAAAACATTCTAAATTTAGCGACGTTTCCTGATTCAAACAAACACATTTGGATCAAAGAATAGGAAAAACAAACAGGAGCAAAAAAATCTCACCGAGCACACAATGGCGACTTTTGAAATTTGATACAGTTTTTTGTTTGTGGATGCTGGTAACACGTCAGATCTGTGTTTAAAAATACACTGAGGGTCAGTAACACTTCAATGCACAGCATGTGATTTCTACCAGTAGGGGTCCGTCAGTCAAAACAATAACAGAAAACCTAGTTTGATGATGTCATGAAGCAGTGTGGAATCATGGGATTCGTTGCCAAAACGACTGTGGTTGTGATAACGGTTGTGATCCACCACTAGTGACAATACACACAATAAAACGCAAAACCAAAAGACTGGCTAACTAGTAGTACCAAATATTTCGCCCTTCACTGTGATGTTTCATTGTAGGTTTGCCCTGGAAGCTCTAGCCGTCATAAACGGTAGTATACAAATGTGTTTGCTCACTTGCTATGTGCATTTCAGCAGGCGCAGAGTTAACAGGAAATCATGCAGATGACACTGTGAAATGCAAAGGAGAACTGTAGGAGAGTCGAGTGTATGTACACTACACTACACATGTTGTTGCCTTCCCCACGGTCATTCAAAAATAGCAGAAATGGGTACAGCAGATGACGCTCCCTTCAATATAAATGTGGATAAAAGTGTTGGAAACGTCTGGGTAATGTAATTGCGCTCCTCAAACAATATTTACCCTAAGTCTTGTTATTTTTTAGATGTTATAATGCAGAAAGGTTCCATATTATATGTCAATGGCTACCTTGTCCAGAGCTGGAGGCAGGGCGAGCATGCAGAGCGATGTCTGGCTGTCCAGAGCCTTGTGGCTGCGTGTGGTGACCCGGCACCTGCTGTGGCTTTGGGATTTGCATACCGTGCTGTGTGCTTCCATCTGGGGACGAGGTGGGCACCAGCAGAGTTTGCTGGGAAGGGTTGGAGGTAGGAGGCAGGTGCAGAGGTCGGATCTTCTCGGCCATCAGCTGCTCCTTGATCTTGTTAATGAGCACCAGGTTATCCAGCTGAAATGGTTAACGGGTCATGCTCAACAGAAAACAGCCACCGTGTGTGAATGTCATTCATGCCCCAAAAAAACACATCCCAGGACAAAACAGTGACCAGCACACAGTATACTTTTATTGTTGTTGTTGTTGTTGTTGCTTTTTCATCTACAAGAAGGAACTGAACGTTTCAGTGACAAACTGGTGCTGAACGGCTGAAAAGACATTCACACATGGAACAAATGGCAATGAAATGTGGAGCTATCGCACTAATTACGTGTTACGAATGGACTTACCTGGCCTGGCATGGACGGCGGTGGCGGCCAGAAATACGGGTTGTTAAATCGAGGCTCTGCCATCCTGAAACGAACAAACATTTACATTTCAGTCATATTTTAGTTGTATTTAAGAAGCTCGTATTTCATTACAAATTTGGATCAGATGAAAGGTGTATGATGCAAAACTCCATGCATTTGATTTGATTCCCAAACATTGTAGACATCTCAATGGTTCATTTACTTAAAGAACAACACAAAATGCTGAAGTATAAATTCTGTAAACAGAGAATGCACACTGACAATAAGGACTATGTGTGGAGCAACTGATGGCATCTGTGTGCCATTATGTGTATTATTTCAAAGCAATGACAATTTGAAGTATAAAGCTTCAGACAGTCTCAACTCAAACTGCTCTACTTTTTCAATGTGGAGACTGCTAATAAATGTTTGTGTCTGAAGGTACCAGAG
Source organism: Solea senegalensis (assembly GCF_019176455.1). NCBI lineage: Eukaryota > Metazoa > Chordata > Actinopteri > Pleuronectiformes > Soleidae > Solea > Solea senegalensis. The sequence continues at coordinate 14,374,638 of NC_058031.1, forward strand.
AGTGTGAATGTTAAAGGTTACTGATAATTTGGCTTGCAAAACTGGCATTATAACATGTGAACACATGTTTAGGACAAATACCAAAGTCGAAGTCCAAGTAAAATAGAGGTTGTATCAGTGCATATCAGTGGAAGTTTCCACCTGTTTTAATGGAAAAAGTGCAGTAAGTGCAATGCATTGCATACACAAAATGCAGAGACTAACCATATGTGTTTTATCCATCAGCCTGTTTTTCAACGTGAATTTGTGATTTGCACATAATACCAATCTGAATGATTACGCTGCACTGGAAAACAGCAGAAACGGTGGATGACAGTGTGAACAGATGCAGAGTAAGGCGTGAATATTACTCCAATAATAGATTTGAAAGTAGTAACGAAACATGTTTTGATCACACACTTTTTTGCCAAAGTAAGCTATTGACAACATCTAAATAATTGGACGACAGGTGTAACAATAGCACAGCACTGTTTTACTGAAATGGGATAGATCAAATGGGCCAAATTTTGACTAAGTCAGAATAAGTGAAGTTTGGGGGTGCTGGCTAAATCATATAAAGTAAACAAGTCATTTATAAATACAACACAATATTCAGTGCAGTATGTTTATGCTCATTTGAAGATTGCCTAAAATTAAAGTGTATTTAACTGCAAAACAGGAGTCTAAGGTTGCATTTCTATGCTTAAACCAGTTTAATTTTATGAAAAAGTGCCCCAAAAAGCCCCCAATTCCTGATGCCAGACCTGTGTCAACATTGTAAAAGAGTGGTTGTCATGTGTGACAATAATTTAAATTAGGCCTACAGTTGAAATAGTAACCTCATTTTGAATGTTGCCACTTGCTAACATAGAGACATTTAGCTTCTATGCTCTGCTCCTTTTGTCTCCACAGTGAATTTATAAGAACATACGTGCAAAAACACAACGTCGCCTAAATGTTCAGCTAAACGCGAAGACTAGGTTAAAAAAACACACACGAAACTTTCCATCCTTTGACTTTTTTTCGGACATGTGTGAACAGAGAGCAGGTCTGAACCGGCTCCGACGGAGCCTGAACGCGGATTCGCCCTCCCGCTACGAGCCAGACACACTCAGACAGTTTTCTTAAAACATTTCCAGACAAAAGAGAAACAAAAATGGCAGCCTTATTTTTATAAGGCGGGACGCCATATTCTGCAGAGCCCCCCAAAAAATTTAGGAGCGTGAGCATGTTGTCGTGAGGCGACAGTCGGGGAAGAAGAGCGGCGGACACCGACACAAAAAGGTGTGTTTATCGTTGTGTCAAAGACATGATGGGTTGTTTACGGCGGAATAGCAGGTTTGAATAGCCCGGCCTCCACATCTTAAAAAAACTGACACTTCCTACAACAACCATGCGTCTCAAAAAAAAAAAAAAAATAGCACGGAAATAGACAAGATGTAGGCTCGACTCTAAACGCCTCATCGATTATTATCAACCGTGCTGATGCGTTCAGGGTCTGAGCACACCCAGCGACACAATGCCTCGCCTGCGCTGTTGCCATCTTTAGCAGAATCCACTTTTAGGGCTGATGATTTTTTTTTTTCCACATCCTGCAACTTTTGAGCGAATCAAAGGGCAGCGATTGTATTTCTGTGCACAATCGCACGCAACCGGGCGTCAAGCGCTCATTACTGACATGCACAGCAGCGAAGAGCCAAAAGACATGCACAAATACCTGGTGTCCCGGTTGCAGATATTGTCTTGCGAGTACAGCTATAATATAAAAGGTTGATGTGCTGTCTTGCCTGCCTCCAGTCGTCGGACCACCGCTTCCGGGTCGCTTTGTTCACTTCTGGGTGCCGTTGCAGACTCGCTATAACTGCACAGACTCTCACTACTCTCACACGGAAATATTCAGCTAATGGTGCCGCTTTGGACAATTTCTCTCAATGACCTTCTTTATTCACCTTTAAAGGACGGCGAAGAGCATTTTTGGATGAAATTAACAGCGTTTCCTCTGCGCGTTTGGATGAATTTAGACGACTTACAGATGTGCAGGCTTGTTCACTCAGATCCTGAAATATCAACAGCACATTGTGGAAATACTACATTTATTTAATAAGAGAGAAAGCAAAGTAGACTACGTTTAGAATTAAACTGCATATATACATATATATGTATATATATATACACACACACACATATATATACATATATGGTCAAATTTGCATAATTTAAGTTCATTTTCAAAAATCAGTGAATCAGTCTTTGTAATTAACTGGTCATATACAACATTTTACAAAATGCTTTGCATAAAAACAAGTGCATCCCCACACTCAAACAAAGCACATTTAATTTGCTCATATTCAGAAAATTAAACATAAGGTACACATTAAAGAGGCGAAGTTACGATGTAGTATTAGGGCCAAACAACTAAGTGCAAAAAGAAAAAAAAGAATAAAGTCGTTATATTAGGATGTTTTTTTATCTAATTGCTCCACATTTCTCATCTTGTCGCAGATTTCAGCTGACCGTCTTTGCTTGATATCATAATGCTACGACTTTATCCTCGTAATATTCCAAGTTTTTTAATATTACGACTTTATTCTCGTAACATTTACGACTTCATTCTCGAAAGATTCAGTGTAGATGATAAAATATGCAAACTATAGAAACAGATTTATGTAAATGCCTCATGTTTTATCATATCACACAAGTTCAGTATTTCTGCTGGCAAAAGCAACAATGTTACCCCCAAACGGCAGCAGTGTCCCAGAGAGATGCCTCGGCACAGAACGGTTAACTTGTGTTTCCACTATCATAGTACCTGGCACCAGGTCCGTTTTTCAGTACCTGCTCTGGCGAGGTTCCAAGCGAGCTGAGGCGATGCTATGGGTGACTTCGCCAGATTACCGGCCACTGATTGGTCAGAGTGCCGTCACAGGAAGAGACATCAAGAGACAAGAATCAAGCTGGACTGTAGATCGTTTAATAAGACTTAACAATCCTAAAAACATGGGTTAATCTCTAACAATGACCAGGGAAATGTCTAAAATCTCAATATTTAACAGAGGAGTCTGGTGTATTTAGCAACAGCACTGCTGATCGCGAGCGGCATCACAAACCCTGCCGCTGTGTTTCACTCCAGTGACTGTGTCAGACGGAGTTTGTGCTCCGGTCATGGAGGACGTACTAAACAAATATTCTTAATGAACTGATTCTAGTGATTCAGTTACACTGAAAACAACTGCTTTACGCGTCACGAGTCACTCGTTGTGTGTGTCATGGCAGTTTCATGCAGCCGTGCAGTGATGTCTCTGCCCACATTGAGTAGGTACTATTTTTGCAGTCGAAAACCAACTTAAACTGTGCTGTGCCGTGGTGAGGCGAGGCGAGGTGAGCTGGGACCAAAGTAGAAAAGGGCCAATGGAGACAACCAACCATTCACTCCGACACTCACACATACAGTGTCCAATTTGGCTAATCCCCAAGTCTGCATCACACCTTGCTGTAGAAACACAAAGTAAAAGTCTTTGTTTTGAGATGAAACAGTATAGTCCACAATAAAGACAATGAAAAAATAAAAGAAATAAAGTTAAATCAAAAATGAAATTGCAAAAAAACCTAATTAAAACACTTTATTTGTAATACATTTTTATGTGAGGAATATGACCTATGAATATGAAAAAATAGTGTTCACTGTTTATGCCAATTGTTTTTATGACAACTTGATAACATGAGCTGGGCTGTATGAAATTGATGGGGGGTGTCGCAGGTGTGAGACGGTATATTACATTACATTACATGTCATTTAGCAGGCGCTTTTATCCAAAGCGACTTACAATAAGTGCATTTAAACATTTGGGTACAAATAAGACCGAGAAGTAATTAAGAGCTTCAAGTAAACCAAACTATGAAGTGCTAGTCATAAGTGTGATGTATAGGTTTTTTTGTTTTTGTTTTTGTTTTTTTTTAGAACAAATGACGGCATGTAAACACAAATAGTTTTGACATTTGGACTCACAGGTGCTGTGACAATATGGAAACAATGAGTGTGTGTGTATGTGCATCTGTGGTTGTTAAGGCAAATTATGGTTCAAACTCATCATTGTGAGGAAAATTTGAGGAAGTATGAATGGTTAAAAGCTGAGGGATGCATTGTGTCTTTGAATGTCCTAACAACGTAATGAAGGCAGAATGAAAGTTGGTGTGTGTGTGTGTGTGTGTGTGTGTCAGAGTGATCTCACTGTGTTTCCTGTTCCTGGCACCATTTCTCTGAAGAGTTCTCTGAAGAGGTGACATTTGTGACACACATGCAAACACTTTACTTGACTAATCTTCAAAGGAAATTCACTGGAGTATTAAACATCAGAATGCCTCACTCTGCTGTTGGATTCACTCACATCCTCCTCTGGTGAAATCTGTGTGGTGTCAGTGTTCTAAGGTTGATTTGCCTCTAAGTTTGGTTTTTCTGACATGGACTTTGTCATGGTAAGTAGTATTTGCACCAGCAACTTTTCAAGAATGATTTCATTTGGTTTCTTTGAAACAGTTTCTGATAATTATCACTCCTCATTACAGGAACCACAGTGTGAACTATGAAGGTTACCACACACACACGTACAGTAGATGGCATTATTTTGGTAGTTAATGTGAGTGAAAGGTAATTGTTTTAATTGTTAGGAATTTGGAATTAGCACGTTCCTGCATAGCTCATTACATTCACTCTGTGGTGTCAGGGTTCAAGCATTACATACTGCATGTGACTGCAAATGTTGTTTATTTCCAGCTGCTGCAAAACTTCTAGGAAATAGACTTAGTGACATAAAGATATTACTAAAGTGTGGTCTATTTATTACCTGGGGCCCCAACAATAACTCAAAAATGTACAACCAACAAACCATTGCAGTTCCTCTGGATTTTCTTGGTGTCTGAGATACAGGTGTTTGACGAAAGCCCTTGTTTTGTCCCTTGTGATTTATGGTTGTTTTGACTAGATTTACCTAATAAAATGGCCAGTCATTGTACTTGCATTGTCTGTGAGGCTCTAATGACCTGTATCCCTCTTTCGAAATTTCATCAGGCTTGGTCCGGATTTGTACAATCTGAATTATATACCGTCTTAATCTGATCTGCAGCAAATGAGTGGATAAGATTTGCGCGTGATACTGAAATTATCTCCCAGAGGTTTTTGGTTTTTGATATAATTGCTGAGGACTTCAAGGTCACTGCTGTCACCTTCCTCTACCACTTGCTTTGTTACTGGTCATTTTTGAATTTAAACACGGGGGTTAAAACATATGTAAGGGAACAGGTATATAATACGGCCCAGCGATGGACTGGTGACCTATCCATGGTGTACCCCACCTCTGCCCTATGTCAGCTGGGACATTGACCATCAAGTGGAGGATAAAGCGGTAGACAATGAATAAATGCACATAATACTTTTGGCTTAAGTTTGGCAGACTCTTCTGTTTTGTTTTGTTTTTAATTTATGTTACATTGTGTAGTATGTTTTCATGTAATCCTATTGTTTACGCATGGTATTGATATACAGTAGACAGGTGTATAGTAAACAAGTATGAACAGAGTCTATTCTCATTTAGAAAATGCTTGTAATAACTAGGCAGCATGCTTGAATTGTAATACTTGTATAATGAAAATTGAAAAGAGAAAGCTGTCATGTCAAAGTGTCATTCTGAGCGTCCCCCTGTCCTCACTGTAGTTCAGATGTTTAAACCCTCATTTTTGTCTTTCAGGGTTTCCCACTGATACTTCTCTTACTTTCCAGTGGACACACATACCCTAAATCAACAGAACAACCTAGTAATAAATGTTATATAAAGTGTCCAGCCGGTAAGTTATTAGTGGGGACTGTGTGTAATAATCTTGTTATGAGTGCACAGTGAAATGATCATGACTCATTCTCTTTCTCCATGTCCCCACTGTGTTCTAGGATATCATAAAGTTGGTGACTGCGACAATCAAGCTGCAAAGATGTACAGATGTAGAAAATGTGGCAAGAACTCATACACAGCGTTAGAAAACTCTCATGGTATTTGCTTGTTATGTCAACCATGTGGACGTAAGTATCCGTCTTGGGTTGACTGATCTGTTACCATGTAGTAATGAAGTATGACCTACGATATAATGAAGTGGTTTTTTAAATGTTGTCAACGTGTGACTCTTTATGCCATCATTTCCGGTAGTATTGAGTTTAACTCCAGCCCAAATCGCAAGAACCTCACTTGACTAGGTATAGAAAACAGACTGGACTAGATTGAAGCTGTATTATCCCCGTTTACAATTTAAACAAAGTGGAAACTCATTAAAATAACCTTTGAATCGTGCTTTCGCAGCTTGTATTACAGAGACATTAATTCACAGAACCAATCATGTGTATATATATCTTTTTTTTTTCAGATTTGGAAGTGGAAATACAGGCTTGCAACTTTACAAGTAACAGAGTATGTGACTGTCGAGAAGGATATTACAATGAAGGCACCAAAGGCTTTAGAAATTGCCTGTCATGTACGTTTAGCGATGGTAAGTGAAGTCAAAGGACATAATTTTGAAATGACGACATCACTGACAAAAAAGAAGCCATATTCCTCCCACATACTCATCCTCATATTTTTTCCAGAGTCTAAACAAAATTCTGACTACGAAAAGAAGTGCCAGCACAACAAAAGGTGCGAGCTCTTGTACTGTTTTGTCTCAGACAGGGTGCCAGTTCTGTGAATTAATCTATGTGTCAATCAACAGAAAATGAATCTGCAACTGATCAGGATCTCGGTAGCTTTATGCAGACAAATACTGAAGCATTTTTATTTATTTTTACCGTGGGAACAAAAAAGATACTTGAAGACATTTTCATGAGCTTAAAAAATGATTTTTGGCTTTGATTTAAAAAGGATGTCGTTTTAATGAAGCCCTGCACTGATAGTACTGACGAGTGGAGTTGTGGATTGTAAAAGTCGCACAAATTTACAGATTTTTTTTACATTATAATCCATCATCACATTCAGAGGTTATTTTATTGTCCTTTATAGACAAGCGGGAAAATGTGACCATAGTTGTGTGACTTTTGTAAAATTCTTTGAATGTATCGTTTGAGTTATGCTTCAAGATTCCATTGTTGCATACATTTTCTTTTTTCAGGAAGGACACTCCGGCTCCACCTCCAACTCCATCTACAACTTCATTACCTACATCTGTGACTGTGACAGCTACAAAAACCACACTTTCAAATAAAGCAGAAAATCCTGTTCGGAGCCCGGTTTACAGTTAGGTTTAAATATTTATCAGACTTTTACTAGTAAAATCATTGTGAAACTCATTTGGGGTTTTATTACTCCCATCACTTTTGGATGAGACACTTGCGCTGACTGCTTTGAGGGATTGTGCATAGTTTCATAATGTCAGTATTTGTTTGTGTCCACTGCAGTAAACTCTATGTTCTGGATAATTCTCTGGGTAGTTGTGGTGATATTTGTTGTGGCTTTTTTGCTACTGCTGCTCATCACCCCGCTCATCAACCAAAACTGGATACCCTGCTGGAGAACCAAAAAAGGTGTGGAAGAACAAGTCAAGAGTCTCAACGGTAACCATCCATCCATCCTCTACCGCTTTATCCTCCACCAGAGGGTCGTGGGTGCTAGCTGTGCCAATCTTAGCCGACATAGGGCAATAGGCGGGGTACACCCTGGACAGATCGGCAGTCCATCGCAGGGCCACACATAGAGACTAACAACCATCCACTCTCACACTCAAACCTACGGTCAACTTAGAGTGTCCAATCTACCTAATCCCCATATTGCTTGTTTTTGGACTGTGGGAGGAAGCTGGAAAACCCGGAGAAAAAACATACACACATGGGGAGAACATGCAAACTCCATGCAGAAAGGAATGGAGAAACAAACAATTGCTGAACTTTCCCTTATTTTACAGTAAAAATACTAAAAAATCTCCTGTTTACCACCACCATGTCCAAAACAGTACCAAATATGAGTGAATGTAATTAGAATGTAAGTTAGGTGTCCTTTATATGCTCTACAAAATATTAAGAAATCATGGTTGAAGTAGAGTAACAAATGTTCAAGTAAAGTAACTTTATAAAAATAGGAGATGTATTGCATAAGTTTAAAAAAAAAAGTAACATATTCAGTTTTTGCTGTGTATGGACACACAGCAGATGCTTAAAATAAAATGTTTGACAGATATTGACCAAGAAAATGTCCTCTCTCAGAAGTTTAACAGAAACTTTTTTTAAAAATCTTTCTTGAACGAGCAGGAAGTTAACTGATAAAATCTGCTTCTTTTTTTTGTCTTAACAGAACATCACAGTCTCCAAGGTAGCAGACCAACCACACAGGTTTGTGTTCAGTTTGGGACCTTTTGACATTATAGCTTGGAGTAGCTCTGTAGGTGGAGGTTCAGACACAACGGTCACGTAAAGATGAATACAAGATACACAAAATGTACTGCTGTTTGTGAACATTTTCACATACTGTATCTCCTTCTAAACGCTGTTTTTGTTTTTGTTTTCTTTGTAAGACATTTCACATTTCTGAGGAAACTCCCATAATGGCTCAAAGTCACACTCTGCCCATGCATCTGAGGCCAAGCACTGAACGTGAAGGTAAAACTCAGAATTTTAATTCCCAAATATGATAAACTGCCTCTGCTGGACATGTTTAGTGCATTTCTTATTTTCTCAGTTGAAACTAAATGTGATATAATGTGTTAAAATGAGCCCTAAGTGTTTATTGACTTGCTATCTATTTATGTATGCCCATGGATGTAATGTAGACTTTAAATAATAATATAAAAAGATTTATATAATGGAGTTGGAGGAAGAGTGACAAACCCATACATAGTTTGTGAGATGAATGTGTGGGATTTGTGGGATTTATTAGACACTAATTGACCAAAAAAAGGTTTCATGAGAAACTGAAGTCATAGCATGAGGAGGCAGTTCTGCAACAAGAAGAGGAGGCAGAATAAGAAGTTATAGCATGGATTTGTGTAGGTGACGTCAGTTACTGAGTCAAAATATTTGTGAAATAACACACATGCACAAATGAGGATACTTCTGACTTCCATTTGGTCACATGGGGAGTAAAGAAAAAATGAGCACAAGCATCGAAAGAAAAACAATATCCCGTAGTGCTGATATAGTTTAAATACATAAAATAATATACATTTTTCTTTACTTTCTAACTAAATATTTTGCTAAATTGCAAATTCACACTGCTGGTCACAGGAAGTACCAAAATAAAAGCTTGAGATGGTTTTTGACTGCTTTTACACAATAGAATCAAATAAGGAGTAAATAAACACTTGAAGATACATTAGCATGATTTTAACTACAAAACAACAAAAACATTTGAGTTTCATTTGAGTGTTGTGAAAGGTTCATTATGTCTACTGATTGAACTTAGTTTAGTTTTAGGCAGAAGTTAGAAGTTGGTAAAGGAAAAACCTCCTGTTGTTTAAAAACCAAACCAAAAAAGTACATTCTTGAGTGTTTAGGGGACTTATGACCGGCACTACCTGTACTTCAAGTGCTCATTTAAAGTTAACATTTAGCTGTAACATTTAATATTTGGGTTTTTAAAACACAGTTTGAAGCTAAATCTGGCAACGTCCACTTCAAATTCACATGTACAGCGTTTAGTGTTTTGTTTAAATTAGAGACACACAGACCTGAGCTTGATTGTGTGGATAAGAGGTGACACCCCTGCATGTTATATAGTGACAAATGTCATGGGAACAAAAAGATAAGGTGGATTTCTGCTAACAAGTTTTATCTGATGCTGAGAGCCTTTTTTATTTTTTTTTTATTTTTTAATCTTCACTTGTTCAGCACAATATTTATCACTGATCAGTCATGTGACCTAAAAGAGTGGAGGTGGGAACTTGGAAACAGATCACCTTCACACAGCCAACATATTTACATAAAAGGAAATAGGAAATCAGATAGTGAGTGTACGTCACTGTTAACTGTGAAAACTTTGCATCCCCACTTCCTTCACCACATCATGTTTTTAACTCATCAACAGCCACATCATGTTTAGATATTGCTCATATTGTTGCCATTTATTTACATTAAAAGACAAAACTGCAAACAAGTAGGTGGATATTTAATGATGTCATGTTGTTGCATGTAGCTGTGCTGAAAACTACCTTTTTTGTTTGCGGTGTTTATATTGCTCATCATCATAGGTCGATGATTGGTGGTTGTCCTCCACATAGTTTTCATTATACTTTTACTTATTTTGTATTGTGTTGCTTTAGTTGTTATTGGCTTGCATGGCTGCTTAGCAGGTTATGCAAAGAGAGAGAGAACAAGTGCCCATTTGCCACATAAAAGGCAAGCTTGCAAATTTTGAACTTCTGATGTGAGTGTTCATGTTAGAAACATTTACCACCAAAAGCCATTAATAGGCTTTTCTTCATTTTTGGTCTTCTATGAAGTCATTTCCATCCACAGTGACTAAAATATGCTTTTTCCCTTTCCTTGTGTGTGTGTTTTCCTGTGATGGGTTGCATGGGTTCATGCTTGATTAAATGACGTTTGTGGGTGTCTAGATGGTAACTGATTGGCCCTGCACAGGAAATGCCGTTAACTTCCCTTTAAACTCTCACAGCCGGTCTGCCAGCAGACATGCTTGTTTCACTAAACCTCGACGTTGTTTCCCCTGCCTGCTGATAATACAAAGACCATACAATTCTGAAATATGGAACACATAGCTCTTATTCTCCAGCAGAGTCCAGCTAGCGCGGTTGCTGTACTCTGATCGTCTGCCATTCTCCCCTTACAGCTAAGAAACAAGACGAGCAGTCAGAGCATTTGCCAGCCATTGTCCTGTATGCGATCATCAAGGAGGTGCCCTTGCGCAGGTGGAAGGAGTTCTTGCGTCTGCTATCGGTGGCCGACCAGCAGCTGGAGCGGGTGGAGCTGGAGACGGGTTTCGGCCTGAGCTCCATGGAGAAACAGTACCAGATGCTGAGGCTGTGGAGCCAGCAATCCACTGCGAGCCTGAGAGACGTCTTCTCGGCCTTGCACCACATGGAGTTATCCGGCTGTGCGCAGCTACTGCAGGAAAACCTGCAGAAGCTGGAGTGAAGGTCTGAATCAAAGTGAGGCTTCCCAGCCTGCAGAGGAAACGCATGTATGATTTTAGTGGTGCAATAGGACACATGAGGCTGGACACAGAGACACCAATATGATGCCGCTGTACCATTCATTGCACAAGTGCATACAACTAAAAAGCTGACTTTTCTGTTCAGTTACATTTACAAACTACTACATGGTACGGCCAAAGAAAATTGCAATTGTGTTTGCATTTTTCATTGTTCAAAACGGGTCTCTCTTGTGTATAAGATACTGGAGCTCAATGAGTTTTTCCTACTTCTTTTATTGGTTGAATGTCATGAAACCTACCCACGTTTTCATTTACCGATTTATTTTTTCTCCACAATCCACAAACGGCATGTTCATACAGAAAAGAATGCATTTGTTTCAGTTAATTACAACAGAAACCTTTGTCTTTTTAAGAAAGGTTGTTCAAAGATACAGTGGGAGGGAAAATTAAGTTTCAAGAGGACCAATGGGAAAATCCCCTCCCATTAAGAATACTGTCAAAACCTTTGATAGTGTTGAATATATCTATCTCATCCTGTGTGGCTTCTCATAAAAGTCAACAGTGGTGCACTGGTTTTAGAGTGCACTGGTAAAATGTCAATGTCTATAACTTTGACCGTGTATGTGCATGTGTGCTGTGGTGAGTATATGCCTCAGACCATTTTACCTCCAGGAATCTGGCCATGTAAGCAGTCAGAGTAATGATTTGTTCTGAGTGAATACTTTAATGTATAGAAGTACTGTACATGCTTAAACAGCACCACTGCAGATCTGTTCACATGTCAAATCTCCTCTATCTCATCAGACATTAAGTGTTCGTAATAACAGCTCAGCCACAGATTCCTGTTGCTCACCCTCACAGGGGAAGAAAAGACTGAAATCCCCACACAGCACCAGATTATCAGTTTACTGCACATCTATGTGGTGACATGGTGCAGTGGGCTGGGTTTTTCCTCACCACACACATTCCATCCAAATGATGGTTTTCTCTAGTGGTGGTGTCGTATCTCGCTTTTCGCGAGTTTTTGTTTGTCAGCTGAGTTGCTGACGGTTAAGAAGTTGGACTTTCCAATATTGATGGATATTTTAATATGACTCATGGCCTTTGTTTTGGGCCACTGTGTGTGTATATACTGTTGTTTATGGGTTAGGGTTATACACACACACATATATATATATATATACAGTATGTATATATAATTTTTTATAAAAATACTTATTGATGTTTTTTCGTTATGTAATATGTATTTTGTTTCAATTGTTGGGGATTTTATCCCCGGTGGAGTTGCCTATATTACAAATAAATATATGTATGCCTGTGTTGGCCACAAGATGGTAGTGTTGGTTGTTGGTTGCAGCTGTAGTTTTGGAGCACAACCTCTTGGAAAAGAGAAGTTGGTGTTTAAACTTTTATTCTCCAGGAGGATTAGAACAATGTCATGAATTTCAAATTCATGACATTGTTCTAATCAACAAGTGTCAGTGCAGTGCCCCTGCATTGTCCATATCCCCGGGATAGAATACATAAAAACCCCCACATTTACATCACGGTGTGTTAACATAACAGTGCCTGCAATTTATAAATAAATACTGATATTGGATATTGTTTGTTGTGGCGACAACAAAAACATCCATCTTAACAACCAAGTATAAAAAGGAGTTTCTATTGTTATATTTGTGGTGTATGTTATTGTCGCCTACTACAGGGAAGATACTTAACGTACCAATTTATTTAGCAGGTTAGGTAGATTTTGCTTTTATGTTTGTAATGAAAAAAAGAGAATATTAACAAATCATGTTTCTGTAGTTAAAGGGTAATTTAATATAATTTAAATTAAGAAAAAAATTCGTGTTCAAATAAAGGTTTATTTTAGAAATTTGGCATGAAAGTAACTCACCAAAGTCACAAATACACGTAATTAACTAAGACGAAACACTTTATTTAAACAGTACATTTACTTTTCTCGCTTGTGTCGTGTGTAGAAGCAACAGATGTCAGGGTTTTTTTTTTTTGTGAAAAAAAGAAATAGAAAATAACAGAAGCGGACAGCGTTAGTGGTTTCCATGGAAACGGGACCCGCGTTCTCGAGAACGACTGCTCGCGCTCTCGGTGACCGTCCCGTCCAACAGAGGCGACATTAGCAGGAGGGAAATCCCTGTCACGTGAAGCTTGTTGCGGTCTGTTTGGTTTTTATTATTATCATTATCACTGTCATCTCTTCATTTTTTTGTCTTTCCACATGTAACAGGCGCAAATGCGGGGGTAAACACCCCCCCAAAAAACTTCATTGCTGCGGTATTTGTTGAATGAGTGAACACACAGCGTTGTCCTGGCAACTTCGAGGCGACAGCTATTGAATTACAAAAATGGGGGCCCACGCAGGTTTTCTGTTCTTTGGAAATTCAGAAAATGACCCGAGCTCGTTTCCTCATACAGACTTTTGAGAAGTCGCCGATTTTGGCCGGTTTTGTTTTGATCTAGTTTTGTTGGGACTGTTAGTAACACAAGTCAGAGGAGGAGGAGGGACGTGGGTTAGCTGAGGTGTGTCTGATAGAGGAAAACCTCTATGCAGATAATAATTAAAAAAAACCTTATTTAATCTTTTTTTAACCAAAGCACAACAACATTTTTTTTAATTGCTTAAAATGTCACAGTATTGTGGCCATCTTTATTTTCAGACTAAAGACCTTACATTTTAAACTCAAATTCAAATCACTGATGCTAGTGCTTAATTGGTCTGCTCCCACCCACTTTAATGATAGGATTGTCGTCTGGCGGTGCCAACACCCCGCACGAGACAATCCAGACTACTTTTGTGGATTTCTTCTATGTAGCTTAGTCCTCTTTTGTACGTCGCTTTGGATAAATGTGTCTGCTTAATGCTTAAATGTAAATGTAGTCCCTAACAGTAAAGTAAAGTTGTCTTCACTGTGAACAGGTGAGGAGAGCAGTTTGAAAGAGTCCGCTGTCTGGTCATGGCCGCTCCTCTTCAACTCGGAGTGAATGTTTCACAGCTTTGTGAGGATGCAGAAAAGTACCTTGAGGCAGGAGAGCTGGGGAGAGCCACATCTCTCTACATGTCTGCCTTCAGGACCCATGCTGCCTCCACCATGTCCCACATGCGAAAACTGGAGAAGCTCTGCCTGGATGGGGTGATTTTAACCCTTGAAAGTTGGCTTGACAGTCATGGTGAGAACCAGCCTGCTGAAAGTCTCAATAAAGGTTTGGTGGCTGTGTTTCTGTCCACACTCTGCCCCAACAATCTGTCAGCCACCATTTTCAAAATGGAGTCTCTTCTTCAGAGTGGCAGGCATGGCTGCGAGGAGATTTTTGCTCGCTGCACGGCCCTGCTTGAAGGAAAGAGGAGCCCTCACCCAGAGGGGATGACTCGCATGGTCTTGGACATAACTCGTGCTCTGGCCTGCTTGTTGGCAGAGCCTCATAGTATTAAGGGTTTGAAGCTTTACCTTGAAGCTTACCAGAATAACAAATCTGAAATTGTCATGCTTGTGAAAACCAGGCAGACTCAGCATATATCAAAAATAGTGAAGGCTTTCATTATTCAAATACAACACCTTCATCCCACTCTGATGTTGGACAGCACATCTGCAGTAACAAAGAGTGAGAATGAGCGGCTCAGCGCAGGTACTTCCTCTGCAATGTTTGAGTTTTTGATGGCTATTTCGCCCGATAACACAGAAGTGCAGGAACTTCAAGCAGCACATTTGTTTTTGACAGCCAGGTTTGTGGAGAGTGCAGAAGTGTACTCTGCTCTCCTGCATCAAGGTCATTGCCAGACGATGTCAGAGAGTAGATTAGACCAGCCTTTCAAAGACAGTCTTGAGAGGAGAGCAAGGCTCTTAACCAGTCGAGCGGCTGCCTGGTTCTCGGCAGGTGGGCATACTGCAGCGGCATGTAGCGATCTTGGGAAGGCATTCGAGATCCACCCTGCCACGGCCCGGATTTATTTTCAAAGGCTCTTCACAGATCATGGTAAAGGGTTGGCTACCCGAAGCCATCTCCGTCAGCAGGCAGAGAGAGGTCTATGTGGTTACAGAGAGAAGGTCCTCATGCGTCCAGACCTTCGGTCCACTGAAGGGGTTGAACTCCTGGACCCTGTGATCACTCAGTTACGTGCTCTGTGCCATTTGGAGCCTGACGGAGGAGGAAGAGAGCTGAGGATACGACTTGCTGACTGTCTTCTCCTCAGAGGGGAAAACAAGGAGTCCCTCTCCATCTGTAGCCAGCTAGCTGCCGCCAAAGGTCAGCAGAGCTATCAAAACACAGTGCAGGTTCTCCGTGGATATGCAAGACTGCTTTCTGATGATCACAAGGGGGCATTAGAAGACTTCCAGGCTGTGATTGAACACAACACCCCTCACCCATCTAGCTGTGTGCGGGCACTCTGTGGCAGGGGGCTCCTACGCATGATGAGTGGTTTAAACTACCTCACAGCTCTTGACTATGTGACAGCAAGCCGGCTTCATTCTCAGGAAACAGCAGTGACTGTTCGCTGTTTGGTGCCATGGAACTGTCGGGGACTGCTGTTTACTGTTTTAGTGGAGCAGGGACGAGTCATGCTGGAGGGGACTGGAGAGAAAGAGTTCAAGTCCACATCTACTGAAGACTCCCAGCAGCTTCAGCAGGACAATCAGCAGCATGGTCCGTCAAAGAGAGACAATGACAGATCAGGGTATGTTGTTTGTCTTTTTCACAGGCATTTGTAACATCTGTGCTTTCTGTAAAAAGTCAGAATGTCTGAAAAAGGCTGATTTTATGTAACCTAACTAACATCTGAACTGTATTGTACAACTTTCCCCAGAAGTTTAGCTGGCTGTGTGTGATTTGTAGAAGTCCTTTCTCTGATTTTTGCTTCATGCTGCACCTTTTCCCACTCTTTGCATTAGAATTCCTACTGGAGTTCACTCCTTGGCAGTGCTGCTGATGGAGCTCCAGCCAAGGGCTGATGGGCCTCAGATCCTGGCAGCAGATGCCTTGTACCAGCTTGGCAGAGTGGAGGAGGCTTACCGGCTACTGCTCTCTGTTGCACCCACCAGTGCACGCGCACCCATTCTGGCTCGCCTCACCCTGCTGCAGCTGCACAGAGGCTTTCTTTATGACACCAATCAGGTATATATAGTTGGATTAGGGCAGAATCCTTAAGTGATGACTAATGACTAGAGGAACCATTGATTCTTCGAAGTAGAAAGGCATCTTCCTACCACATTTTTCAGTCTTAACCTCAAATGATCAGCTGAGCAGAATGACATCTATCTCTGTGCACATTATTTTGCATTAGTAACACAGACTTTGCTGCTTTCACAGTGTAAGATACTTTTTTAATATCACATTTTCCCTGCAGCTCCTGAAGAAGCTCATTCAGTGCGGTGATACGAGCTGCTTGCGCTCCCTACTGGCGGTGGCAAAACTCAAGGACCGGACATTGCTACATAGACACTGTCACTCTGCTGCAAAACGTATCCTGGAAGACTCGCAAGAGGAGAGCGCTATCAGGGAGTCTGTGGCTTATCTCTCAGTTGCCATCATGGCATCTGGTAATTGATGAGATTTTGATATGTGACCCGATTTGGATTGTAGACCTGATCAACACCAGTTGAACACCAATTAAATCTTGATAGGAATGATCACAGGGATAATGTTTAGCAGAGAAAGGTCTACAAGTAGAAACCTCTCAATTCCATTTCAGTGCACAGTATATATCCTAGAGCTAAAATATGGTATGTTATTCCCTGTAATTTTATCAAATAAATGTGCTTTTTAAGGTGGTGAGGCAGCAGACTCGTTGTTGGAAAGAGCCAGGTGCTATGTGCTGCTGGGCCAACGAAAGACGGCCATCTTTGATTTCAGTGCCATTCTAAAGGATCACCCAAAACATGTCCAGGCCCTCTGTGGAAGAGGCTTCACCTATTTGATGTTGAATCAGGAAAAGGTATTTTTGAGTTGAGATATTATCAAATGTACTTAATTGCATGTTAAAAGTCCCATTTTAGTAGGCAATAATTCAGTTTTCTTCATGTCATGTAAACCCATTCGTCTGACTAAAGTTGAACTAGTCTTTGTCGGACTAACATGCCTAGATAATGCAAATCATAGTCGGACTAACATACCTAGATAATGCAAATCATAGTTGGACTAACATACCTAGATAATGCAAATCATAGTCGGACTAACATACCTAGATAATGCAAATCATAGTCGGACTAACATACCTAGATAATGCAAATCATAGTGAGACTAACATACCTAGATAATGCAAATCATAGTCAGACTAATATACCTAGATAATGTAAATCATAGTCCGACTCACTTTTAAATTACATACAGAAACATACAGAACCACAGCACAACCTACAGAGGCGCAGTCAGATGTACACAGCCAATTTATTGATTTTCTCCTCCCCATGTATTGTCAGATTGCCTGTCTTAGTTGGACTACGGCGTGAGTTTGATTAAACTGTACATTCAAACGTTCTGTATGGAGCATTATTTGAACTCATTTAGCAGTGAGCTAAATCAAATACTCATGTGTTTATTTTAAAGGTTATACACTGATGTTTCAACAGTATAAGGTAATTATCTCAGGAGTCACAATATTTAAGATACATGTAGATGGGAGAATGTGGCCAAACACTATTTCATGTTGGCAGAGGAACTAACTAACACTTCAGGGTATGAAAAGCTATTCAATTTAAATGTTGGCTGAGGTTTCTGGTGCCACTGCACGTGTATGTTTACGATAACTCAAAGGCGTTTTTCTTTACTACAGGAATGCACTCATGATATCCTGACAGCACTACAGATAAACACTGACACTGTCATCAAAGACATCCTGTCACTCAAGGACAAGGCGCGGAAGCTGGTCTGTGATTGGCTGCATCAGTTCTGTCGGACCAATCTGTTGGACATCGTTGACACTCACACCGTCCCCTGCCATGAAGAGCTGCTCAGAGAGGCTTTTATAATTGGTGGAGCTTTGATGAGGACCGACTGCAGAGACCCCAGATGGCATCTCCTCTATGTGGACGCACTCTTAGCCAAAGGTGAGATATCAGTGGAAATGATAGTCGGAGATGAGGTTGTGTGATGTTTTCGTTTGAATAAAAACAGCTTCTGAAGCTTGCACTTCTTGTTCACAGTAGCCCTTACTCCCGCTGTTGTGGTCCATCTGCTTCAGGTGAAGTAAAAGCTGCAGGTGCTCATCTGTGCCAGGTGTTTGGCCAGGAGCCAAGAGATGCAGTGGCTCAGGCCAGGTTGGGTGTGGTGGAGGCCTGGCAGCAGAACTACCGCAGCGCAGCACGCAGGCTCAGCAAACTGACAGAGAGAGATCCATCCAGTCTGGACTTCTTACTGGCCCTGATACCATTCAATCAGCGCAAACACATTGCACAGGTAAATCTCAATGGTGGAATCCTAATTTATTCATAGTCTGGAGTGTTTGCCTTAGGCAACATGATTTTTTCTTGTGGTAATAGCAGCCTTATTTTATTCTATCGTCAGACATTTAAATACAGGGGATATGTGCCCACATTTCTTGTTTTAGCTTGATAAAAAGCATGACAATTCATTATTGAATGGAATTAAATTTAAAGTAAACCAGTACTGTAAGAGGAAACATGCCTTTAGGTTTATATGTATTTTCTAAGGGGATTTATGAGGTGGATAAAAGCAATAACACAAACACACACACAATAATCATAGGTGTGTGGACATAGGACAACAAGAACATATCGATGTACAACCAAACTTGACATAATATGATACCAATCTAATTTCAAGTACTGGAAATAAAGTACAATAGGTATAGTGCAGTCAAGAATGCAATCAAGTCCAACTTGTGGTGCCGTTTGTATCATAAATCTGTGATTTTATAAAATTCTTTGTATTTTTTCTCAACCCAATTCCTTATTTATTGTAGCCAGTTTTTTGTTTTTTAATGCACCATAATTGAATTTGCTTGACAAAGCCAGTATTTCTGTTTCTTACTACAGCTCAAGTGTTGTCATAGTATTTGTGTATTTAATAATGCCAGATTCATTGATCAGCACTGATATTGTAACAGGCAGCAGCCCTGGAGGCCAGCACCATGTCCTCAGGTGGTCATTGGGATCAGGCACTCACACTCCTCACTGTAGCAGTGACAGTAGCGGGCGATCACAGGCTCCACTATCTTCGCCAAAGGGCTGCATGCCTGGCTCAGCTGGGCTTACATGAGCGGGCTGTCACTGACCTTGACACAATTATCCAGAAACACAGTGGATCCAACTCCAGCTGCTCATATGAACACCAAGTGTGGGCGGAGGACATGTGTCGGCGAGGTCGCAGCCTGGTGCTCTGTTCCAGAGAAGCAGCAGCTCTAGAGGATTTCACGCAGGCCCTGCAGCTCCACAGGGAACAGGCCATCCACTGTGTGGAGACTGGATTGGGGAGGCAGCGTCTGGGTGAATGCTTCCTGCGGGGGGCGCTGCAGCACTACGGGGAGCAGCAGCTCAGTAAAGCCTGGACATTTATTGAATGCGGCCTCATTGTTGATGGTGAGAACACAGAACTCCGCAGACTGAGGGCAAAGGTCAAAAGGGAAGTGGCCAGCCCTTGCAATATCAACTAATGTTGATAAGTCAGAGGCAAAAAGTGTGAAAAGGAGCTTCAGCTGAACTTCCAGAATGTAGCCATGTTAGTGCCTGTACATTAGTGTTTGGTATTCTGAGAAACCAGCTAACCAACTAATGAGGAATCTTCCATAATCTTAATAGGACATTTACTGTACTTGTTCTTTAAGCACACAGTATTACAGTATTCAATATAATCACAGAACAACAATATATTGGACATGAGCGGAGACTGTGACTCATAGATATTTGCAATACCAAAATTTTATTGAATTATCCCTTTATTTCATTAGCCAGTAAAATTTGGGAGTTCATATGTTTGATGACGGAAATATAGGTGAGTTAATCATTTTGGAAATGGGAACAAAATAGGATGAGTATATGTTAAAAGGAGATTATGCAGTTATCGATAATGGGATTATACCTTTTCATCTGAAGTTGCAGGGCCAGCAGAATGCAAAGCCAAAAAAAGGAGGTGAAGCCCACTCACTTACTCAACTGCTCTGTACAAGATAGGTCTCACCTGAGGAAGATCTACATTGGATCGAAACTTTGTGTCCTTTTTGTTTTTTGTGGCAGTGGTGTAAGAATTTGGGCTCTACTTCCTTTTTGAAAAAGGAAATCCTCCAACATAAAAACTGAGAAACAAGTCTTAGTTAGAAATAAAATATTTAAGAAAGTGCCAGGTGTGCAGGTTTTATTTCAAACTAGAGGAGGCACAATTTTCCCAAATAATATCAATCATAACAATTTTGAATCCATAAACAATCAATTCTGGAATTAAGTCTGTACCATGGACACGAAAGACACTGAAGTTAAACACAAATGTGAAGTTAGTGCATTGGAGCGCCTGGAATAAAGTTTTAAAATGTCACAGGTCAACAATAGCATTGGATTCATACACACACTGTCTGTGTCGTGTGTAGAGAAATTCATTTGTACTTTGTTATGCAGACACAGTGATGTATTGTGGCTCCATGTTGCCGAAGTAAGACTTTTCCCATTCACTCATGAGGTCAAAATGCAGCGGACGTTCACAGAAGTTGCAGGAAGCCGTGGCGGGTATGTTGAGCATGAGCCCCGCCTCCTGCCACACCTCCACCAGCGAATCTGTGAATGAAAAGAACATTAACATGAGTGAGCCAATAAATGCCAATGTGTATTTCACAGTCAAATATTGCTGCTCTGGTCATTTTTGTGTGTTGGACTATTTAAGAGACCCATGTGTCACTAGGTAAAACACCTCACCTTATCCCCCGTATAGGTTCAGTGTGTAAGAATTAGTGAAATCTAATGGTGAGACTGTAGATTGTAACAAATGCATCAGGGCATATCAGAAAAGATGCACTACTCGACTCTACTCTACTCAGTTTGGTATCAGGCCCGTCGTTTTCCATTACTATGATACCTGACAAGTAAAGCTGTTGTTTTCGGTGTACTGAATCATTAGTTAATTAAAAATGACCGGAGCGCAGACTCCATCTGACACAGTCACTGAGCAAAAATACGGCGGAACAGGTTGTGATTGGGCTCAGGATCGCCAGCTTTTGGCAGAGCTGTCTATGTTGGATTTGGACAAGATTTTGAATTCTTTTTAACTGACCTACAGTTAGGCATTGTTCGGTTTGATTCCTGTGTCGGATGTCGCACTCATGACTCTTCCAGTCACAACGCTTTGCTCAGCAAAAAAAAAACACTCGAGCCGAGCTGAGCTGTGTTAGAACTCTATAATTAGCTTTCAAAAGTTAAACCGGCGTGGTGGCCAGTTTGTCATAAGTAGTGAATTCAAATTCTGCCAATAAATTCCCCCTAAATGTCTGTCTGTTGTTGTTGTATGGCAGCTGACAGAAGTAAGGATCTTTTCACTCACCCACAAAGTGTTTCATCATGGTGGGGTTGTGATGAGGAGACGGAGCCAGGCGCAGCAGTTCCTCACCGCGATTCACTGTGGGGTAGTTGATGGCCTGGACATAGATGTTGTGTCTCTCCAGCATTTTGTCACACACCTTGGTGTTCAGCTCAGCATTGCCCACCTAGAAAATGCACAACACAAATACCATTCAGCACAAGCCAGTTACACAGTGACGCACATGGAAAAGGCTGGCACAGAAATGAATGGGAGGGACATCTTGTGGTGCTGATAGGCTGAATCAGCACTGTTTTAACTCACAAACAAACAATGTTTTGAATGCCGGACATCTGTTTATATTCAAAAGTCACACACGGCAGCTTTAAAGACACCGCGACATCAAAGAGAGATAATGTAGTAGTGAATGCAGCAGCAGTGCTGCATCTTCATACCCGTATGGGGATGATGTGGCTGGGGCAGTTGACCACAGGCAGGCCTTTGTCCATGAGAAGCTGCCTCATGTGTTTGACGTTCCTCTGGTGAGCTCTGCGGAGCGCCTGCCCCTCGGGGCTCTTTAGGACCCGCACAGACTCCAGGGCTCCAGACAAGACCATGGGCGGCAGGGCAGTGGTGAAGATGAAGCCTGCTGCGTAGGAGCGCACTGTGTCCACCAGGGCGTCGCTGCTGGCAATGTAGCCTCCCACACAGCCAAAGGCCTTTCCTGGAAGAGAACAGTAAGGAGAGAGGTCATGATCGGTAATGGAAGGTTGCTTACATTTAGTAACAGTACTATTACTAAACATGTTGAACACTATAGTTCCCTACTCTCATTTACTCTATTTCACATTATATTACAAATATAATACAATGTTGTGGATTAAACAACCCAACATACATACTTTTATTATTTTACACTAATGAGATTTGTTAAATTATTTGTTTCTAATTTCTAAGCAGGCTTTTACATTCACATCAGTTTTACTACATTTATTACAATAGTGAATATTCTTATTAAGTCCTTTTAATTGCAGGGATGTATTTGTATAATGTTTAACCGGCTGCTGATCACTGGATTAAACTCTTACTTTTTTAAGTCTGTATAATGTTTACTTAAAAGCTCAATTGTTTGATATGTGATTCATTGGTTATTTTCTGGATGCCATAACATCATAACAACCTGTCAATTTGTGTGTATTCAATTTTCATTTCCATTTAGGCCTGTTGTTATTTTGTCACCATGCCATATGACTTATAATGTCAATATAATATAATTGTTGACGATTCCGTAAAACTTGTCTCTTAAACTAATCTATTGTCCAAACAGTGCGTGTGTGTGTGTGTGTGTGTGTGTGTGTGTGGTTGACAGGGAGTGACCTTACAGTTGTCGTGAAGATCGATGATGGTTTTATCAGTTTGACCAGAGAGGGAGTAAAGCTGGCACCCATCTTATAAAATCCTCTGGTTCCTTCGGTGAGAGCTCACTTTTAATTCTGTCTTCTGTCACAGCAATATGAGAGCAGCATCATGTTTGTTGAGGGCTATTACCACTGCGCTGCCAGTGTGTGTGTATGGGAGTTTGGCCAATTAAGAGGAGAGCCAATTAATCTATGACCGTTGAAGCCGTTTGCCTTTGTGTAGTCCAGAGTGGACATGGATGTCAGTGTTTTTTCACTGATCAAGAAACATGTGAATTTGAATGCACATTATAAAGGATACTCACCCAAGGTCCCAGACACAATGTCAATCTTGTGCATTACATTGTCCCTCTCTCCCACTCCAGCTCCATGGTGTCCATACAGGCCCACGGCATGAACTTCATCGACAAATGTCAGCGCTCCGTAACGGTGAGCTACATCACACAGCTCTTCCAGAGGACATATGGCACCTAAAAACGCCCCAGAGAATAAAATGGTATAATTAGAATTTTGCAGTATAGGTGAACCGCAGGGGATCAGCGCTGCAAATGTCACCATTTAAAGTGGAGAACACACAGGATGAGGGGAAATGTATTTATAGAACTGCTCTCATGCCCCGAGAATGAATAACATTGAACATTTATTTAGAAAATTGCTTTTTGAGCTTTTATTTTCCTGGATGCAGTCATCCAGTCACCCCATCACTCAGTTTGTGTTTTATGAAGCTGTCACTGGTGTGATAAAAAGCAGGGTGGGCGGAGGGTGTGGTGGGCTGCTATTTGACAGTGATGAATTACAGATACTGCAAACTGAATAATTGTAGATTTTATAAATACCATGCCAGCCACAAGGTTTACAACACCCTATTTTCTTTTCCAGTTATTATAAGCATTTTGGAAACTCCTAACATGTCAAAACAACAACAAAAAAAATCACCAAAACTAATAATGAATACAATGGTGTCTGTCCCTCTACCTGCACAATACTGTGTGCTGTGTGAGTGGTGGGGGAAAATGAAGTCTCCAGACCTAAACCTCATGGAACTTGTTTGTGATGAAATAGACCGTTAAAGCAAAGTGCAACATGTTCATTTGGAATTAATTGGTCAAATTTTGCTTGAATAATAGTCACATTCCTTATAATATACTGTACATGTGGATTATTGGTATTTATTGGTATTTGGTGCATTTCTTGTGATTTCAGAAAACAACAATTTATATGGGTTGTGTGCCGAATACTGCATTTCATCCTTTTTTTTAATTCTCACTAACATTGGATAATAATTACAGTTATCAAATGCCTACTATATTGGGGGAATTGTAAGCATATTGCTGAAGCCACCAATATGCTATAAATCAAATCAAATAACATACATATATATATACATGTATATATAATATTCTATATTTTTCAATGACCATACTTAAAGACATAAAACATATCACTCTTCATAAATAATAAAACTAAAAACAATGTTGATGAAGTAAATCTAATCTAAAGTCCTCTATCTTACCGTCCATTGAGTGCACAGTCTCAAATGCCACTATTTTGGGAGTCTCGGGGTCCGAGCGCTGCAGCAGTTCCTCCAGGTGTCGGCTGTCATTGTGGCGGAAAATGAAACGCTTGGCTTTGCTGTTCCTGATGCCCTGAATCATCGATGCATGGTTCCCTGAATCTGAATAGATCTCACACCCTGTACAGCACAGTGAACACAACATCAGCCCACTGGAGATGATCAACCCTGAGGTGTTCTTCCCCTCTCTACACAATCCATGAATGAGATGCAGAAATGACAGAGCATCTGGAAATGTGACAGTAGCGTCCCCGCAGGATTCCCCGAGTATCATCATCCAAATCAATAATTACCAGGCAGCATTTTAGCCAAAGTGAAGAGGGTGGAGTCATTTGCCACAAAGCAGGAGGAGAAAACCAGAGCTCCTTCTTTCTGGTGCAACTGGGCGAGCTCCTTCTCCAGAGATACATGATAGTTACTGGTGCCTGAGATGTTCCTGGTCCCACCTGCACCTGCACCATGTCTTTCCAGAGCATCTCTGAGGAGGTCCAGAATGGAATGTAAAAAAAACCCAGAATCACATCATCAATACGATGAAAGGTTTCCTAAATGTACTACCCACGAAAGTAAACCATCTCTCCACCTCTCTAGAAATACAATGTACAGTCAGACAAGTGTTCTACTTTGCCTTACTTCACATTTGACCTAAACTTGACCTAAACACTGTGGTCTTTACCTGATTGCACCGATGACCCTCGGGTGGCGACTCATGCCCAGATAGTCGTTGCTGCACCAGACAGACACCTTGGATCCCTCTCGGCCAGAGATGGAGTAATCGTCTGCAAAGGGGAAGACCTCAGCGCTCCTGTTTACCGTCTTGAAAACTCTGTACGTGTGGTCCTGCTTTTTCTCAGCTATCTTCTCGACGAAGAAGCGGTCGTAGTCGTAGCTGGGTCCAACTGTGGGAGTGATGGATTTGTTATTTTAAATGAAATTAACAACATCTGCCGGGCAAACAAAATCACGTGTGTGAATGTTCTCAGTCATCCACATCACTGTATTATAAAGAGTGGAGATATTGGCGCTCTTTATAGTACAATGTTTTAAATCCTTTTTCTCGGTAAGAACATACCCATGTTATCTGTGAGGAGGTGGCTGACAGTTTTGTCTCGAATTGATGTTGTGAGGGTTGACATTTTTAAACCTTTCAACAGAGAAGTCATCAAACCTGTAAAAGAGGAGTGTGAGTCTGTCACTTTCTCAGATCGTTACAGTTTTGTCCTGGATTATCAGTTTGGCTCTGGCGTCTGGCCAGTTAAAGTACATGTATGTTCAGGTAGCGTCGGTGCAGTGGTTTGACTCCACCTACCTTCTTTGACATCCTCCTGAACTTCAGGACTGGCTTTGACCAAACCCATCTGAGAGGTGACGAAGGGGCAGCCCTGGGACGCGGACACTGCCATCTGAGTGGCCGTTTGAGCAGACATGGTGGGCGACACACTCAGCTTGGTATTCAGAGAGGCCGGGCCGCTGACTGTGATCTGGCGGGCGATGATGGGGCACTGATCAGCCATAGACAGCAAGGCGGCTCCGGTCCTCCTCAAAGCTGGCTTGGGGATGGACTTCAGGAAGGGGCAGTGGTGAAGAAAGGCAGCCATTTTACTGCAGCTAAAAACACATGTAAATCACATTGTTAGGACCCAGCACCTGCAATATATTTACTTGGATTAAGCATGTTTTATATATATCCTATATTTAGTTTTTTGTTGCCTACTTTTAAATTAAATACTGAACTTAAATTGCAAAAAGTGTTGGGCCAAAGCCCTTCTTCAGACCTGGCATGTCACCTAGTCGGTGATAACACTGGTATGCGGACACCGCTATTGAATCCTGCCCAGCACCCAGGGTTTAGTTAACATGGTTAAAACGTTCAAAGAAGATTAAAATATTTATGGTGGTCCAGGTTAACTCCAGAGAGCAGCAGATGCCTCGCGCAGGGTGTGACAAGGTTGCTGCCGCTTATCTTCCCTCCGCAGGCGCTCGTGAGCTGCTGTGACTGACGTCATCAGATGAGGCTGATTAGGAGTAGCTAGAGAATAATGATCCTCTAAAAACACAGCGAGGGGAATAATTGACTGTACATTTTTCATGTAAAATGGTGGAGGCGAAGAATGAAGTTTGGCTGAACTAGTCATCCACCGATTTATGTTAAAATTCTTTATTCACACTTTCATTTGCTGATGAGCCCTTGTGCGTGCAGTTTAGTTTACACCAAGAGATCAGCTATATCATTTCCCTAACAATACCCTGTGGTCTGTAGATAAGGCAATTCTGAGAATCTGTGTATTTCTCTTGTGGTCAGATGTTATCTTCAGTCAAAACTTAATTTCATCCTTTGTTCTATGTCTTTTTTTGGAACTTTTTTGATCACTTAGAAAAGAAAGGCACATTGTCCTTAAGTTGACTATGTGTTACCATACAGTACATATACATATGTATATACATATATATACATATGTATATATGCATATATACATATACAGTATATATATATATGTATACATTTTATATTCAGGCTTTTTGAACAAAATCTTCTACTGTACATGATATGTTCCGTGAATAAATAAATAAAACAAAGCCCAAACATAAAGCACACATTTCGGCTTCAACCATTACTGAAATTTAAAATATTAGTGTGTAAAACATTCAATACACATGGACACAGACTCATTATGTCAGTGCAATGATGACATTTTATTAAAATGTTTAAAATGATTATTATTATTTTTTACGTTTGCTCTCGTTATGTCCTGGTACAAAGTATCTTTGTTTATTATCACATATTTCTAATTTTATTCAATTCCTTTATATTATGTACCATATTACATGTTATCATTATCATCTGTATTTTACTACTTTAAAAAAAAAACATATTTTACACAATATAGTTTAACTGGTAAATAACAATAACTGCTTTACTAATTGTAATAATAATTAACTGAATAATAATATTAATAATGACAATATTAACAATAATAATAACAACAACAACAATAATAATATTATTACTATTATTAATAGACATGTTATGATCAGATGTTGAGTGTGAGGAAGCTCACCTGTTGACCTGCACTGAGGACGAACTTCAAAACAGCAACTAGACAGATGGTCAGGAGGTGGTGACAGTTAATGGTCAGCTAGTTGAAGAGTATTATGCAATCAGCTTTAATCCCACCCCCTTGGAGGTGTCACGGCTTCAGAGAAGGGGGGCATGCAGGGAGTTGTGAGTGCATGTGTGTATCTATGGGAGGTGCAAAGATGCAGATAAGGTTCCATCAAGGTTGTGCCTCTGTGAAACGCTATACGACACACATAAATGTGGATTTAGAAACAAAAAATAATACTTGCAGTTTCTCTATACATGTTTACAAAACGACAAAGAACTTCAAGCGCAACATGACTACATGAGTATATGAACACACAAACACAGTGAAAGAAGTGTATTGTGTAGAGTTGTATGTAAACATAATGCTGCAGTCAAGGGGGAAACACTTAAAAATAGTAAATTATTCACAATTTGAATGTTGAATTTGTAAAATGTGTAATAAACAGGACAAATACATCAACAAATGTTGTGGAATACTCTAGGTTGTAGGGGTATTTTTACATATTACATTCAGTATTTTACATCAGATCTCACCTCAGATCTTAAATATAATGGTTACATGTATTTATTATTATTATTATTATTACTATTATTAGCCCTTAACAATATCACGTGTTACCAGTAATACGACTTTTTGAACACACACACACACACTGCATCATTTTTAAAGATCATATCAGGTCAATTTAAAAATGATTTGCTAAAAACAAGCTGAGAATTGAATCGGCAGGAAATACACAGCCAGGTATATATCAGATATATCTCAAAACGTTTGTTTAAACTCCTCTGTTTTTAGATTATTTTTATTCCACACTCGCTGAAGAGTCAAGCATGTAATTTACCCGACAGTGTGTGTGTGAGTCTTGGCCAGCAGATGGTGCATTCCTCAGGCTTTTTCATGAATCGCTGCTGCTGCTGCTGATGATGATGATGCTGCTGCTGATGATGATGCTGGTCATGTAGAGGAGGAGTTTGTTTTCTCCCCCTTCTCCTCTTCTCGTCGTGCAGGCAGCAGGCTGAGTGTGTCTCATCCTCACTTGATCACGGCACCAACATCGTCGTCAACCTCCTCCTCCTCCTCCTCCTCCTCCTCATTCTCCTCCATCCATCCACCCTGACAAGGACAGTGTCTCAGGAAAAAACACAGGGAGAAGGACAATCTGAAAAGCAAGAGGCAGAAATCTCATTGGCAAAATGCTGGCGTGTACAGAGATGATCACCATGTGTCTCCAGTCTGCCAAGCACGAACACTTGAGAAAGCAGCAGGAGATGGACCACAACCAGAATAAAGGCATCTCTCTTTTTCATGATGTAAGTATAGGCTACATTGCTTATGTGGGGGGGTTAAGAGACAATTTAAGCTTGTTTTCTTTGCATAGCACTGTGTCCAGTTTAATAATACCCTTGGTCTATTGACTGCATGTTTTGGTGATCGTCTGACAAACGCTGCACGGGCGACTGCTTATTCTGCGCTCAGCGGATGCCTCATATTGACCTGAACGCATGTACAGCATCATGTACAGTAACACTATTATGTAAGAAAGGTGAGATCCTGTTGGTGCGTGAATAACAAACGTCGTCCAGACATTGGACATTATAGTGTACAATGATTTTTATCTTTTTTCCCCCTTCCTATGATAATGAGAGGCTACACAGCGGTGCAGTGGCTGGCATTGTTACCTCACGGCAAGAAGGTCACCGGTTCTGATTCTGGTTTCATCCCAAAATGCAGATTAGGGATTAGGTTGAATGGACACTGTAAACTGAGGTGTGAGAGGGAATGGTTGTCTGTCCCTGTGAGGCCCTGATGGACTGGTGACCTGTCCAGGGTAGACCCTATGTCAGTGGATCAATGGATGGATGGATGATAATGAGGGTCATGATATTGGTTGGCACGCCAAGCTGAAACATGTCATTTTGGTGTACAGTGTATTTTTAACGAGCACATTCTCCTCAGTGAGATATACAATCAAAGAGGAAACTTATTATTTATTCAGCATATTGCTCACACAGTTCACAGAGGGGTGCATGACAGATTCCCTGTGAAAAATACCTCCATATAGAGGATAACAATGCTGCTGTGTGCATGCAGTGTTCTAACAAATTCTATCTTAAAGCAGTTGCTTTCTGTGTGGGTCCTTTGTAGCTACGTTGCCTCTGGTTGAACGTATTGAAGTATTCTCCAAAAAGGGGCAAATAAAATGACATTCTCAGTTTCCTTCAGGCAGATTATTGGCCAGTGAAGGGAACATTAGACTGCAGCAAGAGCACATTAGCTTTAAATGCAGTTAGAATCCATTCCGGCTCCCGACCATATGCTGCATTTGTTTACTGAACCTTCTACAGTGGCTAATATGTGGTAATTTACTCCTTGATTATACTCTCGTCTCACTTGTCCGAGGTGTCATGACCTCTTTATTCTCCCGTGTTCCTAACAAATAGGTGTTTGTCTGCTCCGGTTATATTTTCAATATTGTTCTGAAAACTGAGAGTTGTTTCCCGTCATGCGCTGGTTTATGTGAACTGTGCACTAATAAAATGAGTCAATAGACTTCACTGTGTAAGTAAGAGACTCGGGGTTGTGCGGTGTCTTTTACCATTTACATCCCTGAGATGCATATTGCTGCTGTTTTTTGAAACAACATTATCAGAAGCTGATGGGAAGCAGTGGTGATTCACAGCTGAGAAACTGTAGATGTCCTCCCTGTGTGTCTTTTACTCCTGCTGCTGCTGCTGCTGTAGGTTTCTTGGGTTCCGGATGAACTCGGTGTGGTATACTAACAGGCCCCAGGGAGTGGCAAGAAATGGAAGTTATAACCGAGCAGCAGCCATTTAGGTCCTATTGCTTTGAGAGGATCTTTCATCAGCTCCGTGGGATGACAGCACCTCTATCCACTCTTCCAAACTCTCATTTAGCAGCACAAAGGAGGAATAAAGGCACATTAATCTCCTACTTAGGCTTCTCCAGAGCAGACGTTTATTGCTCTCAGTTACTTTCTCATATTTCATGGAACAGATCTCTTGTTGGCTTCCTCTGATATTTGTTTTGCGTGGTTTACAGTCTCCGTGTTTAATCCCCTCGACTGCATTCGAAAGTCGTGATCCCAGCAGGTCACGCAGTAGACTGGATTGGTTTATATTCTGTAAATCAAACACTATACGCTATACCTTCAGAAATTCCCAGACTCTCAGTGGATAAAAATAATGTGCCGTGAGCAGTGTGCTAGAAAGGTGACAGCTGGATGTGAGTGAGTGCACTGCTACCCTCTGATGATGATGATGATGATAGAGTTAATCAGGCAGCTGCTGGACTCTATTGGTAAAACGATGAAACTAAAGAGGTGCCGCCGTGATCTGTCACACAGCGTCAGATGTGTCCTCTCACCAGCATGGTTAGCTTGATTATATTAGAAATGATTTAGTGTTCACAGCTAAAGTGAAATTAAAAAAGAAAAAAACAAGGAAAAGAAGGAAAATGATGGGGTTGCTGCTTGCTTGAGCACTGTTCCACAAGCACGTGACAGACATCTGGCACACATAGATGTCAGCGTTCCATTTGCTGAGATGTGTCATGTCAAACCCTTTTTTTTAATGTTGGCTGAGCATAAATAAAGAGAAAAAACCAGCGTGAAGAGTCACTGGTTTACTTTGTTTGCATAAATGGCAGGCAAACCATTTGTGTACATTTCTGTCACCACATTAAGACGCTGAATTTCTTAATTGCTCAAAAATGTGAATACGGTTGATGTTTTGTTCCCAGTATCTTGTGTCATTTGTGCAAATACTCCAGACCTAAAATCCTAAACCAGATCTTCTTTTGTTGCAGATACTGCGACGAGCAGACAAAAATGGTGAGTAATGTAAATATTGTATTTATTTATTGTGTTAATTAAATGTGGCATGCATTCATGAAAAGGCATATTTTTTCTTTTACCCCTTATAAACATGAAATACACAACCAAGGGCAGATGCTGATTGTAACATTCCTGTTTCCTATCTCTGCTCAATACATACGGTATACTGTAAATACTGCAGCATGTATAATATTCATAAACATATTTATAGTAGAAATAAATTACCGTGACCTCATGTGCCACTCGCATTTTATTTACAAATGTGACAAATTCACTGGGGACCCTTTAAGTGTGAATTCAACACTTTTTTTCCCCTCGCAAACTTACATCTAATTAATATGTTACAGTGTTGTATTTAAATTCCCTCTTCACTTCAAAAGGCCTCCTCCCCTTTCAAAGATCTCCTGGGAAAATATGGAGCACACAGCTCTGCCTTAAGAAAAAAGAGAAAAGAAGCAGCAGTGACAAACAAGGGCATGTTTTTGCTCCTAATTTTTTATTCATGCGCTGCATATCAGTTGAGTGGGTTGCAAAATGCAAAAGGAGGACGTCATTAATACATGTAGACTATACATGCACTCATCAGATCCCTCAGGAGGACTTTGTTACGTAAAAGATGACTTCCCACTAGTGTCGACTCGACTCGACTCGGCACGGCACGGTTATTTTGTGTTT
This sequence comes from Solea senegalensis, assembly GCF_019176455.1. NCBI lineage: Eukaryota > Metazoa > Chordata > Actinopteri > Pleuronectiformes > Soleidae > Solea > Solea senegalensis. Next base: position 14,406,848 of record NC_058031.1, read on the forward strand.
CCACTAGCATGGTACCCGGTACTATTTTTAATACTTGTTCTGGCGAGGTATGAGTGAGGGCGATACCATGCGTGGTGTCGACAGACTGCCGGCCACTGATTGGTCAGAGTGCCGTCACAGGAAGTGACGTCCCACACAAGAATCAAGCCAGTTTCTTGCAGCCGTCCAGTGATGACTCAGCCCACATTGAGGCGGTACTATATTGTAATGGAAGCACAGCCTAAATCGAGCTGGGACCATAGGTGGGAACAGGGCTTTTGTGAATAAAGAAAGAGACCTCATGAAATGAGGGAACGGGTGCGTGCATTTGTGTTTTTATGCTGTGTCTTGACTCGAATGATTACTTTTCAATTAGTAGTAAAATATAATGACTGACAATGCAACAGAGGTTTTACAGGCTCGTAAAGAATGGGATGGCTTGGGTGTACTCTCCTTAACATGCTACTGAACACAGCGAGAGAGAGATTGATCATAAAGGGAGCGAGGAGAGCGCTGTCACGTGTGTGGTCGTTATCTTAAATTTGCAGCCTGGTTTTTCATCTTCATAAACTCATTGCACTGTGCACCCGTGAGGAAAGTGCCTCCTCCTAATCACCGCTGAGTGGGCTGCCATGATATGCCTGGAGCGCTGCAGATTTACCACATTTTCAAGGCACGACTACCCACTCAAAACAATCTATGTCCATATTGCAGTGAGGATTTATATATTTTAAGAGCCTTGATTAATGTGATGACTACATTTATGTTGCTGCACGCTAAGCTCAGAGATGCACGTGTTAAATGAAACATTCACAGTGTACCGAGATGAAACTAAATATTTGATCGCTCTAATTAGAAAGAAATGTTTCAGAGCAGGGAAAAACAGTGTCAGGCATGGAATTTGTCAACGTTCATAACACAAAGCAATGACTGCTTTATTTTTAACAAACGTGCATTTTTTTGTCATCTATCCTTATTTTGCTATTCACAGTTCAATATTCTATTTTAAACCCAGTTCTTATTTCTCTGATGTTTGCCAGGTTCTTTCGATAGGTGGCACATACATGCGTATGGTGGCTTTGTTTTTTCCCTGATACGCCCACAGAAAAAAAGAATCAGTGTGAGATTTCTCCCTCACTTCTTTGTTCACTCGCAGTTTGTGTAATTAATGCTGTGTTCATTGCTGTAGCAGAGAGGGTCTGTGGGCTGCAGCAGGACTATCATTGGATGCCTCGATGTACAGATGCACTGCAGTGCTGATGGGAGACGGCAATATTATAGCTGCCTATCTATGATAATGCAAATATTTACATGGCATTTATGAATGAAATGCTTTATTTTTCCAAGCAAGAGCTGAAAACAATGATTCTTTACTTGATGAATGAATGAAAAGCTGAAACCCTTCAAATAATGATCAAAATGATTTTTGTTGAAATGAAATGTTTTTTTTTTTACACGTTTGTGTCATTAATATTCTGATAAAAGCTCATATTCCTTGTCAATATTTACTCTTCAGTCTGTTTTCATCTCTCACATTTTCTTGCTTTGCGCTATTTGACTTCATGACTTATTCTCAGTGCTTTGGTTTTAACACTGTCGGCGTAGCGGTTCCCTCAAGGAAAATCTGAACTTCAGAGAGACTTTCATTAAAGCCACAGCCTGAGCCACAGTTTTCTTTGGTACGGACTGAGACATGTAGCTGTTATACCGTATGTCATGTGCCATGAGATACTAATGTTCCTGCAGAGGTGTTGTTTTTAACAAACCTCACTGTGGTGTCAGAGCTAACTGTTGATGACGGTGACCTGTTATTTTTCTTTTTGAGTATAGTCTCAACATTCATCATCATTTGTAGTGTTACCACAGAGTGTAGTTCAAGTCAGCCCATGGCATAAGCCAACAAAACGCCTGCTTATGGCCCCATTACCACCAGGGGGCCCCCAGAGTATTTCATTATCTTGTTTCTTTCTTTCTCTCGGATTTAATTTTTTTGTGCCTAGCCATGCCATTGTTCAAAAAAAGATAATATTATACATATTAAGTCATGTATTCACAATAAATGCATCGTTTTATGTTGTTACTTTGCAATAGACTGACACTATCCGTCTTAGTATTGTGACATTTTGAATACTGAGTGAAAATCAACACAAGACCATTCTTTCTGCACTTGCTGCCATTTAAGATTAAAGCCAATATAAGGGTTATGGTGCAAGTTTTGACGATGTGATATATGATGAAGCTACAACTGTACAGAATTCCCCCAGAAGCATAATGTAATTTACCGCTTTATTATTGGCGTGGTTAAATCCAATTTTGAGTGCGTATCGTGTTTTAGGCGAAACGTATAAGATTATTCTGTGTGTGAGGAGCAGATTCTTACATTGAAATTAACCTGACAGTAAATCCTCACATTTCAGGAACGGGAAATAAAAAAATGTCAGATATTGCTGGTTGATAAATCATCAATAGACCCAGTAAACCCACATTTTTAAACATACACCCATTTATAGTAAGCTCCCTTTCGGCTCCTCCCTCTCCACCACAGTGGAGGAGCCACATATTTGAATTTGTAGAATTTTTTTTTTACACCACATGCCCTACAACCCTCACATTTTTCTGGGTTGGGGACTGGCACGAGGAGTACGCTGAACTGATTGAACTCGCAAGTTCCCTTTCTGCTTGCCCCCATAAAAATTACGCTCACTTTCATTGTAAACACAAATATTTCCCTAACCAAAACGAAATTTACACCAAACAGATGATGTATTAACCTCATTTATACTCATCTTTTAACTTTACTTTCCTAATGTGCATCTCAACTTTTATATCACCATTAACAGTAAATAAAGTTTATTGATACAGCACCTTTCACACAAATGAATTATTAAAAATGAAAAGAGACATAAAAATACAATGGATGAAAACATAGACACAAAAACACAGATTCAAAGCCATAAAACAACAGGTTCCATTATTGTTTATATTTTTTTAGAAGTTTGAGGCAATGGGTGTGCACCCATACTTTACAGTGTTTCCCTTTGCTTTACAATAGACAACAGTCATTGTTGCACAGTCACGTTTTTTCCCCCTCCACTATCATCAATAACTAACTGTGATGCTGTGCCTCCAGTGCTTGTTTCTCCACATTAAAATGCCAAACAGATTACTGCCTTTCAGTTTTTGAGATAACTACTCGTCGCCATGTGAAAGTGAACACTTGCATAATAACGATAATAATGTGCCATCTGAAGCCCTGTGTCTTGTTTGCTGAGGTGTCTAATGTGGTGCGAATCCACTACAAAGCAGTCCTGATGGAGACGGCCGGAGAATGAGTCAGAGGTGCAACAGTCTGTGTTTACTCCTACACCATGTGGAAAGATGAAGTTTGAGAGACGATTAATGATGCTGCCTCCTCTAATAGCATTTTATTTGATTAATGTCACAGATACGACTCTGTTCCCGCAAAGCTGAGCAATATAAAACTATTTCTTTTCACTTTTTTAATTTTATAAAGTAGATACAAAACCCTTATGGGAATTTGTTATTGTCCCAAACAAGGCTTTGCTGCGAAATGTATCATGTCCACTGGCATCCACACAGACAGCTGGCCACACAACTCTTTTGCTCTTACCAAATAACAGATGATATGATTTTCTGTTGGCTCATCAGTCAGAGCACTGCTGCCTGGCAGGGATCTGAGAGCAGAGTCTCTGAAGGTTTCAGTGCTTACAGAGCAAAGCTGACAAGATCTCATTATCATGTGAAGTTAGTCTGTTATAAGGGAGCTTGGCCCTTGCTACTCATGCTTTAGCCTTCACTCCCTTCTCTCAGTGTCAGCAGCCGCAGATGCTGCTTCTTTAAAGGCAGTGTGTGGTCATGAAGTGTCAAGGAGGATTGTGAGGGTTGTTTTTGTCACGGCGGACACTGCACAAATAGTAAATCGGTTATGTTTCAGCATCTTCTCAACATGGAGAGAAAGAATGAGCTGCGATATGGTTTTTCCGTTTAATCAGTGACAACTCATCATTTGTCGCAATAAAGCAGTTGGATGAAGGGAATTACAGTTGAATTCATTTCTAGGAGAAAGACTTTGTAAGAGCAGTTTTTTTTCCTTATTGCTGTCCATAGTAAAGTTAAAGCCAAATAATGACTTTCATCACTATGTAGAGAGAAGTTCTTCATTAAGATGCTGCTTGTTTGTTTGTTTTTACTTCCAGATGACGGGAAACTGTCCTTGGAGGAGTTCCAGTCGTACTTCACTGATGGTATCCTCACTGACGAGCAGATGCAGGAGCTCTACTTCTCCATCGACAGGCAGCAGAAAGAGTAAGCTCATCGTTCTTTTGGACACCTTCCTCTGCTGCCATCTGTATCTCCTCCTGCTCTCCTGCTGCCTGGCAGTGAGAAATCATCGCTTTTCATTTCAGCGGAGATTATGTTAATAATCCACAGGGAGCCATAACTGTGACATGAAGGTCCCTGAGCTTTCAGCACTGTATTTGCTCACTGAGTTTACACATGTGGCGCTAACTTAAATACACTGAAAAAGCTTTATTACTTTAACTAATCACGGTGAAGAATGACCTTTCACATGTCTGAGCTTAAAGGGGTAGCTCAACTTCATAAGAACATTGCCGGCATTAAAGAAACATTGCACTGAAAAAAGACCAATTTAAGTGTCATGTAAGGTAAAATAATTGAACTAAATCCTATTTATGTCTTTCTAATTCATGACTGAACAACAGCTGAAATATACTAAATAACACAACACAAAATATCCACGTTATCATGACCAAAACTGTCTGTGCCAATGTGCCAGTAAAACAAATACAGTTATATTACATTATACTGGACTAAGTGATTTTAGGTTTAATGATGCATGCATATGTTTAATTATCTGATTGCATTTAATTTACTGATATGCATTTAAACCACTTGATAGAAGACTTTATAAGCAACAGTGATGCGATAATACAAATCATTCACATTCAGGCTCAGGGTTCCATGGATAACTGTCAAGATTGACAATTTTACTGAGATTTTTTCACCCTGAACCACACAGTTGACTGACAGACTGACATCGTCCCTGTAGCCATGTCACAGCATCAGTGAAAAGACGAAAACACTGTTGATAAAGCTATTTTGCATCTTTTGTCAGTGAAAATTCTTTTAAAAATTCTCTATTTCTTCCTCCTTCACAGGGACCTGGACATAGACAAACTCTCAGGTATTTATCTGTCATTTTTTTGGAGCGTTGCATCAATGCTTATCTTCAAAATGTGTGTAAAGCAAATGCAGAGTGCTTGTGAGAGAATGTGTTGAGTAAGGAATTACGGAGAAACTGGCTGTTTCACTTTCAGTTTTGCTTTATCAGCGATTTACCACTCACTGGTGAGTGATTGAACCTGTTCCTACACCGCTGGCTTTGGTTTATGAGCTGGGTGAGATGTTTTTGTCTCAAAAATGTGCCTCACCTTGATGCAAAACCACACAGAAAAGCTCTGCCACTTCATAGAAAGTCCTAAAGGTTTGATAACAGTACATTTACATTAATATTCTGTCCAAACGCCAATGAACAGCAATGTTCAGCAGCTTTGGTCCGTCATAAAGTGTGTGTGGGGATACATGTTTCATTGCTGTACTGGCATTTTAAACTTTAAAGTTTATCACAAAGGCTCAAACTTTCATGAGTTGAACTATAATTAATGCCATTAGTGTTAGTATTGATTTTTTCTTCCGTTAATGATGCTTAAAAATATTCTCTTACAGATTACTTCACTCCACTTCTGGGAGAATATGTCAATGTCCTGTCCGCTCTGGAAAAGCTGAACGTGTCCATTTTGAAGGCCATGGACAAAACTAAGGAGGTGAATATTGGTGACGCTGCCTCTGCTTTTCACTGCCTTGCTTTTCACTGAAAATCACAACACAGCAGGTCATAGCACATTCATCGCCTATCGCTTTATCCTCCACATGAGGGTCAGGGGTCGCTGGTGCCAATTCCAGCTGATGTAGGGCGACAGGTGGGGGGGGGGGAACCCTGGACAGGTTGCCAGTCCCGATTGTTTTATTCCACCGTAAATGTAGATTTAAGAAAATAATTTGACACAACCTTTCATTCTCAAAATAACCTTTTAGAGCATGAAATGTTTGCTTTGAATCCTAGTGGAGCAGAGCTGTTTAATCCACAAGCTGTAGCTGGGATTAAAGACATGCAGAGGACAGTTAAACACACAGTTTGATCTGTCGGAGAAAAACCAATAGTTCAGCTCACTCTATATCAATCTTTACACCTCTGTTTGCAAAGAGAATAGGTTTGTGAACAGAAAAGTCCACATGTCGGAATGTGGAAGCAGGAGATTGTTTCACTGCAGTGACTTATTTCTACTGCAGTGCAGACAGTGGGTGTTACTGATGAAAGCAGGAGAGTTCAGATGATCAGATGTCAATTGTCCCCCACCTAAATGCTCCACAGCACACACTTTCCCCATGTTTTGACCATGTTTTCTATCCTCTTTCAAAAGATCCTCCCTTTTTAATCAATCTAATAATCAATGCAGCAGATACTTTTCCTTCTCCTCCTCTTCTCTGTTTTATTGTCTTTCTCTGTACAGCCATCTTCTGCAACATTCTCTCCCTGTGTGGCTCCCTTTGTTTCTTTATCATGCATTTCCCAGTTCCCTGTTTTGTATGATGAGCTTGATGAGGGTCAAGACACAATTTTGAACAAGTCACAATATTTCTGAAACAAGAAGACAAAGGAGGAACAGTTTATTTAGTCTCAACGAGTGGAAGAGCAACATGAGAGACTAAGGATGTCATTTCTTGTCTGCTTTGATACATACATATTATAATAGTATGTCTTTGAAGCTTTTCAATATCTAAAGCAGGCTTTTACCTCTGCACCAGCATCAAAAATATGGGAACAAAGGAAACAACGGACTACAAAAGTCCAGTGCTTCTGTGGTGCCCTGATATTAAAAGAAAACATTCACATTCCATTCACACACGGAGAGAAGCAGCTCTGTTGCTAAGAAAACAGAACACATGTAACCAAGGATCTGTGTCCATTTTTCACACTTCTCCCTCTCCATTTTCTTCTAAGCTCTATTTCTGTGAACCACCAGGTGACAGCCGTCATTGTCCTCAAAAACTGAATTGGCAAAGTTGTGTCTAGAAAACTGATCCCCACAGTGTCACGAAAGGTCTCTGAAAACTGGCACCAGGCATCGAAACATTACAAAATAATATTCTCCATTACCTTTTGTTTTCTACATCCACTGATTCACTTGCCATGCATATTTGGACTGGTTGAAAGTGGCAGGTGGGAATGAAGACCAACAGATAGTTTGAGCATCTACAGTCTCCTGAGGTCACCTGTGGTCTGTGTGACTATACTGAAGACCACGTGCAGCTAAAAAGGTACATGCAGATGATGAAGGTATATGAAATACAGAACTCGTGGAGAAGACTTAAAGGTCCTGTGTGAAAGAATAAGTGACAATGGAGGGATGCATACATTATTTCACAACTCTCTCCCATTCTTTCCCGTTTTATATTGCTTTTGCATTGGTTTTATGCGGTGAAAGCTGTTCCTTATTGCATACTCCTAACAAAAGGACCATGGCACATTTCTGTTATTGAATCTATTATCTCTCCTCCAGGAGTATCAGGGTTCATCAGTGCTTGGTCAGTTTGTGACGCGCTTCCTGCTGAGGGAGACCACCACCCAGCTCCAGTCCCTTCAGTCGTCACTGGACTGTGCCATGGAGGCTGTTCACGACCAAGGCTGCACAGGGAAGAGGATACTGACGAAGCCCCAGGAGCTGCCGATCCAGAAGGCGACCAAGCGTCCTGGCCGACGTATCCAAAAGAACATGTGTCTTTCTCCCACTGACCCTTACTCTGGCATGCTCACCACAGGTACGCTTCAAGAAAACACTGCAATGAAGATGCTGGAGGTAACAAATTATGGTCACATATGGTCAGTTTAACATAATTGTACGTAATATAATGTCTGCAATGTTTGCAGTATGACTGCTCATTTTTGTTTTAGTAAAGTGGATTCAGTTCCAGAAGAAACATATTGTACATAAGGAGTATGTACAATTTAAGGCGCTCTAAAATAAACAGTCTCCGCCAGATTCACTCACCGGGAGTCACTAATTGATGTCTCCTCGCGGTGGCGCTGCTCAAATGATTGAGGGAAATTTGGGGGCGGAAGTTAGCTAGCCAAAGGGGAGGGAGTTTACAGCACGATAATGGCAAAGAAAGCTACATTCAATACACAGACTTTACGCACTTTGTTCTCTGTACTGTGAATAAATAGAGAAATCCTGCACTTTTAACTTTCCACAGGCGTTTCATTCGCTTCAGTTAGACGGAAATCGCAATGTATTATTATCACAGAATGGCTGTATCGTGATATTATTGGTAGTGTGGACCATGTATCATGTATTGCATCGTAGCGTGAGGTACATTACTGATGTTGGATTTTATTTACAGTAGTAGTAGCAGTAATGTACAGTACATTATTACATTGGATACAAATGTAATATTATTAGCAAAACATGCATTGTGCTGATCAGATGTCATTCATCAGACATTCTGTGTGCTCATATTTTCTTTCTGAGGTCAGGGGTGAGTGTGGAGCCAGATAACCCCTGGGGCTCCCAGATCAACCACCTGGAGCATCTCATTGACAAACTGGACTGTGAGGTTTGTATATGACGCGTTAGTTTGAGTCATAATTGCAGCCAGAAAGTTTCAATCATCAGGGAGAAATTTCTGTTTGCAAAACTACAGAGGCTCAGCTGTTGCCGGCTGACGTGTCAGGCAGGCTCTGTTTTCGCAGATATACAGTGCAGTGTTTGCCGTCTGGTTTCTGATCCAACATGTTGTCAGGGAGGATGATTTGTACACAGTGCAAGGCTGCATTGCTGTGCATTGGGTTTCAGACTGGAATACATGATGGACTCTGCTCAGGCTGGACACGGAGAGGTTTACAAATACCCACTGTCAGTTTGTCACCAGAAGAAAGAACATAAACTGCCTCTCGTGTCGCTGTAGACATTTATGTCAGTATGAATTTTGCTGTTAGAACTAAAAATATGCATCTGAAATTACAAAGAAGCTATGTGCTTAGATATCAGATAAATAAAGGGAAATCATTTTGTAAATCCTAATTGAAAGAGCTGGAGTGTGACAGCTTTGTTGTTGTTCTCATGGTTGACAGGAATATTTTTGCCCCCATTTTCAGAGTCCACATCTTGAGCCGCTCAATGAGGACACATTAGCAGGAACGTACAAATCAGTGAGTCCAACTTCTCTTTAACTAAACAGTGGAGAGTCACCATTTACATTCGGTTGCATTACATATTTTTCATCAAATCATTTCAATGACACGAGTCTCTCATTCTACTCCAGAACATTCTTCTGGTTCAGAGACAAATGTCTGTGAAGGAGAGAGATGTGGAGCCATTTCAGCAAGCTCTCAAAATCTACACAGACGCCACCAGCAGTCAAGTAAACAACCTGCAGTACGTGTCTTTGTTCGCCTCAGGCGTTCTCTGTGATTTGAACACTTCCAGTTTCAAATATGCAAGATAGCCACTGATGCTCTCTTTTATTTTTTTTTAGTGTTTCAGTCCAGAACCTACCAGACAGATCATGCTTCATAATGTATGAGTTTTGGCAGGATCGTCTCTCCTGGATGAGGTAAGATCACAAGAATTGTGTGATGCATTCTAAACCATAAAAAAAGAAAAACACATTAATTTACTGCTCAAACAGAATGTGTCCACCATGCCCAGCTGCTCACACACCATGTTTCTCATGTCTGTTTCCACTTAGTTACCTGCAGTCGTCCATCAGTAAGACCTTCCAGCGCTGCATTATCGACTCACTCGAAGAGCCGGAGATGGTCTCCACCATGCTGCTGCCAGGTAGAAACCCCTCACACCTTATTATCATAATAGCAAAAATATCTAATTTACTAACTTGCATAACATGCTGTTTTATGCACAAAGTGCAATTTCATTTAATTGATAGTTTTATGAATTAATTACGGCAATTCTCAGTGAAACAGTAGAGGTAAACACTACCATAGCTTTGTGGATTGCATATAGTTTAACACCTCCCATAATTAATATTTATAGAATGCAATGGCCACTGTCTGTGCAATACATATTCTGTGTAATAGCTCCCCCTGCGCAATATCTGGAAATATTATTCCCATGGAATACATATGGGTGGATATGTCGGCAAAGATATGTGTGTGTGTCTGTGTGTGTGTGTGTTAGTGTGGTTTTCATTCATATTTGCACACTCTTTGTTTATGTTTTAATACTTGTTTTAAGAGCGGGTGAATTTTCTTGGAAACACAAGATCGTCAAATATACGTTCTGCAATAAATAATATTAAATAATAATATATTTATAATAAATGTTTTTATTAACAATGGACTGGAACAAATTATTTGCATCTGATTGGAATCAGCGACATATATATCTATATTTTCATTTTACAGCTTCATGGTGGATTATGAACAACAACTGACTGAGCGGAGCAGCGGTTATTCAACACCGTAAAAAAAAAAAGAGGCAGTTGTGATATATGTTTTTGCTCCTTTTTGTTCCTTGATATTCATTCTTTCCTCATGTAATTATCTAGATTGTTTTTTGCAAAGCCAGACTCTCCAAGCTTATACATATATATGTGTATATATACATATATATGTATACATATATATATATATATGAAACAACAACAAATGACTGATTGGTAAAACAAATTAAAAGCTTGAAAAAGAAAGAATTTATGCAATATTTTGTTGTGTGATTACAAGGATTTGTTCCGAATATTTATTTCAAAGCACTGGCACATTTCTTGCTTCTGATTTGATGGACAGACAGGATTTAAGAAGAAGATTTGCATGGTCTCCTATTCCTCTGTGCTAGTTTATTTCAGTGGTCACTGTACATTTTATAGGTATGTCAATGAAAAATAGCAACTCATGATATCTCCATCTGCCACGATCCGTCACCCATTCTCCACAACAACAATAAAAAAGAGAAATAGTCATATAGAGTAAACCTGCATTTCCCTGTTCTCTCTGTGGTTTTGTGCTTTGTCATCTTCAAAGATTTGTTACTAAGTCTTCATTGGATAGAACAAAGTCAAGGACTGATTATGGTCTACATCGTCCATGTGACACTTTTGCACTTTAGGGAAATAATTCAACATGGACCTTATTGTGACAAATGGACATTTATTGTTAGATTGTCTATTGAAAATATAGGATAAGCTGCTGTTTTAATAAGCCAAGAGCTCCACCGACATTAGCAGACGATAATTAACCAAATAATTGTGCAGTTTGCCTGTACTGTTACTCTACTAATGAAACTTCAAAGCCATTATTTTGCATTAGCCGTGTGAAATCAGAAGAGTTCAACAGCACAGTATACACACTCGTAGAGGTTTATATTTTGACTACAGAAATTGAGTAGAAAGTGTTCTGTGTGATGATATTAGTCAGTTGAGGTTGTGTACAGTACTTAATGAGAGCCGTAAGATGTGAGTACGTGTTGTAGATCACTGATAAATGTACAGTATGATCGTATATTCAGCTCTGACAAAGAGGAGATTGTGTTCATTTATTTTAATGAAGATTACAGTTGTTATGTGGATGTTATGTTGTTTTCTGGCATGAAATAAAGTTCGTCACATGTTGATGACGTAAAAATATGCATTTCTTTGTCTTGTTACTTAAGTTAAATAAAGCAAAAATATTCACGTTTATTACACTGAGTACATTACGAAGCCTGAAAATTCTTATTTTTTCTCCTTCACTGAATAGGACCAGATAGGCTTGTGGTATGAGCTGCTGGAACCTCAGAGAACAATCTACAAAAAGAAAAAGAGAATCATTTCAAATGCACCTCAGAATCTGGGGCACTTAGCTGGTTTTTCCTCTTCAAAGCCAGTTGGCTCTTCCTTCTCCTGCACAACATCTGTCAAAATCTGTCAGATTTTCCCCCGCAGCAGCAGCACCAGCATCAGCAGCAGCACCTGGCAGCTCACATTCAGTCAATACTTTAAACCTTAATAAGTTATGACGTAAGCAGAATTTATTACTGTCCTTTTTTTCTTTTCTTTATGAAGTATTAATTAACACTTTTAATCCACAGGTTTAGTTAGTTAGATGATATTAGACTGATGATTTGAGATGTTTGGCAACCCATTAGCAGTAAATGCTATTCTGTCCATGCTGCATGCATTCATGCCTGTGTATGATTAAGAATAAGTGGGTAGAATAGTTCGGGGGAAGGCAGAGAAGAGGTGGTGTTTGAAGAGACAGGCAGGGACACGGCGGCAGAGGGAAATCAGGGTCAGCTGTCAGAGCGCATCAACACTGAAGACAAGCAAACTCAAGCAGAAAGCCTCGATTCTGATTGCCTCCAGTGTAACACACACACACACACACACACACACACACCAGTGGACAGATTTCTGATAAGCTACAGAGCAAAAAAAGGATGGAGGGAGGGAAGAAGAAGGAGCTTGGAGTGGAAAAAAAATCAGAAAATGCAATGAAGGATACAGTTAGATGTCTCAACATTTTCCAGGCCAGCTTAGTGACAGCTGATCGAGAAAGGCTTACTGATGGCCCCAGGAACAAAATGTATTTTTGGAATAAGGCAGTGTTGGTACCTTCTCTTTCATCTGACACAAACAGCAGAGGAGTGCATCAACTCACAAACCACTACCGTGACTGCGCTTGTTGAGACATTTCCACTTTAATGGTCCGCATCTGTAGGAAACAAGAAGTGGTGACACTCAGCCTCAAAGCCAGAACTTTCTGTGCCTGATAATAAACACCGAGGGACGATTCAGCACCGAATAAGTGGAAACAACAGCAAGCACATTATCTCAGTTCACCTGCTGCTTCAAGTCGTATGGAGCTAAATCAAATTATTAAGGTCTAATTGGCTTTAAAACCAAAGAGACACCAAAAATAGACATAGCTGTAGCACTGAAGTAAATGCATCCACTGCTTCGCTGAACAAGCTGCAGATCACTTTAAAAAGCATATATTTGTTTTCATTATCTGCAAGGAGAGGAGAGCGCAGTTTAGTAATTATGTGATAAATCTTCATGTGGGCAACATTTCTACACACACACACACACACACACAAAACAGACAGAGAGATCTTGAAACACAGGTGTAGAATATGTGTTAAAAAAGGTTTTAAGCCATGTGTAACTGACAGAAGGAGGTATACAGCTCCCATCCTGCAGTATTATCCTCTTGCAGAGTGTCATTATCAGAGATATATACAGTATGCATGATGCTGTGGTGGAGGAGGCCAGATGAAAAGAATGATGAAAAGAAATATGAAACCGAGTCTGGGAGGAAGGGGCGGTGAGAACAGGAGGTGGATGTTCTTTGAAGCGCGGTGGAGATGTGGTAAATTGGCACCATAGGAAAGAAAATGATAGAAATGGGAAAATGCATGGGGAAACACAAGGACTGAAAAGATCCAGAGGAATGTGATGACCTATTTTATTGTATCGTATTAACCTGACTGCCTGCCCTGCCCAATGGCTGAGCATATTTTCAGACACCATAACCCTTTGAGGTGTGTATTGAACTTAACCCAATCTGATTGAGCCTTCTCTACCATGTTGTTGTGCAGCAAAGCACCACTAGATGTCACTGTACTTCTAAAGTGGCTTCTTCACACTCCCTGCAGAAAATGAGAATTTTGAAAGGTAAGCTGATGTTATTGATTTATCCGAATAACTGTGTCATTTTAGCCAATATGACACATTTAATGTATTGCAATCTTAAATATCCTGAAAGAATTTCATATGGATGGTGTTTACCACATTTAAGTTATCAATTAATTAATTAAATAAATATGTGGAATTCAGATGTTTTCCTATTTAACAAATAATAGATGGATGCTAAAACATTTTATTGTGCAAGGTCACACACTTGTACTTCAAAACTCTGATGCTGATTTGAGTGATGATGTTGATTCAGAAGAGGATCCTGATTATCACCCTTTACAAAAGACACAGACTGGAGACTCTTGATTCACAATAACAGCCTGGAAACGGTTTCTTTGGAGGAGCCACAGGATGTCGCTGAGCCAAGTTCACCCTCAGGCCCAACCGAAGGCACTAGAAGAAGCTGAAAACATGAAGATATTGAGGAATTTTAAGGTCATGGTTCAAGATTAAAAGCTCAAGCATCTGTGCGCACACCTTTCCAGTAACTGATGAGATGTTTGAATATATTGCTCATCATACCAACTTGTACTCTGCCCAGGAGCCGGGGGGTTGCAATAAAGACGAGCACCGGAATGCTACTCTTTATGGGTGTTTTCAGTCTCCCATCCCTGGAGGACGACCGGCACGATTCAGTGTGATAACTGGTGTCATGGTAAGGAAAAAGTTGGTTCTATGAGATCATTTAATATAATGCTGGTATGTACACGTTATACGTTATACATAAAAAAGTATGTTTGGAGCCATTTATTTCCGCTAATACGCCTTTAACGTTACGTTTCCCATGATCCTTTGCTGCTTCCAACGTTTATTTTCAGAGCAAGCGTCTTGAAAACAGCCCATACCATAGTCGTAATTGGAGAAACGTGATTTAAAAACAACCACCTGTATCGTATCTTGTGACAAAAATGTGACGTTACGTTGTAAACAAACATTTCTAACACCGTGTGTGCAAATCATTTGCTCTCGGCTCTGGTATTAATACGCCGTCTAGCCTTTGATACATCCGGGCATTCAGAAGGCTTGCTTTCCGGGCTACACGCTGAGAACATGGTTTCTCCTCTCTGCCCAGGGGAAAGTCCCCGGACCCGTGGCAGAAAGTGCCGTGGTTGAATCCACTGTCGACTCTGCAGATTGCTCAAATACCGCAGAGATGTTCGTACGAACGGAGCTGGTGATCGCTGGTCGACATTGTCAGCTGGAATAGGCATGCAAGTAAATCAAACTGTTGTTGAAACAGAACGGGGCTCATTCTCAGAATGCACTTTTTCTTGATATACATAACACACTATTACTTTCACTTTTGAGGTGAAGGTGAAATATAAATGCCACAATTTCACTCTTCCATATTCCATACGTGTGTGTATTATAAATTACTGCAAGAATACGTACGTACATAATAATGTCTAAACGCTTTTATGTTGCCATCTAGTGGTTGGAAATGCGACGTGCGTGCAAGCCACCAGCACCAAGTGAAAGTGAATGAGGGCAAGTCAAGGTACAATTTGAAATGGAAAATGATAAATAGTGTAAAAGGGAAATAAATAAACAATAGTGGCAATAATGTAGGTGGAACAAAGAAGTGAAGGGTTTGTTTTTGGGGTATAGATGAGTGTAGGCAGGTGGAGCATGTGTAATAACAAAACAGTGCCAGAGGAGTCAGTTTGGTATGGAATTATGATGTCTAAGACTTGATGTAATAGCAAAAGACCATACTAACCAAAACAAAAATGTACCAGGGACAAGACGAAGACTGTTACAGACCAAGAGCAAGTCAGAATATATTCTACTGATCAACATAAAACCTATATTTGCATTATTTTACGGGAAAACCACACAGATTCACAACGTGGCGGAGTGGCGGAGTGGCTCAGTGGTTAAGACCAGTACCCTGTGTGCGAAAGACATCATAGTCGCAATGGTCGCAAGTTCGATTCCACCCCTGGCTGATTGTACTCAATTCAATTGTAAGTCGCTTTGGATAAAAGCGTCTGCTAAATGACATGTAATGTAATGTAATGTAATGTAACGTATTCTGCTATGTATATCTGTGAAAGGCCAATATTGCATAGCCTAACTACACTGTAGCTGGTAATGCTTTGGTTGCCGTTGAAAAGGTTATATACACAAACATTATTAGTTGAATTTTCTAGTATGATCTTATCTCTGCAAAGTACAGAACCCATGACTAGGGCTTGTACCATGAGTGCATTTACAATCAAAAATAACCCTAATAAGATAATTTTCTGGCAGATTACACCCAGGCAAATCAACTTAGTCTATATACATTTTTTCCATAGACATGTGGGTGTATTTTGTGATCATTACTCTCTGCTGTCACGTCTGTATTTCCCTCTACCTAGTCGGGTGAGAGCACATCAGTATGTAGTGCTTTCTGTGTGTTTTCCTTTAGATGTTATTTGTGTAAATGAATTCTATGTGGCTGAGAAAAACAACATTTGGTGACATTTCTGCAGCCAGATAAAAACAACAACTCAGTTTTCCTTTAGCTCAGTGAACTTAACTTTACAGGGAGGGAGGGGTAGCAGCTGTTGTCACTGACAAAACTAGCTACTTATGGCATTGATTACATTTAAACTTTTCCATACAAACACAATAATGATTTTCTAAATAAATGCATTCCGGTCTTGTCCAGTTTTGATTTAAAATCTTGAGTCCAAGACAAGACATCTAAAACATGCAGCACATGTGGGTCCACAGGACCAGGATTGAGAAACCAAGACTGATCTCATGTGATTAGGAATAGTTTGAGGGATTTCAGATAATAAAATTTAAAAGATTGTTGAATTGTTGATTGTCAAGAAAGTGCAGGTCAGGTTAAGATTGGGTTTTTAAGGGATAAAGATATTTTTTAAGATTACGTAAGTACATGAGTCCTTTGTGCATTGTTCATTATTTACAAGATTGTAAGTCTGCTGCTGATGCCCACTACAGAGTGCAGGGTGGCAGTAATGCACCAAAAGCTGGACTCCAGTCTCAATAAAACAGCAACAAGGACTAAAGAGGCAATTTCTGAAGAAATTGCAGTAGGAATTGCTGTCTTCTGCACGAGTTGAAGCCAATCTGACGTGCTGCGTTGAATTGGTTTAAATGAGAAGTTGAGATGATGAGTTCAAGTTTCTAAGAAGCTGAAAATTAGTTTAAAAATGAGTATTTGAAAGTAGGAAATATATCCAACATCTGAACATTTTTGAAAACTCCTACTTTTGCTGTAATTGTAAAAATGAAATGCCTTCGAGTCTATCACAGAGGAAGACAAGATACAGCACAGCTGTTAGTTAGTTAGTTGTTAAGTTGGTGTGAGCAAAGTCATAAAATAGCTGCATTAAGGGATGACATTTTGAAGTTTGAAGTATGTTGAACCAATTTGTAGAAGAACATTAATGTATCTAATGTAATGGAGTTTCAATTCATTTGAAATTGTCTTTGAAAAAAGGTTTTTATATATATTTCTGAATGTATAAGATATTTTAAAATGGATGAATGGACTGAACAATGTCATAATGGAGCTAAATGATGTTCCTATGTTTAACTAAGCTGAATATTTTATGTCTTCAATTCATTTTAACCCTCACAACTCAGAGCATTTTGGCTGCTTTTTTCCATTACTATGTTAAAATGTACAATATATACAGAGGGTCTAAGAATGTGCAACATAGTCTTGTATCCTATTTCTCAGCACAACCTATAGGCAAGCTGATGAAAAAAAAGAAAATCATTTTCACCAACTATATAAACACACCTGAGCAAAAAGTACTCAAAATGTTTTAAATTGGATTGAATTTATGACATTTGGAAATACGTCACAGCACTTGGCTCGTTTTTAAAACAAAAAGAAAAGAAAAACTTTAAATCAGTATTAAAACTCAACAACACATACGAAGAAGGAAAAAAAAAATGCACCTGACCTGACTATGTGACCTATAAGCACACACCCCAGGATGTCTATATAAGGAGTTGTTTATTATTCCCACAGCAATTTAAAATGGTGGTATGAAACCAATTAGAAATATACAAGCACAAATAATTAAAACATAATTGAACTATTTGAGATTTGAATGAAGCTGAAGTGGGAGGAACTATCGGCCAAAAGTGGCAGAGTAGAAAAAGAAGGAATCCCACTAATTTACTGTCGCAACCTGGCCACCTATTTTAAACTTTTAAACATCAGATAGTTAAAGAAACTTAAAGAGAAGTTTTCAAACACATAATTTCCAAATTAAATGATTTTTGCTCTACACAGAGTATATTGCACACTCCATAAGGAGCAGCTCATAGATTCGGGCACTGTGTTGCTAGGTGGATCAGACATAATGTGGTGAGAAAGGTGTAAGGTGATTCCACCATTATTATTCTGCACTGAATAGGACTGCAATTTATCTGTGGTGTCACATTTCTGCATGACAGAGGGAGAACAAAGACTCTTGCTTTTCCATATTGACACCACTAGAGGGAGCACCGGCTCTGCAGCATCCTTCCTGCCACAAACACTCACACGCACAGACTTACTGTATTCCATTGGATTAAGGCAGCACACAAAAAAGATTAGGGTGTCACATGGAGGCCTATCCAAATGGTGCCTGCTGGTAACCTACATCCCGACCCCAGCTATCCCATCGTCCAGGCTCTCGCAGCAGCAGCAGCATCACAAAGGTTCAGCCCCTCCCTGCTGTATCCTGGAGACACAGAAGGGAGGGAGGGAAAGACAGATAGGCAGAGAGAGGATCAGGGTCAGATGAATTCCAGTCTGAGTGACGGAGACAGTGTGTGTGAATGAGGAGGGCGGTGTGTGCATGTGTGTGAGAGAAGGTGTGTGTGTTTGAGAGAGAGAGAGAGAGAGAGACAGGAGCAAATTCAGACTGTGGGTGGAAGGGGACATAAAGAGAGGAAGGAAAGAACAGACAAGGGGACCAGGACTGAGAGGGAAGATGGCTGAGCCGGAGCTGAAATCACGCAGCAGTCGCGAGAGTGTTGCCAAGGAGGCGAGTCAGGAGAAGATAGGGGGTAGGTACAGTGCATGCTCACTCCCCTAGATACCACATGGTGCAGGGCTGCATTAATCCGCCATGCACTCTGATGCAACACTGCCTGCAGTAAAGTGAGCTTAAATCTTTACCAATGCTGCCGTACTCGATGCAGATCATACTGTTTTGGATGAGTGTGTCATGGCGAAATGGGACTGAGAATGTGAACAATTATTGTACAACAGATTTATGTGTGCTGTACTCTTGTGTGTATTGCCAGGAAGGCAACGTGTGTTTATGTTCTCAAAGGAGCTGTAGGAGGAGGTGTCTTTCTTGAGAAACTGGTTTTCCGGTTTTCTGATGAGGCAGTGTGACATGTTCATTAATTGGCACATACCACAGATTGTTCAAAATGGCTTTTCCAGATTGCACATGGAGAGACAGCAGAAGATATGAGTTTCAATCCAGAACAATTCAAACAAAATTTGGCCTCTTTGCTGATTATTCTTATTTTTTGTCCCATCTCATGCTCTGCTATCCTCTCTCATCCAGCAGACCCAGATCAAGATGATCAGATTGCGGAGCAGCCAGCATCTCCATCCACTCCCATCATCTCTGCGCCCACCGATGGCTCACCTACCAAGGGGGATAAGGTGGTGCTCAAACGCAGCATCACCCTCTTCAATGGTGTGGGAATGATCATAGGCACCATCATCGGCTCAGGCATTTTTGTCACTCCAGCAGGTGTGGTGAAAGAGACTGGCTCAGCCGGGCTCTCCCTGATCATCTGGTCTGTATGCGGCCTGGTCTCAACCATGGGTGCCTTGTGCTACGCTGAGCTGGGCACAACCATCACTAAGTCAGGGGGGGACTATACTTACATTTTGGAGATCTACGGCGAGCTGGCAGCTTTCCTGAAGCTGTGGGTGGAGATGCTCATCATTCGGCCATCGTCGCAGTATGTGGTGTCACTGGTGTTTGCCACCTATCTGCTGAAGCCGATCTACCCAAACTGCACTGTGCCCGACAGTGCCGCCAAGCTCATCGCATGCACGTGTCTCAGTAAGTCACGTTTGCTTGACTGGGTTTACTTTACATAGAGTAAAAGTAAATATTCACTCACTCAAAAATAATTCTCGCGATTCTATTTTTGTGTGCATCTCTGTCCTGCAGTGTTACTGACATTTGTAAACTGTATCAGTGTGAGAGCTGCCACCAAGGTCCAGGACTTGTTCACGGCCTCCAAGTTGCTCGCCCTAATCATCATCATCCTGTTTGGCTTCATACAGATTTTTACAGGTGAGTCTCACTCATTCACTGACTGGGAGACAGAAGCACGCAGACAGAAGGCTTCGTTTTCCTCTCACTGGTTGTCAGGCACTTTGAATTCATTTTATTCAATTACCACAAATCTAAAAGGAAAAAGGGTTCAATCATATTCTCTATCTGGTATCATGCCCAACTTAATTATTAGGGCTTGAGCTCAAATGGTAGGGGCCGAATCGGTTCCTGGCACAAAGTTGTGCCAGGAACCTTTTGTTATCTGTTATCTGTGATCATTCTTGAGGGGGCTAACATGCATACAATCTCCTGTGATCACAAGCTGAACCGAAATTAACCAGGAGCAATTTATATAAATTGTTCATGTTATGTTAAAATTCGAATTGAATTCAGTTTTAATTCCAAACTCCTTTTGCATGCAGTGAATGGTTGCACATAATTGTGATCATACATCACTTTTCTTTAAAAAGTCAATATTTCTTTCTGTCTTTTTCAACAAACCCTGTACATGCTGACCCCGTATATATAAGTTTTACATTGTTCAATCAATGCATTAATGATGGAAAAAACAACAACAAAACAATATTACAACTTGTAAATGATATATAGTCATATACATCATTGCTTAATCCTTACTTTGTGTGTGACATTTGTGTCGTGTGAGATCTGCTAGTCATGAAACAGGTCTCTCATCTCTAATGACTGACAAATTGTCGATGAACTCGAATTAACTCAACGAAGCGGACTGCCCTGCTTTCAGTGCGTTGGCTCGATTAATGACTCACTCGGGACACACAAGGCTCGTCTGTCCGCAGTCCTGCTGCTGAGTCTAAACAAGTGTGCAGCCATGTGTGTGCTGCTGCCCATGCAGGTGTACTGTGTGAAGACGTGGTTTTCATACACAACTCGTCGCAGTATTTAGCTCGCAGAACATCATAGAATACTGTACGTTTATTCTCACAAAGCAGACCCATACATGGGTCAGAGCAGGAGATGTTATTTGGAGTTGTTTTTCCAGCCTTCAAGTTAAGATTCATTAAATGACACATGAAATGGCTGGTTTACCTAGTCAAATATAAGGTTTTACAGAAAAGTTATGTGATCAGGATGGATTGCCATTCTATTTTATTATGTTATATCATTTTATTATATTATATTATATTATATTATATTACTGAATAGACTGAATATTAAATCTGAAACAGCGAAGGGACTGAATCAGCTCCACTCCCATTGTTCAAAACAGGGCGGGAAGAATGAGCAGTCACTGTGTGTTGCATCTGCTCCCCCCCCCCCGTTGCAAAGCTATGCTCACCGCCATTGTGCACCATGCTGCGTTTCCATGGAGACTAGGTGGCAAAGCTTGCCGGCTGTTGTCACACAGTGGTCTGTCTTTCAGAGGACTGAGTGAGGAAATAATGTGTAACAGGCCTTGTGGAACGTCATTACCATCTGAAAGCGACAGGTAGAGTGAAGAGTCACTCCGAACCGAGACCTCAAGCTCTCACACACACACACACACACTCAGGCTCTTAAACACCTATTTTGCTAATGATGCACTAATTTTGTAGCTGCTGTGAAGAACTGGGTTTCAAACAGAAACATATAAAATATCTATGCAAGCATGACAGGACGTATTATTGTGTCCAACACATCGAGGGACATACTCAGACGTGGAGGTGAGGCTCTCGGACAAAGAGTCCCAGTGGAGTATTTGCTGGTTGAAAATGTCAAGACCTTCTAAAGTCTGGCAGCAACACAATGGCCTTGATAAATGAAAATGAGGTTAACACCAAATCAATGTAATGTCTGTGAAGCCAAGTACCTGCGTTACAAACTAAATCTTTCAGTGTGGAAAGAGGTCATTTAGTGCTTAGCTTAACTTTTAACTAAATGTTTGCGTGTGTGTGTGTGTGTGTGTGTGCAGGTGATGTGCCATATTTAACACCAGAAAAGGCGTTTGAAGGCAGCAAATACGGGGTTGACAACATTGTCCTGGCTTTATACAGCGGTCTCTTCGCTTTTGGAGGCTGGTGAGGCCTGGACAAACACTTTTACAGCTCCATGTACAGTTATGTCACTAATCCCTACAATAGTGTTTAATTCTTTATGTTTTTTTTCTCTAGGAACTACCTGAATTATGTAACCGAAGAGATGATCAATCCAGAGAGGTGACTTAAATGTGATAAAGGATGTTTTGAGGATTGTAAATACTGTATACCATGACTTCTTTATGTCTGAGCTTGTTTAATTGTTAATTGCACGGGAATGTATTATGTAGTAGCTGGACAAAGGAACAGGAATATGATAATATATAATGCATTCACATACAATATTAGACCAGGTCACTGTATTGTATTGCATTGCCGTATTACACGTTTCCAGTTGTTTTGTCAGTCGCTGGTATGATGCCTCGGAGGTGTCACGTGATGCTTTTAGTTGTAAATATTTATAATTCACGACAACTGACGACTATAGACAACTGATCGCATAAAGCATTGCATGAAACAAACACATGTCGTTAATATGACCTTTGCCTCTGTAGGAACCTGCCCTTGTCCATCATCATATCAATGCCCATCGTGACCGTGGTGTATGTTCTGACCAACCTGGCCTACTTCACCACCATCTCTCCTGAAGTTATGATTAGATCGGAGGCTGTTGCCGTGGTGAGCATTGAGCTTCTGTCATGAAGATATGGTGGGTTGTTGTTATTTTGGGGTTGTCAAAATGGAAGCTCCTTTCATATCAGCCATCGCCAGCCGTTGTATGAGGTAGAGGACACTAAAGTGGCACCTGGTGTGCTCGTCTCCTGTGTCCGAGATGATCATCTGCATAAATAGTTATTTGAGAAACTGTTGTCTTTCTATCATTTTCAAGCCGAGCCGTTCTCCTTTGACCAGACGTCACCCCGGCATTTTCACTGAAAAATGGTGCTCTTTTTGGACCATTTTTTTGTAAACTCAAGAGATGATTATATGTGTGACATTTTCAGTAGATCAGCCGTTTCTGAAATACTCCACATCCAACAACCAAAGTCACTTAAATTTGCTTTCTGTCCCTTTGTAAAGCTGCACGTGAACTTCAGCAGGTCGTCTTGATCCTGTCTGCACCCTTTGAGCTACTGCCATGTAATTGGCCAATACGATATTTGCATTAAAAAGGCAGTTGAACAAGTTTACCTTTAATAAAGTGGCTGTTAAGTTTACACTGACTCGCTGCACTGCTTTGCAGAGTTTTGGTGAATACCACCTTGGTGTGATGTCCTGGTTAATCCCTGTATTTGTGGGACTGTCCTGCTTTGGAGCCGTAAACGGATCCCTCTTCACCTCAGCACGGTTTGTGTATAATTTTATTTTTGTATTTGCCATTGCAACAAATCTCGAGTTTATGTAATAAGTAAAAAAACAAAAGTCTGGTTAAAAGTTTTAAAACTACCTGCACTGATTAAAATCAGGATGTTTGGACATAGCTCTCAAAAAAATGTTGGGAAAACGGGAAGTTTCATATGATAGGAAGGTCAGAGAGGGAGTTGTTCCAAAATCGGAGGCTGGGATTGGCTGAAAACTTGTATATAGGCCAACTGTTTCATCAAAAAATAACCATGAAAGAGCTTCTTTCCCCTGTAGCTTGTTCTACGCTGGAGCTCGAGAGGGTCAACTCCCTGCTGCTCTGGGTCTGGTTCACACAGACCTTTTCACTCCAGTGCCGTCCCTCATCTTCACAGTAAGACTCCTGCTATACAGTGACAACCTGTTTCTTTACGTTCACATTGCTATGTTACAAATCATCATTTGGAGAACCCAAGATAACACTGATTTATAAATACTCATAAGTACTCTAAGAATGAGAGTATCTCTGAAACTGACTGCAACACTAAAATATAATAGTGTGTTTGTGTCTGAACGACTGACATCATGTTGTGTTAAATTGCCCTTATTTCAGTGTTTGCTGTCCATGATGTACTCCATCTCCAAGGACATCTTCTCCGTCATCAACCTCTTCAGCTTTTTCACCTGGCTGTGCGTCGGCATGGCCATCGGAGGTTTGATCTGGCTGCGTTTTACCAAACCCGACCTCAGAAGGCCCATTAAGGTAGGTGATGTCTGAGAGGGTTGTATTACAGGGTGACAGACGTCAGCGTGTTTCACTGGGTGTCTTGTGTCTGTGAATCTGAAGGATTCGACTCTCACTGGAAGGTAAACAAACGACGCAAGATCGACCTGAACTTCTACCAGTTTCTCTGTCTGCCCAAAAACATAAACATGTTTTTTTTTTATATCCCAGCATTTATTGTATCACTGGAACCCTACTGTGCACTCAGGATGGGAGTGGTGTTTTTACAAATACATGGCTCTTTGTTTCTGTTTCATCATTGGATTATTACTTTGGTTGACTGAGTCTTTCATCTCTCCTTTGAGCCTGAAAGCTCTCAGCCCATTTGTTTTGTAAGAATGTCTTACAAGGAACAAATGGAGCTTTCTTCCTCATGTGTACACCATTCATGGAACGAGACATATCTAAATATATCAAATGTTGCTTCCATCAGAACATCAATGCAAAACAAGGTCTTCATTGGCTTCCAGAGCTAAGATACACTCAGCTGTATTTTATACATTTGTGCACAGATTTAAGTGAAGATTTACATGTTACATATAATATGTATATATTTACAATAAATAATTGCTCATATTTTATATTTTTATTAATAATTTATTAACTTATTTTACTTCTTTGTTGTGTTTTCTTTCCTTCTGCAGGTGTGCCTGTTCATCCCCGTGACCTTCGTGCTGGGCTGTGTTTTCATGATCGTTGTGTCCTTCTGGGCAGCTCCGTTCGAGTGCCTGATAGGCAGCAGCATTATTCTCACAGGTATCCCAGCGTATCTCCTGGGCTACAAGTGGAAGAAACCCCATGTGGTCAAAAAGATGCTGGGTGAGGTGGAAATGAGTGAAAATTATTTTACATTTTCGCGATTTCTGTCGCCATGGTTACGCGAAAGTCTTAGAAAAATCATAGCATAGCGATCCCGGTCAAGGCGCACGTTTTGATATAACTTGTGTGGGGGTTTTGTCAAAGCTGCGGGAGGAGAAGCGAGCCGAAAAACGGGAGGATGCGAGAATAATAAGAAGAATAAACGCCGTTGGAATATCAATAGATGCTTGCAACGCAATGCAATCTAGTGAGAACTCTAGGGAGTTCAGACTAGAATGCCTTGCGGCTGCAGGCACCTAACTAGATCGGCAATTCCGTGCCGAAATTTCGAGGGTGCCTGCAGTTCTTGCGGCATGTGGAAGTTATATGATTTGGATCCAATCCAAGTACTTTTTGGTGGAGTCACCCTTTAAAAGACCAAGTTTTAAAGGAGAGAGGGGGAGAGAGATTCACAAGCCCCTCTGTTTCCCATTCATGTGTATGTGGAAGTTATATGGCCGGAGATTTGGATCCAATCCACCTTGGAAGTACGTGGACATTTTGGTGGAGTCACCCTTTAAAATACCAAGTTTTAAAGGAGAGCGGGAGAGAGAGAGAAGTTATATGGCCGTTTTTTGCGATTTTTGTGGCCATGGTTACTTGAAACGCTTAGAAATAGTCATCGCACACAAGTCCCGGTCGAGCCGCACGTTTTGATATAACATGTGTGGGGGTTTTCTCAAAACTGTGGGAGGAGTTAGACGTCAAAGTTTTGGGTGGAAGAATACAGAGAGACTGATGACAAGCCCCTCCCAAAGTCCCCTCTGCTCCTTACACACACACACGCAAACACACGCACACACGCTTGTCTCTATCTCTCCAAAACCAGCAGAGAAAGCTGAGAAAACAGCATGTTTTTAAATTGTCATATTTCAAGAACGGTTGATGATAGAGATAAAATTTTTGGTTTGTGAGCGTCAGGAGGCTTTCGGCAACTCCCATATTTAAATTGGTGACAAACGGACGTGAATTGACAGAGAAATCACAGTTTTAAAATCACCCTCGTCTTGATTTTTCCAGAACTCAAAAGCAGACATTTTAACATGGGAGTCAATGGAGAGTGTGACCGGAGTTGTCTGCGCTTTGAGGTGATTTTAAGAAAAACTACAAGTCATATGAACATGAAAACACACACAGGGTTAGACGACGCCCATGGCAACGTTTTGATGTAAAAATTATCAGTGTAGGTTGGAAATTGTGGGCAGGAGAAGAGTTTGTTTAGAGATTTTTGGTGATTATTTTGCTGGATCTCGCTAGAGTGGGCCACTCTAGCGATCCGCCCACACACTTCACAAACCACTCACACAATCATTATAAAATCTGAAAACGTAAAAAAAAAAGTACAAAACGTAAACTGCGATTGTTTAAAAACCGTAACATGGATCAAAATGTCGACTTAGGTCAGAAAAGTCCCAAGTCTTGTGACTCGTTTAAAGTTCCAACCACGTTTCTACGTTAAAGTATGACGACACTGTGATGCTCCAAAGCGGGCTTGGTTTTTGGTCGTTTCCCATTATTGTGTGAGTGGAAATTATTTTACATTTTCGCGATTTCTGTCGCTATGGTTACTGGAAACGCTTAGAAAAATCATAGCACGTGATTCCCGGTCATGGCGCACGTTTTGATGTAACTTGTGTTGGGGTTTTCTCAAAACTGCGGGAGGAGTAGCGCGCCAAACTTTTGGCGGAAGAGGAAGAAGAAGCAGAATAAACGCCAGTGGAATATCAATAGATGCTTGCAACGCAATGCAATCTAGTGAGAACTCTAGGGAGTTCTGACTAGAATGCCTTGCGGCTGCAGGCACCTAACTAGATCGGCAATTCCGTGCCGAAATTTCGAGGGTGCCTGCAGTTCTTGCGGCATGTGGAAGTTATATGATTTGGATCCAATCCACCTTGGAAGTACTTTTTGGTGGAGTCACCCAGTTTTAAAGGAGAGAGGGGGAGAGAGATTCACAAGCCCCTCTGTTTCCCATTCATGTGTATGTGGAAGTTATATGGCAGTTTTTTGCGATTTTTGTCGCCATGGTTACTCGAAACGCTTAGAAATAGTCATCGCACACAAGTCCCGGTCGAGCCGCACGTTTTGATATAACATGTGTGGGGGTTTTCTCAAAACTGTGGGAGGAGTTAGACGTCAAAGTTTTGGGTGGAAGAATACAGAGAGACTGATGACAAGCCCCTCCCAAAGTCCCCTCTGCTCCTTACACACACACACGCAAACACACGCACACACGCTTGTCTCTATCTCTCCAAAACCAGCAGAGAAAGCTGAGAAAACAGCATGTTTTTAAATTGTCATATTTCAAGAACGGTTGATGATAGAGATAAAATTTTTGGTTTGTGAGCGTCAGGAGGCTTTCGGCAACTCCCATATTTAAATTGGTGACAAACGGACGTGAATTGACAGAGAAATCACAGTTTTAAAATCACCCTCGTCTTGATTTTTCCAGAACTCAAAAGCAGACATTTTAACATGGGAGTCAATGGAGAGTGTGACCGGAGTTGTCTGCGCTTTGAGGTGATTTTAAGAAAAACTACAAGTCATATGAACATGAAAACACACACAGGGTTAGACGACGCCCATGGCAACGTTTTGATGTAAAAATTATCAGTGTAGGTTGGAAATTGTGGGCAGGAGAAGAGTTTGTTTAGAGATTTTTGGTGATTATTTTGCTGGATCTCGCTAGAGTGGGCCACTCTAGCGATCCGCCCACACACTTCACAGACCACTCACACAATCATTATAAAATCTGAAAACGTAAAAAAAAAGTACAAAACGTAAACTGCGATTGTTGAAAAACCGTAACATGTATCAAAACTTTGACTTAGGTCAGAAAAGTCCCAAGTCTTGTGACCCGTTTAAAGTTCCAACCACGTTTCTACGTTAAAGTATGACGACACTGTGATGCTCCAAAGCGGGCTTGGTTTTTGGTCGTTTCCCATTATTGTGTGAGTGGAAATTATTTTACATTTTCGCGATTTCTGTCGCTATGGTTACTGGAAACGCTTAGAAAAATCATAGCACGTGATTCCCGGTCATGGCGCACGTTTTGATGTAACTTGTGTTGGGGTTTTCTCAAAACTGCGGGAGGAGTAGCGCGCCAAACTTTTGGCGGAAGAGGAAGAAGAAGCAGAATAAACGCCAGTGGAATATCAATAGATGCTTGCAACGCAATGCAATCTAGTGAGAACTCTAGGGAGTTCTGACTAGAATGCCTTGCGGCTGCAGGCACCTAACTAGATCGGCAATTCCGTGCCGAAATTTCGAGGGTGCCTGCAGTTCTTGCGGCATGTGGAAGTTATATGATTTGGATCCAATCCACCTTGGAAGTACTTTTTGGTGGAGTCACCCAGTTTTAAAGGAGAGAGGGGGAGAGAGATTCACAAGCCCCTCTGTTTCCCATTCATGTGTATGTGGAAGTTATATGGCAGTTTTTTGCGATTTTTGTCGCCATGGTTACTCGAAACGCTTAGAAATAGTCATCGCACACAAGTCCCGGTCGAGCCGCACGTTTTGATATAACATGTGTGGGGGGTTTCTCAAAACTGTGGGAGGAGTTAGACGTCAAAGTTTTGGGTGGAAGAATACAGAGAGACTGACAAGCCCCTCCCAAAGTCCCCTGCAAAGTCCCCTCTGCTCCTTACACACACACACACGCAAACACACGCACACACTCTGTCTCTATCTCTCCAAAACCAGCAGAGAAAGCAGAGAAAACAGCATGTTTTAAAATTGTCATATTTCAAGAACGGTTGATGATAGAGATAAAATTTTTGGTTTGTGAGCGTCAGGAGGCTTTCGGCAACTCCCACATTTAAATTGGTGACAAACGGACTGAATTGACAGAGAAATCACAGTTTTAAAATCACCCTCGTCTTGATTTTTCCAGAACTCAAAAGCAGACATTTTAACATGGGAGTCAATGGAGAGTGTGACCATGACTCTCTGCGCTTTGAGGTGATTTTAAGAAAAACTACAAGTCATATGAACATGAAAACACACACAGGGTTAGACGACGCCCATGGCAACGTTTTGATGTGAAAATTGTCCGTGTAGGTTGGAAATTGTGGGCAGGAGAGGAGTTTGTTTAGAGGATTTCTCTGATTATTTCTGAATCTCAACAGAGTCTGTCACTGGTGCAACACACACACATTTCCCATTGTTGTGTGAGTGGAAGATAGTTCTTAGTTTTTTGCCATTTTTATCGCCATGGTAACTCGAAACGCTTAGAAAAGACATAGCACACCATTCCCGGCCAAGCCGCACGTTTTGATATAACATGTGTGGGGGTTTTCTCAAAACTGTGGGAGGAGAAGCGCGGCAAACTTTCGTGAAGGGGGATTACAAGTTAACACTAGATCGGCAATTCCGTGCCGAAATTTCGAGGGTGCCTGCAGTTCTTGCGGCATGTGGAAGTTATATGGCCGGAGATTTGGATCCAATCCACCTTGGAAGTACTTTTTGGTGGAGTCACCCTTTAAAAGACCAAGTTTTAAAGGAGAGAGGGGGAGAGAGATTCACAAGCCCCTCTGTTTCCCATTCATGTGTATGTGGAAGTTATATGGCAGTTTTTTGCGATTTTTGTCGCCATGGTTACTTGAAACGCTTAGAAATAGTCATCGCACACAAGTCCCGGTCGAGCCGCACGTTTTGATATAACATGTGTGGGGGTTTTCTCAAAACTGTGGGAGGAGTTAGACGTCAAAGTCTTGGGTGGAAGAATACAGAGAGACTGACAAGCCCCTCCCAAAGTCCCCTCTGCTCCTTACGCACACACACGCAAACACACGCTTGTCTCTATCTCTCCAAAACCAGCAGAGAAAGCAGAGAAAACAGCATGTTTTAAAGTTGTCATATTTCAAGAACGGTTGATGATAGAGATAAAATTTTTGGTTTGTGAGCGTCAGGAGGCTTTCGGCAACTCCCACATTTAAATTTGTGACAAACGGGCATGAATTGACAGAGAAATCACAGTTTTAAAATCACCCTCGTCTTGATTTTTCCAGAACTCAAAAGCAGACATTTTAACATGGGAGTCAATGGAGAGTGTGACCGGAGTTGTCTGCGCTTTGAGGTGATTTTAAGAAAAACTACAAGTCATATGAACATGAAAACACACACAGGGTTAGCCGCCGCCCATGGCAACGTTTTGATGTAAAAATTATCAGTGTAGGTTGGAAATTGTGGGCAGGAGAGGAGTTTGTTTAGAGATTTTTGGTGATTATTTTGCTGGATCTCGCTAGAGTGGGCCACTCTAGCTGCCGCCCACACACCACTCAAACACCCATTATAAAATCTGAAAACGTAAAAAAAAAGTACAAAACGTAAACTGCGATTGTTTAAAAACCGTAACATGTGTCAAAACTTTGACTTAGGTCAGAAAAGTCCCAAGTCTTGTGACTCGTTTAAAGTTCCAACCACGTTTCTACGTTAAAGTATGATGACACTGTGATGCTCCAAAGCGGGCTTGGTTTACGGTCGTTTCCCATTATTGTGTGAGTGGAAATTATTTTACATTTTTGCGATTTCTGTCGCCATGGTTACGCGAAAGTCTTAGAAAAGTCATAGCTCACGATTCCCGGTCAAGGCGCACGTTTTGATATAACTTGTGTTGGGGTTTTCTCAAAGCTGCGGGAGGAGAAGCGCGGCAAACTTTTTGGGGGCGCGAGAAGAAGAAACAGAATAAACGCCGTTGGAATATCAAGATGTGCTTCCGCACAATGCATTCTAGTGAGAACTCTAGGTTCTCACTAGTATGCCTTGTTGCTGCAGGCACCTAACTAGATCGGCAATTCCGTGCCGAAATTTCGAGGGTGCCTGCAGTTCTTGCGGCATGTGGAAGTAATATGGCCGGAGATTTGGATCCAATCCACCTTGGAAGTACTTTTTGGTGGAGTCACCCAGTTTTAAAGGAGAGAGGGGGAGAGAGATTCACAAGCCCCTCTGTTTCCCATTCATGTGTATGTGGAAGTTATATGGCAGTTTTTTGCGATTTTTGTGGCCATGGTTACTTGAAACGCTTAGAAATAGTCATCGCACACAAGTCCCGGTCGAGCCGCACGTTTTGATATAACATGTGTGGGGGTTTTCTCAAAACTGTGGGAGGAGTTAGACGTCAAAGTTTTGGGTGGAAGAATACAGAGAGACTGATGACAAGCCCCTCCCAAAGTCCCCTCTGCTCCTTACACACACACGCAAACACACGCACACACGCTTGTCTCTATCTCTCCAAAACCAGCAGAGAAAGCTGAGAAAACAGCATGTTTTAAAATTGTCATATTTCAAGAACGGTTGATGATAGAGATAAAATTTTTGGTTTGTGAGCGTCAGGAGGCTTTCGGCAACTCCCACATTTAAATTTGTGACAAACGGACGTGAATTGACAGAGAAATCACAGTTTTAAAATCACCCTCGTCTTGATTTTTCCAGAACTCAAAAGCAGACATTTTAACATGGGAGTCAATGGAGAGTGTGACCATGACTCTCTGCGCTTTGAGGTGATTTTAAGAAAAACTACAAGTCATATGAACATGAAAACACACACAGGGTTAGACGACGCCCATGGCAACGTTTTGATGTAAAAATTATCAGTGTAGGTTGGAAATTGTGGGCAGGAGAAGAGTTTGTTTAGAGATTTTTGGTGATTATTTTGCTGGATCTCGCTAGAGTGGGCCACTCTAGCTCCCGCCCACACACCACTCACACAATCATTATAAAATCTGAAAACATAAAAAAAAAGTACAAAACGTAAACTGCGATTGTTTAAAAACCGTAACATGTATCAAAACTTTGAATTAGGTCAGAAAAGTCCCAAGTCTTGTGACCCGTTTAAAGTTCCAACCACGTTTCTACGTTAAAGTATGACGACGCTGTGATGCTCCAAAGCGGGCTTGGTTTTTTTCGGTTTCCCATTATTGTGTGAGTGGAAATTATTTTACATTTTTGCGATTTCTGTCGCCATGGTTACGCGAAAGTCTTAGAAAAGTCATAGCTCACGATTCCCGGTCAAGGCGCACGTTTTGATATAACTTGTGTTGGGGTTTTCTCAAAGCTGCGGGAGGAGAAGCGCGGCAAACTTTTTGGGGGCGCGAGAAGAAGAAACAGAATAAACGCCGTTGGAATATCAAGATGTGCTTCCGCACAATGCATTCTAGTGAGAACTCTAGGTTCTCACTAGTATGCCTTGTTGCTGCAGGCACCTAACTAGATCGGCAATTCCGTGCCGAAATTTCGAGGGTGCCTGCAGTTCTTGCGGCATGTGGAAGTTATATGATTTGGATCCAATCCACCTTGGAAGTACTTTTTGGTGGAGTCACCCAGTTTTAAAGGAGAGAGGGGGAGAGAGATTCACAAGCCCCTCTGTTTCCCATTCATGTGTATGTGGAAGTTATATGGCAGTTTTTTGCGATTTTTGTGGCCATGGTTACTTGAAACGCTTAGAAATAGTCATCGCACACAAGTCCCGGTCGAGCCGCACGTTTTGATATAACATGTGTGGGGGTTTTCTCAAAACTGTGGGAGGAGTTAGACGTCAAAGTTTTGGGTGGAAGAATACAGAGAGACTGACAAGCCCCTCCCAAAGTCCCCTCTGCTCCTTACACACACGCACACACACACGCAAACACACGCTTGTCTCTATCTCTCCAAAACCAGCAGAGAAAGCTGAGAAAACAGCATGTTTTAAAATGGTCATATTTCAAGAACGGTTGATGATAGAGATTAAATTTTTGGTTTGTGAGCGTCAGGAGGCTTTCGGCAACTCCCACATTTAAATTTGTGACAAACGGACGTGAATTGACAGAGAAATCACAGTTTTAAAATCACCCTCGTCTTGATTTTTCCAGAACTCAAAAGCAGACATTTTAACATGGGAGTCAATGGAGAGTGTGACCATGACTCTCTGCGCTTTGAGGTGATTTTAAGAAAAACTACAAGTCATATGAACATGAAAACACACACAGGGTTAGACGACGCCCATGGCAACGTTTTGATGTAAAAATTATCAGTGTAGGTTGGAAATTGTGGGCAGGAGAGGAGTTTGTTTAGAGATTTTTGGTGATTATTTTGCTGGATCTCGCTAGAGTGGGCCACTCTAGCAATCCGCCCACACACTTCACAAACCACTCACACAATCATTATAAAATCAGAAAGCGTCGAAAAAAAGTACAAAACGTAAACTGCGATTGTTTAAAAACCGTAACATGTATCAAAACTTTGACTTGGGTCAGAAAAGTCCCAAGTCTTGTGACTCGTTTAAAGTTTCAACCACGTTTCTACGTTAAAGTATGACGACACTGTGATGCTCCGAAGTGGGCTTGGTTGTTTTCGGTATCCCATTCATGTGGATGGGGAAATTTTTCGCAGTTTTTTGCGATTTTTGTTGCCATGGTTACTCGAAAGTCTTAGAAAAATCATAGCTCACGATTCCCGGTCAAGGCGCACGTTTTGATATAACTTGTGTTGGGGTTTTCTCAAAGCTGCGGGAGGAGTAGCGCGGCAAAAAACGGGAGGAAGAGGAATAATATCATCAAGAAGAATAAACGCGTAGGATTACAATAGATGCTTGCTCTGCAATGCAATCTAGTGAGAACCCTAGGGTTCTGACTAGTTTGCCTTGCAGCAGCAGGCACCTAACTAGATCGGCAATTCCGTGCCGAAATTTCGAGGGTGCCTGCAGTTCTTGCGGCATGTGGAAGTTATATGATTTGGATCCAATCCACCTTGGAAGTACGTGGACATTTTGGTGGAGTCACCCTTTAAAAGACCAAGTTTTAAAGGAGAGAGGGGGAGAGAGATTCACAAGCCCCTCTGTTTCCCATTCATGTGTATGTGGAAGTTATATGGCAGTTTTTTGCGATTTTTGTGGCCATGGTTACTTGAAACGCTTAGAAATAGTCATCGCACACAAGTCCCGGTCGAGCCGCACGTTTTGATATAACATGTGTGGGGGTTTTCTCAAAACTGTGGGAGGAGTTAGACGTCAAAGTTTTGGGTGGAAGAATACAGAGAGACTGACAAGCCCCTCCCAAAGTCCCCTCTGCTCCTTACACACACGCACACACACACGCAAACACACGCTTGTCTCTATCTCTCCAAAACCAGCAGAGAAAGCTGAGAAAACAGCATGTTTTAAAATGGTCATATTTCAAGAACGGTTGATGATAGAGATTAAATTTTTGGTTTGTGAGCGTCAGGAGGCTTTCGGCAACTCCCACATTTAAATTGGTGACAAACGGACGTGAATTGACAGAGAAATCACAGTTTTAAAATCACCCTCGTCTTGATTTTCCCAGAACTCAAAAGCAGACATTTTAACATGGGAGTGAATGTAGAGTGTGACTGGAGTTGTCTGCGCTTTGAGGTGATTTTAAGAAAAACTACAAGTCATATGAACATGAAAACACACACAGGGATAGACGACGCCCATGGCAACGTTTTGATGTAAAAATTGTCCGTGTAGGTTGAAAATTGTGGGCAGGAGAGGAGTTTGTTTAGAGATTTTTGGTGATTATTTTGCTGGATCTCGCTAGAGTGGGCCACTCTAGCTGCCGCCCACACACCACTCAAACACTCATTATAAAATCTGAAAACGTCGAAAAAAAGTACAAAACGTAAACTGCGATTGTTTAAAAACCGTAACATGTATCAAAACTTTGACTTAGGTCAGAAAAGTCCCAAGTCTTGTGACTCGTTTAAAGTTCCAACCACGTTTCTACGTTAAAGTATGACGACACTGTGATGCTCCAAAGTGGGCTTGGTTTTTCTCAAAATTTTGGCCGTTTCCCATTATTGTGTGAGTGGAAATTAATCGCAGTTTTTCGCGATTTTTGTCGCCATGGTTACGCGAAAGTCTTAGAAAAGTCATAGCTCACGATTCCCGATCAGGCCGCACATTTTGATATAACTTGTGTTGGGGTTTTCTCAAAGCTGCGGGAGGAGAAGCGTGCCAAACTTTTGGGGGTGCGAGAATAATAAGAAGCAGAATAAACGCCGTTGGAATATCAATAGGTGCTTCCGCTCAATGCATTCTAGTGAGAACTCTAGGTTCTCACTAGTATGCATTGTAGCTGCAGGCACCTAATAAACGCGCGTTGGAATATCAATAGGTGCTTCCGCACAATGCATTCTAGTGAGAACTCTAGGTTCTCACTAGTATGCATTGTTGCTGCAGGCACCTAATAAACGCCGTTGGAATAACAAGATGTGCTCGCAGCACAATGCATTCTAGTGAGAACCCTAGGGTTCTGACTAGTATGCCTTGTGGCTGCAGGCACCTAATTACAAGTATGCTGCTGCAAAACCCTGAGGAATTCCACTCGGAGCTTTGGCTTGTCTCGCGTGGTTTTGTCAACAGCACTCGAAACAATACTTGTGTGTCCCCAGTTTCTCTGGTACACACTGTAAAGGTCAATGAAATAGTTCATCTGACAGTTTTCAGTAAGATTACGATATAAGTCAGCTTTACTCTCTCCCCGGAGTCTGACTGCTGCAACTGCTGTGTTTGTTGTCGTTTGTGTTTGTGTGCCAGGCAGCAGGATTTGGCAGCACAGCTCTGCAGACCAGCCAGCTGATACCAAATCACGACCTGACAGAGTGCATCCAGAGCCTGCTGCAGCTGGTGAGCAGTTTGCAGACGGATCCACATCCCAAATCTGGATAATCACTGGATCTTCCTCATGTCTCTGCGCCATCAAAACAACTGTGGAGATGCACTAAACTGCTGAACTAATCAGAAATGAGAGGTTAATGCGGACAGTGATGTCATTTAGGGTTTATCCAGATGTTGTGGTGTGGTACTGTAAACGGATGATGAGACATTTTTAATCATACTGTATGAAAACAATTTTAGAATCTCTAGATAAAAGCAGTAAGAGGAGGAACAGACAGGTTTTCATTGCTTTTGAATGACTCATCTTTATTTTAATCTAAAAAAAAGAGGGATATATATATTTACAACATCCTGCACATCTGTTAATGACACAAATTTTGGATCCTTTTTGTAAGAATGTCAGAATGATACAGAGAATAATGGAATAAGAGTGAAACCCATTTGCTGAGAACCTTTTTTAAACAATGTTTTTGCTCATTTTGGCAGTTCAGAATCTTCATCAATCCACCATATGCAGAGTCAATATAATTATTATTTCTTTTTAACTATCAACAGAGAGCTGCATTTTCTCATTTTTGTATTTTCTCTTCAAACGAAGCATAAACATCATATTTCTCTCCTGCAACTTTTGTAAACCTTTTGAGCAAATGTCAGGTATTTAAAACACGCCGACATAAAATGCACCTGATGTTCGCTGTGAAATCCCAACATATATACAATTCTGACACATTTATTCTTCATATCAAAACAAAAAAACACATTTCACTCATCTACTAGTGTCATTAGTACGGAATTATACAACAAAATTCTTATTTTTGGCATTCAGGTTCATTTGCATGTGTTGAGAGGCAGCAAGACATGGAAACACTTGGATATTCCCTTTTTCCTTATTCAGCCAAATATACATTAGCAGCAGTTTGGAATTAAAAAGCAACCTTGTGCTCGGTTGTGTCGTTGCACACAGTGACTTGTCCACATGTCAAAACATTTATTCCACGCTGGCCGAGCACCACACAGGCAGATACACGCTGAACAATTTCATCATTTACATACACGTCTTGTGCCGTGGTGTCACGAGCATGTGGTACCTGGTTTCTAGCGTTCATGCCTTGTATGCTCTTTTTCCGTTTTCCAATAGAAAACCTGTCTGAACTGGGACCCTGACTCAAAACAAGGCTTCCAAAGAAAACCATGAAAGGCATATTGAGAGTTGTTAGGGCACAGTTAAATGAACCTTCATTGGCTGATGTGTAAAATACTGATTCGAATAACAGGGCCGTAACAGAGGAGTTTGTTCGAAACGGCTGGCTTTTTCATGTCTGAGAAGGATATGAGATTTATGGTTTACACACATGTACACAATGTGGAATGACAGAGGCTTCAAAACAAAGACAAAGACTTCGAAAAGGAAAAAAAACAATGGGGGGGGGAGGCAACAACTGGAGATACCCATGTGTGAAATGTGAACACTGGAATATTGAACATTGGAGAGGGGATCAGTGTTCAAGTTTATCGGACCTGGAGTGTTTTCAGTGTCGTATGATTTCACAGTTTGTTTGTCAGATTCTTTGATGACAGAGATATTGGATGACATCACAGTAGTGTAAATGATGCTATTCTCTCAGTAAAGCCCCCCGTGTGTTCACTTGACAGCAGCAATCTTCACTAGAAGCTGCTTTTCCTCCTTGTGTGGTGGGTTTAGGTGGAACACCCCCACCCCACCCCCAAGCAGGGCCTCTTTTTGATACTAGACAATTTAATGGGCCACAAATAAGGAAAAATAAAAATCAAGTTTCACAGCGGTTTCACTTTATTGAGACAATATTAGTGCACACAAACCACTTATTTAAATAAATTAAGAATTAAACAAGGAAACAATACAAAACGGGGGGGAGGAGCCATGGCACACACCACATTTCTTTCAACCTTTTTTTTCCTTGATGTTTGCGTGTCTTTTTTTTGTCTGCCTGTGGGTAAGTGTTATGTTTTTGTTGTGTGTTAAGTTTGGATGGATATGATTTGGGGTCAGGGGGTAGGGGTCGGGGGGTGAGATCCAGGCTGCTTCCCTGAGATGTGTTCAACAGGCCTAAAAAAAAAAAAAACGTGGTCGTCACCTCTGTATGTGGCACAGTTTGCATTTGGTTAACATTTGTGCTTTCGATTAAGATCTGTGAGTAACTCTTAAAAATGGCAGGTACCTCAGCGTTAGCCTGCCTCAGTTTTGAAATCTCAGAGGGTGTAAATAAAATAAAAATGGAGAGCAGAAAACATGGGGCAGCAAATACTTGGTCACTAAAATCCCAGTTTGGTAATGTTTTGTGTTTTCCTGAGGAAAGAGAAAGTAACATTCTATTCAAAGTGACTGCAAAAATATTGATTTGTACCATGCCAAAAATGTCATGACAGCATATTTTGTAGTTCATGATTTATTTATGTATTTATTTTTTTATCAAAACAACAAAAACAACGACAAAAAAAAAACAAGACGGAAAAATCTAGAAATAAAGTCCGAGAAATCAACTCCAACTAAATCCAGAAATCTTAGCACCAAATTTCATTTCAATTTTTTGTATCCTCTCAATTTTCCAGGTCTGTACAAATACGTTTGCTATAATAGCTTATGAAATTTTCTATGTTGGCGAATAATTTCAGCCATTCCAGTTACATCAGCTGGATACTCACATGTACGTACATTAATTCACTACCTTAATATTTACAAAAGGCTAGAAAGAAAATTGGAAAAAAAAAAGAAAAAAAGATCATAATAGTAATGCACAACTACCTTTAAGTTCTTAGACACAAAGAGAGAACAGCTGGTAAGTCAGGGGTCATTTGAAAACCATGAGGATCCTGGCTGATATGCACTGTATATCTGAATATCAGTCTGTCTATGGCAGTGAGACATCGTTGTTTTTGAGGTATATTTTGCTTGCATGTGACAATGCAGGTTTCACACACAGTACGGTGTTTCCTAAATTTGTCTTTATCATAAAGTGCTAAACACTGAGTGGAATCTTTTTTGTGTTTTTTTTAAAAAAAAGCAACAGGCTACCGCTGCTGTCGGTAAGGCTAATCAAACTAGTTATCTAGGTATGTAAAAAATGAAAAAGAGTCAAATGTTTTATACATGTAATTCCAGACGTGCGGTGTGATATGTACTACCTTGCACAGGTCAGGTCAGTTTTGCTGACATTAACACGCGTCTGCTTCACTCACACTGAACAGAGATTTAATGTATGGACATTTTGTGACTCTTATTCTTTGTAAATGAAGCAGCTCACGCAACATTGTAATACCAATGACTGAAAACTGGGATTCCATGGATTGTAATGACATTAACTTGTGTTACCATGTGACTTAAAGTTAAAGGCAAAGAGAGTTGAAGCTCAAGTATTTCATTCAATGAACTGATCTGCATCCGAATCTCAACCTGGTAAACAAAAAAGACTGACACTGAGTGTACATTCGTTTTCTCCCGTCATGAATAGCAGTAACTTTGAATTTCCTTCATTCCCTGGTCCCCGTTCTGTTGTGTGTGTCTGTATTGCTACATTGGATTCGGCAGTATAGCGGTCCTTCCAGGATTTCGCAGGCTGTTTCTGTGACTGTTGTGACCGCAAATGCTTTTTTTTGCGATGAAAATGGTTGAAAATGTTGTTGCATTCCCCCCCCCCCACATAATGTGAAATTAAAGGCTAACAACAGGCTGTCTAAGCGACCTACAGTTTCAGTATCTTCAGTGTAAATGTTCGTACGGTTAGTTAAAATGATGTTGACGTGGGTGATGTTGATCGTGAATTAGGATCATCACAGTCCTGTCTGAGATTTGCAGCCTTTGTGCGTGTGAGACACTCGCTCACAGCAGTCTGTCTCACTTCGTGTCTATTTTTACATCAAAATTCAACTGCTAACAATCAGAAAGATATGTGCAGTGTCTGATTCACCGGACTAAGTTCATTCTTGCTCTGTATGTAGGTCTATTAACTGCACTCTGTCTGTCTGTCCGTCTGTCTCCCCCTCCGTGAGCAGTAGCAGCGTAAAGTCACAGTTTCACCTACAAACTGACTGAATTTACCACTCATTAGAAAATACTGTTCTCAGTCAAGTTGGATTTTTGCCAAGAGGTGGAGGCAGAGCTGCACAGTAAAGTCCTCAGTTGTGATGACACAGTGTCTGCAGCTCACTGTGTCTGATGTGCTCCTGATGTAAATGGTATTGTCCAGTCCTGCAACCCACTTTTTGGTCCAAACCCATCATTTGGAAAAAGACTGACCAATGACAAATGATGAACAACCTCTGTCACGGTGATTTGCCTTGCAGAAAACTATGGTGATTGGACAAACCTGCAGAAAAGGGACTTGGTAACGAATTGGCATTAATTGCTGTGATCACAACATTGCGAATTCCTGGAGGGACTGGTACAGGATATGCCTTGCACAAGGATGTGCTTAAGCTAACCACCTTCTCATTTCGCCTCTAATCCGCCAAACTCTGACAAACAGCCTCACCACAAAACCCTTTTTTTCTATCAACAGCAATTCCCTGTTCTCTGTTAAATAACGTTTTGTTTTTGAGGATATCAACACAAGAAATGTTTCCCATTAAATTCAAACACCTTTACCCTCATTGTTTTCCAAAAAACAGAAACTAGAAGAGTCGGTAAGCACTCGTCTTGTGTACTATTATCACGCCACCGTGCTGCAGAGTGAGCTAAGGTTTGAGGTTTGCAGTTTGGGAGTAGAGGTGCAAAGGCAGGAGAGTCAGGGGAGCAGCCTCAGATCTTTGCTTTTGTTGAAAGGAGTAAGCAGGAAAAGGCTTGTGTTCTAGTTTGTTTATGTTTCTGTTGTATGTTCGGTTTCACTCAGTTTCTAGCTTTGCATTTGACATCCTGTGTTTGTATCGTTTTTGGACTGATATGTGTTAAGGAATGTTGCCATACATACATACGTGTGGGTAAGCGTGTTTTGATGTGTGTTTGTGTCAGTGTCAGTGTGTGCATGAAGCCGCTTGAATCTCACTCAGTCAATAACTTGATCTCGTTGGCGAGGAGGGTGTTGAAGTTGTAGGCTGGATCGGGGAGGTCCGGCAGGTCAGCCAAGGTGGGCGCGGTGGACTGGCGTGGCGACGACTGGGAGGGCTCGGCCAGCTCCGGGTCACTCTCACTGGAAGTAGAGCCCACGCTCATGTTGCAGACGGCCTCGGGCAGCGAGCCACCGCCAGACGGCACCGCGCACACCTCAGGCTCACTGCTGGTCTCACTGGTGCTTGACACGACAGACAGCAAGGACATCTTGCGGGTGAGGCGGCTGGGGAGCATCGACAGGGCGAAGTCGGCGACGATGCCCGCCACGTCCATGCCGCAGGCCTGGTCGAAAGCGATGAAGCCCACGTTGGCGTTGGCCTCGCAGACCACAAATGAGCCGTCGTTGAGTTGCAGGAGGTCAATCCCACACACATCCATGCCGAGGATATTAGACACCTCTATGGCCAGCTGCTTTCCCTGTTCACTCAGTGGACACATCATGCCCACACCACCTAACAATCCAGGAAGAGAGAGAGCGAGGTTAATACACACCTCTAAAAAATGACTTTGACAAGTCATTTTGAATAATATCAGAACTGCCACTTCAGTCCACACTAAGCTAGTGAAAGTGCCCACATGATCTGTCACATAAAAAAATAATCTGATAGCGGATGTCACATCCTCAACTCGGCGGAAATAGCGTGTGCAATGTAATTTGACAAAAAGAAATATGATTTAAAACTGGTATCCAAAACCAAAGAAACTATTTAACCAGACTTCTGGAAACAAAAAACATTAGAACCAGTCAACTCAACTGAGCACAGATTTCATGCGATCAAAGTAATGAGGGCATTTAGGAGCGTCCACATTAAGTAGTGATTATGGGGAGGTGTGGGGGGGGGAGAGTGCGGAAATTCAATATGTGAGTGAGATAATGTTCAATAGTTAAACAATTAACTGTGTCATCGCGGACTCTGGCTGAGCGTCTGCCTACCCAGGGAGCAGTTGCTCTGCATGCGACCGTCAGTGGAGCAGCGTAGCATGGAGCCGATGACGCGGCCGCCCACCAGGACCACCCGCACGTCGCGGCCGTGCGACTCCTTCACATACTCCTGAAACAGGTAGGGCGTGTCATGGCGGATCAAGTGGCACAGGTCTGTCAGGTGGTGTTTGTCCCGTGCTAGGAACACTGCCTTTCCTGGGAGGAGGAAAAAGATTTGAGATGAGGGGAAGAATGAAAGACAAGCTACTGTAGTTGTCAGGGTTTTCAAGATAACTGAAGTGGTGTTATGTTAACGTGTAAACATGCAGCTTCTCGGGTCTAATATTTGCGTAATATAAGGATTACTTCCTCAAAGTCTCTGCTGACATGTAGCTGCTTTTGCTGACCAAGTCTCACACCAGTTCCCATTTCTGATGTATGGCTATCATGGACAGGACAAAAAAAACTTGTCAGCCACAGAATGGCTTCTCACAGAGGATAGAAGACGCCCGTTTTAATTAGCACCACTTGGCTCTGTCTCCTGTTTGTCAGGCCCTCTGACCCCTGTTCCAGCACCAGGGAATATCATGTGACTGCTGTGTGTACGTGCACGGAGTGTGTGAGGACGTGGTCCCTGGTTAACATTATAAAGATGTGAATATGGACCCTGGCAGGCATCAACACTTGATGCAATGCAAGACAAACAAGGAGCTGTGACTCAGGGAGACACGAGATTATGAAGGGTCTGTTCTGATGACACAGCATTGTTTGTGCACCTAAAGGCACACAAACAACACACACACTAACTAATGTTGGGGATTTTCACCATTTCACATCTGTGTCTTTATAAAAAAAGAGCAACCGATACGTCCCACCCCCTCCCCTCAAAGCCACACACACAAATCAGGGGAGGTCACTGTTTATAGAGGAACTTAAATTTAGCCTGCTTTTTTTTTTTTTTAGCCATGTTTCTTTGACTCGCTTGATTACTTCTGCTATCTTCATCTCTGCTTCACTTCTTCACAGGCAGGCTGCATGCAGGCGGGACTATTAGAGACTCAGGACAAAATAAGATAAAGAGAGTCACTGGAAAAAATGGCCAACAGCCATTTGTTCACACGCCTTTATATTTGCTTAAGAAAAGAAAGGCAAGCTGGACTTCGGCCAGGGTCAAGAGTCAACCACAGAAGGAAATAAAGCAACCCTTGGGAAAGCCTTGAAAAGTCACGTTCATGGCTGACCCTCAGCTTCTTTCCCCAACAGTGTGGTAAGAGGGAAGTCTGGGCTAGCTCAGGGCCTTTATTAGTCATTCACACAGTGGCAGGGACAGTGGGGCTGATGTCTTGCTAGCATAATATGTCTCACACTGTGAACTGAGGCCAAATGAGAAAACTAGGGTCAATTTGTTAAAATGGAAACTAAAATGCAGAACCTAGCAGCGGCTGTGCGAGCGTCTGTCGCAGCACCACAGCTCTAATAATTTAACACTCTGTTAATGAATTTCATATAAGGGTGGACTGAGCTGCAATAAGGGGCCTGCAGTGCACAGAGGTGTGGTGTCATGGAGAAGACAGTTTGTCTTACCTCTGTGGCCACGTGCGTTCTTCACCACAACCGGATAGCCGAGTGGCTCGGCCTCGTCAATCATCTTACGGAAGTTGTCGTGCCCTCCTGGGAAATGCCCACGCACACAGACACACAAGCATACAGAACATTTAAAAAAACGTAAATAAAATAAAAAAATACAGGAGGGAATTCAAGACTGGGATCAAACATTGCTATACAAGTCATCCGGAGAGATGACCCTCACTTATACTTGTCTTGCTGCTGTATTCGTGTGATTGGAACTTCAGTGATT
Organism: Solea senegalensis; assembly: GCF_019176455.1. Classification (NCBI taxonomy): domain Eukaryota; kingdom Metazoa; phylum Chordata; class Actinopteri; order Pleuronectiformes; family Soleidae; genus Solea; species Solea senegalensis. The sequence goes on from NC_058031.1 coordinate 14,450,336, forward strand.
GCTGAAGAATGCATTAATATGAAGCAGCTGACCATATGCAACACAGGATCATTACAACAGCTTGCAGCAACAGATGGACTTAAGCCTTTTCAGCCTTGGCTTGAGAACCCATTGAAAAATGTGTTTAAAAAACCTCAAAAAACAACAACTTATTTCCCCTTCCTCTCTCCACCCCCAGCCCCAGTTTGCCTGTCTGGTCTCGTTGTGGCATTCGGTCAAGGGAACAGATGTGAACTACAGTGTCACGTAGCTTTGTTTTACAGACGCACATGTGTTTTGCAGTGAGTGGGAGAGAGAGCAGAGGATAAGGAGAGGGTGGACACCAAGTGTAGGCCCTTCCACGTCACAAGCTGCTGAGTCGGTGAACAGGAGGAGGGGGCAACGGATTTCTTTTTCATGTATTTTGAAAAATCATGAGTTGTGGGGTGGAGCAATGGGGGGCGGGGTGGGCCGGGGTGGGGGTGGGTTGTTACATAAGCTCTCCAGCTGCTCTGCATGCATTGCCTGGCCTACTGTGCAGAGAGACAAATGGAATGTAGGCCAAACACCCCTTTCCTCTTTTTTTCTCTCTCACTGTCTGCATCTTTCTCCCTGGATGTTTGCAGTCTTTGTTTTTTTTTTATATAAACATATATATATATATATATATATATATATATATTTAAATATATATATCAACAAGATGTAACAATAAAAACAGGATTGTAGCTTGTGGTGTGAGCGGTGACAAAACATATCAGACTCTCTCATATGTGTTAAAATGACACATATGAGAAGTTTGGTCCATGTAGAGCATTTCTCTCAATTGTTTGAGTAATCTCAGTGGACTGGTGATTGTGGAATTAATTACAAATTTGCCTCCAGATATGATTTATTACACTGAGTTTATTCATACATTTAGACATTAAATTATACTGTTACTTTCAAATAATCTACGGCTTATGTTTACTCTGTTTTTTTTTTTGTTTGTTTTTTTTAATGTTACCGGCATAAATAAACCATGCACACACTGAGAAGTAGATGTGTTATTAAAGTCGGTTACATACCACATTCATCTTCTAACTCCCTCATTATACTCACGGCGCTGTGGAGACTCACAGCTTCAGTCATCTTAGTTACAACAACACAGTGCGAACAAAACAAATCAACACAATGAAGAAAAGAAGAGAAAAAAAAAAAGAATAATTAACATCAGGTACTGATTTACCGTAGGAGAAAGTGTCGGGAAGAGGCACCCCGTGGCCAGCCAATTCCTGAAAGGTCCAGAACTTATTAACACAGTTGAGTATAGCCTGGGGTCGGTTGATCAGTCGACAGCCCATTTTCTCCAAGTGGCGTAGCACAGTGATGTCACTATCTGACTGCACCCAGGGAGTGGGCACCCGCACCACCACCACCTGTGGATAGGATGTCACCAATTCCTGTTCCACTCGCAGACCTGAAGGGTGAGATTATAGAAAATAGACCATTAGATGTAAATACATCATTTGCACACTCCAGGGCAATTGATTTTTATATTTTCACTTTAGCTGGGAACATAATATAATACAAAAAGTGGTTGGTGAGCTTTTGAATCCATCATCTACCGGCTGGTGGAAAAGTTTACTCCTCCTCATGGAGACTGTTTGTGGACATTGCTCCAGTTGTCTGGTCACCACACTGCCCCAGACAGAGAGTTGGCCAGGCTACAACGCCTGTGGGTTCAGCCATGAATTTAGAACGTGTCCTGACTGCTGATACCATTATTTACATTCAGACCATATCCATATACATTACTCCCCTGCAGTGTTAACTTCCTTGTCTCACTGTAGGACAGAGGAATGGGCAGCCCTATCTGGAAGCCCAAGGGTCACAACTTGAATTTAAAGCGTGGTAAAGACATCGTTATAAATACAACACATGCATTTATTTATTTTTAAATTCCGGGTTATTTAGTGCACTAAGTGTAAACACACTCCAAACATGTGCTTTGAGAGCACATGAAGATCCTAGCCCACATACAGCTTGAGATTAGTTTCCTATTTGAAAGTGGTATGATGACTTTTGGACAAAACTGAAACTGTGAATTACATCAAGTGTGGGTGATTTGTTTACCTACATGCTAAGGGAAATGTCCACTCTGTGTGGTTCGTGATTAATTCCTCTTTTGATTTTATTTTTAAACAAAATTAGGGGGATATTTGGTGTATAATGGAAGTGAAATTACATCACAGCTGGACACTCAAATTGCAAGTGGCATTTCAAATTACTCTATTTTACATGTCCAGGTTTTGAAGCACACGTTAGAGTTGCATCCCTATTTTTCCAGTGTTTTCAAGCAATTCAGACTGATTTTGTTTTAATCTGTAAACTCCCAGGTTTTTGTGTGGAGGTCTACTGAGGCTGCTTCAACTACCAGTGGTGAGTGCAACATGGATAGCGAAGTAAACACGTTGCTGACCTTGTTGTGCAGTTAAAGTCTACATTTCATAATGACACAAACTGCCCACATGGGCGGAACAGGGGGCAGGGTATTATTCAAGTCTGTGACAATGGGCTGGACGTGCCATCCATGTGTGATGCAACATAGAGATGCATTTTCAAGCACATTTACATGGCTGTCGATTATGCTCTAGTGTGGAGTTTGAATGCTCGCCTGGACAAAAAAAACCTGCCTCTGATCAGTCATCAGTGTAGCACTGCGTGAGTGTGTGATGGCAAGAATTAGGCTCGCCTGATACGCTCTTCATACATCTGAAAGTCACCATTTCATCATTCAGTCTCTAGCAACACAGCCAAACAGGATTTTGTGACAACAGAATATTGGCTCGATATTGCCCAAACACAGATGGCAAATTCACTAGCCTTAGCCAAAGATTTGGCAGCACTTATCTGGTGACTGGTGTTACTTTGTCACCCTGGATGAGAAGAGGAAACAGAGATACTGTGAGATTTTTCAGCAGGCGATGCGACTCAACAGCTCATCCTGACGAACCGAGTGGGTGACAAAAACCTGTGGGAACGTGCGAGTATGCACAAAGTATACTGTACGTACGGGAAGGAGACACCAGTGCAGCACTCCACCTCTACCATGTCCTGAATTCATCAGCCATCTTAGAATCTGCAGGTACACCGTGGTAAATGGTCGGTTTTCTAGTCTTGATGACCAGTTTTTGCCATTCACACCCTGCCAGCACAGCCATCAGGAGCAACATGGGATTAAGTGTCTTGCCATAAGGCACATCAGAATGTAGACTAGCGAAGCCAGGAATCAAACCCACAAACTTTAAGTTGAAAGGTTAGAGATGTCTTGTAGTGGTAGCGTGGACAACTGGGAGGGGTGACACAAGGGCAGATGAAGCCATGAAAAGCCTGCTGCTGTCCCTCCTTTGTGTTCCCTCTTCCTCCTCATAATCTCAGTGTAGGAGAGGATTTACTGTCTTTCTAGCCCTATTCAACACTCTCACACTGCTCCGATTGTGCAGCCGCTAGGGAAGACAGTGAGTGGTGTTACAGTGGCAAGTGTCAGGGGATGTGGTCTCATGGTTTTTGACAGTGTTCACTGTTAGTGATGCTCATAGCATCTCCAGGGGAACCAAACAGAGACCAGTGCGGCAGCCAGATGAATAGGACCGATTCACTGCACTATCTGTCATATGACCACCACAGACAAACGTTTTGGTGCACAAAAACAAAAGGTGACATATTGTCGTTTTTGTGGAACAATGTCTTAATTTTCTGTTTGTGTGACCTGTTTCTAATTATCATTATTGCCTCAGCATCACACTGTCATATTATTCATGCTTCAACGAACTGTACATGTGCATCGCATTTTCAATCTCCCCGACAAAAGCTGTCAAGCATAACAAGCATTCTGTGCATACCATACCGCTGCAACATCGCAAAGCCAGCAGTGCCAACAAAATGCTGTATGCAAGGTTTGGCTGGTGGTTTCCTGACAGTGCTAAATGTAGCCTCAGTCTAATCCTGGATATCCTCGCTAAATGAGGCTTTCCCACAATTTCCTACAGAATGTTTAGCTTTGTAGGCTAACAAGGCCTTCAATATTCCATTTGCATACACAGTATATGTATGTGAATATAGTGTGGACCTACTCTGAGGCCAGGCAAGCGTGGAGATAATGAACCAACATGGCTGCTGGCTACTTTGCATTGATCTCCGGCAGATACGACGTGGCACCATAAAACATCTACTTCACAGTGGTGAACATCAGTGTATTCATTTTACCTGCTATTTGGCAAGCACAGCACTACAGCAATAGATGTACGTTTATGATTTATGCATGTATCATTAAACCCATGAGTCAAGCTTGTAAAAATCATTATGTATTTGTAGACAATAGATGAGTCAGTATAATGGCAGAGTGAGAGTGTATAAACTTGCCAAGTCTTACTGAATCACTATTTCTATAATTTAGACATGATGCTAGTGTGAAAATACTTGTTACCCACCAGAACTAGTGGTTTGTATAAACAAAGAAAACTGCACCATGGACGTCAACAGATTTTTCCGGGCATGTCAGGGTATGCAATCTTATTGTACCTAGAGAAAAGGCGCCATGAGCTCTTTGGCAAACCCAATAAAATGCAAATGTTCCTGTTCCTACAAGTGAGACACTGTGTGTTAATTACTAACCGGGATGTTTCCTGGACGCATTAGTCTGTGCTATCAAATCACTTCATTTTCTTAAAAAGAAATTTCGAGTATATTTTCCTTCCCGATAAAGAACCTAAAGTGTGCAATAAACAAAGTGGTGTCTTTTTACAAACTTAAAAAAATAATAATTAAAGTTTGTGGTTGTATAGTCATAACAAAACAAGTTACAACATATCATGTATGCTGATGCTGGTACAAACGCTCACATGTCTAGCGGTAAATGAACAATCCAAACCTGCATCTATATGATCCATCTTCTTACTCACTGACATAGACGCGTTACATTTATCGTGTTTGGAGTGACCATGTGTAAGGATCACGAAGGATTGTGACATCAAGTGATGTCTTGGCTCTGTTTAAGCTTCTAACAGCACAGGTCATGGGATGTGAAATGCCTCCGGCCAGCTGTAGGCTGGCTTTGGCTGTTTAATGTGAGCAGCCATCGATGCTCATTAAAATAAAAGAGTGGTTGCATGTGCATGTGTGTATTTATCACTCCTCCTGAGGACAGACTGAACTCATTAACTTCACAGTGAAAAACGGACCTCAACCTAGCTTGAGTACACAATAAGGGGCCATCAGAATGACGATTTGACATAGTGAGCTGTAAAAGAGTTAGCAGTTTTAGGACTGTGACTGCATCCTGACCTACCCTAAAAGAAGTACCACTTCTGTGCAAGAACACATTTAAGGGTTTTTAAGCTGAATTTAAATGAACATTATGAGCTAATGAATTCATTCAAGACCAGCATTCACCTTACCATACACATGTAACGTTGTTGTAGACTAAAACACTGCAGACTCTGGAGGATTCGACAGTGCAAGCACAGAGTGGATCATGTCGGGGCCAAATTACAATGACGCTCCAATGGCAATACAGAAAAATATAGCTTGCTGGTGGCTTTTTGTGGCCGCTTCCTCCTTCTCTGTTGCTCTCTTGAGATCCAAATGCCTTAATTTCAAAATGTCCATAATTTGAGTGTTTTCTTGGGCACAGTGGACTTCAAATTGGTTATTTATAGCCTTTACCAGGCTTTAATCAAGCTCTACATGTGCCATTCCCCCGCCAGAAGTTGTTGAATGTGCCCATTTTGGATTAAAGCAACCTGAACAAAAATCAATTTAACTCATTATCAACGGATTTAGAAACTTCCAACTTTGGAGCTTCTGTACATTATATGTAAATGAAGCATGGTTAATTTATATCTAGGTGAATGTAGAGTGCCCTGGGATATTATACACTTAGCATCCCTTGCAGCAGCGCATGTACTCCATTGCTTCCTGTGTTTTAGAACATATAACGTGGCTAGACTGTCTACTGGATGTTAATCTGTGATGTCAAGCCAAGGGTCAGAGGATATTTACTGTGTAGACAATTTAGAGCCAGCATGGATTACAGGTCATGCTAACTGCCTTGCTCTAGTTGTGTGTGTCTTGCAACGCGAGAGGTCTGGACAGCTGTCTCCATATATACACTATGCATTTAGCATTTTGGGTTACAACCAATAGTTGAGATCAGATTTTCTAGCTATGCAAGCACTAAGACTAAGACTTGTTTATGGTCACAAATATCCCTTTAGCTGGATATGTGAAACACATATCACATATCGGGCCTTCTGTTCTATTGCTGGTATTTGAAACCCTAATGTTCAATATAAAGCTTTGCCTAGGTGTAACAGAACAACATGGCAGCGTGAAGAAGTGAGGAAAATTACATGGCGCCCTGTCTCACCTCTCTTCGTCCCAAATCCTCTCCCAACTAGTCAGCCACTGCTAATGCCAACCTACTCTCATGTTAATTGAGACTTCCACACCTCTCATCTAGCGACACAGCCCCACTTCACACCGCCCTGACAAATTCCATGTGTGTCTGTTTGTCGAGTGTTCCTACTGCTACCATCACCTAATCAAGGCCTTTGGGTTCAATACCATGAAATGTTGTCATAGAAGAACAGGCTGAACACAAATATTGTGCTCTGGGAAAAGCTGTGGGCTGGAAAACAAAAGACAGACTGAAGATGTGTCATTAGAGCTTAAACTCGATTGCACAGAGGAGGGATTATAGATTATATGGAAAACCATGAACACCATGAAATTTATCAAAGTGGAGTCGTTACTTACTTACTTTGTGGATCCAAGATACTACAATTATTATTAGAATGTTTGGTTTAATTATCAATGTCCCTTGTTAGTAACCTGTCAAGTAATAATGACTTGACAGATTAATATAGTAAATGATAATAATGGTATCATATATGCATATGTGCTTGATATTTTCCTTGTTTTGACCTCAATGCATTTTATATAAACCCTTGTGAAAATGTATGTAAATGTGGTGTGCATCAAATTCCAAATTTGATATTTTATACAGAAATTATTAAACTCAACCATTTAATGATTAATCTACTATTTAGTGTAAAAAAAACATTGTGTGTTTCATATGTTGCTAGCTTACTATTTTCTCTGTTCATCAATTAGTTGTTTTGTCTATAAAATGCCTAAAATTACAAAAACATGTTTTCCAAATCTCAATTATGAACTTTTTGTCCAAAGAAAACAGAAAATATTCAAATTTATCAAACAGAAATTAACCTAATCAAAAATCAAAACAGTTGCCAATCAATTATCAACTAATAATCGGTTAATTATTGCAGCCCTTATCTGTACGTGCGACCTCCCTACATTTACATTTGAGAGAAAATCCCCCCAAAAATGACACCAGTTATCTTCTATGATCTCATGACTCGGTTTCTCTCGGTTTTGTAAATCTGATCATCCGTTGTTGGGATTGCGACACTCAGCAAAACTGAATCAAGAGTGATCGCTCCCCTCGGAGAGGTAGCTCTCAAGAAACTGGAAAGTGGGTTAGGCGGTCACGGCACACTTCGCTCCTCTGCTAGCAGCTAGCTCTCCCTCCCCTCGCTGTACTCTGTGGAGGGGACCCCAAACAATAGTGTGTGTGGACCGCGATCTCAAATAATACCCCGCGTTCCACAGCCGTATTAACTCACACAACCCCGCGAACAGACAGATTGCTTTCATTAGCAGCCTGCTACTCACCCAATTGTCCCTCGGTGATCGTCAACACAATTTGATCCATGAGAAGTGAGCGGAATTCAACATCCTCCTCGGCGCAGCGCTCCTTCAATGCCCGCAGGATCTGAACTTGTGGATACTCCTGGCTGATGCGCCGGTCGGTCACGAACCAAACCCGAGAACACATTTTGTTTTGGATGCGTCGATTCAGAAAGGCTATAGAGACACAACGGGTGTAGCTGTGAGGAAAAGGGGGGGCCGGTGCGTGATGGCAGCGCGGGATCCGGGGCTCTGGTCGGGCGGCTGCAGCGATAGCACAAGAGATGCTCACACAATGGAGACCTCGGCGGCTAGCGGTGCGTGCAGGCTGCGATGTGGCTGGAAACGCGACCACGACTCAACCGTTGTCTGGGCCGAACCGGCGAGGATAGCTAGTGCTCCTTATCACATTTGTTTGCCTTCCTTTGCAGCCATCTAATCCTCTGCTGTTAGACGAAGCCAGGCCGCGCCAATTCGACACAGGCGAGTCACACACACACACAAAAAGATATCGACCACAAAAAAACTTGCCTCTATCAAGCGAGGAGCAGTTCTTGGCTCAGCGTGCCCACTGGGGCGGACAAAGCGCGAGCTGCGCCGCTGTGTGCTCCTCTCGCGGACTCGAAACTCGCAGTAAAGTTTCCCAGTGACCGCAGCAGTCAATCTTCAGTTTATGACAATAAACTTAGCGAACACACATCATCAACCACCGTCTCCGTTTGGCTGCTGTCCACGAGGTGTTGGTGCTGAAAAGTGCACACGATTGGTTTACAACTCCATTTCTCCGCGTGCCCGTGGACGGTTAACGGGACCTGCCCCACAATAAAAAGGCTTGGAGGGGCGCGAACCAATCACAAAACATGAACGTCCCCATTGTCCAAACAGCACGCGGAAGGCGTAGGCGAGGGCGGAGACTGGCGAGGGCGCGCGGAGTGCTGTGCGTGGAGTCAGTCTGCAGTACGCACGAGATCGCGCACTTTATGAACCGGTTCAGACCAGACGGTGCAAGGAGGTTTGGCGAATACCGTCAGCGTTGTCTCCATGCTGAAGTGGCAGGAAATGAAAAAAGGACGTCGCGTATCAAAGACGCCACCATTTCCCTCGCGCTGTCTTCTCTCGTGTGTTTCTAGAGACCATGGGCAGTTTCTTTTACAAATACCTTGTTTTTTAAACTGTGTCACCCGAGGACAACCCCGGCTCGGCTCGGTGAAGGGGAAACACTTCTTCCGCGTGATAATGAAGCGAAATTATGCGAGTGACCCACTTCTGCTATTCTTTTCCCTCTCGTTCCGTGTGGCGTGAAAAGGGACTGTGCCACGACATCATTGGTGGCGGGGGTATCTTCGTAGAATGTTAAAACAGACTTTATAGCACAACTTGACAAAACAATGCCACAAATCCACTCCTTACAACAACCGATCTTGCCTGATAATTGTCACGTTTTTACGTTTTATCAAGTGTTACAGTAATCCTGTCATAATTCAGTGAACACCCGTGGGGGTTTTGTAAATAGGAAATACTGATTGATAATTCGGCATACTTGTAATGGTGCAAAATGTGAACAAATGTGGAGTTTAATTGCACAGACGACACCATTATGTTAATGTTGTGTAGCCCCTCCCAAAGCATTATGGGAAGTGGAGTTCTAAGACGTAGGCCGTTATTAAGTGCATATTGTACACTGACTTCCGTTCGTTTAGACAGCTTAACCAAAGTTTTGTCTCTAACCTTAATCACAACCAGTTTAATTTAACCAGAGACTTGTATAGTGTAGTGTAGTTTTGCACGGTTAAACTATTAGTTTGTACAGGCCTTGTGGTCGAGGTTTAATTATTTTTATAATGCTTTAGAATTTAAAAATAATGTATTTAAATAATTTTGTATTTCTCTATTTTCAGAGTTTTATCATTTATGAACATATTTAATGCAGGACTAATGGGTAGCTATCTATTATACTGATGCACTATATTATAATTAGGCCTTGTGTTTACGCTTCTTAATTTGTTTCTTTATTTTCAATCACATGAGAGCCCACAGCAGGATCAAACCGGACAGAGTGAGTTGTGCTGCCTAATCACCACACAGAGGCGGGAAGGCGTCGGAACGGAAACATTCCTCACGACAATGGAGCTAGTAGTAAACAGCAGGCGGACGATTTCTGCTGTAACACCAGCCTGCTGCAGTTGTCACCATTCACGAATACCCCCCCGCACATCTGTGCAGCTGCAGTTCCGAGGCACCACGGGATCATACTTGGCACAGACTGTGCTGCAATGGAATATCTATTGTGGACTTTATGATGCCGGGGTATTAACACAGACGCTGTTCACAGTGAAACCAACGACTTAACAAACGTTCCGTTGTGTTTGGCTTTGAAGAGAAGTCTGGACACACCAGGGACGCTTGTTGCAATGTGAGGAGTCATTGAATGACTTGAAACAAAGTTGACAGTGTTTGAACAGACGTTGGTAGCCTCATCTATATTTAACCATTATTTACCAACGTCTGTTGACAACTAATGGTTAAACACAGACGAGGCTACGTGCACGTTTTTATTTGGGTTTTTATGAGCCATGCACACACACACACACATGTCTTGGCCTAGAGAGACCTCTGGTGGTGGATTTACAAATTACACTTGAGTCAATGAATTCCAAATTTCACACCGTTTTGTTTTTTTTTCATGGCTGTAATTGAACCGTTACTGTATTTTTTTTTAAAATGATGGACTGTATATATATATATTTATATATATATATATATATATATATATATATATATATATATATATATATATATGTATGTATGTATGTTTATATAATCTTTTATTCTCTTTCACCCAAAGTTTTATAAAGGAACAGGAATTCAGCGAGGCATAGCAGCATACTGCTGCTCTGATAATCCTCCTCCAGTTATATGATAAATAGTTCTTCAACCATTGCAAGAACCCACTCCATCCAGATGAGTGCAGCACTGAGTTGTTTTGTTTGGATTGAAGAAGACAGTTTATTACATAGAGAACATAGACCCTAATCCCAAAAGGTCTTTTGGGTTTTCACCAATTACCTTAAATGGAATTCCTCCCTTATATTCACAATATGTAGATATTCCCAAGTATAGCTGCTGAATGCAAGATGTTTCCTATAATGTCAATTTATTGATTATTTAAGTTTTCAAGCTTCCATTGTGTCATCCCATTGTGTGGTCCATAAAAACAGTTGTAATGACACAGTGTCCTCAAATCTGCTCATCCATACATTCATTCATCCGTCATCTACCACTTTATCCTCCACCAGAGGGTCCTGTGCCAATCTCAGCTGACATAGGGCGATAGGCAGGGTACACCCTGGACGGTTCATCGCAGGGTCGCAGGTCCACACACACACACATAGAGACAAACAACCATGTCCAATTTACCTAATCCCCATATTGCATGTGTTTGGACTGTGGGAAGAAGCCCACGCACACACGGGGAGAACATGCAAACTCCAGTTGTGATCAAATGCTCTATGGCACACCGCGGTGTAGTGGCTACTACTGTTGCCTCACAGCAAGTCAACTTTATTTCTAGGGCACATTAGTTGAGTTTGGCGTTTTCTCCCCACAGTCCAAAAACATGCAGAGGTTAATTGGCCAATTGGCCCACAACCCTCATGCAGGTGATAAAGCGTTAGATAATGAATGAATAATTAAAGGTTTTTTTAAAGAGGGGGACAGAGTGTTGTTAAAAATGTAAAGTTTGTGCTCATGTCCAGATGAAGATGCTCTTCTTTTGACAGCAGCAAAGGAATCTTACGTTTATTTATGTTTTATATGCAGTAAGACATCCAAGCTTTACAGACACCTGACGTGAGAAACTGTCATATTCCTCTTCTTGTTACATCTATCTATTTAGCACCTCAGTGACGAAGAGTCTTATGTTACTGTGTCTAAGTTTTTATCTCTACAAGAGAAAAAAATGTTATTTAAATTGGCACTGACAGCCTCGTTTATGTAGGTATGTGGTGGCTGATAATCCCAGTAAAGAACATTGTACATGTGTTACTGAGGGGGTAAACATTGTCTTATTTAAAGACAAATGCCATTTCAAATTGTGTCTTTAAAACAACCCAAAAACCTAAAAGCAACAGCTTTAAAATGATTTTGGTCATTGACTGGCAGACGTGAGCCTCACATCCCTCTTTTTCTAGATGTTCTTTTGATGGAAAATATGTACGATGAGAGAAATGTGTAGCTTAATACAGTGGTGGCTGGTGAGATTTTTTTCATGATGGGCCTTCTATGGAAGAGTCAGTTTTAGATGTGCTGTAACCATGTAGCACCAGTAGGAAGCGCCAAAGCAACACATCACTGTTCATTGAAATTCTCTGCCGAGGATAAAGTGGCTGCAAATGAATGAAAATACTGTGCTTGGAACAATGTTTGCCTGATATTGTTATCCACAAACACTTCTACATTAAAATGACCCTCACTAACAAACCAAGAATCAGTTTTAGCCCAACTTGTTAAACCACCAGTCCTACACTTTGCATTCAATATATACACTACTATGCAAAAGTCTAAGGCCACCATTAGATCTGTTGTTTTCAGTAATGCATTCTATGCATTTTTTGGAACACATCCAGAAAATACAGGAAACTGTGTATGCAGTTTTAAAATAATAAATGTTCTGGGGGAGAAAACAGCTTCTACAGGTTAAAGTATGAAGTATTTAGTGTGACCGCCTCTTACACTTTCTTACAACATTATTGGTAAAAACCTGTGCTTATCCTGCTATTTCACATCAAAACATATGTGCTGTTACCCCAGGTTTATTCAAGACTCTTTGACAGTTTGCTTACAGGAGGAGTGAGGCTTTCAGTCACATCATTCCAACACAGATGCCAGTGATCACTGAATTTCACACCTTTGCACATCACTGTATAACAATGAAAACATCAAACCTTGTATGTAAACAAAGGAGAATATAATTGATTTTGAATGTGGTATGTTCTCTAGGTTCTCCAGATTCCTCCCACAGTCCAAAGACATGCAGATTTGGGGATTAGGTAAATTGCACAGTCTAAATTGACCATAGGTGTGAGTGTGAGATGGTTGTTTGTCTCTCTGTGTGTCCCTGTGATGGACTGGCGAATTGTCAAGGGTGTACCCTGCCTATGTCAGCTGGGAGTGGCACAGCGGCCCTGCGGTAGAAGATGGATGGACAAATGTGGCATGTTTGTTTGGTGCCAGGCAGCAACAATGCCTTGTAGTTGCCAGGGTTCAGAGGAGAAAAGGCTATAGACTGGATTGAAAATGATAAAATGGCAACAGAAACTCAAAACAAACAGCTTCAAGCACACATCAAGCCTGGAAGCTACTCTTGATACTTTATTAATAGGTGTCTTGTGTTCCTAATAAAGTGGCAGTTAGGTGTTTGACTACTGAAATGATGCTTGGTGCCTGGGTATTATATTGTTTCACTCACTCACTGCAATACAATATAATATAATGCAATATAATATGATATAATATAATATAATATAATATAAGTTTTAAGGTGAAGACTATTATTATATTATTGTTGTTATTATTTTACGATGGTGCATATCTTTGTGGTAAGTCTACGTGTTGTCCAAAGGGAACGTAACCGCTGCTGAAACTGGGAACTATTTGAATGGATGTGATTTCATTTTTTTCCTATTGTGGTGCATGAATTCATCTTCAACGTGCTCCGGCTGGCGTTGGTTGGAAGTAGTTCCGGTGGTTCAGCAGACGAGCGCAGCACACAGACCCGGGATCTTCGTGCAGTTCAACGCAAACGCGAATACGCGGGGTCGAGTCTGCCCGTCATGACAGTCGGTTGACCAGAGCAGACAGACACACAGACAATCAGTCAGCTGGACGCCTGTCAGACTGGACACACTCTGTCACTGTGCGCGCACACAGCTCCGGTGACAGCGCCTCCTGGACGCCGCTGTTGAAGCTTTTGTCTTCGAGGTGAAATTTCAAGTGCAGGATTGGCGTCTGGAGCTTCTGAAGGAAGAGTGCAGGAGGAGGGGAGAAAAAAAAGACTGAACCGGCTCATGTTCAGCCACGACGGTGAGTAGAACCTCTGGATGTCAAGACACGAGTGCAGGTTTGTTGTAAATGAGGATTTACCGGGGGAAACAGGCACTGCTTCCCCAAAAAAAGAGGGAAGCGGTTCACTTATAGTTCGCAGCCTGTCACCATAATGCAAACGTGCAGAGTTGCATACACACACACACACACACACACACTGGAGCGTTTCTGTCTTCGTGCAAACTGTCTGTGACATAAAGTCAACTTCTACACTCGCAGTGACTGTGTCGTGGTCACATGCGGACACTTGGAGACGCAGCAAACGTCAGTGGTCAGAAGACAGTGGTGTGTGTGTGTGTGTGTGTGTGCGCGCACACAGCTGAAAACACTTTTGAAGTGATTACACACACCTCCACAGGGATGTCAACGTAATTGTACTGAAGTTTGTCACCTTCTGTGAAATTATACATTGGATGTGTTTTTGGCTGATAAGAAGAAGGGGATAGAAATGAGGCCACTCACACCTGACATGCCTTAATTGTGTCATGATTACATGATGACAAATAATTCTTCCTTTTTGTATTTTTCATGTATTTTTGTTGTGTGTGTATATATATATATGTATAAGTATTTGCAAAATACCAAGACCAAACAAACATTTAGAGATCAGGACAAATGGACAAGTGAGATATTCAGAAAGGAGGGAGTTTAAATCCAGAATAATGCAATTATACAACATTTTGGGACGTCTAATTAAGATTTTATTCGACTTTAACATCATTGAAATGACTATGCTGCTTCATATTTGATGCATGTGAAAGAAGTAAATGAGGTGACAGATTCTGTAACTTGTAAAAATCAGTTTTCTGATGGTGCACTCATTCTCAAAAAAGACTATGGCATTTATTTTCAGTCCTATCGTCAAAAAAAGAGTCCTCATTCTCCATTATGCTGCAGTGCACACTTCTACAATACACTTACAAAAAACGTACAGATAAGAGGAGGCGTTGCATGTGTTTGTGTATGACAGTCTGAGAAAAAAGTAAAGTGTTCGAGAGAGTACCCTGCTCCTGATTTGGATGCACCACTAATTCCTATCAAGATGAGAGCTGTCTGAACAGATTTCGCTCATCATTATTTGCTCTGAGATTTACTTGCGCTTGTAAATGGTGTTGATTGAGGGTAATTTGGCTTTTTAATTGCTGAACAGCTGCCACACTCACTGCTGATTGCCATTGTAGACTTTCTCAGTAGATCACTCATAGACCCCTAAATGCCTCATTAAATCGTTATGCAGAATGGCGTGAAACGTGAAGAGAAGGAACTCTCATAATGTTTTACTGATTCGTGTTTTATCATCGGAAAGGTCGCTGTAATTAATGCCAATGTCAGCAAATGCATTGCCAAGAAACAAGTGAGGCGCTGACTTTTGAAAGTTGAATTAAGAGCTATTTGTGGAAACTCTGCGTACACCTCAGTTACTTTGATAGATGAACTCCATATGCCAGTGTATAAATCAGTCATGGCTGTCAAGATTTTATGTGCTATCCCTGCATAATCATTTTGACTTGTAATATATTCTTTTTTTGTGTGACTTCAAAAAGTAAAGTTGGGCAGCCAGCCTCTTCCCCGTGCCTGTCGAGAAAGATTTGCCACCCAATTAAAAATATGATGTTGAAGTTGAGATGCCGAACTCCTCACAGATTATGACTAAAATGAGTTTTGTTTAGCAGCTTATTTTTTTTTATTTTATAAACAAACCACACAGTTTAAAGTTCTATATTTGTGTTTTGGCACGTGCAGGAACACAGTCTTGGCGTACTTGTGTGTGTCTCCAGTTTTCACACGGAGCCCATTTTATTGAAAAGCACAAGCACGGTCAATGTTACCGCGTGTCATTCAGAAGTCTCAAGACTTTGACATGCTGCGCAGAAGGTGCTCAGTCGTCCTAACTGCACCACTGACCTCTGTAAACACATTTGCCAACCGCTGCTGTTACACACACACACACATCTGTGTGTAACCTTGATTAAACCAAACAAAAATACCAATTAAGACGCCCTTCGGCCATGCTCTTCAGTTGTAAAGATTTGCGCCTCTTTTACCATCATGACCACTTTCACTACAGCACCTGTCAGTGAACCATTTGGTCAAACATGGCTCAAAAAAGAGGAGGAGGAGGAAGAGGAGGAGGATGTTTCCTTTGCCCGCCTCTAATCTGCCTTTGTAATTATCAGGCTACTGCAACATTACTAGGTCTCCAGGTCATTTTAATTACCTCATGTCATATCAATAATCAGCTGTTCACATCATCACTCAGACAAAGTGATCATTGGAATGACCTGACAGACACCTGCAATTGACAGGGTGTGAAAGAAATCCGCCCTTCGTCCCTGGCTCTTCATCCGCGGCTGCTCGGATGCTGATTTACCTACTACTGCACCAGAGCAAACATCTTCATCATCTGGTGAAAATGTGAACGCATTAGACTCGGGCAGATTTCCTCTCTTTGTAAGTACCTTTAAGTTCTCTGAGTGCTCCCAGTCAGTGATTTTTGTCTCATCCGCTGGAAAGTACACCTAATTTGAATCCGAATGCAGCAAATCCTTTTATCTTGTCAAAATCCTCTTTGATTCTGTTAGAAAAGCACAGCTTTGGTTTGAAAGAGAAAGATGTAAAAGATAAGATGGGGAGTGATCACTTTTAAACGCCGTCATTTGGATTGAACTCAGCAGTGGCGCTGCAAGCGACAAGAGCTCAGTGCAAAGCTTCCATTGTGAACCTGACGCAAAAAGCCTGTGTCTTACACAAGCTGAGAGCGTTGTTGCACTCTACTGGTTATTTTTTAATGAGCACCAATTGTTAGACAATTTGCATGTAAAACAATGTAATTATAAACAAGCATCAAAAGCTGTACCACTTCTAAAAAATGTAAATTACTCTCCATTATAAAGCGCAACAAAACCTAAGCCATGCCTCCGAGCCACGACCTCTAGGTTTTTGGATGATTCGCTTCTATTATTAATGTTATTCACCAGCCAAACTTTTTAGGTTAGTGCAGTTGGGGGCTTTAATCTATTTTTTGCTGTAAATTAATGAATTTTTAAAGAGGACTAGTCCTTGCTGAATAGTGCTGGATGTGGGGCTGCAGTTTGAGTTGTGGTGACGCAGTGCTACAGCCCCACTGTGCAAAGTGTGAGTTCACAAACAGTACCCCACCTCTCTCTTGGGACCTTTCGCTGGGGGAGTTTGCCGAAATGTTGCACTCCTATGTTTTATTTATGACAAAATATGCCTTTTCAAATTTGCCGTTGTCAGAATCTGGAACTGTGATAGCTTTTTCCTTGTCGGCGGTGGTAAGTCTTCTGGGTCGCTAACTCCCTCTTCCTCAGCAGATGTTTTCAGGTGTTATGTTCTGTGTGGGCTTGTAGTGAGTTAATATTTTATTCTGGGCCCTCGGGGGATCAGTGGAACCGGCTGATTATTATTTTTTTGCCATCTTTCAATCGGATTTTCTTTCAGACCCGAGGAAAACGGTGTGAACTGAGTACATTCTGTTTCTGTCGGGGAGTCACCGCATTCACTTGAGTGACACGGGGAAGGCAGGCACTTTTTAGAAATCACTGAAGAAAGTGTCCTGTCATGGATAAACATTTGTCCACTTTAATCCCCCTCATCATTTTTTCAGGAATTAGTTTGCCTGACCAATAGCTTGAAGGGCTAAGTCCACAAATGTTTTTTTTTTCTTTTTAAATTTGAAACGGTGCATTACATCAATGTCTCCACAGGTCTGCTTTTAAAATAAGGAGACGGTATCAAACGATAATTGCTTAACCCAGCTCCATTGAGAGATGAGCAAGCAGCTCCCATAAGGGCAGCTGATTTGCCTTGATGTCTTATAATTGAACCTTTTCAAGGGTATGTTTTCTGGTGCTGAAGCAGAAAGTAATTAAGACATTCAATGCTGCTTTTTGGACCTTTTTCCCCTTCTTTTTGAATGGCTCACACTTCTAGACATGACAGCCCACACTATGCCTACAGACTTTCTTTTGACACATTAGCTGTACTCCTGCCAAGGCAGCCCTCCCAGAAACCCCCTCGGCTGTGCACACTCCGGGGTGGGTATTTTGTCATTACTTCATTTTCCTCTGAAAATATTTTGATGCCTCTTTCCTTTGGCTCCCCAACCCCCTTCACTCACCCATCCCCCTGTCTTTCCATTCAAACTTCTCTATTAAAATGCAGAACTGTAAAGCCCCTCTCTCTCTCTAAAAGCCTGCTAGCAGCGGGGGACTGTTAGTTGTTAGTGATGCACACAGCTGAATGTGCGCATCACAGCTACAAAGACTAATGGGTGAATACATTCAGTCACACAATGTTTCCAGTCATGAAAGGTTTGTCCACAGTGAGTGCGGGGAGTAATGTATTTACATTTTTTCAAGGAGACTGATTTCTTGTTCGTCAACAGCGAAATGTGGCTCTTCTTTTTACATTACTCTTCTCTGGATGTGTCAGCTAATATTTCTCAACTTTCACTATTTTCTTCAGGTAAAAGATGAAAATCTGAGCTATTGTACACTCTTTTTTTTATCATTCAGACTAATGAGACATGAACAATGAAACATTGCTTTTCTGTTTGATGAGTTGCCAGAATGTCCCCACAATACTTCTATTATTTCCTATTCAACCACAGCTCTCTGATGTCTCTCTGATGTTTTTTCCCGATTAGTGATTAAGAGTTAAATAAAGTCAGTTTTTCAGATATTTTGTTGGTTCGTAACTCCATGAGTCCCCAACAAACAAATCCTCTTTAACCAGCAGTTCTCTGAAGTGAATTTAGATTTCTGCTCTACAGATTTCCAGCTTTGCCGCTAAACATGCAGTTTATCTAGTTTTTTTTTTAAAATGGTATTATTGTATAATACACTATATTAGAGCTGCAACTAACGATTATTTTCATAATCGATTAATCTGTCGATTACTTTCTCGATTAATCCATTATTCGTTTGGTCCATAAAATATCAGAAAACCTTAAAAAATGTTCATCAAACCTGGAAATGATGATGTTCTCAAATGTCTAGTTTTATCCGCAAACCAAAATGATTCACTTTTAATGATTTCTTTGTTATCCAGAGCAAAGAAATTAAGAAAATATTCACATTTAAGAAGCTTAAACAATCGTAAATCTTGTTTTAATCATGAAAAAAGCTTCAAACCGATTCATCCATTCTCAAAATAGTTGTTGATTAATTGAGTAATCGATTAATCGTTTCAGCTCTACACTATATTTAATAGCTCACATAAATACATTACAGCTCTCACAATTACTCGATTTATGAGAGTTTCCATTACCGAAATAAAAGTTGAAGCAGAAAATGCAATCCGGCTTGCCAACATACTGTACAACGATTTATTTTGAAGTGCCACGAGGGGTAACCTTAGCAGTCATTCCAGGAATTCATGTTTCACTTTAAAATGTTAACTAAAAATATGTATCTTAGTAGCGTGATTTTTTTAATGTCCATAATGATTTGGCAACATACGTCATGTACCAAATAAAGAGTATGGATAGATTTTCACAAATAACTTAAGATAATTTGTCATGTTGTCCAATGCCTACATACAACAAGATTGTTATTGGAACATTAATCATTATAATAAAAATAGTGGGCAAGCCTAGCATTTTACGTATTTAGCTCTAAATATGTAAAATGGCTCTTTATCTCTTAATAAATTAAAGAACAAAGTGTAGCAGCAGTTAATCAGTCGAAGCTTTAATACTGAATAAGTCCTAACGTTGTCTCATAGGGTCATTTTTGGTTTATTATTTATTATCTTTATCTTTACTGTCTTTGCTGCTGTAACATTGTACATTTCCTCAGGACAAATAAAGGACTTTCTTATCTTAAGTGAAATAAATGGTGATATTAATGGCACAATATCGGCATCGGCAGATATTGGCTTTTAAATGTATTATCGGATATCGGCACATACAGCAGTAGGCTAAATAGGCCTGTGCAGTTGAGCACTGGGAAAATAAATAAATAAATATATATACTGTATATACTTATAGTATATATATACTATAAGTGTACTGTATATACTTATAGTATATACAGTACACATAGTGGCATATGTGTAAGTGAGACCGTGTTTTGCCCTCTGCAAATAGAAGGAAAACTATTATTAAAGACTGAAATACACATGCTTTTTTTTCTGTGTAAACTCATATGACCGTGAACAATTATTGGACATTTTTGGCAAAGCATGCAAACCTGTGTTCAGAGAGTGTAGCAGTCGAAGATCTAAGCATACAATACTGTGCATTTCTATAGAAAACTGATATCCCCGAGATAAGATGAGATTTAGTGTGAGCCGAGCCGCCTTCTCTGCACTCATCATTTCTCTCCCCTGGTACCACAAAGGCCTTTGTGGCTGATGTGAAACACAACAGATATCTGAAACAAAAGACACAGTGCCGAGGTTAGCCCAGTCACTGTGGGACCAGTTGACTGAGTCGACTAGGTAATTGGTTGCGTCTACCCGCCCAGCAGGCCCTCTCTCCAGAAGCCAAATCAAAGCCCCTCCTCTCCTTTCTCCACTCTCTTCTATTACTCATCATTCCAATGGCTCACCAGGCTGGTGATGCAAAGCTACATCGCGCCGCCATGCAGCCAGCCCACGCTCCCAAACTTCTCAACAAAATAAAAATCCGCCACGGCAGCACAGCAGGTCGAGGCTTGTGGCAGGCTGATTTGCAGCCCGTGCCTCCTTTTTAATGAGGGGAAAATAAGTACTTGTTGTTCTGTGTCTTGTGTGTCACCACCCCCATCCCCAACTACCCACCACCACTACAACTGGCAGTGCTACCTTCCCTTTAGTGAAAAAAGGTGCACTAATTAAGATGGCTTCCTGGGATTTGGGGGAGGGGGGGTTAGCATGTGCTTCCCTCATAGAGGCAGGGCCTTGAGGAAGAGATGGGATGATGTGAGAGAAGCCTCACCAGGCATATTTCCTTCCTTAGTTCCACTTCCTGGCTTTTTTGGGTTGATAAATCTGCTGCTAAAAATGTGTTTTGGTTTTTTTTTTCTTTTACTTGTAATCAGGCGAGGCTTTTCCCCTCTTCCTTTTAATCCTGCCGTATGTGACTCTTCAGGGGCATTGGTGGAAAGAGAGACAAGGGGGATCGTGTTCCTCCTGACGAGCAGACTCGTGATGTTCTCCCATCTTGATTATATACACTCACACACTGGAAAATGCGTGGGCCAAAAGGCTCTTTGTTGCTGAAGGACATCTGAAGGTTATTGGTAGATGATGCTTCAGATTTAGATTTCTGTGTCTAGGCCAAAATGATTGAGGCATTATTAATTGTTCACACATAGCCTTGACCCTCACTCTGCCTTGACTCTTTTACCAAACTTGTTGGAGGGCTAGTGGTTTGAATAGTTTGCGAAATGTCCAAAATGATTTTTTTTTCTTTCTTTAATTTCATTTTGGAGCAAATATCAATTATCTTACACTTATCACAATAAGTATTTATATTAACCAATTTAAATGTGTTTATCAAGTTTATTTTGACATCTTGCCAAACCCTTGTTTGTCCTCTGGAAGCACCAGACACTCCAGAAGTTTGTTGCGCGCTACGAATTTAACATCTACTCCAGTGATGACGAGTAACATGAGCTCCATGACAATTCATGACAATTTTAATGTCCTGCGAGTGAGAGAAGTGCAGAGCAATTAGTGTGTCATTTCTCATGCATACCAAAATGCCCAAGTTTTTGTCCTGAATGAAATTATTTGTAGTCGTCCACACCAGCCAAAAAGGGAGTTCCTACGCTACTTGCACAAGACACATTTTAAGTTCAGCGCCACTCTAAAAATAGCGATCCAGTTAAAATGCTTTTTTTTTTTTGTTTTGTCTCCGATGGATCTCCGATGCGGGGGGAGGCGCGGCGTACAGGGGTGGGCAGGGACTTGACAGCAGAGTGAGGCACGTCGAGAGTCAGAGAATGGGAACACGGTGTGTGGGGGTTACACAGGGAGGGGAAGGAGACGAGTCTTTCAGCTCCTCTAGAGGGTTTGAATTCCTCCCGAGCTGTTCCCCCATTTGGCAGGCACTTGTGAAAACAATTCCTCAGCTCCTAGTCACTCTGCAGATCCAATTGCCATTTCCACTTTGGAGGGAAGGAGAGTGAGAGGCAATCCAGATAGACAGAACACAGAGAGAAAAGGAGAAGAGTTTTAATGGGATTGGACAGATGCCGAGGCCAGTTGAGCGCTTGTGTGATATTAATATCTTATGAAGGCAGTCTGGCAGAGCAAGCTCACCGTCTTGTGTGGTTTTGTGTTTGTTTGTTGCAGCAGCAGCAGCGGCCATCGCAGTGGCTACATGAAGAGCTTGTGAACATGCACGAGGGGAAGACTCTACCTTTCACTTCACTGACTTGCCCAGATGCTTTGGCCCAAAGAAAGATGGAAAGGAATGGGAAGAGTAAGACCCTGAACTCATGCCTAGTCCACCACAGCTTTCCCTCCCACTGTGTAATTTATGGAATAAAACAGTTTGATTGTGCTTTCGTCTTATCCATAGCTCACATTATATATCATATTATGTGCAGTCAGTGTTAAAGACAACGTGATGAACATGCCAAAATATTTAGATTTCCATTAATACAAAGCTACACAGTGTGTGGAAAATAATGTGGAAGTTATCATCTGTGTGTCTCTGCCAAATGTGCTTTCTG
This sequence comes from Solea senegalensis, assembly GCF_019176455.1. Taxonomy (NCBI): domain Eukaryota; kingdom Metazoa; phylum Chordata; class Actinopteri; order Pleuronectiformes; family Soleidae; genus Solea; species Solea senegalensis. Next base: position 14,472,856 of record NC_058031.1, read on the forward strand.
CTCCCGCTAAGGGAGATGAATAGGCGTAGTAAACAAACCTCCTGCTCTTCCAGACTTGAGCCAAGGCTGCTGCACAGCACCCATTCAGTGAGCCAACGGGAGATCCTGCACACGCCACGTCGCTGAGCCTCTCAACCTTCCCTTTTCACCTCTCGATCTACAAGCGCCATGACCTCTGAGCTGGAGAGTAGCCTGACCTCAATGGACTGGCTCCCCCAGCTGAGCATGAGGGCGGCCATCCAGAAGGCAGACACAGGACACCACCACAGCTACCACCATGGACACCACCACCACGGTCACCATCATGGCCAAGGGCTGGGCAAGAAAATTGTTCATCTGGATCCGGGAACAACGCTAGATCAGGAGGAGGCCGCACAGCACAGAGACGGTAAACCGCCATACAGCTACGCCAGTCTCATCACCTTTGCCATCAATGGCTCACCACGCAAACGGATGACCCTAAGTGAGATCTACCAGTGGATCTGTGACAATTTCCCCTACTACCGGGAGGCGGGCAGCGGGTGGAAGGTAAGTCCATAGATGAACTTCTTTGTTTTATGGTGTTGCTCTTTATGTGTGTTCTATGACAGCTGCTCACAGACCGGTCTGATTTCCAGAATGTCAAAGTACTCAGTTTCCTATTATTAACAGATTTTATATAAAAGTGTACAAAGTACACAATATTGATTCTACAGTCTTGTCGAGCGTGTTCTGACCTCCAGTTTTGAAGCAGGTCGCTCATAAAAAAGTGAATTCAAATAACTGCACAGGTGAATGCTACTATTTCAGTATTTAATTGCACTCATGTTCATATTCTCATGTTGAAGTGACTTGTAATGGCCAAGGGCCTCATTTATATATGCACAAAAGTAGGCGTACGCGTGTGGTCCTAAACTGAAATTCTGACCCATTCTGAGTGAGGTTAAAAATGAATACAAGATATGAATGGTGCAATTATGAAATGATATAAGACACATTCTCAGAGATAATAAGGTAAACTGGAGGATAGATGAGGAACAACACTTGTCAGTGCTTCAACTGAGAAGATCGCTGTGATTCATCGTCAACTGCTTTATCCTCCACACGAGGGCCATGGGGCTGACATAGGGTGAAAGGCAGGGTACAGACTGAACAGGTCTCCAGTCCATCACAGGGCCACACAGAGACAAACATCCATTCACTCTCACACCTGCGGTCATTAAATGATTGCATTGTGCTTCTGATGAGTTTAATTTCTTTCCTGCGTTATAAAATGTATATGTCATAGTCCTCAGTTGTATTTCTTTATGCACTGAGGGCACTGAGTTGTATGCGTGTGGGTACTAGCGGACTTTCTCCCATAACCTTAAGCAAGTTCCTTTGAATGCCATCTCCTTTGTTGTATTTTTTGACCTAACAAGAGCAGACAGACATGTGCACGCATTCCATGTAGGGTTCACACAGACTCTTGTGTATCTCTGCTTCTGTGCAGATGTGAAAAGTATGACCCCGCTGGCCTCATGGTTCTTTACCGTCCTAGCCAGTAAAAAGGCGATTACTGATCGCAGTCAAATCTTTATAGTTATACGATACGGTATGTTAATACTTTATTGTCAGAACATGTCTGAAATTTGTCTTGCATCACCGCAGCTTTGTTTGCAAATGGGACATATGGGACAGGAAAAACAACAGACATTAAACATTACAATCACCTAAGAACCACAAACATAAATACACACATTATAAGAGGAGCAGATGCTAGTGTTTAAGGCTCCTTAAAGTCCCACATTTAGTTTCAAGATTGACTGGTAAAAAACTGGAGCCCTGTACCTTCAGCCAGATGGTCATAGTTTGTATTCATGGTTCAGGACATGGTTAGGGTCAGAGGTCATGTTCTTAGCCAGTCTCAACATGATTCATAAAGTTTTTCAACTGGTTGACCTACAATTTTGCTTTTTATTTGATGAAGACGTTTTGGTTTCACAGCAATGGGCAGACATTTGTACCACGTGGTGTTACAGTACTGCAGAACACCCACTACCACAGAGGTATAAAACAAAAAAACTTGTTTACTTGCCCCATATGACCCAAGGCGTCAGAGGAAATAGATCCTTTGTTTTGTCTTTTTGCAGACCAGTTTTGGTCAATAATGACACCCAAGTATTCATAAGAGAGTGCCTGTTTTAGTTATTAATAACGTGTTGAAATCTAAAGTGAAATTTGATTAGAAGAAATCACATTTTATATGAGATTCAAATAATAATCCCAAACCCAGCCCCGTTGCTTGAGCTCCAAATGCAAAAAGCTGATCCTGTTGTACCTTGGAAGAGCACAGAAACCTTTTAGTGAACCGGGAATGATTGGCAGGTGTATATTGTCTCATTCAGATGACATTATTAAATCCTTATGTAAATGCTGCTATGCAAATTCTGGCTAATATGAGCAGAAAGGTGGCTGGCTGTGTTATTGGATACAAATGAATAGATCCCTATGGATGTGTCTTGGGGATTCTCTACCTTATTAGTGAAGAAGGGGATGCATATAGTCCTTTCACTGACACATTGAAAGGCTGTCTCCAAACCATCACCCTATTCATCTCTCTGAGAGCGGGAACATTTTTCTTCTTCTCTCATTATTTCTCACTCTTTCACTCTCTAACTTCGTCTCCCCAGCACTTGCACTCCACCACCACCACCTCCTCCTTCATCTCCCCTTCACTCCTTTGGCCACTCACTCCTCTCTTCCTTTTCTCCTTTGCACGAACCTGTGTTTGTTCCCAGTCTGTAATCTTCAATACACCATTCCCTCAGCAGAGATGCATGCCATAAATGGAGACAAAAAGGTTATGATACAAGCCAGGTTGTGTTGGCTGAGCTTCTTACCTGCATGTGGGATTCAATCATTCAGTTTTCTGAGACAATGGGGGTTATTTAGACAATTCCGTCCTTCTTTGACTTCAGCTCATTTCTGCTGTCCTTCTGGTTGGGTTTGGGTGCCAGGGTTAGTGTCCCATAATCACACCTTTATATTCAGCGATTTGTGTGACACTGCATTCAAGTAGCGTCATAAAGCGCTCTACTAATGGCATTGTGCTTTTTGTGTATACACATTCACATAACTTGATATCAGTGCAGGGAGTTAATTGCAAGATGCATCATCCCAAGTTGTCTTGCCTCCTTCATGTTCATCCTGCTAATTTATCCACAAATCTCCATCTGACTTTCTGTCTTTGCTTCCATTGATTGAATTTAATATTGGCAGGCATATTTGCCAGGACCTGGGGAAGTGCAGTGTTGACGGTGAAGGATTTTGGATAAGCACACTTGTTTTAATTGGTTTGATGCAATGTTAGATGCTTTGTAAACTAGGACCCATTACCCCCACTGGGCTATGTTTTTGAACCAACACAACTAAAATGAACACAACGTATGTATATTTTTGTATTTGTCAGTGCGACAGTATTTGACAAAATCCCATGTTTGGACTTGTGAAGAACTCCAGGCTCTGAGATACTTCTCCAGTAAGTTTGTCTCTTTCTTTATACTGAGACTGTTATCTGTCAAGTCATTAGAGGACAGTGGAGTATTCAACAGATCTGTGGAGGAGATGGATTTTCCAAACACTGACCTGTTTACGAACTGGAACAAAGTCAAGCCTCGGCAGTATTTCTAGTTAAAGCATACACCAGTCACATATCTGCACCAGCCCTATTCACCAGCCCTTGTCACACCCAGTATGAGTACTTGTATTGACTCCCACCCAGTATGAGTACTTGTATGAGTACCAAGACAATTAATGATGTCATTACAGTAAAAATAATTTAGGCTGGAATGTTAGTTGACTGAAAGTTATATTTAAGTTATATTTTAAATAAAGAGTTGAACTCATACAACATGTGTATGCAATGCCCAAGAATAAACCTGGCAAATAGACCTTTTCCACAGCAGATGTTTGTCGACGTGAAATAGTAGGACAGACACAGGTTTTACCAGTCTAATTAATTAGTTAATTAATAAATCCTTTGTAGTGTGATGGTAGGTCACACTAAATACTTTACATTTTACCCTGTAGAAGCTGCTTTTTTGTAAACAATTTGTTATTTTAAAATTGCATACGTGCTTCCCATAGTCCCACTGAAAATATTTCTCAACTCAGGGGAAACTGAGGTTAGGAAGCAAATTTTTTCAAAAATACTACCCCTATTCTAGCAATACAAAGCTAAATGCCTGAGTATCATTTTACTGTATGTTCATAATAGCATTTCTAAAACAACTAATCTAATAGTGGCCTATGGCTGCTGCACAGTACTGTACTTTTGCAATATTCCCTGTTTATACCCAATGGTTGGGTAACAAACATGTGTTATATTCTGTCTCTTCATCTTCCTTAACACAAGATGTAGCATAGCTTTAGCTTTCGTCTTAAGTGCTACAGGATGCGTATATATTCACTGTAGGTTTACATTTTGATCTAGTTTCACGCCAAACCTGTGCAAGGAGGAGAACATCACAATAATCCCCATTCTAGCGCTGTTCAGGGCTGCAGGTGCTTTGCGCCAGGGCAAACCTGGTGCAGGTTGAGCAGCTGTGGCAGACTGTGTGGCCGCAGGATAAGTAGCAGTACAGTTCAGAAAGTGCTGATATTTCGGCCTGTCTTTCACATTTGGGTCGACTTATGTTCGTACTGTATGTTCGAGAAGTATTTATCCCCCATAACAGACCAGGTTTCTTACTTTCACTCCAGCTGTGTCTCCTTTGCTGTGTGTGTGTGTGTGCGTGTGTGTGTGTGTGTGTGTGCGTGCCTGTTTGAAGCCATGCCAACATGAGAGAGAGTGGAGGAGCGAGAACAGCGAAGTGCTCTACAGACACACACCAAACTAAAATAAAACATGTGCTGCTCCTAATGAATACCAGGGGAAATGCTCAGCCCCTTGATACCGAGGATTGTGTGAAATTTTTGTAGCAGCACAGCGGTGCACTGCTGCTGAATGAATGCAGGGGGCACACTGTGGTAAATGGTAAACAGTTTGCATCGACGTCGTCTTGACGTCCATTCAAGGCTACAGTTTTGCCATTCACCCATTCACTCACACATTCGTTCAATGCGTCTATGTGCAGCATGTTTTTCTATCACACATCTTACCAAAGGACAAGCGGAGCCAGGAATAAAACCCACAACCTTCCAGTTGAAAGACAGCTCATTCTACCACTGAGCCACCATTGCCACATCGCCAATGTCGTCGTATCAGAGTTGTTTTGGAATACGAGTACATGCACCTGGAATTGGACCGATCCCTGATACTGACAGTGGATTTGTTATATACCAGTTTAAAGACCTTGTATAAAAATTCCTTTATACAAACTTCTGGTTATTAAACAAACTTTGATATTCACTATTTGACCAGCACCTTTATAGTGTTAGCAACCAAAAGTTCACAGACGTCAGGCGCCTGTTGAATGATATAAATCACACATGTGTCTTATCTTTTTTCCGCCAAAGTAAGACAGGATTAACACAAGACTTGAAACTAGTGAATGAGACCATTAACTTCCTAGGAAAATGTTTACTGATGTTATAAATCGAGTGAGAAGTAGCGCCATTTCCCCATAGGCTTCCATTCAAATGGAGTTCTTTTTGTAACCAGTGGCGTCGTCCCTTGGTGGCCAGTCTTCCCTCCTACTTCCCGGGCTTCACTTTTAATTGAATTTTTGGATCCAGTGTGTGTACCAGCCACGACCATCTCAGGGAAAGTTATGCAAGTCTGGTTCATTCCAGTTCAGGTGATTGTTGTCAGCTGTGCTCAGTAGGACACAGACACAGAGATTGCCCGGCTGCCATGTTCTGCCGACATGCTTGACTCACACGTGCACACGTCGCGAGTACACACTTTGAAATGTGTTTTGTGAATGTACGGACTTTTAGGAGAGACCTCCTATGTGCTGCACTTGTTCTGCCACCCTCTGCCACACACACACACACACACACAGGCTTGTACACCAACAGAGAGACTCCCACTCAGGTAGGCAGTGTACGTGTGCAGTCTACAGATTACACAGGGGGAGCTCAGCAGGAGAGGAGATGAGGGGGTGACTGTCAGAGAGCAGAGGAGAGTTTTACAACCCAGCACACGCACTCCGTCTGCTCTGTATGATAATGTGAGAGTGCAGGAGCGGCTGAGTTGAAACCAGGGCAGCACAGTCATACCCACTCACTGTGCACATGCACACACACGTATACACACACACACATACATCAGGTTTGCGTCGTCAGAAATCACACACGTCCACACACCGATAGAACGGTCTTACCTCTCTGCATGTGTAGGCACGCACACGCACGTACGCACACCTTGAAATGCACTTAACAGCAAATCTAGTTAGCTGTTGCAATCATGCATCTTTCCATGCTCATGAGATTTTTGCGAAATTAATATTGAGAGCTCTTTTTCATCTGAGAAGTAATAATGAGCAGTTTCCTCCAGAGCTGTGGAGGAGGTTTAAAATCTGTAACAAAAAAGAAAGGACACAAAATTAAAACACATACACATGCATAAGCTATTTGTTTATGGATCTTGTTGATGGTTCCAAATTTATCTTGTGTAACATGCATGCATAGCATTTTTAAAGAAAAGCATTGAACTGGGGTGGAATACAAACTGTGTTGCATCAGGCTGCGTCATTCTAGTATGTCTATATATATATATATATATATATATATATATATATATATATATATATATATGTGTGTATATATATGTATATGTATATATATATATATATATATATATATATATATATATATATATATATATATTTTGTCTTTGTCTCTTATTCATCAATTTGTAACAGTCAGTCATCCTCAATGAACTCAGTATTTGGTGTTTTGAGAATGTGGGATCACACTCGTTCAGAACCTGCTCTCATGCATTCTTTGTGTAAAGCGATGCAATGTAGGAAATTCCACTTCAAGTAGTGTCTCCAATATTATTTTGATGGTACGTCAACTTACAACAGGGTGAGCGTCGACTCTGTCCTGAGAAAGTCTGCATCACATGCATTGGCACTGTGGAACTTCAGGTGTTGGGTTCATGCCACAAAAAGAGCTACAACATTCTGTCTCTTGTTGTTTTTTAAAAAAATGTTTTTAAAAGGCTTATGGGCAATTGATTGGCAATTGAAAATACTATCCATGAGAGGGGCCTTGCTTTGCCGAGGTCGCCATCTTGGGCTGCTATGTTTCAAAGAAGAAGAAGAACAACGTGCTTTCCGAAGGCTATCATTGTTTCCTTATGTGCTATTGAAAGGGATGGGGGAGCGGAGGAGTCCTCTCTCTGTGACAGCCGTCTCTCCAGCAGGGTTTTATCTCTGGAAATCCAATCAGGACCATTTCTTGATTTCTGTTTTCCTGATAATGACGGGAAATGGGAAACATATTATTATTTTATAAATGTAAGCTGACAGTTTTCTGTCACACTATATGCAGCCGATGTTTGTGTGCCAGTAAAATGCAACACAGCCTGTTTAAACAAAACAATAAATAGCTCATGCATGCTCAACAGGTGTACATTTTGTGGGCTGCTTCCTTCGTTTACATAAACTACTTTTAGGTTACGCAGCAAAAAAAAAATAAAAAAAATACTGATGCCTTGCCCTAATAACGGAATGTTATTTTAACTTTGAGTGATCATTGAGCTTGCAGCCTCACACAATCTGAACAGCCATAGAATAGACTTAGTTTAAGAGAATGGCTTAGAAATTGTTAAATGACTTACATAATGAAGATCTGTAAAATATATTACTTTTGTAAGGCATAGCCGTAAAGTTGGCATTTCATAATCAGCGGTGCAGGAAATTGGAAGATCACGCTGCACAGCAAGCTTGATACAAGCTAAGATAAGGGGACTCTATCTTACACCTGGAGTAAAGCAGTGCATGACTGTGCATGGCTGCGTGCACGACTGTTGTTGCTAGTTTCCAACTGATGCCGTTGTCATTTTCATGCCCTGCACCCGGGTTGTGCCCTTGCTCTAATCACGGGTGTGTTGGTCTTAAAAGGAGGTGTGGTTGGACACGTTATTGGTGCAGTGCCAAGAAAAACCTGGTCTAAAGTCAAAGGCGCAGTATTTTCTATTTAAATGATGCATATACACTGTGCTTGTTTAACACACAGACACACTTCAGTGGTCCTCGTCCCTCTCCCCGTCCTCATCCCTTATAGACAGGTTGAATGACAGTGCAGTTGTTTATCCTGTGCAGTCTAATGGAGTTGTTAATGGCACAGCATCAGTGCGGTGCGCTGCATCTGTGATGGACATCAAATGTGTGTTCTCTTGCCCTAATTGTGATAGAAAATAATATGCAAAAAGGTCAGATTAGGAACTGATATACATATATACAGAGTAGGGACAGTGGTCTCTCTCCACTGTCCCTACTCTGGCCTCTCCTCTGTCTTCCATTTTTCCTTTCACCCCAACCGGCCGAGGCAGATGGCTGCACATCTCTGAGTCTGGTCCTGCCAGAGATTTCTTCCTTAAAAGTTAAACGTTTTTTTCCGCTCCACTGACACCTAGTGCTTCTTCATTGTGTGGCCATGTATAGTGCCCTGAGATATTTGTATTGATTTGATTGAAAGTTGAAAAATCCTATGTAAATTATTATTTAGTGTTGTCTGAAATGACCAGTTTAGTTGATGGTATGTTGATATGTTTAAAAAACTGTTAATTTACTGGGATTAAATCTCAGGATTTAATACATCTCTCTAAGTGTTACACCCTGGACTTTTCATTAGCCTGTTTTGCAAGCTGTTTCAGTATCGTAAAGGGTATGTCGTTATTTGTCGCGCAATACTCTGTTGTAATGCCGACATTTTGTCTTAGAAAAGAAAATGCCTTCTATATGTTTATAGGTTTTAAAGATGAGAGGATTACTGCAGTAGTTAGTCAGATGTCAGAGCAATATGGTTAATGGATTATTGATGTGTGTTTTTTTTAATTTTCCACTGTTTTATGTCAGTGTTTTTGCAAATAGAATGTATTTGGGGTTTGGATTGCAGATTTGGCAAACTCAAGCAAACTGAATTCTGGCACATTTGGCTCTGGGAACTGGCGATGGTTATTTTTCATTATTGTATTACTTTTTAAGGACTCTGCAATTAAATGTAAGTTATGTGCATATCATTTTCTTCATTCTGCGTATAATGATGGGAGATGCTGGTAATTTAAATCTGTTTTTTTTGCAGTGGAGACCTGTATGTTCACCAAATGGTTTGTTGCAGTTTGTGCTGACTAACCTGATCTCTTTTGACCCCCCGTGGCCTTGGGCTAGCTCCCATGTAGCCAGGCTAATTGCCTGCAAATTAGCTAGTCCTAATGTGACGTTGTAAAGGGCAGCACAACCACGATGGCCTTTGGCTTAACACCACGTCACAGAACATCACCTGATTTGAACGAGCACTTGGCCATTATTCTGGCTCCAGTCGTGTCCCGTCTGCTCTGTTTGAGATTTGTGACTGAGGGAATTGCAGTTCGGTGCAAAGTGTCAAGTGTACTTAACATATGTGGAGTACGGCCTGTCGTCATTGGCTGCTGGGAATAATTATTTGGCCATAGCTGTGCTGAAGCTCCTGAGCTTGAAGTGATGACTTTATGTGTGTGTACGGGTTGTATTTGTGCGTGCAGCCACTTCCATGCGTCTCAGTTTATGCACCTTTTGTCTATATTTTGTGACTGGGAAAATGCGACAGCTGTCTTATGTGAGTGTGTTTATTCCCTTGTCCATAAGTAACACATACAGAATGGCTACATGTACCCTGGCATTCCCGGTATACATGATGTGGACCCATCTGCTGTCCAGATGTGTGTATGTAGTCCTCAAGGTAACAGTCTCCCTCCTGTGCTTGTTTTGGACATACTGTATGTGATATTGATTTATTGCATTTCAAATCAAACCTTGACTATATGAATATATCTTTTTTTATGTTATATTATTAAAGCAAATTCATTTATGAATAGAACCTGCCAAGCAGATTCAGATTGATGCATATATCCATAACAAGCAAAGTAATGAAAATCTTCATCATCAAATGTTCATCATCTTTGTACTGACCTAACCTGTGTCACATGAAAATATCTTTGGATATTTGAGCCAAACTATACTGCCTACAACATATTCTTTTTTTTCTTTTTTTTTTTAAAGTTTTTCTAATTAAATCTAATTAAACTTGCATGTGAAACCCTGCTAGAGCGTTTAATTACATACTAATCACTAATAGCAGTCTCAGTATTAAATTCTTAATTAAAAGCAAGGAATTTCTCTTGCTATCTCCTTGAGGATTTGGCACCCATCCAGCAACACATTTCCCTCTCTAACCAGCCAGGCCTGTAGCACTCTCCATATGGCTAATAATAGGCTTAAGGCTGGTTTCCCTAGCTCTCTGGAATGCAATAATTATACCACAGAATGAGCTTATCCTCTAGTCCCCAGGTTTGTATGCAGTGGAGAGACACGGGCCTTTTGTGTGACCTTAAATAACGTGAGGGTATTTCATAGGACATGTTTTTGGTTTGGCAAAGTGAGACAGAGCCGCTGAATCGCCATCCGATCACCGCTGATTTTGTCAGTGACTGTCAGTTGCTGATGGTCCATTGAGCTTTTCAAAAATCAATATAAGATGGTGGATATACTGAACTAACAATGATACAGCACATAAAGCTGATATAAGTACCTCTTCAGATGTTGGCAGTTGAGCTTATTTATGTTCAGAACACTGTGACTGCAAAGTTTAAATGTCTTTTTGTCTAAGACTGCAGAGCATCCACACCAATCTGAAAGCAGAGTTTGTGCAAACACGGATGTGGACGTCCATCTTTCCGTCAGTTTTGGCTTGATTGACAAACATAAGAAAGAGGGCCAAATGCGCCGCGTACGGCTCTAACATAGTTAAACCTCAGAAACTAATTCATAATTAATTTGTTCTCATTTACATATTTATATAATATGAAACCAAATATCAACACACGTGCTGCTACACCAAGATTCTAACTAAATCACTATGTGACACTATTTGTCATTCGACATAATGCGGATTAATGAGAACACCTGCATAACTCAATCAGCGATGTTGACATTTTAATCACAGAAAGAGTTTAGGAAGACACTAATCAGACTTTTTCAACTTAATATTCGTACTTTCAGGCTAAATTTGAGCAGGGTTTTATCATAGTTTTCAAAACTTTTGATGGTTAAATGTAAAGCTGTGTGATGACCAAAAAATATCTTAGTAAAACATTTTCAAGTAACTCTTGGACTCTCTATGGATTATTATCGTGATAAAAACGGCATAAATAAAGGCACTTTGTTTGCTCTTGAGTGACAGTCAAAGTGTGGTTTTAAATGTTTTTATGAACAGGAAACGACATGATCTTGTTAAAAACAGAAACATTTCACACATCTAAGGCAAAACATGCAAAGTGATTGCATGCGTTAGTGTTTGTGCAATGTTTAAACACATCAGTGTATATTAATATAGTTCGACTACGACTAGATTGGGCTAATGTTGTTGTGTGTTCACACACCAAAATAGGGGTCACACACTTTACCGTCTTACCAATAGGAGGTGACCCACACTGTGTCTCATCTCTAAACCACATGTAGAACTACCACAGGAAATGACTTGGTATACCAGGTTTAATGTTGCTCGGGTTCTTGTCTCCAGGTCAACAACTGAACTTTCCCTGTAACACTGCCGTCCATGACCTCTGCCATGTTTGGTGATGTTTTCTTGCTCTTCCTCGTCCTTTCTTCTCTTTGGTGGACTGGTGTTGTATTCCATTTTGAGATTTCTGCCGAACTCTTCTGCCTGACCTGGTCTTTGATTGGAGTTTTGCAGACTGTGACCGGGTGCAACAGCAAGCCTCCGTTATCACACCTTTTGAGGAGTTCACATATTGCAAACGCCGATTTGGTTGCTTTTATCTGCAAATTGCAAAACTTATCGTTGAATAGAGAATTGGTGTTGTAATGGATTTTCTCTCTACTAGTTATCCGGTGCAGTTCAAGTAGTTATGAACTCAGTGTGACACAACGGCCTTTGTGTAGCTCAGAAACTGAATGTACAACCGTTTTCATTTCATCAGGTGAGAACAAGAACAGAAAGGAAAGCTGCCAAACATCATGGTGATGCACAGTACACCCAGAGCGCTTCTCACTGCCACCTCATTCATCCCCATTTTCTCACTCTCTCCCTCTCCTGAAAAGCTGCGAACAGAAACTGTCATTGTGCTGCAGCATTCTGCTAAACACAACCAGCAACAGTTTTGTGTGGCACCATGAGCTCTTGCTGCCGTGCAAACAATTTTTGAAAGTGCACTGAAGAAAACCTCAAAAGATATGACTTTGATGAAACATTTTTCTATTCTATTTAATTAAGTTATTAAGAACCTGGTGATTTGGCACCGCCCCCCCCTTGGCTCATATGCTCACTAGTCACTTTATTAGGTACACAGGTCATCACATGACAGCGTCTCAGTGTATTTAGGCATGCATAGCCAAGATGACCTGGTGAAGTTCAAACACAGCATCAGAATGGAGGAGAAAGGTGATTTGACTGACTTTGAAAATGGCATGGTTGTTGGTGCGAGACGAGTTTATCTGAGTACTTCAGGTTTTCATGCACAACCATCTCTAGGATTAACAGAGAATGGTCCAAAAAAGAGAAAATATCTAATGACTGGCAGTTCTCCAGCCCAAAATGGCCGGACTGATTTGAAATTATGGCAAGGCAACAATAATTCAAATAACCACTCATTGCAACCAAGGTCTACAGAAGGCATACCATCTCTGAACACACAGGCCCAGTTCCACTCCACCTGCTATTAGTTGTCCTGTGTGCCTAATAAAGTGGTCAGTGAGTGTATGCTGTGATTAGGGAGATGGTGAAGACGAGAGGTGCTTCTCTTCAATCTTCAAACTTGTATTTGTTTGCTGCAGAGCATTAGTTTCATACAACCAAGCGCGTACTTTTGACGAGGCTCTGTTATACGTATGCTGTTTACATCTGTGGATGTATATACTGTATTGTTCCGTATACACACGCAGCGGATAAACTGCTGTGCGTGTAACTGATTGCTGTCGCGCACAGGAGCCAAATGATCTCCTTGGGAGTAAATAAATCTGCCTCCTGTGAAAAGTCTGTATAGCTGACTTTGCTCGACCCATTCACACCACTGTATTTAAAACGTTGGCGATAACGGTGTCACTTTGAGAATATTTTCTCCGGTGGTCCTTGAGTGTTTGAGAACCCCTGATCTGAGATAATGTTGCGATCGTCGTTTTAAATATGTGCAAACTGACACAACTGAGTTTTTAAGTGACAAAACCACAAGACACGCACTGAAATGCAGGCAGTAGAAAACCCTCCTTGACCACTAGTGCGCCTACGTGCACAATTTACCTCACAGTAGGGCGTGAGGTAAATTTTTCTACACTGTCGTTCAAACAAGAATCACTTCCCTGAATCATTGATATAATCTGTAAGCAACAATTTATAACTCGCTGACTTGTTCAATCGGACTTTTAAAGAGTATCGACCAATTATCTATTATATATTATATTTTTATATTGCACACCTCTATGGTGCAAGTGTATACACAGGCAAAACAGAATTACATAAAGCTACACACACACACACACATGCACACACCAGTTCACAAACACATCCTGCAGTCACACACACACACACACCTCAGTTGACTCGTGTGAAGTGCTTCAGTGAGGGAGTGAAGAGGAGGGGGGGTCCATCAAATGAAATGAATATGTATTAGATGGAGTTTGAAGTAGTGACTTGTATTCAACCCAGCGTTCTCGCAGAGCGTCTGTCACTCCTTCACCGTTAGGATATAATAAGGTGTCTCAATGATGCTCAAAGCCCAGGGGACTTTCACATCTGAGACACCTGTCCATACGTGCACACACAACCACCACCGCCACACATGCTCTTCCAGCTGACTCCGGCTCTTTATTTCTCAACGCCTTCTCCTGCGCCTTACCTTTCCACCGTCACCACATTTTACCCTCTTTATGCACTGTATGGGTTCCGCTGAAGGTTTCTTTCTTTCTCTAGATCTCTTGCCGTCTGTGGGCTCACGGGCAAAACCTCCGTGACACCCTGAAGGGCATGCGAGAGACTTTCCTGACTACTGCGGCGCGGGTGTGCGTTTGTGTGTGAATGTCATACGCGTCAGTGGTCAATACGTTAATACACTGGCCAGCAAACCTTTTGCCCTTTGAACTCCCCGTGGATTCACAACTGTGCAGGTGTCTCGGATTTACCCAACAGAAAATTAAAAAAGTCCCCAAACCCGCCGATCTAAAAAACCATTGGTATTGTAAGGAGCATGAAAATGTGCGTCTAACAAGTAGTAGTTATTCCTTTAGTAGCACATTACACTCACTGACTGATAAATTTAACTAATTGCTCTTTGTTGTACTTGATAATTAAGTTAAGCTGCTGTTAATGAAGCCCAAGCCTTCCAGGCAGAAGAGATAATTCCCTGTGAACTGATGGGGGAGTGCAAATGTGAAGCAGGAGGAGCTTATGTTGAGTTTGTGTGACAGAGCTGAGCAGATAGCAAGGAGGATTCTTATTTAAAAAGAAAAATAAATAAAATATATTGATTTCACAAAACAGATGGTGGTACTTAATAGTCACAGTTGCCCTTTTTGACTCTCTCGTTGTTATATATATATATGAGTTTGTACCTGTGAACGAAATCATTTAACATTTCTATCATCTGATGTCCCCTTACAGTGTCTACAAATGAGGTTGTCACCTCTGGAAAATGAGTTACCCAAAAAGACTTTTGTCATAATACTACTATATATCACCAGGCCCGTCCAAACAACTTCTCACTCTCACATTCACATCTACAAATGTCCAATTAGCCTAATCCCCAAACTGTTTTTTGGACTGTGGGAGGAAGCCGTAGTGTCCAGAGAGAACTCATGCGCACACGGCACACAGAAAGGCCATCGGTCGATCTGGGATCCGAACCGGTGACCTTGCTGTGAGGCAACGATGCTCGCCACAGGTCCTCCATGTGACCCACCTGCTGGCCAGTGTGTTAAATTTAGTTCAGTACAAATGCCTTCTCCCGCTGCCTTGACACAAACCTCCAAATCATACCAACTTATGTAACTTCATTCTTTCCCCCAGTGTGACCTAATCCCTTGACGTACATAACCGTACACGCTCACATAAATATCCCACTTCCCTTTAACCGGAATATCCCTCCAGCTCCTTTAACCTGCATATACTTTAATCTCTTAAACCACGGCTGTCAAACTTTAAACTTTTCATACACACACACGCATGCACACACGTCTCCACCCAAAAGCACGTTTCCAAAACCTGACTTTTTTTTTATTATCACACATCACATTATATCACATTACATTTCGTCAGAAACTCATCCATGCTTATTAAGCACAGCTTATGTAACTGTGTGGAATGCACTCCTCCCATAACAACCAGTATGTAGCAGGAAGCAGTATTAACCAAACACACACATTCATAATCTAAAGAACTTACCCACATGATCCGCATCTATCTGTAGATGTGTCATTTATTTATTTCATTTGTTTCAGTGTTCCTTTAAGGGCTATAATTTTATTTTTGCTGAACTTTGTATCAGAGTATTTTTCTGGTAAGATGGTGGGGTAAATTCCTCATTGCTGCAATTACTACCACAGTTACTCCTTTTTTTCACATACCGATTTTGACATTCATATATATAAGCATGTGTGTATATATATTTATGTGTGTACATATATATATATATATACATATCTATGTATATATATATATATAGATATATATAAAAAAATAAATAAATACAGGATCTCTTATATTATTACATTTAATCTATTAAGTTTGAAATTAAATCTTTAATTTAGTTAATCTCTAAATGACCAGTATGACTCAAACCAACGTGTTATTATCACATATCACGTATACTGTGTGCATCAATGCAGTGACAGCACGTAATAGACTATCGCTGCATCACATTGCTTGTTGATTTTCCGGGTTGCTACAAGCAGCAGATCACCTTCAGCAGCTTTAAATAATTTGTTATTTATTTATTTAACACGTTTGCACATTTAATCTGAAAGAAAATGTTTAATGAATATTTAAGGTCATATTTTGTTATGTTCAGTGACCAAAAGCAGCCATGTGCATTAAATAGGAAACAGAGACTTATATGAAACCCTAACCCAGACCAGTGTAGTGATCTTTTAAGTTAAGCTTTTTTTTCCCCCCTCAGTTTTGTTATGTTTTATTTTAAGGGCTGAGCTTGAGCTTAAAAGACTGAACGTGTAAGAAAACACAATTGTGCCAACATTGCACAAGCAAAAGTTTGTGTGCCTCAAACAGACAAGGCCAACACTGATTTACTGTATCCACAGGCATTTTCATGCTGTGTTTATGTTGTTGTTCGTATTTCCATGCCAAAGTGATGGGGCCAGACGAGCATCCTCTTCAGTGTCCTTCCTATGTTCACTAACACACACACACACACACACACAGACACACACACACGTGCCATACAATGCCTATGACTGTGTCATCTATCAGCTGCTGGGCAGCAATGGCATGGCCCCAGGCCCGACCCAATAAGCTCATTAATCAGGCCTGTAGAGGAGTGGGTGGAAGAAGGACACAGCAGTGAATCAAATTATCTTACTTCACAGCGCTGCTTATCAGTACATTTATTGATGATGACCATTCCCATTCAGTAAAAGCAGATTACTGTTTCCATAACATGAAGGAAAGGGGGCATTTGCACTTTTGTGTCCACATGAACAATATGTTCTTTCTGGGTGGAAGGATAGCTTCTCTCCTCATTTACACATATAAGGGCTTTCTCTCTCTTTCTGTCTCTCTCTCTCACACACACACACTCTCACAGTTCCGTCTTGAACACATATGTCCTTGCAATTATCTGAGTGGTGAAATTGTGGTCTTTTTTGGGTTCTTTTATGTCGGGGCTGCTGTCATTGGCAAGAAAAAAACATTCTGCTTTATGTGTCATTGACCTTTTTGGGAATGCGTGGGTGTCTTTAGAGAGAAAGGGAGAAAGAGGGAGAGGAGAGAGAGAGAGTACTGTGTATCAGGCTTCATTTGACAAAGAGTCTGTGTGGTATATATGACAAAATATCTAGACTCAGTGACCAGAGCAGAAATAATCACATTGTAAATTATTATTCTTATTATCATTTAAGTACAACACATTTAAATGAAATGTATATTCTTGATGATACAACATGGAATCAACGTGTCCTGATGTAACGGTATGAGTATTGGTGGGTGTTCATTTGACAAAAAAACAACCCATCAGCAATGTGGCTCCACTTTCTGTGAAATTAAGCTAAAACATCTTCATCTGTGTTAGGACTGAGCTCAAAGCACTGCTCTGCCAACATACAGATTCTCAGAACATGGCTGTGTATCATTTTATCATACATAATACATAATACAAGATATTTACAGTTTATGTAACAGTGTGGGTTGTTTTTTTGCACAGCTATAATTGCAAAAAGTACACTACAAGAATAAATAGTAATGCATAAACAACGAAGATGTGAAGAGTGAATTAGGTCAGCAATATATAGAACAGTAGTAAGGCTGCAAGCCTCGCGTTTAATTTGTTATGTCATCTATTAGCAGTTTTTTTTTTCTCCTGAGAGATTTATAGGTAAGTAGATTTGTGCAGCAGGTTTTTAAGACATTAACATTTTCAACAAGCCAGGATGATGCAAGAATGCTATGTGTTAGGTTATAGGGTATACGTTTATAATATAATACAATATAATATAATTACCCCTGCTTTATTGTAGGGTTACATCTTAGTGCCCCACAAAGTGACACCAATATGAAATTTTCTACACCCACATTTGTAAATTTTCAGTTGCACCACCTGGCTTCACGTGCCTGAAAGTGAAAAGTGCCAGAGTGTGCAAAGTCAGAAATATATTGGGTTTGTGCTAACATTGCAAATAATGCACAGGTGTGCAACAACAAAAAAGCATGGGTAATAAAAGGGGTGGGGGATGTAAATAAATAAACAAAGAGTTGGTAGAGGTTGGTAAAGTAGACGGTCTCGCTGCTGAAGTAACGGGCAGACTCGGTGTTAATGAACCGTCGCCACTTCCCACAGGAAAGTTTTTGGAACAGATGGCTGCCTTTGTGTGCCAAGCTGGTGACAGTCCTCCTCGCCTTTTTCATCACAGAGCTGTCAAACATTACCTTGATGGACAGTCACAAACAGCCAGTGACCTGCTAAGTAGAGGAGCCAGACACTGCCAGAGCTTTTCTCCAGGAAGGGCAGGGTGAGGCAGAGGTTGGACCAAGCTGAGAGAAGGTGGTTGTTGTTGGAGAAACAAAGCAAGTGTTGCGCAGTGGGGACCTCGTAGAAGGAGAAGAGAAAATCCTCCCATCCCTCTGTCTTCCCTCCTCCTCCCTCCCCAGTGGTATTAATTAAGAGCAGCAGATGAGTAGAGAATGTGAGCCTGAAGAGAACAGGTTCATGTCTGGTTAGCCGATGCAGTGGTCTCTCTTTTCCTCCCTCTCCCTCCATCTCTTATGCACAACACACACTCTTACTACAGGAGGTCTTACAAATCGTACAAATGTCAACGTTCCCTCATTATGGCCAGAATGTTGGAGCATTCATAAATCCCACTTGCACCCCCAGTGTCAGGTTGAACTTTGACTTTTTATTAATTCAAAAAATCCATTCAAACCCGGGTAAACACTGGGCAAGGACAGCCCCACAACCACTGACACACAAACCTCACATTGCCCCCCGTCTTGGAATGCATTTGCTTCAATTTTAATCAATAAAGCCGTACACATGTGCAGTACCATCTTTTGCATTTGCCTGTGACCTGAAGCATATTTTCTATTCAGCAGGTTAAACAGCAGAGAGAAAAAAAAAAAACCTGGTACTTTCTAATACCTTCACTAATGGTTGACACGGTGGTCCAGAGCCGCGCTGGTTAGCGGGTTGCAAAGGTTGCAGCGGTTGCAGCAGAGGCGAGTGAGACTGAGAGCACCAGGAAACTGGATGTATCTCAGTGTTTGGGATGTTAGAGGTTTGACTCAAACAAGCTCTGTGCTTCTCCATGACTTTCTTTCCTCCTACTTCTACAATTAACTTAAATGATATAGATTATTAAAAGGCTTTTAAGCAGTTCAACCGCAGCAGTCTTCCCATATCAAGCAGTTTATGGATACAACTAGAATTTCTTGTATCTTGCATCCTGTGTCTTGTTTAGTTAGAATGTGATAGAATTCTGTACTTAATCATGTTAATAATACTTAATAAGGTGAAGATTCAGACCTTTTTTTTACAGTAAATGTTTTTGCACTGTTTTATGATAATTTAATTATCATTGCCACATCATTTTGAAATGGCAATGTAACCAAATCGAAGCCACGCAGGAGTGAAAAATTCTGCCTTTCTTTCACATCTAGAGTCAAATATCATAATAGGAGGTGAATGCATGGATCTGTGTGTCATAGCTGGGTTTCCAACCCGGGACTCAACTCCTTACCAGCTGAGCTCATGGGGATGAGCAGGGCTCATCCCCATGAGCTCCCCATCCTCAAATAATACATTATAAAACCGAAGCTGCGGGCTGTCTGAAATCTGAATCAAGGGTCGTCATTGCCCCGCGGGGCGGGCTTTGGACATGCCTGCCCTAAAGGACTCTGATACCCTGATTTATTTCTTATCCCCTTGATTTCTCTCTGTAACCCTTCTGAAGTCCTGCCCCACAGGTTGTGAACCACTGCTTTTGAGTACAGAATATCACATCTTCTTCTGAATAAAAGGCAAAGAAGTAGGACCAGAATCAGTTAGTGTAGTAATGTGAGTGTAAATGTAATTGAGTTATTTGTAAATGTGGGTTTAGTGGATTTGCTCTAAAGATTTTTGTCTTGTTTCTTGTTTCTCTCCCCCCCCTCGGCTTTTCTTTTCCATCCTCCTCCTCCTCCTCTGTTTTCTTTTTGTCCGTCTGTCACTCCCTGCAGAATTCTATACGACACAACCTGTCCTTGAACAAGTGCTTTCTCAAAGTGCCTCGCTCCAAAGACGACCCTGGGAAAGTAAGTATTTCCTGAATGAACAATGTAATGTGACTGAATCTCGGCTCGAATTATGTTTTGAATCACAGTGAAAATGCAAACCCATTTCAGCAGGCATACAAATAAGACAGAGGCTACAGTGATTACTTTTCATGTATTTATTTGCCCTTGTGCCGCATTTGTGCACACGTTTGTGCATAAGTGCACACACACACACACACTCAGGCACGCAGAGTGTCTGCACTTATGCACAATTTGTACCTCTATGACCGTCTGTGCTGAATGCGTAATGCTGCTTTTTTGTTTTCGGCTGCTCGTCTGATATTGATTCTGCCAAGTAATAATGTGGTACGGGCAGCAATGAATAATATGTATATGTAGATACACTCCATCACATGCAAGGCGATTCACTCGTCTGTCACACTGTATCAGGCCGTGCTTCACATACACACGCGTTCGCAATCAGAGTGAGTTTTAGACATGTTTCACCACTGCGACTGCTGTGGTTAGGAAGCACAGTTACCATCTTAACAGCGCAGCGCTGATAACAACAATTTGTCAAGTCCTTGTTTGTGCTGAATCGAAGGAATTGCTCCGACGGGGGAGAGTGTATAATTAGAGCTGATCACCGAAGCTTGTCCTTACAAGATTTTTTAATAAAAGCGCAAATGTCTACATTTCAGCTCGTCACATGATTTATGGGAGAAGCAATTTATCACCTTTACAAAAAAAAAAACCCTGATAGATAGATACATACACGCCGAAAAACTTTTCATCGAGCCTTTTAGAACTCTTCTCACTCTGCGTGGGTGGTGAGGTGTTTACCATCGGAGCCATTGAAAATGAATTAGGGGGAAGAAGGTTTAAATAATTCAAACTAAATCTTGGAGTGGAGGTCCATAGTCTGCAAAGACAAAAACAGAGCAGGCTCCCCCCTGATCAGACTGACTTGGACCTGACTAGCACTTTAACTCACGACGTGGATCGAAGTGGTCGATACCTTGTGTATGTGTGTGTGTGTGTGTTTGGGAGAAGCGGTTGAATGTACATACTCTTTTTGAAGCCATAGAGAGAGAGAGAGAGAAGCTAAATCATGCATGTGCTAACGTTAATTGGCTGTGTACTGTTAGTGAAGTTGGGCTGAGAGATGAGGGAGGAGAAGAGGCGAGGTTGTGGGAGGTGGGGAGCTGAATGCATGTGTGTGTGTGTGTGTGTGCGTGATAGCCCAAATGAACCTCCTGAAATCAGTCCAGGCTTTTGAAGGAAAAGGAAAATTGAAGGGGGTTATCAGACCAGGAGGAAATCAAGGACCTAAAAGCAATTGATTTCTCCTGTCTCACTCTGTGTGTTTTTATTTTGGAGCCTGCTGCATTTTAATGTTGTGTATCAAAAGGTTTTCGGTGGATTTTCTGGGGGAAAGGAAGTAGGAGCACACGCCGCCGTACCAAAAAAAACAAAAAACTAAACCTAGAGAAAACTGATTGGACACAGAGCTGGAATAACAACATATACGTTGGTTTTATGGGACACAGGGGAGCTCCATCAACTGCACTTTTTTTTTTTTAGTTTAGTGACACTTGCTTCGCCCTATTAGGGGAACTGAAACTGGCTTTTTCCTCTGCAGAGACAAAAACAGAATTAATAGCAGCCACAGTGGAGGAGATACTTCTTACATCAGAGACAAATGGAAACGCTTTAGAGTGTGATGGATATAACTCTCGCTGATATAAACCGATACATTTAAACCAACATAAGCTTTTATTGGATAATATTATGTACAGAATATGATGAAATCTACCAAATATGCCATTATGTAAAACAGTGGGGACATTAGTTAAGTAGTTAATTCAAAGTCAGGATAATGATTCCATTTGTTTTAGTTTGATGAATATGAACATTTTTGAGGAAATTACAAATATAGGTTTTGGGATAAAGGAACATAGATATTAGTGTTAAAAAATAATTTGAGTGCTTTCTGTTAAACTACATAGGAGACAATTCTTATATTGTATAGTGTTCTTTGCTGTATATTTTTGTAAAATACAGTATGTTGTGTTTGTTTTTGCTGGCTGTTCATTTTGTCAATCAACCAAATGCGGCATTTTTAATTATTGGCAATGCAGAGTCTCAAGCGACCCTGACCTGCCTTAGAGTATATGTCCGTGTGTGTATCAGTGTCCTCTCGCTGAGGCATCATTTAACTGTAACCTGTGTGTTACTTGTGTCATGTCACTTTTGCCAAATACGGTGATCAATAAATGAATCTAAATCATTGACAAGCATTTATGTACCATATGAAACACAGTTTTTGTGTTTTTTTTGTGTGGAAAATACTTGTCACCCTTCTGATTTGAATTTTACATTAAAAATGAGAAAACCCACTTATACATTTGCCGTAGTTTTTCCCAGCACTCGTACAGTTCCACACACTACCTGGTTTTAAGTTTTTCTAATTCATCAATAATGCTGTGCAACTTTCTGTGAATGTTTCAGTATGATTCATTTATAAGGTACATTTTTGTGTTACATTTTCAAATAATATAATTGATGGAATGTTTGTGGTGTTTCAACGTTTCACATATATACCTTATAAGTAAAAAAGGGGGGGAAAAGAATATAAAATTGGACCTAAACCTACAGAACAATCAAAAGCATCAGAGAACTACATAAGCAGCTTCAACCAAACACAAGAGCTAACAGCTTTTCTTTTTTCAGGGTTCCTACTGGGCCATAGATACTAATCCTAAAGAAGACACAGTCCCCAGCAGGCCAAAGAAGAGACCGCGGTCTGGAGAAAGGGTAAGTAGCTTCAATAAACCCCTTTAGATATAAAAGCCTTATAGGGATGGGGGTTGGGTGGAACCAGAGTGAGGACTTTATCTGATGCATCAAATTAGGCAGGTCATTATATTTATTTATATTTATGATTTGTTGAGTCTATCAAGTAACACTTTATTCACCTGGAACAGGATGCAGTTCAGTGGAAAAGCAACATGCACAGAATGTGGTAGACCTGTGATTTGACATTTTTTGGTGAATTTCTTTTCTGTCTGTGATGCTAAAGCCACATAATGGGCTATTTCTTTGACCATATTTCTCAATAATCTTTCAATGAAGGGAGGGAAACGTGCAGGTTCACCTGTTCTCCACTTAATGTCCTTTTTCTGGTCCTTGTCAGTCGTACCAGAAGAAAATGAGTTTGTGCGTTGAAGAGTATGTTTGATCTCTGTTTGCATCATTATTATTATTATTATTATTATTATTATTATTATTAATAATAAAGCCACAAACAAAAAAACTACATTGCCCTCCACCAGATCATGCAGCATTTTCCAGTCAGAGTCATGTCCTTGCTTTGTATAATTTAATTGCTATCATCTCCAGTACCTGCTCCAATACGCCAAGTGCCATAACAGACAATTACAGCCTGCACAGTCTCAATCAAACTGTGCCATGATTGTATATTCCTCCAGGTCTGGTGGGGTTTGAAACAGCAGGATCAAGCTGCAAAACAGAACAGAGACGAGGGAGAATACAGAAATATGACAATGAGCATTGGTTTTGGTGAAATGACTGACAGTGGCCAAGGCTATAAATATCCTCTACGTAACCCTGCATCAGCTTGGCAGAATGTAGATCCTGTTCCCGTCATTATCCTCAGGATCCGGATTCAAAAGTGACTTCATTTCACCTCTGTCTACCTGCATCTGTGTTGTTGACTCTCCGGCTGCTGTATATTTTTGCATTGAGATGTTTCTCTCTTTAGCGGCTGATTAACACCGTGTTGCTATGACAGAAATTTAAATAGCTATCGCTGTGCTTCCGAAATTTAAAAAGCAGATTGAGTTCACAACACAGATGTTAGAAGACATTCCTTGTGCTCCCTAAGAAGCTGCACTTCTCCCCAGAAGAAGGGAGTAACATACTAATACTTAAGATAAGGTCTTAATGGTTAAAGAAGCTCGCTATAAGTATCTGCGTCACTAAACAGTCTTTCGGCTGAATGACAACGCTTCCTTCAGCCAAGGCTGAGCAGCTAATTAGTGAATTAGTGTTGCGTTGGGCCGAGCTGCATTGAAAACATCCTGGATTTACATTGCACACCGACCTAACTGTCTGTATTGTTGCATTAAAGAAAACCTGCAGAGTTTTTCATCACGGTGCATCACAACCAGTCATCTACCCCCTCCCCCCCCCCATCCTGTGTCTCTGTCACTGTCTGCTTGTGCATCCTGATCATTATCTTTTTGTTTGTGTGTTTGTCTGCCACTCTTCCCTCTGTCTCTGCCTGTATCGCTGCTTTAGCCTTCTCCTCTCCAGGGAACACAGGCAGGCGTGGAGCAGCAAAGTGCACAATCACAGTTGCTCGTTGGAGAAAGAATTGAGGTAAACAGAGAGAGGGGGGAAAAAAACGAGGGTTGGGGTGAGGGGGGGAGTGTGAAAGAAAGGATGCAGGGGGAGAAAAGTAAAAAAAGACATCAAGGTAGAGAGAGCAGAGAGGAAAAAGTCAAGCTGCAAGGGGAAGGAGGGAAAAAGTAAGAAGAGGGAAAGGGAGGGAGAGTATTCTAGGCTTGTGTTCCAGTTAATTACCACAGAAGGCCCCGGGGCTGCCATTAGACATATTTTCTTCACCAACGATTTTTTTTTTATTACAAACATTAATTAATTCAGATGCTTGTCATCTTTTCTTACATGGATGGGCCCTTCGACCCCTCTTTTTTTTCACGCCTCACTTGCATTGCTGGCAGACACACTGTGGGGCTGTCATATGGGCTAAGGAGAAACAGGGAGGTTTTAAGTGCTAAGATTTATAGTCGTGTTACTGCTCGGGGGGGAGGAAAAAAAGAGTGGGCTAAATATGTGTCGTGCTGTTTTCACTGGGGTTTTGTTGCACCTTGGCTACACAGTCAGAGTCTTTAAAGTCTAAATATTAGAAGTTGACAGCGAGGCTGAACGTCAGCTGCATAAATGCATTGTATAAATGTGTAGACAGTGTACACTTTTCTTTTCTTTTTTACTGCCTGTGTCTCTGTTGCCCTTAGCATAATCACTCTCTTTCATTTTTTTTGTATACATCTTTTTTTTTTTTTTTTGGTCTGTCTGTCCGTCACCACTCAATTATCTCACGACTGATTCGTCCTTTTCTCCCCCCATTCCTCCACAAGCCTTCCTCACTTCCTCTCTTCACCTCTCCATTGTCTTCTTAAGTGCCTCCGCCAGGGAACAGACAAACCGTTTTGCTTGGTGTTTATCATAAATTAAAGATTGCATTGTTGCCAACCAATCCTCTTACTATAAGCAGTTTTGGGAAGGCAGAGAAGCCGTCTTGAACCCTGAATCAGAAAAGGAGAAAAAATATTGTCCTCATTTTTCCCCTCTTTATTTTTTTGCGGGCATCAGTTTAGCCTCTCATTGATCTTTGAGTAGTTGCTCATATTCAGCTCTCATATCCCTACTTTAGTAACTCTCTGTGTGAGGACAGTAAAAAAAAAAAAAAGAACCAGCTGGTGAATTCATTTTAGATCTGTGAATCATTCTTGAGTGCTTGGCTTGATTTATCTCATCAAGGGCAAGTGATGTGTCCATGATCAAGGCTGTTTAAGTGTCCAGCCATTTAAATGAAGCGCACCCGGGTCGTGCTGGTGATTCAGGAGGCCCGGCACAGAATCACCAATTCACAGCATTCAGGGAAACTCTCAAAACCTTTGTCACATTTTATTGCCATCCTCGTTTTTTGAATACGCTCTTCCTGCATATTTCACTCAGCAGAGGACATATTTGAAACACGTTTGCATATAAATTAAGTGGAAACACTTAACGGCTCCCCGTTAAAACATGTTAATGTTCCCTTAATGCTCACTTTACAACTGTAGTATGAAAACTGTAAATGTACTAGACTATTAAAATGTTTGACATGCCCATTAAATGCCACAACCACTGATTAAGGACCTTTTCTAAGTAATTGACATTTTTGTTGTTTTATTAAAACTGATCCTAATTAAAAAAAAGAAATGCATGATATATTCATGATCCTTTCACCTGATAAAACATGACATATTTATTTACCTTAAATGTTAGCAGCAGCTTTTTTTTGTTTATATAAATACCGTGAATCACGATTGAGATAGGAGATAATGGCTTTGGTATTGGTTCGAGATCAGCATTTGTTCTATCGCTAAACAATAGTGTGTGGATTCATTCATGTGCAGCAGGTTTAGGTTTTTAAAAGTACTATATTATGTAAGGTTAAGCATAAACCATGCAGTCATATTCAACATGCATCGCTCTCATTTTAATGAGATAGATAATAAGATACCTGGTATGATACCACTCATGTAGTGTGGTTGTACTAATCACTTTTTCTAAGTCTTCACATTTAATTGACTTAATTTGGAGGGAATTGACTGATTGATATTTCTCATTAACTTGATACCTCAAGGAGGTTGAAACTTCCCAAAGATTTTTGTGTGTCTTGCTGCATAAATTTGCACATTAATAAGGTGAAATACAGTGTCTTTGTCATGTTGGTGTGTGGAACAGTAAGCCAGAATGAACACGGTCAGGTTTCTGAAACAGTGGCAGAGGTGGAATTAACCTTTAGTGCTTAAGCGGCACGGATCTGTGCCACGGGCGTACCTTTGGTGAATTGCCGTGGGAATAATATACAACTCCTTATATGGACATACTGAGGGTGTGTTAATAGGTCACATCTACAGGCTTTAAAAGATGCTTTTTTTCGTCGGGAGTAGCGATAATTGTGTAATAGTCATCATTTTTATTTTACTTTTGTTCAAGCCAAGCGGACTTTGAACTGTGATGTATTTCCAAATTTCACAAATTCAGTCAGACTTTGAAAAGTTTGAGTACCTCCTTGCTCAGGTGTGCTTAAATATTTGGTGAAAAATATTTCATCAGATTGCCTCGGTTGTGCTGACAAAATAAGGATAGAAGACACACGTTTTAACATAGTCATGGAAAAAAAGCAGCCTAAATTCTCTGTGTTCTAAAAAACATAGATCATTTTTTCACATCTAAAGCACTGGAAGCATAGATTATAATTTTGATATTTTTCATTATTTATTGGTTAAACAGTCCCTCCTCTGCACTGCTCTCCTTCCAGGCATCTACTCCGTACAGCCTCGAGTCAGAGTCTCTGAGAATGGACTGCATCATGTCAGGAGGGGCGTCTCCCACTCTGGCCATCAACGCTGTAACCAACAAGGTACGGTGCCAGCCGGTGTGCTATGCCAGATTATATCTGTGTTATAATTCATCAGTTGTTATTAAAAACAGTAAAAAAAAAAGAAAAAAAGGCATGTTTCTCTGAGTGTAATGCTGCATGGCCGTTGTTTCTTCTAACACAGCATTCTTCTCATTTATGGTCAGATGTAGGAATGTAATTCCTGACCAACTTTTATTTGAGCTTCTGTGGTGGAAAAAAGGGCTATATATAGTTTAAGCATGGTCACTTCTAGTTTTTAAAGATCATTTGCCTCCACAATATCTTTCTCTGTGGTTCAAAAACACATTATTTTTTTATTATTATACAGTATGTGACCACTGATGCTGCAAAACTATACTTACACATGTGAGTGGAGTTTAATTTCCTTTCATTTTAGAAGGACATGTTTTATACTTTGTATTATTACCTTGTAAAAAAAAAAACCTGGCTCATTTAATTTGGTGTGCTTGGGAACACTTACATTTTATAGCCTCTCCATGAATTTCAACATCTTGGAAATTGAGAAACCTTTTTTTTCTGGGACAGTTCAATGGATTTTAAGTGAAGGTCAGAATTCAAGAGCAGCTGATCTGAACATGAAGAGGTGAATGGAACTCTTGGTTTAGTGACACACAAGTTGTGTGTAAAACCAGAACTGAGTTGAGATGAATCACATTTTTAGCCCATGGAGCAAAATGAATTACACCTTTTTACCTTTATGCATCTGAAAATCTGGACATAGATTTGGAGACTGTTAAGACTGGTACTCCACAAAAAGCAGGACTCAAAAGTACAACTCCAAAATCAGTTTAGATTTCAAACAAAATCACTTCACTAGATGGCAAACAAAGCCAAAAATGGTAAGGCAAAGGTGGAAGTCAGTAAACAGTCAATAGTCCAAAAAAAACAAAACAGGAAAACAGATCACAATGAATAGCTAGACGGGCTGGAACGTTTGACACAGAGGGTAAAGGGAACACAGCTCGTATACACATGAGCTAGAGGGAGACAACGAGACACAGGTAACTCTAATTAGGGCGGGGCAGACAATCAAAGCTGGAGGGAGAACACACAGGGGCAGGAAGTGGAGCGATCTGACACGAGGAGAGGTAAGTTCCACAATAAAACAGGAAACATGAAAGAAAAAAGCATGACCTCAAGAGGAATGCCCTGATGTATCAGCAACGGATACAGGTACACAACTCTCCACTTATAGTTGTGCTACAGTAGTGGCTAAAACACTCCCTTAAAGGAATACTTCACCGGTTTGCATTTAGCTTTGTGCTACTAGAATAGGGGTAGTATTTTTTGAAAAATATCTTCATTCTTTTCTTTGTTACGTGCCCACCAGTGACACTTGGTCCTGTTAGCATAACTGTTAGCAAAGATGGCGGACACTGTTTACATTGTCCCACTTGTACAATGTAAACATGACCTCATTCCCAGAATGTAAACAGTGTCCGCCACCTTTGCTAACAGTTACGCTCAGGGGAAACTGAGGTTTGGAAGCACAATTTTTCAAAAATACTACCCCTATTCTAGTAATACAAAGCTAAAAGCTAAAACCGGTGAAGTGTTCCTTTAAACTGCTTCACTGTTGTGTTTAGCTCAGTTGGGAGTGACATCCTGTATCTGTTCTGTTCTTGAACCTCTTCAAAGTCTTTGGCTATCCACTTTTTTGTTTTTGCTGACTAGACACTTTTAAAAATTCAACTAATTTCATTAATTTAACTTTAGTTTTGACCCTTAGTTATAATGTGAGTGAATACAAGAAATTCTCATCTCCAGTCCTGTTCTCTCTAATCATACATTCAAAACCTATTTGTGAGAAATTGCACTTTGACACAGCACAAAGACACAAAGACGATGTAATGGAATTTTTGTGATTCTCAGGAGTTTTACATTTTTGTCCACGTCTACTGTTAATGTCTGACCTCTCACACAAGTTTGAAAACAACTGACCAACTCTTATTAACATTTCTCTTCAACTTCTCACTCTAACAGATTAACATTTTATTCTATCACAATTCTACATCAACTGCTCTTTCATACAAATTAAAGCCAGCAAAGAAGTTTTTATCAGATTCCTGAAATCCCACCACAATTTCTTGTGAAATTGCATTTTGTTGCACTGATTTAAAATTCTTCCCTTTTGAAAACAACTTACATGAACTTAATTTATTTCATTTTTGTGTTGCTGTTGTGCAATATGACTGAAGTCATCTTTTAAATTGATGAACAGAAGAACAATCAGTTCCTATTTTGGTCATCAGTGTAACATTTAAGCTATTGTTCAAGTTGTAATGTCAAACAATTGATGGTCCCAGCTGCTCAAATTCGTCACTTTGATTTCATACCAGTCTGTCCATTCATCTCTGACCTCTACCATCAACAAGACATTTGTGCTCAGAGAACTGCCACTCACTTGATGTTTTCTCTTTTACTGACCATTCTCTGTAAATCATGGGACAGCTGTGCATTCACCCAGTAGATCAGTGGTTTCTTAACTTCTCACTTGAAGTTACAGTGTGTAGAATTTGGCCACATCCAACGGTGAAACAGCATGTTTGCAGCTGAATATCTGAGAAGAAACATAAGTAACACATTACTGTTATATATTACTTTTTTTTTTAAGTAACAAGTTACAAATCTTTTTTTTTGGACTATTAAATGAAAAGTGAATAGACAATGGATTGATAAAAGCAGAAGATTATGAGACATCTGCTCTTTTTTAACTGAGTTGCCTGCTCCCTTAAGCAGTATTTACAATGCTCATCATGTTTTGATCCACTCTGCAAAAGTTTAATTACCAAAAAAAGGTACACTGGTACACTGTCGGCAGGTGCAGTCTTTTCATTCACCTTAATTCTCTTTTACTCCAGGAAAGACTCCAACTTCTGTCTATTTTAGTTCTCACTTCACATTTCAGGAAGACCTTGATGATAATGTGGCCAGTGCCAGCATCACCGAAATCCACCCACATGGAGACAGGTGGTGTCCTGCAGGCGTAGTGGTGTTTCAGAGCCTCTTTAATAACACATTTGCTAAAATTCTGATGCACTGGGCAGCCTGTGGCAGCCTTGGAAGGTACATTCATATAACATGATACAAGAAAGGTATTATACTGTTTTTATTGGATTTCCTAGTAAATGAGTCTCTGCTTATTCTAAAAGGATTTCATTCTGATTATGTTTTCCTTTCTTTACTAGTATATTGATGTAATACTTAAATGTCTTTATAAATTAAATACTTTCCTTGTTACTAGAGTGACACAGCAAGCAGACTCCCCTCACTATGAATCACTCACTAAAAGAAATGTCAAAGATTAACACTCAAAATGTGATGTTTTACATGGTAGAAAACTGCCCCAGAGAGCCTTCAGTGTTGTCTCTCACCCTGAAGCCATATTTTCAGATTTATCTATACAGTTAAATGTAGCCTGGAGGTAATGCTGTCACTCTGCTTCACAAGTACCGACAATCAAACAAAACAAGAGGAATATGATTCAACACAGTCCTGAATCATTGCTTTTAAACGCTTTCTGATCCGTCTCCACTAAGCAATATGTAATACACATCCTCTGAAGTGAAACCTTTGTCCTCATTGGTGGGTTTGGAGTCATTTATGTTTCTCCATGGTCTGTGGATCAGGACACTTGATCTAATTCACCAAATTTAAGGACAATCACCAGCAGCAGGCCTGATTTGCCTTCAGCACTTTCATTTCCATATTTCCTTGTGAATTGTCTCATAAGTCAATGGTACATGGGCAGTGATCTGACATGGAAAAAACAGACATTTATGTTTGGGGTTTGAGAATTAGTGACATCTTATGGTGAACATGCGGAGTCCTCCACATACCTCCATCAACACATTAGAATGGAAGCAGTTCTTGCTTCAAAACATGAAATGCATTGTCCATTTGGGCAACTGTAAGGAATACGGCAGCCTCAATAAAGCAAGGCCCTCCGAAGCTATCCGTCCATCCATGTTCTACTGCTAATCTGAGGTTGGGTCGTGGGTTAGCAGCTTGAGTAGAGAAACCCAGACTTCCCTCCCCCCGGCCACTTTGTCCAGCTCTTCCGGGAAAATCCTGAGGCGTTCCCAGGCTAGTCTCTCCAGTAAGTCCTGGGTCATCCACGGGGGCCTCCTCCCAGTGGGACATGCCCGGAAAGTCTCACCAGGGAGGTGTCCAGGGGGCATCCTAACCAGGTGCCTAAGCCACCTCATCTGAGCGGCTCTAATCTGAGCCTCTCCAGGATGACCGAGCTTCTCACCCTATCTCTAAAGGAGAGCACAGAAACCCATTTTGGCCACTTGTATCCGTGATCTTGTTCTTTCAGTCACAACACACAGCGTGACCATAGGTGAGGATATGAACGTAGATCGACCGGCAAATTGTTTCTTCACCATGACAGTCGATGTAGACACAGCACCGATCTTTTCCAAGGCTATTGAAACCTAAATATTTTTTCGTTTACAGTTATTATACACTCACACAAATGTAAAAGACTAGCTGAACGCAAAATAAACGGAAGCCAAACTTGCTTCTTGACAAAAGCTAACAAAGGATTTATTTATATATAAAAAAAAAAACTAGGAAACACAGAAATCAAGCCTTGAAGGGCCCAACAAAAGAAACAAGTCCTGCCCGTTTGCTGGCAGAGCTCTGAGTTTGGATACTGAAAGTGAAAAAGAAACACGGGCGATAAGTCGATGGGAAAAGTAACAAAAGAACAAATACTAGTTGGTGGTATAGAGATCAAGTAAAGCGCTGAGGAATTGTGGAGACGCAAGACGCACTGGCGAGGAGGTGATGTGATGATGGGTTGCAGGTGTGCCAACCAGAAGGGAAGCAATTAAATCATTCAAAATGTTTTGTGAAGAAGATTACTTGATGCATTGTCTTCTTTATTAACTTGGATCATTGTGTGTGTGTGTGTGTGCGCAGGTAGCTCTGTACAACCCTGAGGTGGAGGGCAGTGAGAGTCCAGGGAGTCTGGGCGGCAGCCTGAGCAACAGTCTTTCAGAGCAGAGTTTGGCGTCTGTCAACCTCAACAACCTGAACACAGCCGTCAGCAGTGGCAGCAGCGTCCACAGCTACACACCAGTAAGACCTCCTCCTTATTTAAGGTTGACAGTCTTGTGATTGATCTGTCCTGAGTGATCCAATCACATGCAAACAACATGGAGTACAGCTCTGAATTAGAAGTTGACCAATTGGACATTTTATAACCAGCCATTGTTGCTACTACTAGTTATATTTGCTAAATAAAGCGCTGCATTTGACGAAAATATGTGTAATTTTTCTACCAGTAATTAATAACAAAAATAACCATTAAAAACATGTTGGTGTACATTTGCATGCAGCTGATGGATGTGAGATATAATCACATAAAGACACTTACAGGATACATTTTAATAGTCAGGGTTCCCATGGGTCCTTACAATCCTTGGAAGTTTGTGAATTTGAAAAAAAAATATTTGCGGCCCTTGAAAGCTTTTAAGAATTGCCCTAAATAGACATGGATCATTGAACACCTACAGTTTCATACGCCCTGCGTTTTGTCAGCACATTTTGTTCTTAAATTTGAGTGAACTGGCCCTGGAAAGTCCTTGATTTTGATGTCAACCAAGGTGTGGTAACCCTGAGTCATACGTCATGCTGTCCACATGTGATTGGATCTCTCAGGACAGATGTTAATACCCAGTATGAACAGGATTTTATACAGTTTGTATCATGTGTTTTCTGTTCATGTGGTTGTAACATGATATTGGATCATTCACTGACTGCTGCATCCAGACTGACTTTGATGCACAGACAAGATATTTTCAGTGGACAGGACACACTTTATGGAGTGGCGGTATCCCTCTTTCTGGATGAATAGACGAGCAGGTGTCACATGTACACAGACAAGCTAAGCACATTGCAAAAACATCACATTTACATAAATCGCAGAAGTGCAAAATGTAGAAAATAGGAATTCTAAAACAAACTAATACAAGAGAGGCAATTAGTCATGATCACAAGACTGTGGGTGGTCCACGATCACAGGTCCATCATTGGGAAAGTTGGGAGGAGTCTGGATGTGCCTTGGAGAGAGAGAGAGACCCAGTTTAAAGGTTGGAGACAAAGCACGGACAGCAGGGAGTAAAAGAGATGCAGTCACTCGAGAAAATGAATAGATCATTTATAGGTAATTTACAGTCAGCAGGATAACCTAGACTTCTAATTACAATGATTGAAATGTCCTTAAGACTGAGACTAGCCACTGATTTGGTCAGATAAGAAATTCAGGCTAAAAGAATTGGCAATTTATTAGCTGAGCGCACAGTTGAAATAGGGAGTTTTGAATTTTGATTCAAGGGCCTCAAGAGAGTCAGATTCTCGGATCTGATGTCAGCTGGGAGGTTATTCTACAGGAAGGTGGCATGATAGGAAAAAGCCCTTAACTTTAGGGGACCAACAGGAGCCCAGTGCTTTGTGAGCGTAGAGCTCGAGACGGCACACAAGGATTTATGAGGTCAGACAGGTGAGGCAGGGCGAGCCCATTTACAATTTTGTCAGTCAACAGAAGCGCCTCAAACTCTGATCTCACATGAACGGGGAGCCAATGAAGAGAAGCTAAGACTGATGTTCAAATTTCTTAGTTCTTGTCAGAATTCTAGCTGAGCTTTTGGTGCTCATACCTGGGAAAACCAGACAAAAGAATATTACAGTTATCAGGTGTAGATGTAACAAATGCATTTGGGTTTCCTTATCCTCTTTTGACAACAAGGACCTGAAATATTGTGAAGCTGAAGTTGGTGCTGATTGAAAGACAGCAGGATCTAAGGTAACACCAAGGTTCCTTGCAGATAAACTTTGAGAGATCATGCAATTAGCAGGTCCAATAAGCAGCATGTCTGTTTTGTCGACTATTACTATTTTAATCTTTTAAATTCGATTAAATTATTTGATTATCTTTTCGTATGTATTGTTATGTAATAGAGGTATGTCAAAATTATAGCCCCACTGTGAAAATCCTAAGCACCTAAGTCTCAAAATGTCCGCCTGAACATTTTTGCTTATTTTAACCGTAAAATATCTTTTATTAACAATTTACATTGAAGAAAAACAATGCAGCTATACACAAACACCAGATTTTGTGTGTTGAATTTTAAAACGTTAGAATTTGTTCGAGTTTTTGTCTCAATGTCCAAAAACTGGAAACCGTATTTGTAGGCAGTGTTTCCAACTCTGGAAAAAGACACCGATTTACCGACTTCCTGCAACAGTGCGAGTGAAATTACCGTAATGACCACATGGTGGATTTGATGTGCAACTTCTCAGCTTTTGGAAATTTTCTGATAGCACAAACTCGTGCAATTACGGTAATGCAAAGTGCGCTTGTGGAAACGTGCCGTCTGCGATACGCTCGGTTTGTAATCAATGTAATACTGCATTCATGATCGCAGAGGATAAACCGCTCATCACACTTTGATATTAATCTTTGATTGTAGACCGTGTTGCTGCTCCTCAGCTCACTTTGGGCAATTAAAGTCATTAAATTAGCATTTGGCCAAATCAGATTATGGAGACCTTTGTTTGTGCACTTGCCAAAGTGTGTTTGTCCAGTTAAACTAATTATAATATGTTTTGTCTCTGTCCTAAACATTTGGACTAAAATTACAGCATTGCAGAAAAAAAAAGAGATCCCGCCCAGTCATTATTTTTCCCTTGTAACAGCTGCTCACCTTTATACCATTTATCACTTGTCCCCACTCACCTCACACCTGCATTAGCAAAGGTCAGTGCAATCTCATCTCGTTAACCTCTCATTTCTGGAGGCCATCTTTTGTTTTCCTCCTCCACCCGTTGCCCATCTCCTCTATCGTTTCAGACTTCATCTCTGGTCTAGTCCGGTGGGATCGGGGTTAGTTCTGCCTCATTACCTGGCGCAGGTGATACCCTTCTGACTGACAGTGATTACTGGTGGCATCGCTGACAGAGATCTCAAAAGCGTTGATAGGAAAGCTGCCATTGTTTGGTGGAGGTAGATGTGAGGGTGAGGGGGTCATGCTAAGTTGGCTCATATTTGTGGAGGCACGCTGATCACAGCATATATTGCGACTATTTAATGGTGGTGAAGACGATGACAGCTGGGATGAGATGATTGAGGGTGGAGGAAAGACAGGCTGCGTTCACAAAACAAGACCGGAATTTCAAGTACTCTGTTTTGTTTTGTGTGTTTATATGGAAAGAAATGAGCGCCTGAGAACGATTTCATTTTAACTGCATGTATTTGGTATAATCATCATTGAATAACTAAAGGGGGGAGAAATTATTTGTAGAATTAATCAATTTGAATTTGAATGGCACAACATTGCTTTTCTATCTCCTTTTAAGTGCAGTTCTCCCATTTGAAATTCAGGTTTCTCAATTCCTTCCCAGCTATTAAAAGCACTGTTTCCTGTTGTGTTGACTGACAGTTAGGATCAGCCCACACCAGTGCTTCCGTGGCCTCACACTCCTCAATCGGCAACATATAAACTGTTTTTCTCTCACAGTGAAGTCTGGGGTTTTTGCTCCTTTCACTTTTGAGCTGCTTCATAGCTTTGTAGTAACACTGGCTCAACCAAGCTGCTGTTGCTACCTAAACGACATACCTGATTTAGGTGAATAAGTTAAGTGACATAGGTATATTACCAGTATTATATTATTATAATAATAACAATAATAATAATTAAACCTTGCACCAGACAACCTAATAGAAGCTTTTCGGCTGGGGCATGCTAAGGCCCTCCAAAACGCGATTCATTTCGAGGAACTCGAACTCCTTCAGTTTCAATACGGTCCCTCTGCGCCTTGTGCACTCGGACCCTAATCATTATTATTGTCATTATTGTTGGGGCAGCCCATGGCCAAATGGAAAGGCAACTTGTGTTGTAACCGATGGATAAACAATCCCCATGGCTCATTGTTAATTGGACACTGTAAATTGAACCCAGCCATGGAGGCTACATCCAGTACCGTTCCCAAGCCCAGGTAAATGGGAGGGCTGTGTCAGGAAGGACATCCAGTGTAAAAATCCCCTGGGAGGGAGAAGCAGGAAAATAACTATTATTATTCTTATTATTCCTGTTGTTGTAAGATTTCCTGACTGAACAATGATAATGTACCTGTGTGAACAGGACTCAGGACTGAAATGCTGCTACTCAATTTTAACACAAACAAAATTACACTTCACATTTTTAAGCATTTACATTTAGGTTATTTAGGGTTTTACGGATACATCCAATCCAGTGAATGTTGAACTAAGATACATTTTCTTGCATTATTGGTATCACTGAAATCCTTAGTTTAAGTCTTCAGTATAAATCATGTCCCAGTTTGTCGTTTGTGTGTCTCAGTCTTGTCTTCCTGTCTTGTTTTGAAGGTGAGTAACCACTCAGAACCTTCGTCCCAGTCCATGAGCCAGCAGCCCACACAGCTTGCGCCGCCTCCCCAACAGCCCCAGTATGGTTTGCCCGTCCCAGAGTCACGGGACAAGCAGCTCTGTTTCTCAGACTTCGAGGACCTCAGCGCTTCTTTCCGCAGTCTTTACAAGTGCGTCTTTGAGCAGTCTTTCTCGCAGCAAGGTGAGCGTCAACTCTCCTCTCTGTGTGTGTTAGTGTGTTCTCCTCGTGTCACCGCGATCAACATCCACACCAACACAAAAAAACCATTCATGGGTTTCACTTCACATAATTAACTGTCAAGCTTAAGCTGCTGTAGAAATAGAGGTGTGGGGAGTTGCTTTGCTCGCAGTAAAATCATGCCAGTATTAACCTCCACCACACACTACTCCTACTCTATTGTATATTAATAAACAAACAATCTGTTGTTCCGCATATCTGCATTTTACCACTGGCTCAGTCAAATGAGTAAAGGCAATTAAGAGCAAGAATTCAACAGAAGGAAAAAAAAAAACGCTCAAACACAACTGCAGTCGAGCAAAGCAAAGGGTTCTGCAGCTTTGATAGCAGCTAATTAGATTGGTTCTAAACTTTGTGAAGCATCTCGCTAATTGCTTCCTGAAGCTTTCAGGTCACCAGGCCTCCTCCCACTTGGACCCCCCACCATTCCTCCCATCACCCTCAGTCTCTCTTTCTTCTTCCTGGTCACCACCATGTAGATGAAGATTGACTCTCTCTGTTGAGCTCTGTAAGTTCCCTTCAGTATGTGGTCAGGGGCACATGCAAATAATAAAAAAAAAGATAAAACAATGAGAAGCTGACAAAAAAAAAAAAAATCCGACAGCACAGAGACACATGAAGGAGAAAATGGATTTAGCAGATGCTTGCAAGGGCCCTTTAAGTGTGAGGCTGAGCAGGAAAACAGTGTCAGCAATCATTGGATTTGAGAATTCGAGAGTCACAGTGAGTCACCCAGACAGTGGAGCTCATTGTCTCCTTTGAAAATCTGCAGTGTGTCCACAGCCACACACTGAGTCGAAGGTGACTCAGGTGAAGGGAGTGCAGCACTGTTTCTACCAGATCCTCATTCTGATTCATCCTCACAAGTTACAGGTCAAGCAAAAGAGACAAAATGAAGCATTAATACATTTTGATTTGAAAACATCAATTGGAGATAAATCTCATGGTTGGGTTTATTGGTAGAACAGGAATATACTATCCATAAGTGCGTTTGTAGATGTAGACTCCCCCAGCGACCCCCAGCGACCCTCATGTGGAGGATAAAGTGGTAGAAAATGGATGGAATCATGGAAATGAAAGCCAAAAACTCAAACAAAGAACATCTTTACAGGCCACCATAGTGTCCTGACACGCTTGGTAAAGGGAGGGGTGAGCGGAGGAGTCTTCCATTTATCACGATCTGCAGTCATTAGATGATTCAGTGAAATATATCTATGTGACAAATGATAGTGACATCAAAAGCGCTTTTAAATAGAGGAATAACAAACAAGGTAAGCAAT
This sequence comes from Solea senegalensis, assembly GCF_019176455.1. Taxonomy (NCBI): domain Eukaryota; kingdom Metazoa; phylum Chordata; class Actinopteri; order Pleuronectiformes; family Soleidae; genus Solea; species Solea senegalensis. Next base: position 14,511,156 of record NC_058031.1, read on the forward strand.
AAATATAAATAGATGTCCTGTAAATGAGCTTTCTGAGTGCTTAATCATTTTTATAAATGACTGGATAACCATATAGCAGAGGGAATAAAGGAATAGGAATTAAAAAAAGTTCTTATAGAAGCAGGTGAAGAGTAACGCCTCCCTGAAAGCAGCTGTGAAAATTAACTAACTGAGATGTGCTCAGGTTGATTCACTGTACCTGACTTCCTTAGGTTTGTTCGTCACCAGCAGAGCTTCACTTTGCTGATCTTTGGTAGTGTTTCTGAACACTCTGAAGAATATCTGGGGAAAAAAGCTCATATTGATGAAAACAGTGGTGACTGACAGTTCAAGGTTGAAAGTGCTTCTTTTTTTCTCCCCTCACATCAGCGTGACCAGTTTGTTAATTTTGTGTTTTCAGCAGGGTTGATGGGTATCCCTGGTGACTCCAGTCAGCAGGCCCGGACCGCCTGCTCTTACCAGCACTCACCTAGTGCTGGAAGCAGCGGCGGGCTTCACCATCAACACAACCACAGCCCAGCATCACACCGCCCCCACCACACTCAGCAGCACCTCTCCCCTCACTCCACCCACGGCCAGCACCAAGCACACGGTCAGCACCGACAGCAACACTCTGCACATTCCCAGCAGCACCTGTCTCTCTCTCACCAGACTCACACTGGACAGAACTGTCCCACAACAGGTGAGGACAGTTTCCCTGTTGCCAGTCATAAGGCATACAGTGTGTGGGGGGGGTGTTGGTGGGGGCGGGGGAAAAAAAGGTTTGACTCATTCTGACAGTGGTGACACCTGCTGGTTGCTAATGCATCAAGCAGGCCAACAGCAATACTCGCTGATTATACCTGAATGATTCAGCGAAAAGCAGCAATGGTTTGGAAGAGTAATACTGTATATGCAATTAGAAGTATTTGGAAAAGTGTGATTATCACAAAATATTCAAAACATACAGAATTTAGAATTTGCAGTAATAAAGATCTCTTGAGTGGGTCATTTGACATTATTCTAGGATAAAGGTTGGCTAAGGATTAGTGCAGTTCACATTATAAATTAAAGCAGCAAATGACAGCTCTCCTAGTTCTACTCTTTATACTTTTATATTTATATAAAGTATTAGGAATTGTGTGATGAAAAAGAGCCTCAGCCAGGAAATCTGTAATAGAATTCTCAATATGTCATTTTTTTATCAGTGTAGAGGTGGAGGTTAGGAGCATGACAGAATACCTGTGTGTGAATGACAGTGAGACAGGGAGGTGGTACGGTGCAGATGCAAGGAGTAGAGGTAGAGAACGTGGATGAGTATAAATCGAAAGCAATGGACAGTGCACAAGGTGAAGCAGAGAGTGCAGGCAGGGTGGTGTGGGTGGAGATGAGTGTCAGGGCTGATGTGTGACAGAAGTGAAAGGGAAGGTCTACAAGATTGGCAGTGAGGCCAGCTATGATGTATGGTTTTGAGACAGAGGCACTGTCAGAAAGACATGAGGTGGCAGAGCTGAAGATGCTGAGATTGTTGTGGGAGGTGACCCAGGATGGACGGGATTAGGGGAACATATTTCGGGGGACAGCTCAGTTTGAACAGTTTGGCGATAAACTAAGATAGACAAGGTTGAGATGGTTTGGTTTTCACATTATACTGGACAAAGGATGTTGAAAATGGAGCTGCTAGGCGGAAGGGAAAGGGAAAGAGGAAGAGGAAGAGGAAGAGGAAAAGGAGAGGACACAGGGAATAAGACAAGATGGAGGCAGATGATCCACTGTGGCGACCCCTAAAGGGAGAAGTCAAAAGAAGATAGTTTATCAGTATATTGTATATAGAAAACTGATGTAAAATCAATTCACCTCACACATCAAGTTTACATCTGCATCCGCTCCACTGTCTTTGGATGTTTAGTTTTTGTTGGCCACAAGGACAGTGAAAAGCGTTCTCCTCTTTTTTTTTTCTGATGTGTGGCACCATCTTGTGGCTTGTTGTTAAAATTGGACTGGTACAAATGTTACTTCTTGTATAGATTAAGTGTTTTCAAATCGTTTGACCATGTTATACTGCTCAGTATCGTACCCTCACAATTGTAACGGTTATAGCACACAATGACATTTGAGTCTCAGCCGATATCAATATTCATCAATATCAAATCATCAATGCAATTCATATTTGCAGATTTGCAACCTTTATCTCTTCATGAAGGATGGATTGATATTGAATATACTCTATATTGATTATTCTGCTAATTATTTTCTCAGTTATTTGATTTGTCCTTATTTGTAAAGTGTGCAAGACCCAGAGTCAAAGTTTTTGTCTAGAGCTGCAATTCTTATAGATTTTTTTTCTCAATTAATCGATTAGTTGTTTCGTCAATTTAGGCAATGTTTTAATTATTAAAATAACACTCACTATTTATTTACCGTTGCAGCCCATGTCTGGACAACAGCTCAAAAGATCACTCACTTCACTGGCTGTCATGAAGGTCATCCACTTTGATTTTTGAACCTGTTATAAGAAAAGTAACAAGCTTGTGTGTGTGTGTGTGTGTGGGTGTGGGGTCTCCCAGGCATTTCATCTGACTGGTACCCTAACCTGGACTGGCTGAGGGAGAGCTGCCGCATTGCTACTAGCTACAACTGGGCTGACGTGGACCTCTCTCCGTTTCAAGGTAACACACACACACACACACACTACCTCGCCGTTATCGAGCCTCTAGAACAGAGAAGTCTGAAAACAGTCTCTAATTTACCTTGGGTGGGCAGAAACAGAAACCCTTGGAAACAATGACATATTTGCCTAGTATTCACATCCTGAATGGTTCTTATCAGCAATTACTACACTACCAGCTGTGAACTGAAAGCGCTGTTAACCCTTACTTTCACGCTTACCTCATTGTCCAAAATTCTTGCTCTTACTTTAGTGTTTCTTTCTGAAACTAAGCAAACAACAGCATGCATAGGCTCTGAAAAGGGTTTTCAGATGTGTTAATGCTGATATAGAGCTGAAACACTGCGTCACAGATCCTCTTTATCTGCAAAGGCTGTTGTATTGATATTATTGTATTGTATTGTACAATAATAGTAATACATTTTATCGGTCACACACTTTACATAATCAAACTCTCAAAGTGCTACAGGTTAAGAGTGTAACATTCGTAAAAAAAAGGTATAAAACCAAGATAGGATGAGATTAAAACAACAGAGAAGATTAAAAACAGTAGCTGGGAGAAAAGTGTATGCAAGGATTAGATGTAGCCTAAGAGTCCTGGTGCCATCAATGTGAATAACTTCTGAAAGGAGCACTGATGAAGCGGTCTACTGCATCCTGGTTTGGCACCGAGAGAATAAATAAAGTGCTTATGATGCTGATCAGCTATTTTGATTAAACCATTATGAATCTTCTGTACACTTTAATATAAACCTGCCCTTGAGGCACAATATTAAAATACCCAGTGTTGTAGCAGTATTGGCTTAATAAATTTCATTTTCCTGCATCAGAGAGGCTGCCACAGTCACCCCATCCGTCCCTCACACACACACACAAACACACAAACACACACACATCAATTGTAGGATGTGAATAATCCAATTAGTCCCTGGCTCAGTAACAGCCTCTTATCACGGTCAGTGCACAAAGCAGGCAACAGCCACATGTGATGGATGATGATGGCTGGTCATATAACACACAAGCCGCCGCTGCCTCTCTCTCCTCTTACAATGCTTGACCTCCCTCACACTTCCATAATACAATCATCCTCCGCCTGCATGTGTCTCTCCTCCAAAGGGCAGGAACCAAGTCTCTGGTCTCTGCTGCTCTCAAACACAAGCCACACCAACAACATTGATTCTGGGCCAATCTGTCCAATACCAACATGGCAACCTTGAGTATCTACAGATTCCGATCTCTGTCTGATACAGTTGTTTTCACATCTTTGAATTTACCATTTCTGCATTGACCAATAATCCTTCACCACTTATTTCAAAAGCTCCTCTTCAGAAGAAATAAGCAGTGTACATTTTTGCAGGGTGTTCTTAGTGGATGATTTATGTGAAATGGATGGCGACACTCATGTGGGGGATAAAGCAGTAGAAGATGATGGATGGAGTGTAATGTAGCATTATAGGTGATGTTAAAGTTTAGATATTGCTTTTAATGAACCTTGACGCTACTTCAGATGAAAGTGATGTGACATACTGAGCTGATTTAAGAAGCTAAAAGATAATCTAAGCTGTACAGTGAGTCACCACCACAGTCATCACTGCCTCCTCTGTGTGTCTGAGTCAGGTCTAAAGGAGAGCATGCGGCAGGCTGAGCTCAACAACTGGTCACTGGACGCCGCCCAGATGGCCGACCTCTGTTCCTCCATTAACCAGTTCTTCACAGCCACAGGGGTCATCCCCCCTCAGGGCGGCCCCCACCCACAAGCTCAGGTCCAACACCCAACGGCACCAGGGGCACCGCAGCACCCAGCTCAGCCGCACGGGGCCATGCACCCTAAGGCAACCCAACACAACCAGCATGGCCCACTTATCAGCACGGGTCAGTGTGAACACACTAATAAAAGCACGTGCAGCTCTCACTTCATCAGCCTGGTGGGACGCAACAGAAATAAAATAGTAAGCCGTAATTTAGAAATCCATACTGTTTCTCAACAGTGAAAGAAAATGGTATAATATATTATATTATATAAAAACTGATTTTTATTATACACACTAATGGATATTGTAATAAATTCCTGCTGATTACTCCTGCTACATGTTACTGAGTCTTTAGAGAGGTAATGTTTAACTGACAACAGGTGCATTTTAAGGGTATAATCAAGTTATATCTATATATATATATCTATATATATATATATATATATATATATATATATATATATCTATATATATATATATATATATATATATACACATATATATATATATATATATATATATATAGATATATATATACACATATATGTATATATATATATATAGATATATATATCTGTGTGTGCACATAACACATAAGCATATGAGAAAGTTGGGATAATAATCTGTCTGTTCTCCCACAGGAAACATGTACATGGACTCAAGACAGAGCATTTCCTCACTGATGGGACCACCAGGATATCCCCACATGCCTCCTATGAGCAACACAGCTCCAACCATGACAGGTGAGTCCTCCATCTCTCTTAATAAGTCAGGAAGAGCCACTGGAGATAACAACTAACAGGAGACTGTGTGCAAACACCTGCCAGTATCAGGATTGTAACAGTGTCTGTCACATAATATATCATCCACCAGATTCACTTACCTTAAAAAGGAATGGACTGAAGCCCAACATTTGTTTCTACCTCTTCTATATTAGTGTCAGTAGTTAACAGTAAAATCCACATTATATATAAATAATGTAATATTCCACACTCAATGTAAAAGTATTAGTGATTTATTAATACTTATACATTATATAATTGTGAAGGATTAAGGAGATCAGTTGTGTTGTATCACTTAAAACATTGTGTGCAATAGCTTAGAATGAAACCTTTATATTCACATTGTTATGATTATCATGTACAGTGTACTGCAATAGTGCAATAAGCAACTTTACCACAAGATGTCACTAAGTCCTACATATCAAACTTTTGTGGCATCACTGTAGTCACTTTGTGGTGCTTGATTTAAGTCAGCGACTAAGATGAGCCCAATTAAAAACAATAAACAATATATTTATGTAGAAAAGTCCATGATATAAAAACCTGAACCTACATTTTTCAAATGTTCCAAGTGGAAAAACATGCAGCTGTATACATCCTGTAACATCACAGGATAATTAATACTAATTGTCAATAAACAACAACTTATTTTAATACATAGTAGTTGAGTATCTTTTTAAAAAAAAAAATGTTTATGAATTAATTGCAAATATATACAGTATACAATTTGATTTATTTGTCAGTTTTCAACAATTTAAATGTTTTAAATGAGCCTGTTGAAGGAATTCACAGTATTCATCAGTATTAAGTCTCACTCTCGCCTTCCTCCATGTGCAGGTCATCACAGCCAGCTGAGCCAGCAACAACACACGCTTCCCCCAGGACACTTTCAGGTGAGACGCATGCTCACAGCAGATGACATCCAGGACGACTTTGACTGGGACTCTATTGTCTAAATGGAGCCGTCGGTTGAACAGAGAGATGAAAAGAGACACAGAGTCCTGCGATGACAGGTAAGGTTAAGAATTGGACCAACCTGCTCCTTTCACCAGTGTGAAAATGGAAGACAATCCAACAGAAAACAAAAGGGAAGTTTTTATTTCTTGCTGGCCATTTCTTTCTTGTTCCAGTGGTCGATGACTCTAAAGACAATCATAAAAAAAAAAATTTAAAAAAAAATGAGACGTGAATGGGACTGGACCAATCCAAGTTGTAAACAAAGGAGCAGATTCTTCTCTGATTTGTCTCATGTCGTGTCTCCCACAGCGCCAACAGGGTTACAAGTTGCCAAAGTGTTGCTGAATCGTTTAGTCTGTGAATTATTTACATTTTGTTATTTGATATTTTGTGTATCCTGCTGCAACTTGTGGTCGTAAAGAAAATTCCACGACCTGCGCATACGTATGGAAAACCCTTGTCCTTCATTGAAAGCTGAAAATGTTTTAAACTAATTTACATTCAGCAGGTTAAAATGAGCACATCAGTTGGTTCTTGTGACATTTATTTGTCCACCTATTTGGGCTTCATTGTTGTTCTTCAGCTTCTGGTGAACACAAACTGTTTTTGCTTCCTCTACTTAAAAAAAAAAAGTTCTATGCACCACAATCAGTTTTTTCTCTATCTTTGCTCTGTCACAACGGACATTAATCCTTTATCCTTTACAACTTTTTTACAGTTTACTTTTAAATGTCTCTTTGTGTGTGTGTGGAACTGTTCATGGTGCCATGTTCTCAGGGTGTTGCATCTTGACATCTTGATTCTGCCATTTACATCTCTATATGTGATGTGTGTTGTGCGATGCTCTCAGCGATCACTTCCTGTTGGCAAACAGCGAGCATCCCAATGAAAAGTGTTCAGCTCATAAGCTAAACAATGTGAAATACTGTGGGTTTTTTTTTTTTTTATGAGTAATTCAAACAACAACCACTAACTGAAGTAAGGACGCGTCGCTGGCTGACTCTGTCAACAGTTGTGCATCATGTTCTGAGACGTTTCATTTGTGGGGAAGTGCATATCACTTACAAGCAGGCAGAGAAGACTGCCTGTGATTTCACAAGGCCTCATTTTGGAGAAGACGAGCAGGTTTTTTTGCACAGGGAGAAAAAGAGAAAGGAAATGGTTCAACATTTAATTTCTTTGTCTCAAAAGACATTTAGCAAAAGAGCAACGACTAAGCAAATGTTTAAAGTGTTCAACTTTAATTTTTGTTTTGTTTTTTTTACCGTGATGTTTAATTTTGTCTGTGTGTACAAGTGTGTATAGTCCTCTCTGATTTGCTTTAGCCTACAGCTTCATATGGCTCAAAAAATACACATAAGAAACAAATACTTTGTTTGTATTATGTAGGTAAACAGTGAGATGACCTTAAAGTGCTCTTTGGTTTGGAAGCACTCGGTAATTGTTTGGATCGTCAAATTAAGGTCTCACTATAGAAAAAAAAAAAGGAAAAATAGTCTTTATTGTTGCCATTAAATGCTGTATCACATTGACCAGCATATATATGTATATATACAGTATATATACATATATATGTGTCTATATATATATGTATATAAATGTATGTATATATATATATATATATATGTGTATATATATATATATATATATATATATATATATATATATATATATATATATATATATATATATATATATAGACACATAATATATAGTATGTTTGTGTGTTGTTGTCCTTGTAAATAAAGGTATGTTACTCTGTTTGCCCTTGAAAAACACAGATTGATGAAAACAGTGAATGGAGAGAAAGTATTTTGTTACCTGTAATTCAGGAGACACATCATGTACATACATTCAGTCTATTGTAAATAAGTGGTTTAAAAAAAGCAAAGAAAAAAAAAAAAGAGCAGAAGCTGGCATTAGCGTTTTGTGTGTCCTAAATAATCTGTGTATGGCGGTTAAACAGCTCAAATCTGTTTCAGTGTTTATTAAAATGTCGTTGACCATTTTTACTGCGCTAACTTCGCGTCTGCTGTCGTTATTTCATCAGCTGCTTGCAGGTTTTTATTATATCTTAAATAGATAGATAGATATATGACTCGTGAGGCATTGAAATTTTATTTAGCAACATTTATTAGTGAAGTTGCATGCAGTGGAATGTCCCTCACCTCCGTTTTCCCATTTCCAGTGTGTTGGAGAACCTATGTAGCCTTCGGTTTGCATCAAAATTCTAAAAATCTTTAGTGACCTGCCACCTGAACTAACATTTAATCATTTTATCTTAAATTTCTGTCAAATTAAAATGATTGGCCCTACATTTTACACACTGGAACTTTCAAAATGCCGGTGAAGTTGATGTGAGACGCGTGGTCTAACATAGTTTCAGAATTCGTAAAAACTAAAATAACTTTGTGCTGTTTTGACTCTCGGAGTTCGTTGTCCAACAGGTGTCAGGCTAGGTCCAGGTTTGACCGTCGTGGCCCCTAAACTCAGGAGACCACCCATGTTTGCATGTGAGAAAGTCACACATTCTTCCAACTGTATTCATGGCTCTATTTCGTGAGGGGAAACCAGTTTAAAAAGCCTCTCTCTCTCTCTCTCTCTCTCTCTCTCTCTCCTGCTGCAATCTCTTACACACAGATGTGTTTTCTTTGCACTAACAAGATGAATAGGTGAATTGAAAAGATCAATACAGAAGCATGTTTCATTCACCGTTTGCTTGTTTAACACTAACGTAGGCACAACCTGTTTAACTCTAATTAAGAATGATCTGTAAGTCAGAAAGCCCCATGCATGCGAAAAAAGGGAGACACCTTCCTCTAACTGTACACTTTCATTAACTGGAATTATAGCTGCGAAGTGCCAGACGCTTTATCTGATGGTCTGTTTATCTGTGTGTCTGCATGTGTGAGTGCTGCTGATATTGCAGGGTTCGAAACCTCTGAAACCACCTCCTGCTCAAAATCGGACACCTAACCTGCCCCTTTGCTCCTCAACCCGCCCAGCCCACCACCAGTATCAACACCCCTCCTCCATTCAGCTCCGTCACTTACATGCTCTTTTCCCTCTCCTGCTGTGTGCCAGTCTCTCTCTCTCTCTCTCTCTCTTTCTCCCTCCCCATTTCCTCAAAGTGGCCAGATTTGCTCTTTTTACCCTGGTCCTCTCTACATCCCTCCACTCTTCTTCGTCTTCTTCTTCCTCCAGGTTTGGGAGCAACCGGCACCGGTGACCAGCTCCGCCCATTCATCATCAGCTCCCAGTTTAGAAGACCTCAGGCTTCTATTTTCCCCTCAAACGTCCTGTGAAGACCTTATTTTCATTCTTGACCCTTTTTTTCTTTGATTGCTCACCCTTCCCGCCTGGAGAAGCCAGCTGGCGTGTGTGTCTGGTGTGTGTGTCGACGTGTGTGAGGGCTTTGGTGCTGTGCTCTGTGTACGCTGAGGGAGTCCCTAAAGGTCGTGACTGGAGGAGAAAAGTTTTGACCACAATGAATGTTCAGCTGCTGCTCCTGTTGGCCCTGGCTGGCCCCTTCTGTGCCTTCACACATGCAAGTAAGTGAACAGAGTAAAGTCCTCCTCTTAGCACACTGTGTCCCCTCTCTCCGTCTGCCTCCATGTGCCCAAACCCCTCTTTGTCTAATTTAATCCCTAATGACTGTACAACCACACTCTGAAGGCTGCTTTCAGAGTGAAAATAAAAACCTCTTTTAATTTGTGTATCCTCTAACTTCAAATGTTTTCAAATATAATTACATTTTTTTTTTTTTTTTCTGGATTATTTATGTTGTCAAGTCACTGAAAACTCTTCTCTGGACACTGTTTGCTTTTGTGTTTGACCGCTGTTGCTCCTCAGCTGAGAATCAGTGTTGAAATAGCAAACTTTTTGGGTTTAAGCCTTAATACAACAAAGCGCTGCGGTGACTCAAGTTTATTTGAACGGATGAACGTGCTCTGACTCATCGTTCTCACGTCACTCCAGAGCTCTGGACGGGAGGAAAAGTTTGATTTGCGCACACGAGGGAGAAATGTGATGTAATAGCAGGAGGTCAGCTGCCTCATGTCTGTAAATTCTTGGCACTGACTGAGAAGAAAATAATATCTTTTTGAAGTCTCCCAGAACAGTGATCAGACTCAGGGACGGAGGGAGGGAGGGATTGTAAGCTTATCCACCAGCCTCCATTTAGATTTTCGATTCTTTTATTTCTCTTTTGCTGGGACCCTGTCCTTCTTTCTTTCTTTCTGTTTTTCTTTCTTTCTTTCTTTCCTTCCTGTTGACCAGGGGAAACAGCCGGCCTGGGGAGGAGGAGGGCGTGTGTGGCTGAAGCTTAACGGAGCTGCAGGGCAGGGCAGGGCGTGTGTTCGTGCGTGTGTGTATTAATAGAGAGAAGCTCTATATGGAGGGTCACACACATGAGTGACGAACAAGAGACAGGAGCAGACTGAGCACCCACTACGTGACGTGCCATTAAACCCTTTTACTGTGCCGCCCCTTGGCATTTACCCATCTTTGGTGGGGTATCAAGCTCGATCACTTCAACGCCCGTCCACCCCCTCTCCACTCTGCAACTCTCTAAGCCCCTCCTCCCCCCCCCCTCCCTTGAGTCTGGACCCCGGGGGAGCAGTGAGTCCCTGGGTCCACTGTTTAACAACAACCTTTACCAGTCGCAGATGGCATGCCTGCCCCATTTCCATGGAGGTTTACTCTGAAAAGGAGTCTGTAAAGTTTGAGTATGATTCTCATTTTGGCGTCCTCAGTTTCCTGAAGAAGACAAAATAACAAACAGCACATTTCACATCTCTGCTTCTCAAATGGGACCTTTTAGTTCCCTTGCGCCTGTTCAGTTAACTCGCAAATGTCATGTATCCTGTAAAACATTTCACCTTCTCCCTTACAATGCTGCCCAATCCCCCACCACCACCACCACCTCCTTCCTTCTTAATGAGTTTTGTCTGCATCTCTGAGCCCATAACATCCCTGTCACATCTGGCTGCTGAAGGCAGAGGTCAATGCCCTTTGTCCGCGCCCAAGTTGAGAGGTGACTCAAATGTTGCGCGTAGACTCCAATTATGAGGCACATGCTTTTAAAGAGGCACCTCAACGTCTCACCCAAAGTCTCATTTTGTTTTTAACAAAAAAAAAAAAACCTCCACATGGAGAAAGACAAATCTGTTTATGGAAAGGAGTCAGAGGCCGTTACAGTGCGGACCAACCTGACATCTCCAGACAGCAGCAGGCCTTCAGCTGTGGCACCTAAAACAAACATGACTAAAAAAGCAGCCGAGTCCAGCCCAAAATCTTCCTGTGTGTGTGTTTTTTCCTGTTCCATGTATCTCTGGCACCTTTCCTCTCTGGCACCTCATGGAGTAGCTGTCTAAGTAACACTAACAGAACTGGGTGGATGTTTTATGATGTGGGAGTTGGATTTGAAGGTTAGCAAGATTAGGAATACATTAAGAGGCTGACTTGATAAAAACCGTAGAGGTCAGGTCAAGTCAAGTGTTTTGTTTGAAAGAAAAGGGAGAGTTTCGGCCCTCGGAGTAGAGCGATGCTGCTGCTGCTGCTGCTGCTGCTGCTGCTGCACACAGTCTGTTTACATTGTCCTTCCTGCAGCGGTTGCATTTCATGAATCATTACATGTTAGGAACTTGTTAGGGCTAAGATTAAAGGCCGTCTTGATGTAGGTCTGGTACCAGTCTCAACCCTAGTGATAGAGTCCAGATGGGATGTGCTGCACGTCGACTTATCTGTGTTAGACCAGCAGGGGAAGAATTCAGTTCCCGTGTGACTGTTTGTGCTCATTGTGTTGCGTCTGTGATAAGGCGAGCTGAGAATATTCAATGCCGTCTGCTGCTTAAAAATCCTCAGGGGTGCAGTGCATGGCACGCCCTGGTATCTTCACGGCCAACTCCCGCTGGTTCAGTGGGGGAGTATATGCTGCTCAGCGTCTAATCAGAGTGCAGTACGACGTGTGGGTCTCCCCCGTCTCTCACTTCTCCCTCCTTCATCACTGTGAAAACATTCCTGGGCACCAAAGGTGGATACACTCACACTCCCTCACACCGTCCGCTCGGACTCTCTCCCTCTTAAACAGGATTGAGAATTTGCTCACTTGACTAACACACACACACACACACACACACACGGGGAACTTAGTGACAGCTGATTGTGATCATAATGGATGGATGCTGCTACTCCCTGCTTTCCTGTCTCACACTGTACACACTGTTCCTGCCTTACTTTGCCACTCGCTTTGGAGGTTTTATTTATGCAGGGCCAGAGTAAATTTATGATCCGCCACTAAACTTTGTGTTGTAACTTTTCTAACCACTATATTTGTCCAAAAACATGGGTCCTCATCCTAGTAATGCTTATATAAAGTGACTGAAAAACACACTCCCCTACATACAGTACTTCAAAAGACATCCAGTATGCTCTCAGTGCTACTTGCTGGTGTTTGCTGAGTGGCAGCATGGTTTCAGGCCGTTGCGAGCGTCACATGGAAATGGATATGAGAGAGGGGGAGCGAGAACGTGTGGTCGAAATGATGTAGTCATGGATAAAATGACCTGGGCATACCACTGAGAAATTTGGAATAATAAAGTGCACCGCCACGATTACGTAATGTCAGTCTAGGATTTTGAAAGAATGAAAAAGGAGCTGGAGCTGCCTCAAGAGTGCAGGCACACAAAGGCATGTCTGCCTCATATACCTCAAAACTCATATATCAAGAGAGGCTGTCCTTAGACCCAGGCACATGTTGGTGGAAATCCTCACCAGCTCCAAGGGTCCTGTTCTGATCTGACCCTGCTCAGGGCCTATTTACATGCATACACACAGATCTTGCTGAGAGTTAAGTCAGCATACCAGAGGTCCCGCCATGTTCACAGTGAAATCAAGCAGCAGAGGAGACATCGGGCAGCTTCTCCAGTTTAGAAACATACCGTTCTCTCAGAGCCCACCCTCCCCAATTCCAATTCCAGCCACCCACCGTTTCTTCCCCATCCTCCCTTTGGTTTCTCTCTCTCCCTTTCACCCCAGGGAATCATCTTTCTTTAAATGTATCAGCAGCAACGTATCCTCAGGGAGTGGCAGGGCCACGGAGAGGAAGACAAGGGAGAAGATGATTAAAAGGAAATGGGGGGAGTTGGGGGCTGTAACAGTCTCACTGTGTTACTCACTCATGTAGCTGTATTAACTCAGGGTACTTAGCACAGTGGGGAGGAAATCCTATACTCGGGGCTAATACTGGGAACTTTACACATAATGATAGAATTGTTTGTGCAATTTAAAGGGACAATTACACAAAGCATAAGGCCGTACTCATTGAAGCGCAGACCATTTTATCATCACTCCAAACAAACAGTCTGAGTCACTGTTTTTTTTTTTTCCCCTCCTTCTTCTTTTTTTAAAAAACCCCCGGGACTCTGCCAAAGTGGGAACAAATGTTTTGTTATATTTACAGTGCCTGTTGCTAATGAATACGCCATCCAGCACAAGCCTAGGAATAACTGCGTCGATTGTGTCCAGCCATTCAGAGTTATTTTTACCCCAGTGAAGTATTCTCTCTTCTTATAAGTATTCAGAACAATTAGAGAAAACTGAGATGGAGAAAGCATGACGTCAGGCACTAAGTTTGTAAGACTGGCTTCTTTCTGCTCTCTACAGTAAGAAGTACGTTTTTCAGATTTAAAGGGGTTTTTTTCAGGGGTTTTTGGGTTTTTTTCCTCAAAGGAGAAGACAGATTTCCAGGCCAACATTGTGTCAGTGGAAAGTTAACTGCAGACCATAATTTTGGTGCCACACTGAAATCTACCTCCTTAATTTTGAAGCAGTGCTGTCCAAGCAGAGTTTTCAGTTGTGGCTAGGAGGATGTTAAACGTGGGGAGATGGAGCTCGGGTTATTGGAGGGAAATGATTAGGTTCAGCCCAGGACACTTCATAGCCCCGGCCTTAATGAAAAGACACAAGGATAAATACATGTTTTAAATACAACATGGAAGTCCTCCATTTTAGTGCAAGCATAGAACCTCTGAGCTCTGACAAAGACTTCTTCAGACGTTAATTATTTATATAAAAAGTATTTAACATTTACCAGTGTCTTTACTGCTAGTTAAAAGTCTCATCCAACCAAAATATATGGCTGGAATTTTCCTCGCCGTGTGTCCAGTTCACCATTTCTTCAAATGTATGTCAGGAAACTGCAAATTTGAAAAAGTGGTGTTTCTCACACAGTCGGGCACAATCTCTGCAGCCACACCCTCCAATGTCTGCACACGCTAAGCAGCTGAGAGTTAACAAGGCTTTCCACGCTCTCCTTACATGTCGGCTGCTGCTGCTGCTGCTGCTGCTGCAGTGGCAGCGGCTCCATCCACAGGAAATGAGGCAGAGGATGTGGCATGTGTGTGTGTGCAAACACAAAGCCTTAAAGACAGGATGGAGGGCTGGAGGGAAGGAGGTGGCATGTAGGTTTAATGAAGTCATGGGGTGTGGTGGTCACGTTGGCCATGCGCAGATGATGGGAGAATCATCAAAAGAGACTGTGCGTGAGAGAGAGGGGGAACAGTCATTTCATGACATGTCACGGAGGAATCCCAATGTTTGCCTTGTTCATTTTGACCTTATTTGGACCCGTGCTAAAACACTCTGCTGTCGTCACACTGAGATTAACATGACCGTTCAGGAGGTAATGCACATTGTACTGTGTCATCACAATCATTCCATATTCTATTCTGTTCTGTGAGGTTCACAGTCAAATGTCTTCACTCATCTTAGTGGGAGGAACATCTATGCAACATTTAAAAATGTTGTATTAATATCCTACAACATTACTTTCTCTATAGGACTATGTCATGCTTTTAACAGATGATGAACTTGGAATACTCCCTGGTATTTTGTATAGCATATGTGGATATGAGTGGATCACTGTGTGCCATATGTTAGGGCGATGGTATCCTGGTGTGATTTGTGTACGCACATACACACTTGTGCTTCGTTTTGAATTGAACATTTTACTCATTAACATGAGTGTCGTATACAGTAACATCTGAAAGAAACAACGGGCCTCATCCAAGTTCTATTAATGTGGTTTCTCTGCATATATGACACCAAACAATAAACTGTAAACTGTAAAAACCAAACAGCAACGTCCAAATCCATGTATTAGTGGCAATTACACCTGTAGATGTGAACCCATTTGTGATCTTTGTCCCAATTGCTCTCCCCAGGTCCCACAGAAATCCCTGCAGAGTTACAGACCCTGTTCTCTAAGACAGACCATGTAGAAGAAAAAACTGAGGCTACAGGAGAGGGCTTCACTGTTATCACTGGTCCCCCTCCAACCTTGCCAGGTGTGGCTCCTGTTGAGTCCACAGCATTAGCTCTACTTGAGGAGTCCACCTTTGCCATGAATGTTAATACTGAAGAGAATGTCTCTGGGACAGAAACTGTCACTGCTGCTGCTCCAGCAGAACCTCTCACCAGTGATGCTCCTGTTAAGGAGACCACAACCCCCCCTGAGGAGACAGAGACTGAGGACCTTACAGTAGCCATCGAGGTGACAACAGCTCCCGAGATCCAACCTGAGGTGACAGAAGCTCCCGAGGGCCAAGCCGAGGTGACAGCAGCTGCCGAGGTCCAACCCGAGGAGACAGAAGCTCCCGAGGTCCAACCCGAGCTGACGGTAGCCACCAACGCAGACAAGATGGGACAAGACGAAGAGGTTGTGGTTGAAAATGGCACAGAGGGTGAGGATGGAAGTTAGGGTAGTGCAAAGATTTTACTTTTAAAGTTAGGTGTTAGTTTTGACTGATGTGGTTTTTGAACACCAATGATGGCTTTAAACTAAATATCTCTTATTCCTGTTCCATCTTAATCTTCAAAAATCTTGTTGTTGTTCTGTCTCACAGGGGAGCTGAGTTCTGGTCAGGTGGTTGGCATCGTTATTGGCGCTCTGTTGGCAGTGGTCATAGTCATCGCTGTAGTGATTGTCGTGGTGCGGAGGATGGGAAAATACTCGTAAGTACCTCACTTCTCCCAGTGGACACGTATCAGACACATGCACAGGACTTGAATCCATGTAACAACAGACAGTTACGGTAATGATGTGTTCAACAAGTCATATCTTCTGTTTTCCTCTAAATATGATGAGTTGTCAAGTCTTATTGATACGACCAATTAGAGACTTCCAACACATACTGTATAGGAGTGACATTATAACTGTTCTCCAGTGCAGAATTACAACAAACATCATGAAAGTAAAGGAGGACTTATCTCATTGGCAGTATTTTCTCCAACTGCATGTCTCTCTAATGATGTGTATTCTTTTTGTGTCACAGGTCTGTCAGGAACAAAAAACCTGTGAAAAAAGACAACGTTATGATTTCTGTAAATTTCTGGTTGTTTCAGCTGATTATTGAACCCCCTGATTATCATCTCAGATGTGTAACAGTCTGATAACCACCCCACCACCCACCCCCCCAAAAAAAACTCTACTGACCAAGGCCTAATGGTTGCTGCACCTCTCGCTGACACAGCGAGAAATTAACATGTTTGTTGACTCAGTGTCCGTTTGTGTGGCTAGTGGTCACCAAGCAGTTTAATCTGATCTCAGATCAACAGAGGGCTTGTGTTTGTCAGACATGGGGCAGCAAGGTAAAGACGTCAGCTTCTTAAAAAAAAAAAGTTCTCATTATTAGCCTTCCTATGGTCTATTTTACAAACATTCACTTCACTGTATATCTTGAAATCTTGCTGTCTAAACCTGCAGTCTACAACACTAAACACTAAAGCCAACTGCTTTAAAACAAAACACTTATACACTTATACATGTTATACTTTTTTTTTGATAAAACATTAAAGCCTAATGTTGTTTTTCCTTTTTGTAGCCTATTTCTATAAATTTACCAACATCTTTTTACACTAATCATCTTGCAAATGTGTGTTTACCCTCAGCCCTAATAATTCTTTAATTGTACTGTAACAGGTGAACCAAAGGACATATATGTAAGAAAGGTATTGTTTGAATTCATAAAAGGGCCATGGTATGTCACTAAAGAATCCAAACTGAAATCCAAAACAATGGTACAGCCAATATATTCACTGTTTATGATTCATGCGTGTCGCTCCTCAAACTACCCAACTACCTTAAAGGCCGTGCTATACTTCCGTATCACGTGCCGCATTGCGCGTCACATATCGCGGACCCTGGTGTACTCCGCGTGTCAGGGTCATCGGCTGTAAAAGGCAGGGGAGATGGGGTGTCAGGAAGTTCGAGGGTCGCCAGGTCGAGGCTCGGATGACTATCCTTGGCGACTACTTCTTCTGTTGTCGAAATAGTTTATCTGCTTGGTGAGCGGGGTTTTAATACTCCACATAAAATTAACGGAAATTCAGTTTGGGTATACAAGGGCCTTAAATCTGTAGGGATGAGGGTGAGTGGGGACAACACCAGGGAATGCTTTTCATTTGTATTGCAGTACCCTGTTTAGACTCTAGTTGAATATCTTACATATAGCTCCTTTAATCTACAAGTAAATTGCAACTCAGATATGGTGATACTGTAGGTAAGATAATACACCATTAATCCCACCCCCTTTTTTTAACCAGTGACCGTCACTTTGTGATTCATTACTGTGCAAATACTGATTCTCTCTCCTCTCTCTTTTCGTCTCACTCCATAGCCCTTGAAGAAAAAATCTGCCAAGCAGCATGAGAACCCAAAGTTCTGGAAATTCTGAACTACTGAACTGTGACGTCATTTCCAACCATTAGAAAAAAAGTACAACGCCAGGACTAATCCAATCTAACCAGGACTCTGGACTGCCAAAAAAAAGAAAAGAAAGAGAAACTGGGGGAGGGACTTTGTGTGTATGTGTATGTATGTAATGTATATGAGTGTGAGACAAGAGGGGTACATGAGCACACATCCTCACCTTCCCCCGCTATCTCCATGACTCCCCCTCAAGCCAGAGATACAAAAGGCTTTGGCTTCCCTACTCTCTCATCAAACAAAACAAGGTGACAGCAGGATGTCACAAAGAATTTCAAGGCTTTTAAATGCATTTTTGTTAAAAAATAAATAAATAAATAAAAAAATGAAAAGAAAGGAGTAGAAGGGGATTTTCTGACATGTGTGTGGGGGCCTGAATTTAAGTTTCTGAAAAGGACATACAAATGGAAAATACAGACAAAATAAAAGGAATTTAAAAACACACAAGGACGATGGGAACAGGACAAATGCAAGAGCGACTTAATTCCGGATGTATATACGATGCAAGGGGACTACACAGTATACAGCTAATGACTTTCTCATAATGCAGTTTAGCATAGTTTAGTATTTGATAGCGTGGAATACAGAGCACACACAGGCAGCCTTGGCTAATTGTTGTGGCCTTTAACACACCCCCCTGAGCACCAGTTCCAACAACAAGCCAAAGATCCCGGATATGTTGGCCAACTGTATGAAGCACCATGTGCAGAAGGTTTCCTGACATGACACTCACACGCTTTGTTGGCCAGCATGGGGCTAGCAGAAAGGAAAACGCGCCCTCATTTGCAAGAGTAACGTGACATTCTGCCCACTTTGACACTGACTTATAAAAACCTAATACATATCTGTGAAATTCAGCAGAAGGGTTTGTGCCACTGTCTCTGGTATTCTCTAGGTAGTTAAGAGGATTTTCAAGTTTTGATGTTTGTGTTATTAATGTGAATTGACCGTATTTTAATTAACTGCCTCCCATTCCAAAAACAGAACATCTTTGTTGACGTCTGGCTGAAGCCTTTCATGCAGCCAGTGACTGTCAGGCATGTCTTGACAATGTGTCCACGGTATTTTTGTTAATAGGTAGATTACCAGAACAGACATTCATCTTTAAATTGGGCTAAACCCAGATTGCATGCACAGGATGACAGTTTATAGTTGCACTTAGTGTTAGTGCACAGTGTTAGGCAGCAATGGCTTTTTGCATTGTAAGTGTGCTAAATGGGTGTACAATTTATGAAGTCTCAGCTCGGCTCTGCTGGCTTTACAAACGTGTTTAATATGTGCACTGAGTGAATGACGTAATGTATAATGAATAGGCTTTAGACACTGCAAATGTTTGCAACGACAAGTCTGTGTCCTCCCTTCTGCTTTGCCACATATTATCAGTTCTAGCTCTTTAATTTGTGCCATCTGACTTGTTTGAACCTTGTATTTAATTGCCGTGTTGTTGTCTTTTTTTCTGGTTCATACTGTTTCAATAAAAAAACTGAAAACAATCCCCAAATGGTTGCAGTTAGTTCTCTGAAAGCTTTCTTTTGTCTTTTGTTCATGAAATACCTCTGAGCTTTTCCAATTGCCCTCCATTTCCTATCTTTGATTATGTAGTTACCGTGGCGATGCCCAACAGTCAACACATCTGTGAGCAGCAGTCTACTCATATGGGATCAGTCCAAAATACTTGTGACAGTTGAAATCACATGACACTCGTGCAGCTCACACACATCAGAAGTTTCCATAGGGACAACGCCCAGCTGCCCACTCTGATTGGGCCGTTCAAATTCAAAAAACAACTTTTTTTTGAAGGCAAACAAACAGCATCAAATATGTAGGACCATATGACCTCAAACCGTTGAGACGGTTGGGCCCTTTGACGGTTAGGTGTGTATTTTATGTCATGTTGTGGAGTTTTTCATACGCTGCTGTTAAGCTAAGGCAAGGCTCCAATAGTAGACTGTGAGTCGCACAGAGATGCTCTGTGTCTGGCTCCCTCTCCTCCATGTGGTTTTAGGCAGCAGTCCAACGCCCACCACCCCAACCTCTGCCCCACCGGTGAGCTTTATAGCTCTCTTTAGCTCTCAGCTCTCTCTCTCTTGCCTCAGACTGCTGGGAACAATGAAGCCTTTTGAGACGGGCAGATGGAGAGGCTATGGGCCATGGCTGTGAAGCTGCTCGCCAGTAGCTCCCTCTCTCCTCTTTCAGCAAAGGGGAATTCTGTAGATCGCAACAGGGTGGAGCCACTTCCTTGGTGGGCATGCCAACATTGATCATGTGCACTTACACACACACACACACACACGCTCAGAGACAAGAGACTTTGTCCAGATGAGCATGTTAAACCCATCACGCTCCGACCAAATGTCCTAGAAAAGCAGTTATGAAGCCTCAAAAAAGTCTTAAAGTGTGTGAATGTTGTATAATGTATTCCCTAGCCCCTTATCCTTACCTTAGCCATCCCAACTAAATGCCTAACCCTAACTTAAACCTAATTCTAACCCTAACATTAAAACCAGACTTTAGCCCATAAACAGCCCTTTATGGTGTGACAGAGTGTGAGGACCGGCCAAATTGCACACACACACACTCCAACTATCGTATTCAAAACCACTGCTTATGTGTTGGCTACGGACAAAACATGTGTTTTTGTGTGGTCTATTGTGTGTGTTTGGTTTGCACGGGTTACATACAGTATCTCTAAATAACTACAACATGTGTGAGCACATATGTATGCATGTAAAAAAAAAAAAAAGTGTATCCCAGTAAGGGAGTCCTCAGACTTCAGTCCCCACAGTTTCCATCCCTTTTCCTGTGCTCATCTGGAGGTGACTGAAATCTGTCTGAAAGGAAGGAAGAAGCTGCTGAGCTCTAGACAGATGGATGAGGCAATATCTTTCCCTCTAAATAAAACCAGACTTGTGTATTTTGATTTTAAAAGAAGAATGCGTTTTTATTTTTGCCCATACAGTAGCAACCAGAAGTGCACGACTACTTTAAGCTGACTGCGTGTGATGTATTCCACACAGAGGAAAACTACAGTCTGATCTTTTTCTTTTCCTTTTTTTTTTTTCCATTTTGCACAAAAACTTGTGGCTTGCAGGAAAACTGTTGGTGCCCACTCAGCAAGTTATAATGCTCACACTGTGGATTATACAGATTGCATAACAACGGATGAATGAGGATTTCCAAAAGCATGAATGAAAATGAACACAAGGCATCAGGCTGACGCTCATGCATTTGTTTTTGGGTGATGATGCTGTTTGTCCTACAAAACGTGTTTGGCTTACAGCTAAAGTGTGAGCATTCACATGACCCAAGTTGCTAATAAATAATAAAAAAAATGCCCACTTTTTTTTTATCTCATTGGAGGTTTTTTGATTATCTGAGGTACAATGAACAATCTCAAAATAGTGCAAATATTAGTATGAATATTCAAAATATGATGATGAAACTACCCCTTTTTAAATCATAATTACATAGCACTGGTACAAGTTATACTTAAAACAAAGGCACAATCCATCTATGAAAGGATTTATAAAAAAAATGTTTTTGCACTGTGGTGACAGTGACTTCATTTAGTTCTCCTTACTGTTAAGCAGCTACTAAAACTCTCACAATACCAGTATCTTAGGTGGCTAAAAGGGTCATTTTGTATTGCCTTGTATAGTTTTATTCTCTGCAAACAATAATGTCTAGTTCAAATCTTTACATGTGCCTTAATGTGTACCATTAAAGGGACAAAAACCAACCAAAAACAAACCATTGAGCATAGAGTCCTGCCAGTGTGCACATAACTGTGAGTTTCTATTGTTCATTGTGTGGGTTTATTGAAAACATAGACAAGGTTGTGCAATTCTGAGAAGGTGATGTACTTAAAAAGATTCCGCTTACATATGTCAAAGGTCATTAATGTAGGCAGACTCATGTGCCAGTTCATCAGCTGCATGTCTTTGACTTGTGTGAATAAAATCAAAGTATGTGGAGGAGAAGCAGAGAACTTGCAAACTGCACATGGACAGAACCTGGTCCTTCTTGAAAGTATTATGTCATATCGAGTTTGCTATTATCAAACCTGAAACCATCGAATGCCCTCAATTCTGTGCCTTTATAAAACCTCTCCATTAGGTGTTTAGGTGTGGGACAAAAGAGAGACGCCACCAAGTGAGTTATCACTTTTTATGTGGTTTATTTTTACAGGTGCAAGACACAAAAGCACAAGAGAATAAATAGATTTACATCACATATGACTGACCAGGCCCTGGTACATATAGTTTTCTCCAAGTGTGTTGCACGCATAGCTCTTCATCTTATGGATGTGACGTGAATGCCAGCTATATGTAGGTCTGCGTGTGTGCGAGAGCGAGGAGTGTGATATGTCAGCCCCGCATGGATTTGGGATGTCGTGTTAAAGTGTCAACCCGTGGCAGTGTAGGCATTGAGAGCCACAGACAGCTGGGTGTAAGGGTGGATGGCATGGGTGGGGTGGGGTGGGTTTGGCGGAGGAGCACAAAAGTTAGGTGACAGGCACAAACAGTGTGTGTGTGTGTGTGTGTGTGCGTGTGTGTGTGTGTGTGTGTGTGTGTGTGTGGATAATGCAGGGAATAGCTGAGCATGTGGCAGCAGAGAGGCAGAGACAGTGAAAGAGGAGAGGGATTAGTGATGTGTGTGTGTGTGTGGTATGTTAAGTGTGTGAGTACAGTATCTGTGCATATGGCGTGTTACTTTATGGGGGTCAGGGTGCATCTCCAACACTCGTGTCTGTGTGCATGCTTGTGTGTGTGTGTGTGGGCAGAACTGAGAAGGGGCAGCAGGACTGTGGAAGGCACATGTGTGTATATAGGACTCTGGGGGATTATTGGCATGGGTGTTGTGTGTGTGTGTGTGTACACTTGTATTATTGCGAGGACCCCCTAAAAAAATACATAAAGCATAACTTTAAATGGCTTTTTCAGGGTCGAGGGTGAAGGTTTATGTTAGGATTCGGCTAAGAGCAAGTGTTCGGTATTTGTTTGTGACGGTTACAAAGATACAAAGGATGCTGTAAAATAATGTGTGAGTGCATGTACTGTCACAACATAACTCAGGAGTACAATGGGTTTCAGTTGTGTTGTGTGCATGTACATTGTGTGCCTTTGCATTGTAATCTGTGTTCTAATGTCTCCACATTTGCATGTTCTTCCCAGCACATCTGGCATCTTGACACGACGCAATAAAATGTTGATTTTGTTCCAGTGACATGACCTGTTGTCCAGTAACAGGCGTGCCTTTGTGTGGTCTGTGTGGAGCACATCACGTCCTGCTTGTGGACCTCTCCCTATCTGTCTTTCTTGTTCTGTGTGTTCATGTGCATTGTTAATGTTTCTTTGTGCACAGACACATTCGGCACAAACCGGTGCCCACTGCCACATGATATGTTACCATGCATCTAATCTGGGGCACAGTGGAGAGGTTTTGTCTCACAGTCACTCAGTTTACCGTGCTAAATGTACACGTACACTTGCACTCGTGCATTTATGACATATGCATGTACAAATGTGCAATATGCAATAAATAACCGCTCCATTTTAACTCCTGGATTTGCCTCCTTATCTGAGTCCATACCAAAAATGAAATGGGCTCTTCTTCATCCCATACTAACAAACCAACAGATGGACACAGGTGAAAAATAATGTCTTTGAAGGAGGTGAAAAAGGTGAATAGGTCCACGTTTTCTCCCACATGCACTCTCATCACTTTAACATTTTCTTCTCAAGAATATGACAACAACAGCAGCAGGGTTATTTACGGTCAAACCAGGTGAGGGTTACATGTTGACCTTAAATTGGGCAGTGAAACAAGTTGCCAATTTTATCCGGGGCAGATAATGTTTCCCCACTGACAACTTCTCAGAAGAGGATGCATATGTGGCACCAAAATGAAACACATAATATCGCTGAACGCCAAGTTAGCATATGATTTACAGTGCTATCATGTGCACGGTACCATTGTAATAATACATTTGACTTAATTGATTATTATATGTTGAATCCTATTAACACGCTGCAACAATTTTTGACTGCTTGGCCATTTGTGTGACATGGCTTCCAGGACGTCAGCACCTGCCTATGCAGGGATCTGGTTTATGTGTCTGACCAACAAAGTCATCATAATTCAACACCTGCAATTGCCAAAGAAAGACACACTGGAGCCTTAGGCCAGAGTGACTCGCTCTGAAGAACTATAAACAAACATGATCACAGTGAACTTGCCACTGAGTCTGCAACATTTTAGTTTATCTGGGGAGGGTACTGTGTGCCAAGCAGACAGCAAACGTGTCAGGCAGTGTTTGAAGTTGAATCATAGAGAGTGAGCGAGAGAAAGAGAAACGCCTGAGTAAAAAGAGGTCTGTTATTTATGAACTTTCATTATGGCTCGCAGAGGTCTGGCATGTCGTTTGACAGTGAAAACACCCCTCAACCCACATACAGTGTATTACAAGAGACATACCATGCATGCACCATGAGTACACCACCCATGTGCTCACAGATGTATGTGGGATCTGCTGAATTCCTGTACATTCTCTTCAAGACGGGCTTTATGTTGGCATGATTGTGGAGGCAGAGATATGAGATACATAATGGATTACTTTCCATCAGTGTAGGTGTGAGCATTATATATATTATATATAGACACTAACTGTTCTGTATATGGTCCACGTTCAACTTCAGACTTAAAAGATATATATATATATATATATATATATATATATATATATATATATATATATATATATATATATATATATATATATATATATGTATATATCATATGCTATGTACAGTATAATGCTATGTATTAATCAAGCAAAACATTCAACCAATAATAATGGGCTTTACTATTTTTCTGTTGTCTTTTTGTTAGTTTGTTTCTTTTAGTAAAACAGTACATTTGAAAATGAATGGATAACAATAATAATGATATTTTAGCATTAAAAATGTAATTTCGGAGAAAGAGTTTCAACAAACTGGACTATTAACCATTGCTGAAACAACAAAGGATTTTGATAATTACCAATGCTGTTAATTTAGGGAAGCTGGGGAATTATAATAAATGTGTTAAGGGGCTAGAAGGCACTGAAGTTATGATCAACTTCTTTCTATTGAAACTTTGGTATATTGCGCCCTCTACTGGTCGAGCCAAACTTCAAAATAAGATAGGATTTTATTTTTGCACAAAATCAGACCTATTTAAATGTTTAACAATAATTCTGTAAATTTTTTTGGGATATTTGAAAATTCTAATGTAGGTTTTTTGAGAATGTGAAGCTGTACACATACTGTCACTCATATCAATCTGCAGTCCAGAAGGCGGCGGTAATGCGCCTAAAGTCGGTTTGCAAAACGCTTTTAAAGGACAAGAGAAGAAGCCCGCTGTCGTTTGGCGATTACCGTAAGTGTTAGTTCAGCTGCGCAGCAGTGCGCACTGGAAATACGGCGACGACTGTTTGGACCAGTCAGACACAGATGACGGTTAGACAGGCCACTGGGTCGTGTATGTAACGTTCGTTATTTAATTTTGCAACGGTCGAAGTGTCCAACTATCTGACCTACTCATCTGATAGACACTCAAACATCAGCCGAGCAAAGCTGACTTATGTTCTTCATGTGATGACAGCGTTGCGAGCTAGCATTGCTGCTAGCACTGTGTTGTTGATCTAATTTAAACAGCTGATGTCTTTCACCTGGTAAGTGAAGTCTTAACTGTCACTAAACCGCCACTGTTTCAAGTGTGCAATCAACACGAACGAGCCTTAAGTGTTGAGGACAGCAGAAGAGCTGTTGTTGTGGGGAAGGGAGTTGAGCTTTGACGTGAACGAGCGTTTAGTAGCACAACATAAATGTGACGACGTGTTGTGTGACCAGTTAGCAATGGTGCAAGGACGAGGGGGGAGCGTCATCAAACCAGGTGAAGCAGCTGCACCCCAACGCTAAACCGACATATTATGCAAGGATAAAATAGGTAATTATATACATATGTGTGTATATATATATTGTTTTAAATCCCTGTCACGTGTGATATATGTCACACAAGTCTGTTGCAGTGGAGATTAATAAAAAGAGAAGTTGAATATTAGGAAACTAGCTCGATCGTTGAGATTATACAGCATTTTCGCTTTGATTTCATGATTGTTTTGTGAAACCGGAAACACATTTTCTTGAAATAATCGGAATATAACGCATATGCCAACAGCCTCACGATGTTTTACAGGATAAATAAAGAATATTTCGATTTTTTTTTTATACGAGCAAACATTTAAATTAAACAATGATTTAAATAAAAAAAGCGTCTTGTATACAGTTACAAAGTGTCAAGAGCACGATGATACGGTTGATGGGACTGCCATTTTGTCACATAATGTTATATTGAAGAGGACTCTAGGTCTAGATCAAAGCCCAGTCTTAATGAGACATAACCTTATTTCTGGGGCTCTGGTTAAAGTTAGGATTGAGATATTAAAAATAGTTGGGTTGATCTTGTTGGGTTTGGCATTCACTGGTAAAGCTGTCCAAACGAAATGCAGAGTCCAAATAAGAACAGCTGTGTAAGTTGCAATTGCCAGGTGTTGAATATGTGTAATCAGTGTCGCTTGTGGTGTAAAGCAACCATGCCAGTGGTAATTATGAAATGATAAGAGATGGATGAACTTTATTTTTGAACATTTACTCTAATTCATTTTCCTATGAAGTGTGGGCCCATGCTGCATTTGCTGGTTCATTCAATTACTTGAGGAGGGTCATGAGCATACATTCTTAATCATCAGCCAGGTGTCCAAGGACATATAGGAAATTGTCTTTCATTTATTATGAAACTTAACAGTTTTTTATGGGCTATTAGAAAGATGAGACAAACCTTGGTGATCGTCTGTGAAAGGAAACATGTACTGGACCATTAATATGGTAAAATTATTTAAGTTGTGTAGCTACTAATATTGCTACTATTAAATACGAGTAGTAGCCTATACATAAAAAAAAATTACATAATCAGTTCATCCAGTATCATGGTCAGCTGTAGAATAAAGACTATTAAAGTAAAATTTTCTAAAGCGAGTGGTCCTATTCTGTATGTTTAAAAAAAATTAATTAATCACTCTTAGGTTATAAACATTAATACATCTCGGGACACACCTTTTTCACAACTTTCACAAGTTTTGATTAAAACATATTCATTGGTGTATTTCGTTGAATAATTGATTAATTTGCACAAATCTCCTTAAATTACAATTCCACTCCATAACGGTGTCTTCATCCATCCAACAGGTGTAAAACCTATCAGAGGCCTGTGTGACAAATCCCACCGATAAGTGGATTTAATCACGGGAGATGGCGGACTTCCCTCACACCTACTGCTCTAAATTTGGCAACAATGAGGGTAGAGACGAGGAGGAGGAGGAGGATATTTATCAAGGAGAAACTAACATAGAACCAGACAACCAGCAACATCATGGGTGTATGATCCATGAGCCGCACCTGCAGCTCACTCAAGTGCAAGAAGAACAGCTGCCTGAGGAGGAAACTTTTCAGAGGTGTTTCAGTGAAACGTCTAAACAGGAGACACAGCTTGGTGACAGTCTAGCACCTGTAACCCAACTGGTCAATGAAGGGGAACACGCTGAACAATACATGCTAGATGTCTCGAGTAATATTTCAGAGAATCTCAGCTTTTACCTTGATGGAAAGATTGTGTCAACAAGTACAGTGAGTAGCTGTGAAGTGGCTGAGGTTCATGCAGGTTCTACGGGTGTAGTTGGACTCGATGCCCTGATTCTTGATCCTACCCATATCACCCAGGTTTTGAATCCAGATTCAGTATCAGGCAAAGAGATACAAGGTCAACTACTGGCGAAGAGAAGAACTACAACACCACCTCTTTTACCACAAATTAAAACTGAAATTGAGTCTGAGGTGGTGGTGTCTTCCTCCTCATCCACACTTGTATCCTCTTTAATCGAGAATCTGCTTCCCCTGAATACCGAGTCCACAGTTGCGCAGAAGGAAAGAACAGTGTTTCTGTCTCCAAAGTTAAAGCAGATTCTGGAAAAGCAAGATGGCCTTAAACCTACACTTGCCCTTATCACAGATGGACAGACGCCTTGTTCGCCGGTCTCTCTCTCTGTCCTGCCTACTGGAACAGGAAAGTTCAAGAGAAGGACCGGATCTCCATCAGGCTCTCCTCAAAACTTAGCATCGGAGGAAATGCCTACACCTGACACAGGTAATTTTGTTGCTGTAATTGAAGGACATATGGAGACAGAGAATATGTCACCTGTGCAACTAACAGCCAGTGAAAAAGATGACCCAAAAGCAACTGTGGAGATGCCGGTGGTAAAACCTGTCTTAACCGAGCACTGGCCACCCATGACTGGTGGTAATTCCTGTAATCAACAACCACTGGATCTCTCAAATACAGTTAAGAGAAATAGTGATTTAGCTTTAGCTGATGCCGTGCTGGATTTGAGTTTGCAAAAAAAGAGCCTTGATGAATCTGAATTGACCTTAAATTTGTTTTCACAGGCAGTTTTGAAAGAAGGACCATCAATTAAGTGCGTGGTGGATAAACCCTTTATGAATGTTGGAGAGCAAAATGTCAGCTTAGGGAATCCTGAAGCTCCTTTACTTACAGATTTTACCATTGTCACAGGTCCAGATATAATGACCCCAGTGGAACCTGTTGCAGATGGTCTTGTTTATGGGCTTGCTCTACCCCCCAATTCTCTAACCCCCTCATCTGCCTCACTTACTCCTGTAACCTTGCAGTCGGCTTCACCGTGCACTATAGCATTTGCTTCCCCAGCCCCACACACCATGCTCTCTTCTACTCCTTCATTAATCACAGTTTTAGCACCAACACCACCTATTACAAACCCTTCAAGTCAACCAATCCAGGTATTGTCCCCAAATATAACACCCGAGAACTTAGTAATCTGCACAGATAATGCATTGACTTCTTCAGAGTGTGATTTAGCTGCTGCATTTGCAACTGCAAATTCTTCAAATCTTGTGACTCTCTCCCAACCCCTTGACTCGGCTTTGAATTTACCTAGCCATGTGTTTCTCACTGATCAAATTGCTCTCAATCCGCCTATAGGTGAATCCTCTGCCATGTCAGAGGTACCATTCACACCTGCTGTAAACTTAAACGACTCTCTCATCAACTCGTATAACATTACCAGTAACACAGTGTTGATAGAGTGCACAATAGCTCTTGAAACTCCAGGTAGTGTAGTCCCCTCGGCAACTCCCTTACAAGAAAACACTTTTGATGCTCCGCTACCTACACAGATGGTTGTTAATCACATTGAGCAGCAACAAATTGTATCGGTGCCCAACACTGAAATTGTGGATCCTACTATTCTTGTGTCCTCCATTGCAGAGTCCGTAACTCTGTCCACCGCGACTTCAGTGGTATCTGGTTGTCCACCTGTGACTGAATTGAGTCCCAGCCCAGTTGTTAATGCAGAGCCACCGACCATAAAAGAGGAGGAACCGACTGACTATGCTGTTTCCAAACCTGAAATGCCATGTAAAACCCCACCCCTCTCTGAGAAGGCTGAAGAGGACAAGTCCTTAAATGACGCATTAAGTGATGAACAGCAGAGTTTTGCGAAGAATTTCATCTGCAATGTGTGTGATAAGCTCTTTCATTCAATGAAAGAACTCGGCCATCATGTAGGTGACCACGCTGCTAGATGGCCCTACAAATGTGAATTCTGCGTGCTGCTCTTTGGGAAGCCCTCCGCTCTGCTTGAACATCGATCGGCCCTCCATGGCGTTGGCAAGACGTACGTTTGCAGCGCATGTACAAAAGAATTTGTCTACCTCTGCAATCTGAAACAGCATCAGGAGGAATTGCATCCTGGCCAGCAGTGTACATACACAGAAGAAGAGAAGGGAAAACTAAGACCCCAGAACTACAACAACTCACCAAAGGTTCTTGAGGAGCCTTCAGTGCCACTTGTTCTAGAGGAACCAAAGAAACCGGTGAAAAAGGAGGAAAGTGAAGTTGATGTAGCTGCCGAGGAGCTGCTTACAACAATAAAAATCATGGCCTCAGATGGGGGGAATATCAAAGGACCCAATGTTCGTCTGGGCATTAACCAACACTATCCCAGCTTCAAGCCACCCCCATTTCCCTACCATAACAGATCACCTGCAGGCTCCATGGCTTCAGCAACAAACTTCACCACTCATAACATCCCACAAACCTTCAGTACAGCTATTCGGTGCACGAAGTGTGGAAAGAGCTTTGACAATATGCCAGAGCTGCACAAGCATATTTTGGCATGTGCAAATGCCAGCGATAAAAGGCGATACACACCTAAGAAGAATCCCATCCCTCTAAGGCACTTTGCAAAAACTCAGAATGGAGTGCTGTCGACTACGAATTCCACTATTGGACTTAATGCGTCGAATAGAGCAAGCCAATCAAACCGGTCCAAACCTAACCCCGACTCTGCAGTAAAAATGAAATTCAAAGTACTGAACAAAAGGAAGAAAAGGTTGGTCCAGAGGGTTATGCCACAGAGACACAAGTCAGTCTCTTCGTCAAATAAATCCTCATCCACACAGGTGGGTGAACAGCATGAGATATTTGTCTGCCCACACTGTAGCAGGGAGTTCACAATGCGTCGCTGCAGAACCAAACACATGGCAGTGTGCCCCAAGAAATCGAAAGAGGTGAAGAAAAGAAGAGAAGGGGGTATCTCTGTAACAAAGGAAAACGATAGACACCTGCACAGTGGCATCACGTGTGTTGAAGAGAAGAGGCAACAGGCATCACCTCAGCATAAAACACGATTCCAGACTTCTGGCCTCACTAAGAGGCCTGCTATTCTCCCTGTGCAGACTGTCTTTTCCAACAAAAGAAGCAAAATAGTCATAAAGGAGAGCATGCAGCCAAAACAAGAGACCCCAACCCTGAATGAACTTCCTCTTGTACGAACTTTCAAACCTTCCATGCGCCAGTATAGTAGAGTGCAGAATGGTGTTAAAGGATTTCCCCTTAAAATTACCATAGTGAAACCACAGCCGACTGCACCACAGAAGGAAGAGCTGCTCCCCACCCAGAGTCAAGAAGATGCAGCTGGAGACATATCCAGCAACACTGAACAAAGAGCTACAACATGAAGACTCGCCCACGGCCACTACACGATCAGCAGGTAGTAAGTAATGGCACAATTTAAATAAAATCTGGGGGGGCACAAATAAATTATTTGTGGCCTTTTTTTTTGTGTCAGTAATTATATAAATACTTACACAACTCATCTACTTTCTCCGCAATTTTGTCATCCTTCTTTGTTGGTTTATGCATCAGGTTTATGTGTGAGGAGCCGTTCTTCATCCCTTGTGCAGTAAGCTTCAACTTGTTCAGGCTGCTGCTGCTGTAGAAACATGGATGGCCTCTTTAAAACAACTTATTCTGAGGCAACGCAAACAAAATCATTTTTATTTTAAAGCGATTATACCCTGCATACATACAACTAAAAAGTGACTTTTCGGGAGTACCGTTGTGTAATCACACTGAATTTCTGCCTCAGCAAAATGAAAGATGTTTTATTATAAAAGATGTAGTTATTTGGGTGGTTTTTTTTATGGTTCGTCTATTGATATTTATGTTTTGACTGTTTTCTTGTGTTGTGTGCTGGGCTTAGTGATCACGTGCTGTGTATGTAGGAGATACTGTAAATTACAAGATCACCTTTAATGCACAAAATTAAGTCACAATCATGGTGAGTGTTGTGATGTGTGTGTGTGTGTGTGTTTTTGTCACTTTCAGGACCCTGCTGTATGGAAATCCTCACACATCCTCAGTCCTACTAAAGGGAGATAACTGCTATTCACAGTGTAAACCACGTAGATCGTATTTTACCGTAGTATAAACGGCCGAACATATAACGGATAAAACAGATGTCCCAGGCTCCTGCTGTGAGTGAACGTGTTTAATTTGAGGATTTGCTAGCTGTTATAGTAGCTTGAAGTTTTGTTTATATTTCCTTTTCTGTAAAACTTTGTGTTAACAGCTTGGATTTGTACTTTTGAAGTTGATCTGACCGCTTCATGTTGCAAATGTGTGTTGTTTTGAGAGGATAGTAGGTGGCAATCATTTTCAGCATGCATTTGCACTTTTCCTTATCTGTCGTCTGTGGCCTTTTTGGTTAAAACTCTTACTGCATGCTGTGAGCTCGTATAGCGGCTAAATTAATTTGGAATTGATTTTGTTGATGTAATTTGGCCTTAAACACTGAGTGTTGCTCTGATATGGCAGAGAATAGTAAGTGTAATTGCATCAAATACGTGCATAAGTTTGTTTCTGAACACATGACTAGAGAATCATAGAAAAGTAACATGCTCTATAGTAAAGCATGGTCACAAGCTACCTGATTAAATTCCTGTAGAACAGAAGCACTGTTGATCACTGTTCAGGAAGTTGATGTGTAGATTATTGTATGAATGTAAGTTGTAGATTTAATGCTATGGCCTTCTCGAATCAAATTCTTCATTATCTTGCTTGGCCTAGTTTCTTTGTTATTTATTTGAAGGGTTTGAAAAATAATGCTGGTTATGTCCCATGAAATGTAAATGATGGCATAATCGTGATGAAGCATGAGCAGGTCAGTTGGTTAAATTGATTTCCCCATAAAGAACTTATTTAGGTGGTGCAATAAAAATAGATTCACCTCCGTTTTACGCAGATTTGTGTGTTTATTTCTTCACACGTTTGTGGGAGCAGCTGAAAATGCAGATTATTCAAGATATTTTCCATTTTCATGGACATTGAAAATAAATTCTGAACTTTGGGGGAAAAAACTGCAATTTGATGTGTTAGCATTTCGATTATCAAACAGAAGTAATTAAAAGTATTTAACAGTTTGGTCTATCAATGCTGCTTCCATAAGAAGTTTTCCGACACGGTTAAAACCAGCATTAAGTTTACTTTTAGGCTTTACGTTGCACTTCCTATACATATCCCCTTAAATATATGATTGTGCAGATTTGTTTTTCCCCCATTCAAAGAAATATTAATCTTAGAAGTGCAGTCTTGAGGTCTTTGCCACCTATCACATATCGCATACGTGCACTTCATCACTGTGTATACATATATATATAATCTATATGAGTTGTCAACAGTGTGTGAATTATGTTTACTGTATTCCTATGTTTATAAATCACAACAACAAATGAGAGATCAGTGATGGGGTTATTTTGTTTTTTTGCTAAATCCATGTTTATATGCATATTAAAATGTGTTGAGAGACGTTTGCCACAAAGAATAAGTAATGCATTGTATCTATTTAATTTTTTAAGCTACTGGTTTAAAGGTGCATTGATATACAGGGTAATTATCATTATGACTGAACGGGGTTATGTTTATTTGGATAAACTAAAATTTGACAACTGTCTGTATCTGAAAGGGTAATTTACATCTATGTTGTGTTCATGCCTTTCCAAGCTTCTGGTAACCTTTGTTTCAGATACACTGTAAAGTGCTGGATGAACAGGATGGTCTGGGAGACTGTGATTTAACTGTGAAAAGTGCTGTAGCATTTCAAAGTAGGGATTGAGTCATGTATATTTATTAATAATTTAAAATCACATTATCAATATTTTGAATGGTTACTTTGTATAATTTGCACTTTTCTCCCCTCCCCCACCAAGGGTGTGTCCAAAAATAAAGTGAGAATATTAAGGTTGTATGTGTGATTTGTGTAAAGCTTTCCTTAATAAATCTGTACTAGTAATAATAAGATTGTGTATGTAGATTATTTTTTCTGCTGGGTCAAATAACAGTCATATAATAATCTTTGAGATTGCAGCTCAAAGTGCTTCACAATAAAACTAAATTTAAAAAGCACAATACGGGAGTGGAATGAAAAGGAAAAGGAAAAATCCTGTTAATAAAAAGGAGCTAGTTGAAGGCTAGAGTAAAAAGATAACTTTCAGGTCTTCTTTTTGTGTGTTCGAAAGTTTAGGGGCGTCCCCAATCTTTTTTTTTTTTTTTGGACTGTTGTGGGGAACCTACAGTAACCCAGGACGATTGCAGTGTTCTTTGCAGTACAGCTAACAAGGGAGTTGGCAGCAATGTGGCTTGTCTTAGCCCATGAAGTGCTTTGTACAGGAGGAAGATCTTTAAGCCGGTGTAGGGCAGCTGAGACTATAAGGGGCTCATATTTTAGTGTTTACATGAGACCTCTACCAAACCTACTGCAGTATTGACCTGACTGCAGTGTACCAAAACATCCAGGTGATGGCACACTTTCCTCACTTAAACCTCCAGAGCAGTGGGTTCAGTAAAAATGGAACATTGCAATACTGCTGCGTGTTCTCTGCTCCCCCACCTTCTGTTTGAAATATACATTAACGTTCACGTTTTTTTAAAGAATTCACTACATTCTTAGTATCTTAATGTTAAAATCTGTATTAGCCTGTGATTAAATATCACATTTGTTGTCAATATCATGAGTTATTTTTGAACAAGAATGAAATGATATAATATCTTGCATAATTCTGTAAACGGTGTTTTCCAATCAACCCCTGTCCTGCATGTTTTAGATGTCGCACCTGATTCAAATGAACAGGTCATTAGCAGGCTCTGCAAAAGCCTGATAACGACCTGTTCATTAGAATCAGGTGTGTTGGAGCAGGGGTCCCCGAGGACCAGGACTGGGGAAAACAGAACGCTGCAAAATTCCATGATTACCTTCACGTGTGCATGGAAGATTCATGAGCAAATTAGTATATATATCTGACGAGGAAAGGCTCAAGCCACCCCGGTGCACTTATTTTAAGCCCAGTAACACGTTCCATTCTTCTGTAGTAGATAATAATAAGTAGTGGTAGTCAGTAGTAACAAACGCAGCATTAAGACGCTGAGTAAATCTGTTGTAAATCCATTCTCTGAGCTCATGAGAAAAATAATGTTAAATAATGAATAGTGGTGCTGCTTCTGTGATATGACGTGGGCTCTCTAATTCCCTAATGAAAATCTTTAAATAGACTTTAAGCCTTCATATGGCAAACAAAAAGGCTCAGGTGTAAATAATCATGTAAACAATAATAACAACCCATCATACCACCACAGTGTAAGACACATCCTTATTTTACCATAAGCTGATTTGATTACTGAGTGTTATGGGTGTAATAATTTGTGCCTATGGCACATTAATGTACCAATATTGTAAGTATTAATATGTATGTGTACACACCTGGCAACACTGCTAACACAAATGTCTCCTTTCTAATAAAACGTTCGTCTAACTGACTGTGAAGCAAACTACCGTGATGATAATGAGAAGATAAAAGTTCCATGGGTTTTTTATTTCACTGAAATGAATCATAGAACAGCAAAGAAAGTATGTATTTTGTACCCAGACCCCGTGAAATATGCAATACAAATATGGCTGTTGAATATCTATTTAATCAAACCTGAACAGACTATGACTAAGTCACCTCTGCCTAAGTTTAATTGTTAGTTAACATGGAGTGCTGTGGGCGGACATTTAATAGGACTTTGGGCAGTTATGTTGAATCTTTTATGAGCCTAACATAAGGGTTCGAGTGCACGACACTTTTATTTAAAGATAAATGAATAAACGATCCATCCGTCTTATGAGGATCCATCAAAAAGCGTTACATTGATGGAACACCGTTGCTTCCATCTCCTCGTGTCAAGGCTTTAACTTGCAGTTTAATAAAAGGCAGGTGAAGTGAAACTGACTGTGTCTTATTAGGATACCGGCGTAATATATTTCCACCGCAGAGAAGCTTTTAGCACAAATCAGCACAAGATTTAGAAGCAGAAGATTTATTTTCTTTCTTTTATGTCAGCGTAAAACTGAACACTTTGCTTTGTTGTCAAACAGAGATCAAGCAGAGTCATCGGTAATTATGAAAACAAAGGTGCAATTTGCACCTTTTTTGCACCCTGTATCTCATGGCCAACAGCCTTGAGATACAGAATCTCCCCGAGGTCAGCAGCTCAGCCTCAAACCTCAAACCTGCGAGGCTGCATTTGTATTCTCGACATAGCTTAGGAACTTAGCCCAGGGCGAGGTTGTATTCTCAGTGGAACGTTGTGATGAGAAGTGAGGACACATGATCAGAGATGATTGAAAACCTAAAGCCTCCATCCCAGAAGTCTGAGGAGAAACCTTTGATATCTGTCTCGTTAATTTCATCATCCTGAGGAAAAACACAACTGTATTATTTACACGTCTGTCGAGGAGTTGGACACCTTCCCCTGCACTTGTTTTTGTCAGTTAGAGTCTGTGTGTCTCTGTTCATCTGTAGGTGCGGATTAATTCTGCATCTGCAGGTGAACAGAGCTCGAGAAGATGACAGGCACCAGCCGGGATCACGCTGTTTTGTATGAAGCATGAGGAGACGCTCACGTCACCTCTGTCCCTGCTTGTTCCGGCTGGAGTGAGAGTGATCTACTTTTTAGAGAAGTCATTAAGTGAATTACTGCCTTCGAGTCTTTTGTACAGTCCTCGTCTTCCCTCTCTGTGTGCTTTTTTATGTGGAAGCAGAACAGACACGGTAACAAGGTCATGAATAAAGGATGTGGATCCATTTTTAATTATCCACCGGCCCCTTTTGTTTAAAACAGATTTCGTTTTCTCTTCACAATCCCTGCTTTGATTCGAGATGGGCTTGTGCATGTGCTATTTTTTATTATTTTTTTGCCTCCACAAGCAAACTGCTGCTTAAAATCGACGCACACCTGACTGTTTTTGTGCGAGTGAGAGATTGAGAGATGGAAGAACAGTCTCTGTCTGTCTATTTTTGGAAAAATAGTTCTTAGGAGAGGGGTAAAAAAAAGATATATACAGTATATAACTTTTATATAACATTATTACTAGGATATTTGGTTTTAGATTTTAACAGACAAGACAAGAATGAGATGCAAGCTATTGTAGTGGATAATGGACTCAAAATAAAAGTGCACATGCAAATTAGTGAAGTGGGAAAGCTGCAAAACCATATTGATTGAATCTGTAATGTTTTACGTTTAGTGTATGCTTTCAGTGTAGCTCTTACTTGTGTGTGTGTGTGTTTTTTCACCATCATATCAAGGATTCCATCTAAAATGGATGACAATTGAATGATGAGAGCTTAGACCACACATGCTGGCGTTCTCGGCTGTGCTATCACATCATTAAACTTCAGCCTATAAGGCAAATGTTGTCACACTTATCTTATTGTGAGTCTATATTTGTGCTTATTGTCAACACGATATATAGGTGTCGTTGTATTAAAGAGAGAGAGAGAGAGAGAGAGAGAGAGAGAGAGATGAAAGAGAAACACACACACAGTCATCTCTGTTCACACTTTTGTCAGGGGAGAGACTCAGTCCTGTCTCTGCAGCAGCTTCTCCTTCTCATCTCTCTCTCTCTCTCCCTCCCTCTCTCTCTCTCTCCCTCTCTCCTCCCGCTTTATTCATGTTGGGTTTTTTTCCTGTGCTCCCTGTCTGAAGCAGCACCAAACTGGAGCACTAATGAGCAGACAGAGTGCAGCCCAACGCAGATCACCCATCAGTTGAGGAGCAGCAGCAGCAGCAGCAGCAGCAGCTCTGACGGCATCTGAGGCAACAAGACAGATGACTGATCTGCAGTCAGTGGGGGAACAGCTGTAAAAAAAAAAAAAAGAGGAAAAAAAAGCAAATGACAGCCCTGGGAGAGGCGGAGGAGAGGTTGTGAGGTGGCTTCAAAGGCAAATTAGCAGTCAGAGAGAGAGAGAGTGAGAGGATTGCTCCAGTACAACAGCCAACCTTCTCCACACTCGGAGACTGACCCTCGGTGCACTGTCTGTTTCTGAAGGCGGAGGAAACCTCTCTCCTCCCCAAGGAGCTCAGCCATGGAGGAGATGCTCACCTGCAGACGAAGCCCTTTCTCTCAGGTGTTTGGGCGTCAGGGTCAACTGATGCAAGCCAGTGAGTGTTCACATCCACACAGAAAGTCTGCAAAAATGACAAAGTTTTGTTTGCACTGTTTTGATTTTAGGTTGTTTGGTTGGAGAGCATGCGTGTTTGAATAATAGGCGGCGTCCATCTGTTGTTTTGTATTAATGTTAAATAAAGATTCCGAGTGGCCAGGCTGTGTACAAAGTAGACTATTCATGATTACAGAAAGGTGGATCCTGCAAAACTTCTGAAAAGGCACAGTTCATATTTTACAGTTTCAATACCATACTTACATCCATTACATCCACATAGAGCGTAGCGTTTACGTTTGAATGAATCATCTGTAGTGGTTTGCAGTTCAACACAACAATATCTGAATGTTGACAGAATGTGATATTGCCTTTATGTGTGCGTCTGTGTGTGTGTGTGTGTGTGTGTGTGTGTGTGTGTACGCACACGAGCATGAGCGAATGGGTTCGCAGGCACAGAATTCACCCCGAGTAAAACCCTTTGATGAGTGTCTGACCAAATGTGCCACAGGTCTTAGCAGAAGAAGAAATAAAAATGTCACCCGCACGCTATAACCTACAATTGATGGAGTTAAAATACAATAGTTTGAATAAATGAACAGAAATCTAATCTAATCTAATCAGTAGTCCAGGAATAAATGCCTTTTACGATGTTGATACTGTTCTATTTAAATATGTGTCGCATCGGTATTAAACAGGAAAGACTATATATTATGGATTCCCATTCACTGTTATAAGATTTTGTCTTGTCAAACACAGCTGAGGCTGTGAGTAAATTAGCACATATTATGATTATGACTGAAAAATAATACATTACATGATGCTATTTATGTTTACCGCGTTCCCCATGGGTGCATGTATTTATCATTAGTATATGTGACTTGGTTCAGTGTGAATTGTTTGCCTC
This sequence comes from Solea senegalensis, assembly GCF_019176455.1. Lineage (NCBI taxonomy): Eukaryota > Metazoa > Chordata > Actinopteri > Pleuronectiformes > Soleidae > Solea > Solea senegalensis. The sequence continues at coordinate 14,549,922 of NC_058031.1, forward strand.
AACTTTGATGAGGCTATTTCCCCCCCGGACCAATCTCCAACAGCATGACAAATCATTCTGAGGTGGTCAGCTACAGTTACAGGGCGTCACATATTTACCTCCCATAAAACAGAATATGAGAGCGCATGGCCCTGGCTGACCTGATGCAGACTAAACTGTGATTTCTCACAGACGTTATCCGCTCTATCCTCCATGTGACGGCTGCTGGAGTCAGTCTTAGCTGACACGGGGCGAAAGGCGTGGTACACCCACCCTGGACGGGTCACTATAGTCCAGCACAGGGCAAACACACAGAGACAAACAACTATTCACTCTCACGTTTAATTTAAGGGTGTCAAATTAATCTCGAGAACGTGCAAACTCCATACAGAAAGGCCCTCAGTTGGACCAAGTCGCGAATCTGGATCTTTTTGCTGTAAGGCAACAGTGCTAACCGCTACTCCACGGTGTGGCTTCTATTGTTTTTCATATTACCTTTCTGCTCTCTGTGGGGAAATGCTGTTCCTGTGTTTTTTGTACATGGTTTTCAGGATTCCATTTAATATGGATGAATGAACAGACCCTGAGCTGTACATGCTGCTGTTTTTATATGATGGTATTTTCTTGCAGTAGCAACATATTTTACCACGCCCTCAAAGACACATGGACTTGGCATGTGTATCTGCTGAGCAAGTTGGTTGATTTTTTTTGTTGCCATATAAAGGAAATTTGTAAAAAATTTTGAAAAGAGAAAATTCGAGCTTTTATTTGGAGCGAAGTGAATTGTGTCTTTTCTCATCCATCGATAAAAAGTGGTTTGCTGTTGCAGTCGGATAGCAATGGAAAATGTTTGATTTCTTTCAGTTACACATTTTACATTAGACACTTGCTGTTACTCCTTGTGTGTGTCGATTTCCTTATTTGTAATCAGCGTAGTTGAAATGCAGAATACAGCAGGCAGAGTAAATCTGATTTAATGGTTGGATGCTTATCAAGCTGATGTGATTTCCCTTTGAACTATCACAGGCTGATCATGCTATTCATATTAAATGTTCAGTTTTTTTTCCACATTTATACATTACACATGGCATAGAATTATCGGTGTCCCATTTCCCAGTCAAACTAAACTTTAAAACAACTTGATATCAAACAATGATGCTCATTTACAGTGGTTCCCCCATCTTTTCAGTCACAGGATACTGTAGGTAAGACTTCAGGGTGTATTAAACCAAAGCGCCACAGTGAGGTTGTGAAAATGTGCTGTGGTGAATTACCGTCAGTCTTGCTCTCGCCAAGTTATCTATGCTCTTTGAAGCTTGTGCTGAATGTCTGCGATATTAAATGTGTGTGAGAGGGAAGTGAAGGGGAGATGGAGGCAGAGCAGGGGACGGGGGCTCGAAAGTGAGCAAACTGTGTGAAAAGAAGAAATGGGTGTTTTTCTCTATTTTTAGCAACAACGTTAGATACCGTTCCACAGCTGTTGAAAGTCTAATCTAAAGTAGTGCTGGCTTGAGAACAACAATAATAGAGGGATTTTTTTTTTTTATCATTGGCTGTCTCCCATCATTGGATCAGAAGTCCCTCAGCTATACAAAGACCGGAATTACAGAGAGAAAATCCATTTCATGAGTGTTGCACGTGCCCAAAGACTTTAATATTAACATTAACATAATTCTGATGGTACCCTGACAAATAACATTCACGTGGCAGTGCCAGGTGCATAATCCTACTACCCTGCTGTTGTGCCCCATTGTGATTTGAGCAGTTTCCAGTCCTGTGATGTTTTATCAGAAAATTCCTCAGGAGCTCAGATGCTCCAGTGCTTTTTCACGGGAGTGTGGTAATCTAGTTCACTAATCGTATTTGTACTATTTGTTCCTATAAAGACTAGTGCAGAAATGTCTGTTCAAAATGCCAATAGGAGTTTCCTGCTCAAACACAGATCATTACTTGAAATACCTGTGGGGTAAATTGTGGATCTCGTATCACAAATTAGATTCAGTCAAAATTCACTCATTCATTGTGCACCACTTTATCCTCCACATGAGGGTCTCAGGGCTGCTGGAGCCAGTCCCAGCTGACACAGGGTGAAAGGCAAGATACACCCTGGACAGGTCACCAGTCTATCACAGGGCCAACATACAGAGACGAACAACCATTCACCCACACAATCACAATTACGGTCAATTTAGCGTGTCCAATTAACCTGTGTTGTTGGACTGTGGAAGGAAACTGGAGATCCCCGGAGAAAACCCACGTGCAAAAGGGGAAAACACGCAAACTCCATGCAATAAGACCCTTGTTCTCACTAGGTTGCGAACCCAGGTCTTTTTCCTGCAGGGCAACAGTGCGAGGCACTACAAAATAAATCAACATAAATAATGAATGTGCAACAGTGATTTTGACAAGCACAGTGAATTTTGTTGGTTGTTTTTTGTTGTTGTTGAGTTGGACTTGTGCTGCAGTGCTATACTGAAGTAAGCCCATATCTTCCCATCACTTCTGTTCTCTAACGTGGTCAAATATGTTATTTCTTAATTAGAGTGCTTTAATCAAATCCATATTAAAAAAAGTCCAAAAAATATCTCTTAATCATGTTAATTTATAAACTAAGCTAGATTACATTTATCTGTAAAAATCTGACCTGGACAGAATGTGACGTGTGTTTAATAAACGATTTAATGCCATTTTGTTATTATTACGGTTGTATTTCCAATGAAATCCCAGTGTGAGTATGTAGTTTAGCAGTTAAAGTTTGAGTTATCTCTTTCTTACCCACCATTTCACCCTTGAATATCCTCTAATAGCTCAATAAACCACAAATCCCTGCACAGGAGAGGTGAACATGATTTGAAATTTTCATATATGTGACCGCTGCAGGTGATAGAACGTAATTTGCTCTTCTTTAAGGTGCTTAATTCCTTTCCGTCCTCCACTTATGTTGTGGTTCCAGCACAGTCACAGATTCTGCACACCTCCTGACAGGTTTTCCTGCAGCAAGAGATTAGCTTCATGCTCCCAATATTGCTAATCATGTGGAAGGAGTCATGCTGCAAGAGAGTTTGCAACTCAGTCTCGTGGAAAAAAGGGCTTGCTGGTGTGCACTCAGTTAAGGTGATGTCAGTTTTTCCCTCGTGTTTATTGCCGATCCATGACTGTGGTATGTTTTTGCTTTTATTTATTTATTTATTTATTGGAGTTTGCTCTAAAAGGAAATTAAGCGCTGCATTAACTGTGTGCCTGCAAGATACACCACCGGTACACCAACACAATTACTCACGGTCTTTAATATTATATTAAATCAAATTAGAACTAATTGAAGAAATAATGCCACTCAAATATTGCATGTCTCATCCTCTCATTCTCATATATTGGGGGAACAATGATTCACCAGGGTTAGAAAGTACTGCCATAAACCACAAGCATAATTCCCAAAACATGCAATACTTGATACTTTTGGATACTTTGCTGGTGTAATTTCAGGTTTGTTGTGACACTGTTTGTATTAATAATCAGTCAATTTGTGCTGTAATAGCTCACAACGGACCTTGAGGTTCGGATCTTGCAGAAGAATACTACAAACTCATTCATTTCTGTATTATATTCATTATTATGTATCTTTATTAATATTTCAACTCTACGAAATGTGAGTACAAAATATCACACCAAGTTGCACTGACTACAAAGAGCATAAGTAATGTTTGCAACCCTCAGAAGACTGTTCTTTCCTTCTGCTCTCAAACACACAGCGATTTAGGGAGGATATGGTGTTTTCACAGTGGCATCTCAACACTATTTCTGCCTTACCGCAACATAACTCAGTATTACTGAGAATGGAACTGCTTTTATGTTTGAAGCCCATTTTCTCCTCTGTGGATGTCTGGTTTCCACTCAGGTGTAACAGTCAATTCAAGAACAAAAGCAGTCGCCTGTCTGACCGGAAAAGACAGAGATTATAATTATGCAACATAACCCTGACATACTTGATGTCTAGACCAGTTATTGACAGGTCAGTGCAGGTCAGTCATTTGCATCATTGGGGCTTATACGCTTCCTTACATGAAGGAGAAACCACGATACTGCAGTGCATGTAGTTCAGTTCTGACTAGTTGATACAATCCCTTGGTCTTTGCATATCCTTGAGCAGCTGTTGAGTGGGGTCATCGGAGTACATAAATCCTGCAAAAGCATCAGAGTCTGATGTTAAATATAAAACAACTTTGCACTGTGTTCACTCAGCTACCAATGACCCACAAACTCTGCAATTAATTTACTCTTAGAGTCATATTTGCATTAATATGATGGGAACTGGATGAAACTCGGTTCAGCAGCAGTGCATTTGGTGACAAAGTTATTCTGGGGAATGTTTTCTTCTAGCAAACATCCTCCCTCCAAGTTTCTTATTCAAAAATCTTCACCGGGGGAAAAGTGCTGTCAAGGCAGTCATTTGAGTTTAAGCGGCAGACCATGGGACACCTGGCGCACACAAAATTTACAATGCCTCCCCAACTCCTGTCTATCCCTGCGCTTAGTGGTGGACACTTCCAGGTTCCATTAACCTTCAGATGAATGAGTATGCTGCCACAGCCTGTGACAGCATAGTCCTGTGACTCACAGGAGCCTGATTGAAAACAGAGTTTGGGTCAGCAAGCTCCGTCTTTGCATCCGCCAGACTCATCCCGCTTATCGTCTCCTCTGCCCTCTGCCCAACCACTTCCCTAATATAAATTTTGTGTGTTCGTATGACCTGTCACACAAAAGGGTCATTGTGAATACAGATTGCGCGCGTTTAAACGTGTGGCACGAATTTGCTCTGACTTTCTTCTGCAAGTCAGCACAAACAAGAGTTACAGCGGCTGTTAGTCAGGGGAAAATAAAGCACTTGGAACTACTGATTTTATCTTAAATGAAATAACAAAAACGGAGAGGTATTACATTTTATACTGATATATGGTGCCGCAGCATGTGTAGAAATGAATACAGCAGATAGGATCCAAGCATTGGAGCTCCAGACATGCAGTACATCATAATTCATGAAAAATTAAAATTGTTTTTGTGTTACTTCATATAGCATTTTGTTTTCAGCTTGCTGCGCCTCTACTCTGATATGCACTTGCATTTGAAACAGCAGATCACTAATGCACCATATTAACTGCACCTGGAACTATTTAAATTTGCGAGGAAAATGCAGTTCTTTTTTTTTTGATGGCACCACTACAGTGTTAGCAGTAAACATGTATCTTATTTAATATATCTCAAATGAATGCCATAAAAAAGTAATTTGCATTCAAATTTGTATAATTCGTTTTTTTTGTAGTGTAGATTATCAGTGGATTGTAAACTAAAGATGTAAAAGTGTTACATTTATGTCTTTTTTAGAAATGTTTTCCACTTAAATATTCATCAGTCTCATAATTTGCAGAACCAATTCACTTTAGTCGTACATACAGAGCAAATGGACAACTTTTGTGTTTCTACTTCACCTACCACTAGTGATAATAAAAAATAAGGACAGAAAATGAAGATTCTTGTTAAGAACCACAAAAGAAAAGACTAAATGTGTATGATGTTAGGCTCCACACAGTTATTACTGGAACTACTTTCTAGTGAAAAAAAGTAGTCCCCACAAAAAGCGTGTGCAGCATTTCCTGTAGATTATTTACAATACGGTTCATTATCTGTGGAAACAAGGGTTTACTTGCTGAAAACAAAAAGTAATATAATTGTGTTCTTATTTTTGTGAATCCAGAGAGTCAATTAGGACCAGACTTGCCACCACAGTGGACTTGAAGGCGGTAGCAGAATGTGTTGTGTTTTTAATCAGGGCGAGTAAAGATTAAACTTTCTGTAGTGCTTTAATTAAAATAGTTATGCAAGTTATGTGCTGTAGAGCTTTATGGTCGTTGTTTTTAATGCTAGGCTAAGAAACAAAGTCAACCACATTTGCTTGGTGTTACTTTGTGATGTCGCGGCCTATAAAGGATTGGAGCTAACCAAACCATGATGGGGGTGAATGTGAGACCTGAGAGTTGTTCTACTTCTACACATGAGAGCAAATCAAACACCTCTAAGGTAAGAAAACGCGCTGCCACTAATAAAACTTCGCAGAGTCTTTGCTTTACTGTGAGTTATTCACAGGTGCGTGCAGAGCCCCCAGCTGTTTTTAATTTCACTGATTAGTAATCACTGGGGCTATAGGAGACAAACAAATGCCTTAGAGCGAGACGTTTGACTTACGTTTCTGCTCTACACATCACATATTAATGCATTTGTTGGCAAGCGTCATGACTTTCATATTCAGTAGGCTGGTGCAGTGTCTTTGTTTTGGGGACCTCCGCTGTGTCGAGTGGTCGATAGATACTGCAGAGAGAGAGTTTGTCTCCGCGTGTGTGTTGTGTTTGTCGTTATTTATTGATGTGTGTGTGGAAGCAGACTTCATTTTTGTTGTTGTTGTTGCTTGTTTTTTGTTTTGTTTTCACTAATATTTATTGATCGTTTTCGTAGTGAGGATTTGACACAATCTGCACAAATGCACTGATAAACCAGGGTTTGAACTTTACTCAAACATTATTAATTTACCCAATGTTTTTTGACCCTCATGCCACCTTTTTAGAAAGTAATGTTCTTCTCTTTAAGTGCAATACATGTGCGCTCTATATAAATATAATGCAGCTGTGCAATTTTAAACATTAACCATATGATTTAGAATTTTATTTATTTATTTTCCTTTATTTAACCAGGTAAAAAAACTCATTGAAATGTAAAACCTCTTTCAAGGGTGACCTGGCCAAGATGGCAGCACAGAATGTTACTCCAAACACACAAGAAACAAGTAAAATACGATCAAACACTGCAGGGATTTACATGAGTGCAATCACAAGAACCTAATGTATTTATTACTTATTTCTCTGTCTTTTATAATTGTCTTGAATTCTCCCAGAGCTACGAGATGTGTCAATTTCAAGTCGTTCTGCACAGAGTTCCAGGTAGACGGGGCAGAAAACTTAAAAGCCTTTTTGTCCAGTTCAGTTTTGAAAAGAAAGACAATGTGCGACGGCATATAAGGAATGATGTACACGATAGCTGCAGCCAGTAATAAAACGCAAAGCACAGTGGTATACAGATGATACATAATGATGAGATTTACTTGGTGGGATAGCACAGCCTGGGGTATTTCAATTACTGAAAACCTTGAATTTTGCTTTATTTTTATGTTCTGTAACGCCAAATACTCCCTCTCTGCACCTTAAGTGACAAAAATGTCATCTTTATAAATGGCTATAAACTAAATTACAACTAGCAATGATCAGCCATAGGCTTAATTTTTTGATACTTTCTGAATAAGCAACCACTTGCTGTAGTGGCAAACACAAACTTAATTTCAATCATTCGCTGTAAGCAGGTTCCAATGGGCTTGACTCGTAAGCACTGTATCAATTCTTCAATCACCAAGGCAAGGAGGAGTCATGTAAAGGGCTTGCACATTTATTTCCACTTGCTGACATTCCGGGTTACATTTCCATCCACATATATCCAAGCTTCTCTTGGATCAACAACACATATAAATATTTCCTTGACGTTCCCGTTGTGGATGACGACTTAGATTTTACAGTAACATAGCGGTCAAAAAACCTTTTTACACCAACCCTAGCACAACAGTGCCACCTGCTGAATTACCAGGAAACTTACATATATGCCAAACAGAAAGAAATGGTAAAAATAATGATGAATATTAAAAAATATAAATATGAGGCTAGGATCTCAAAATGAAAGCATAATGATTAGAACGCGTCTTTGTATGTTCTCATGACAGGGAGATGCAAAACAGTGTTTACATGGTGACACAGTGTTTTCGAAACAACATGTCATTGGAACAGAAGTCAATGTTATCAAATATTACAGATATACAAACCTTTTGCTAGTTGCATTGCTGACGAAATCACTTTGTCACTTCAGCACAGCAGGCTTTCCCTCCACAAACTGGCAGATTTCATGTTTGCCAATATTTGCAGCGGCAACATCATTCATTCATTCACAGGAAACCACTGAGAAAAAGGGATTATGAAAGGTGTATTTCCTCATCAGTTAATATTCTGTCATTTTAGCTTGAACAATTTAGGAAGCAAGAGCCTGTATCAAATAATAAATAAATAATGTAGCATATATGTATGTATATATATGTAGCACATATATATATATATATATATGTGCTACAGTTTCACAAACATATAAATAGGGGAATTCTGAGAGCCCTTGAGGATTTTGTACTGAATCACTAAGAGATCAATGAGAGTCACGCTTAATTTTAGTGACACACTGTGGGTTTTCTGTGACTGTAATCCTCACTAATCACAGAAAGATAATTTTTATTGCAGTTGTGATTGTTTCACTGCTTATTTCAGATTCATTTATCTGCAGTTGCAGGTGGATGATGCGTCAGCATCCACTTACGATTCTTCTGCCAATCACATCAATCCCGAGTCAATAATCCTTCTATATCCTCACTTCAGGCGAATTGTGTAGATCTCAGGTCTTCACAATTCATCTCCATCAAGCTTCCTGCTGTGAGAAGAGATCTTAGAATTGTGATTAGAGCTTAGAATTTAATCCCAAACACGTGTAGGATTATCATACAAGAGATGGGATCTTTTGTAGTTTACAGAAAATACCCAAACACAACAAGTAATTGTTGAATAGATTTTTATAATAATGATAATATTTGAGCTATCCAGGGTGTACCCTGTCTTTCGCCCAGCTGGGATTTGCACCCACACCCTTGTGACCCTCATGCAGAGGATATAGCGGTAGAAGATGGATGGATAATAATATTTATAACTTTTAATAGAACAATCTACAGCCAGCTGAGGCACCCCCTTGTCTACATTGCAGCATGTACTGTATATGCAATGATTGGAAACAAAAACATTTACAATCACCAGCGAGACAAAACAAGATACTTAAGACATACAAAAAAAGTGTAAAATCAACATAAAGGGGTATAAAACATCTGCAAAGTGGTTCATTCGAGTAAAAAGACACACAATCTCTTTTAAAATGGATTACGTTGCATCACAAATTGAACTAAAATATGTGGAACTTGCAATTGTAGATAAAGAAACAGCCACAGAGCAGCTCTTGGCGTAAATCAGTGTGTTTAAAAAAAAAAAACCAAAACAAGAATGATGAAATCCTTAGCTGAAAAGATTTTGGCTCCTGCTGTGCATTCAACAAGCATCACATGCAATATTATATTTTGGTAGGAGAGGAAGCTTTCTTTTTGATCCTTAGTGTCACACACAATCCCCCAGAGACTCCCAGCATTCACTTTTGCATGATGAAAAACAGTGAGACAAAAGTCCATAGATTTTTGCACAAAATAATGAACATGAGAAGAAGCTTGACTGCTTTAGTCACATGCGGGCAACCACTAAACAGAACAAGATGATGTCATACTGGGTCTATGGAAAGGCTGACAAAAGAGTGAGGATGTCTGATAATGACCGCAAATACAAAGCACATTAGATGAGTGCAAATTATTACTCTCTCATCTGATGTTAAACACTGATTAAAAGCTGAGCACTCAATCAGGGCTAATTGATTATTATTTATAACATGTCAGCCAAGGCTAGAAGAGTCTTTCATTCTCAGGATGTGTGCTAAGGCTTAAAATCTCACCTGCCACTGTAATTATCAGAGGCCCCCCTGTTATCTCACCATTACTGAGTACCAGTACTGCGGGCTACTAAAGATTGAGTTGGCTCAACTGCTGTAATCACTGTATATCCTCAATTTTAAAAAAAAATATGTATTACAACAATGTCTCAGCACAGTTACTCTCTAGTAATTTATATCAATTATAGTCCATCACATTTAACATATTAAACAGCATTTCTTTAATTGTCTATATCAATATTGACGTAATGTACTGTATATTTGCTCCAAGTGATGGAGGGATGGATTATAAATGTTTTTTTGAAGCACAGTCTCTTACGTGTCATTTCAGCCACTTCCTGTTGTTTATACTGTGGTAACGTCTTCCATCGCCCTCTGGGCCAAATCATTAGGGATGACAGTGATAGGAAATAGTCTTGTCAAGTGTGATTCATGCCTCCTTCCTCTACATCGCCTCCTCCAGAGGGATGCGACATCCCTCTAACACGCATGGTGCCAGTATGCACACCTCTCAAGTGCAATTCAGGAAGCTGTTGTGAAGCAGATATGTTCACCCACAACACAGACTGCCCTGCTTCATGTTCATTGTAACTGACCAACATGTCCGTCCAACTACAGTATATTGAAATTTAAACATTAGAGGGAAACGGTGAGCAGTGATACGGGGGAGTAGTTTGGGAGTTAATCTCTTTTTGGTTCTCTGCTGTACTGACAGGTATTGTGATGATGATTGGATTTTGTGTCATAATGTTGTAGCAGCTTCAGTTTAATACTAATTTTGTAATCGATTCAAAAATGATAAAGCCACTTGAAACACTTGACACTGTCAAAATATTTAAGGACCAGTCTGTAGGATTTAGTGGCATCTAGAGGTGAAAATGCATATTGCAACCAACTGGCTGCATGGAAGAGAAAAATAATGAAAAGATAACAGTTTCTGTTCATAGACACCCCCTAAATTCTACACACTGGACTGACTTTATGTTCTAATGAAAGGTTGAGATGATTCATTGTTCAGCCCCAGTCTGGGTGCCATTTAAAAACTGTGAAAGTATCAAAACACTCAAATACAGCCTGTGCTTATTGAGAAACTGTGTTGTAATGTAGTCACCACTCTCATTCATACCCTCTGCACAGTCCAGCTGCTGCACACACTCCCTAATGTTTTATCAACACAATCCCAAACTGTCATTCCATGTTGAGCATGAGTGAGTATACTGCACAGCTCTCACAGTGATAGTAATGATGGATGGGTCATGATTATCGCATTATCGATGAGTCATTTTATTTAATTAAGTTGTATTCAGTATCAGGTCAGACATGAAGGGTCATGAGGCATCTACATAATGTATTGTCTATGGAGAAAACACACAACTAGAAATACAACTTTTTGTGTTTTGGAACACCGTTTTAAGATCATTCAAGGCCAGAAATGAGTCATTTCAAATTTAACAATGTGGTTTATGTATTCAGATATGTCGTACTTGCAGTTTGGCAGTGACATCGTCACAGTTGAACAGCTCCGCTTATGCTCGGTGCTCACAGTGCCCGGCACAAAATACCCTGTTCTTGCTAGATCAAATTATACTGAGGTAGAGTTTTGGTACTTGAAACTAATTTCGCAGATGAAGCAAATTTTTTTTGTAATGAAACACTGTAAAAGTGCAAAAATATGGCACCATTAAGACCAGTTTATTACATTTCCTATGCTTTAATGTTTTTGCTATACTCAGCATTAAGAACTGACTGCTCATCCATGGGTTCAGATTAAGCGCATAATCCCCACCATTTGCAATCATTTCACAGCAAGAGGGTTTTTGTCTTTAAAATTCACACTGCGTCGCAGAGAAATCAAGAGCGCTGCTCTCTAAAATCCTGCCTTGTGGACTTGTTTGTTGAGTGCTCAGAAGTTCAACTTTGAGCCAAAGTTGGACGAGTTTATCCTGAAATGCACATTTTTGTCACCATTGTCGGGCAGATTCAACAAACAAGCGAAAGCCTGTTTTTGCACCAAACACAACGAGTCATCAGCCTCTCGATACTTGGCCTAGATCCAAACTGTCACATTATTTACTAAGGCACACATCTAACAGCTCAGAGATGTGCTGAGAGCAGCACACTGTCAGACCACCCAGTATCTATGAAAAGTATAATATTATCAAGGTACAAAACCCAGACAGAGTTGAGTTCAGAGAGACACAACAGTTTAATCTCATGTTTGGCAGAGGGTCCTGCCTATTGAATCCTTCCTGTTTGTGCAGAACTTTATATTGGCTGTGATTGAGATCAAAATCACCAAGGGACTATAAAAGTAAGGCTTTTTCTTTTTAACTTAAGAGCCCCTATTCTGTTTATGAGCTAACAGCTTTTATGAGGCTTCACTCGACGATAAAGTAAATGCACAAACACCATTAGTCCTATAATGGTGCAGCTGTTGTCCCTTTTTGCCCCAACATCAGATACCGTTTTCATTCTTCTGTCTTTCACACTATACACTCAAGCTGTTCTGTTTATCGCTTCATCATTTGAGGATGTTAGTGCATCTACTGCAGAAAAACACAAGATTGAGGGCAGTGAGAAGAAGAGAGCTCCAGTCATGTAAAGCTCTGCACAAACAAGCGGAAAATCAAGGAGTTTGCTCTCTCTGCTGGAGGGAGAAATTGTCAGCTACGGCATGCAACGACGGATTTTTCTATTATCTTACGCAGGCACACGCACACACACACACACACACACAGGTTTGTGCAGCTATCCTCTTACGGACTCCGCATTGACTTCCATTCGTTTGTACAGCCTTACCAAAGCCTTATCCCTAACCTTAACCATAACTAGTTAATGGCTTACCCTAACCTTTACCTAACCACAATTCAAATCTTAGCCTTTAACTTAGCCAGTTCCTTAGAAATGACGTTATGCCTCTTTACGACCAGGTTTTGGTCTCCATGAGGAATACTAGTTCCTACAAGGTCAGTGTAAAGGTTCCTAATGAGGTAACAAATACAAGTATACACCCACACCACACACAGCTATAACTCCAGGAAACCACATCCCATTGTTGTTTCTCTGCCTTTAGTCTTCCCATTATGGTGGTAACAGAAACGATTAGTAGAGTTTAATGAGCTCTGCGGAGATGAGCGTTCTTTCTGCTGCTGTCTGCTTCACAGCTACAGAACGCCTGCGGCCCAACTCCATGGAACGAATAATGTGTGCTCCTCTGTCTCTTTATTGGGAACAGTAGGTGGGAAAAGCTTGGTGACTCGTCCTCGTTTGATGTTCTCGTGATTATATGCGTGTGTTATACAGGCAACATGCTCAGGGTTTGTCGCGTCCATGACCTGCTGTTTCTTCACGAGCGTCACTGTCTTCCCTCCTGTACTGTGTTTTCTTGATTATGTTGACTTCAGTTATACAAATACAGTTGGTTCAATCCTGATTACATGACGGAGGAGTCCGTCAGTTCTGCATCCATCAGTCCAAAGATCGACACCCTTTGAAAAGAAAATAATTTGAATATTTGATTGACAATAAGGCATAAACTAATGATTGTTATCATTACCACTTAATCCACAGACTAATTTGTGGCAGTCCTTGAAAAATTATGAAATTGTTTATTATAAAACAGACTAAGTTTCTTCTAAATAACAAATCAGTAGATCGCTGTGAACAATTTAAAATAATTTCAGTTTCGAGGCATTAATGTTAGTAAGCAAGTACTGTTGTATTGTATTGATGTCTGTAGGGGGCAGTGTTGTATAGCACTACTACCAGACCATGCACTCAAAGTTAATGCTTTTGTATATTACATTCAGTAAGGTAAGTCCTTAAGGCGGTGAAGAAATGTCATTGAACTACTTGAGAGACTACTTGAGAATTGTAAACACATTAATCACAATTTCAGCTGAAATAGACACAGCTATATAACACAGGCACTAAGTTGTATACTCATTTACTGAAAGTCAACAAGTGAAAATAATGTTCTCAATTGAACACTGTTTCATATTCTGTGCACATGTTGTGGTTATATATAATTAAGTCCAGTTTTTTTTAGTAATTAACACCAACATTTAAAAAGAGTGGATGAGTATGACCCTGTTCACTTCAGTGCACTGCAGCAAGTTTAAATCTGACACTAGAAAGTCCTCAGAAATGGATTTTGGGATCTTTTCTCTCCATATTTCTCAAAATTGTGCTGATGTGAGCAGCTCCCACAAAATAAGCCTCTGTTATCTGTACTCAAGCCTGCCTTGTGCCTTGTGCCTTCTGCCTCCTGCCTCCTGTGCCTTCAGATTTGTAGCATACATTTATTAAAACATATTTCATTGTTAGTGATCTTATTTCTACTTGTGCTTGCATCGCTCCCTCTTGAAAAGATGAAGGCCTGATGGGATGCCGCGGTGACCTCTACTCCTCATTTGTTGCGCTGTTGCTGCTTTGGAGGAGAACAAGGCGAGCATTTGCTCGCTGGTGATTTGACAACGAGGAGGGAGAAATAAGAGAGAAGGCAGAGCGAGAAAACAAGACAGGGAGAAATACACGAGCGGAGTCACAATGACAATTTTATTTCCGTTCTATCCACCACTAACTACAGCATTTGTAATTTTGATTTTTCTGTCATACCTCTACACAATTACCTCTCTTTCATCACTTTTCAGGTTTGCTGAAGGCAACTTGTGAGATTTTACTGCAGTGTCGAAAAGACCCAGGTTTTTTAACCCAGTCTGCATCGAGTTTGCTCGTTCTCCCCATGTGCGAGTGGGGTTTCTCCGGGTTACTCTGGTTTCCTCCCACAGTTGGAGGTTAAGTGGACACTCATGTGGAGGACAAAGCGGTGGACAATGTTACTTCAAAGGCTTAACGATTGCTGTATTGATTACACAGCAAGCTGTGTTTGACGTTTATAGTGTAATGGTGACTGTGTGTGCGTGTGTATGAACTGTCATACTGTAAGGAAATGAATTATATTGATTCAGTGCATGGTGAGAGATTCCCCGTGAGCTTCAATGATCAGTAGCTAATGAAAGGTTATTCTGTCGGTGACAGTTCCTCTGTAGTGGTATCTTTTTTTAATCTGTTCCAAAAAGAAAATCAACATATGTGGAACTTTATTTCAGTAAATGAAATTGTAATTATATAGTTAGTTTATGTCGTCATGGATGATTTTAGATTTGCAGTAGTTTTAGATAGCTCATAAACAACTGTTTTTGTTTAGTTCAAAACTAGAGTGTATTGTCTTTGTGAAGATTTGTGTCTGAGATGTTGTATAGGATTACACTAGATTTTCTTTTATCAGAAATCGAAGCCTGGTTATATTTCCCTGCTTCTGCCTTATGGTCTTTTACTGTGCTAATCCTATAATACTCAAATTAATGGCAAATAATCTATATATTACAAGACTCCAAATCTCCATCTCCAATTTGTATCCTTTTGTAGCTGGCCTCATAATATCTCTTGTATCAAAGCTGTGCTGCCGACTCATTTAAACATTTAAAAGATATAATGAATTAAACATTACAAGACTCAATAAACTGTGCTTCACTTTAGTTTTTTTATGACGTAAACTGGAAAAAAAAAAAGCAGCATTACACCAAGTAGTGCTTGCATGTTCACTGTTTGACCAGGAGAGGGCACCAAGACTATGCAGCTGAAATCACACCTGCCAAAGCACAAATGAAAAAGTGGAATCACATTACATTATTAGGAAGTGAAAACATGTTTTTATGCCTTCAGATCAACCAAAATTAAACATAAATTGAAAAAATGGTAAAGAACAGACTCACTCTCTGACTGAAGTGCACAGGTCTGTGAACCAAGCCGACAACCAGACCTCTCACGTAATTAAACATCACACATCTCCTCAATTTTTACCTTGAGGGAATACAGTCTTCTTCTTCAGCCCCCTCATTCCCTTCTTATCTTCGACGCCTTCAATGTCGACTTATCAAATTGGCGCCTGGAAGCTTGTTTGCTTGGAAATGTCAGCAAATGTTGAATTCTTTTTGGTTATGCAACATATTAATCTATACTCTCTTTTTTTGTGTGTGCATAATCTTTACATGTGCAATCTTAAAGACTCCATGCAAAGTCTTGGATCAAAATTCTTTAAATTTAGCAGGTTGGATTTTTTAATTTGTCAGAGATGTTTTCAGTAAAACACAAGAGATTTAATGTAGTAAATTGTGTATCAGACGACCTTTGCATCGCCGCACCCATCTCTTTCCTTCATTACTGACTAAGCTGTAACTGCGAGGTTCAGCGAAGTTTAAATGCTAGAAAGATGGATAATGAGGCATTAGGGGTTTGTGCATTAGTCATGAGAAACACAAAAAATACTTAAAAGGTGCGAATATATTGATATTTGGTTTCATTATCCAACATTTCTAGCATGTGGGTGGCCTCGGAAATAGCTGCGGTGACCTTTCAGAGGCCGAGGGGGATTAATGGTAAATGGAAGAGGATTGAGGAAGTGTGTGTGTGTGTATGTAATACAGTAAGGCCAGCTCATTTATAATGTGGGAGCCTCGCTGAAGAGGAAACCTGGAAGGAGGGGTTTGCCAGGGACAAGGACAAGAGCAGGGAAACAAAAACAGGATGACTCTCTGGCCGACATGGAACATTCTGGACCAAAGGAGGCGTTGAAAGAGAAATTTGATGACAGTGTGACAATAGGAAACGCAGATCTTCCACTGTGTTATCTCAGTAAGAAGGAAGGAAGAAGAAATAGTCTGTGTGTGATTTCATGACTTAATGAGCTACCTAGGCTTGGGTTGTTTTTTAATTTAGTACCTTTTTGTTGTTGTATAATACCTTTTCCTGCATGCTAAAGCAACGGTTGCTCAGTGGTAGAGTGAGTTGTCTTTCAACTTGAAGGTGGTGGGTCAATTCCTGGCTCTGCTAGTCTACACGTCGATGTTTTCCTTGGACGAGACACTTGGCTTTTGACAGCGTGTGAATGGGTGAATGGCAAAACTGTCGTGTAAAGCTTTGAGTGGTCATCAAGACTAGAAAAGTGCTATATGAATAAAAACTAAAGCAATATCAGTGCAGTTTTAAAGATATTGACCAGACAAATGACAAATGATGCTCTGCACACTCACAGCCTATTTATGGACGATTTTTGTATTTGTGTCTCCCTCTAGCTGTGCAGTCTCTGAACAGCCTGAATGACCAGATTGCAAGCTTCATGGTGACTGGACCAAAGTCCGTGGAGCAGGAGAAGCACGTCTTCCCTCCTAGTGAGACGGAGACCCTGCAGAAGTCCATGACCCTGATGAGGCACCTCCTCGTGGATGCTCAGGTACATGAAACGTTTGGGACTTCATTCATGAAGAACGCAGGAAACGAGAAGGCAGGAAAAGAGTGACTTCACTTAAGGCAGTGTGAGCTTTGATAAAAATTAAACTCCAACAACATTACTTTCAGCAAAAGCTCGCAGTCAATGACTGCGGTGAACCGTTGGTCAATTGCAATTAAGAAAATCCATTTCAAAGATTAGCTCTGTATCACATCCACCACACGTCAGATGATTTTTGCTGCGTCACATTTGCTGTATGTGGTTGTCATGGCACTTACATCTGAGACGTGTAAATGTGTAATTAATTAGATTAATCAGGAATTCAAACAACAGCAGCTGAAAAGGAATAATTTGTGTCAGTTATTTTATTTTATTTTATTTTATTGGCGAAGTGATTTACTGCTTGATGAACCTAATTATACTTAAGGAATAATTAGTTGTAAGTATTCATTAGTGGACAATGCTATATAGTTACACGGTAACTGATAAAAAACATCCTGGCGAACACTGGTTGAAGAAAGAGCAGAAACCTTGCTTTTGCAGATATGTGGCAGACTTAGAGTGTGGGAAGACGCTTCTTGCTTAATTTTGCACCTGTGCAAATAGTTTGTGAAGATTCAGGATGGGACTACTAATCTTCTTCCAGAAAAGTGCCTCAGATGAAGTGAAGTTTGTGCAAAAAGGTTGTAACAACAAGGTTAAGTGTCCTCCGTCAGAGTCGACTGCCACTTACATTCTCACTGTGCAATGACTTATCTGCAGAACTGAACACAGTGCCGGGGAAATCTTGTAGCAGTTAATTTATTTCTTCGTGCCCAGACCCTCCCTTGACTGCATGTTTGTTAAAAACCTCTTATTCAGCGATGACCCCAGTGTCCTCAAAACTGAATTTTCTACAGCATCAATCATCCAAGTGCAGCTGTGAAAATGTCTGAGGACTGATGTTTGTGTACTGCTAACGTGGCACCTTTTGTTAACAAATGAACTTGCTGAACCATTATTGCATTGTCAAACAAAGACGATGGGGACATGACATAATTGGCAGCCTTCCCTGTGTGTGCATAATCTCTCTCTCTCTCACACACTCCCTCCCTCACTTTTATCCCTGTGCGTTTCATTTGTTCTCGCTGATTTCACGTTACCTGGACAATCAGTGGAGGAAGGATGCAGCCAAGTCAAAAACCTGATTAACCTGGGTGGAATACTTGGTGGTTACTTTATTACACGGTGTCACACATTTAGCACGTGAGCAGCAGTGTAACAGATGTTAAATGAAAACATTCATGAACTCAAATCTTCACCATGTTTCCTTAAACTTATAAATACACGGTGGTTGCTTCTTCTGTTTTTGCTATGTTGTCTTTTAGTTTCTCCGGCTCTCTCACTTTCCGTTTGTCTCTGACAATACACGGCACATTAGGACGGGAAATAAGGAAACCGCTAAGCAAATGGTGACTGACATTGAAAGTCATATTGCATTGTTGCTTACTCTGTAATTCTCTCTCGAAAAGACAGGTAGCCATCATTCTCTCAGCTAGTCAGACGCCACAAAGTATGGGACATGTCTGTCAGTAAGGGTCGCTGCCAATTTTCATTTCCTCAGAACACTAAGCTCCATACAGTATAAGCTGCATGAACACAGAATAAAAAGAACAAGAACTTACCCGGTGTTCCTGGTGGATCATGGACATTTGGCTGTATTCTACTTCCTGTCTCACGCCCAAATCCATTTATAACCATTTATCTAGTAGCTGCCTGAATTACAGTAAGAGTGACTATACTGTCATCTTTGTGAAAATGAGGCCATCCCTGATTGATTCCACCTGATATTCTGCTGTGACTAAAGGGTGGACACCGTGTCCACTGAGAACTCCATTAATGAATAGGTTATCCACTAATGTTTGGAAAGTAATCAAATATCTCTTCATCTTTGTTACTACTACATTATTATAACTTAGTATGTTATTTAACGAACCTCCTCTAATGTCCTGTGAGAAACAAGTAACAGAAAAGCTGTGTCATGTTGATCATGTTTTGCCGTGTCCATCTGGTTCAGCTGGGAGGAGTTTGGCCACAGAGCTTTTTGTCACGACCCTCCCTCTAACCCTCCTTCCCCGTGCTGTACCCAACTGCGACTCCATTAGCTCAGCTGTCACTCCTCAGGGGAGAGGAGTCGGAGGGGGAAAAAGTGAACGTTTGGGAACGGGGGGGGCCACGTAGATGCAGTTTGGAGGCCAGAAAAGGTGACTTTGAGTGGAGACACTGATAAATAAGATCCATCTGACTCTCTGTGACCCTCCACTCTGCTCTGATCATCAGTGAAGAGCTGCAGACGTGTTTGTCACTCACACGGAGAAGCAAAGCACACAGCATTCACTTCACTGTTGGAGTAAATGTGTAGAAAAACAATCCATTACAAAAAAAAACATTTTTCATTGCATTACATACATACAAAAGGTCAAAGTAATGTTTAGCCTTAAGAATATGTATTGAACACAAAGCACATCAATATTGTGAGCATTGCAGGCTGTTTTGAGGAAATCAATATTTTGTGCAATCTTGGATTTCCCTTAAAACCTTGTATTTCTCAGCATCTTGGACACGGTATTACTTAAAGGTTGTTGTTTGAAAATAAATGGATGGTAATTTGGCTTCATCAATCAATGTTTTCATTTGGTTTAATAATGGAGAAAAGGTGTAGTTCACCTGCATAGAAGGTTGCAGTTCCCACAAGCTCAATGTAGATTTTGAATTATTTCTTTATTTTTTTGCATGTGATGTGATGTAATATGATGTTTTGGTCTTTGTGTTCTGGTTTACCAAAACTTCCTCCCAAATCACTTCACATTCTATATATTATATCATCTTTTTCGGTTGAATGGCACACACATTTTTGCATCCTTTTGCATCTTTTCAGTTTTATTGTTTGGGTATTATCTATAGCTGGCCATATCACCGTCTGTAACTGTAACCACTAATCAGTTGAGTTATTGTTGTGTGGTGTAACTCCTAATACTCTTATTCGTGGCACAGAGTCATCAGCAAATTTCAGAATGTGTTTTCAAGGTCGTCATTTGTGATAGCTGTAATTCATTTAAAAGTCATCGAGAGACGCCAGAGTGGCCAGACGCATTTTTTTTTTAGCCTATTATAAATGTGTTACTGTATTTGCAGCAAAGCATGTTACATCTTTAGAAAACTATGAAGGCCAAACTGGACCAGCCATACACTTTAAAGACCTGTAAAGGAGGAACTATAGATGGACAGACATGTGGTTGTCTATAAAATGAAGGCTAAACATTACCAATAAAGCTAGGCCAAATACCATACAGTGCTCTTTTTAAAATATTACGTGATGTAAGTGCCGTTTGTCCAAATAATGACACCCTACTTTTAAAATCTATCATAATTGGGCCAATATAGTATCTTTGCTCTACACCTGAGTCTCTTAAAGTTAGGATAAACCCTGTAATTTAGCCAAAGCAGTTGCATTTCCTTCTGAGGTTAGTAAGATTCAAAACTGAGCTGAAAAGAGAGAACCATAAATCTGTCCAAGTGGACTTGGAGTTATTACTCCACATCAATCTTCTCATTGTTTTGTGTATTCTGGATACATTTCCAATTTGATATTTCAGCACAAAGGACTGGCAAATGCTATTACTGTTGCCTGGGGTCATTAATGGAAGAGGACAGGCTGTATAAATAGTGGGAGGAGGTGGCGTAGAGGCAGTGAGTGTGTGTGATGGGTCCGGCTGGGTCAGTCTGTGCCTCTCCAAATGGGGTCTCAGCTGGCCCTGCAGTGCATGGTATTTCCCATGCATAATACATCACCTAGGTCCCATCTGCCCTCTCAACCTTTCCTCTGACTCCACCCGGCCTGGCTAATGGGCTCTGCTTCAATGAGGGCCATACTGATATACTGCCTATTAAAGAGGGTGGAAATTGGATAATCCGTGTCAAAGTGGGTTTTGTCTTTTATTGTTGGAAAAAAAAAATACCAAGCAGAATTAGCTCAAGGTTTGAAATTGAAAATATGTCTTTCATATCAAGAGCAACTAGTTTGAATTTGAGGCTATTTGTTTGTCTTTATTTATATAATTTGAATTGTTTTATTCTTATTGTTATTATGCAGTGAGGTTACTTCTAGAGAGAAGGTCACCCTCTTCTCGTTTTAAATCCCACAGTCTGAAGAGTTCTGCCTTTAATGAAATGTCTCCTTCAGATTCAGTGAGGAATATATGTAAATTGGTGTCCTTTAATTTGCTTCTTTTAATCACATTTTTCGGGGTCATCGATATTTGTTGAAATACACAGTTTTACTCTTTCACGCTGGTGGATTTGGATCATAAGCAGATATTGAAAATGATGGCTTATCTTGTGAAGAACAAATTGAAAACTATTTAATGGAATACCACAGTGCTGAATGTTGCCCCCAGAGAAAAGAGCTTTCTGTCAGAGCCCAACAGTAATGTTATGGAAATTGTTGTCTGTCAGTGGGAAATAAAGTGGTGGAAAAACCCCCCCAAAAATTATCATTTGTTTCTTCTTAGATCTTGATAAACAGTGTTAAAAGTCACTTATTAAAAAAAAATAATGTCTTGTATATATTCTGACATTATAGCAAATGCAGTTTAAAATACTTGTGGGGGATGGTGTGAGGCCCCTAAATCATCACATGAAATTGTGACATATAGCTCCCAGTGCTGGGCTTTCATACTAGTTAAGGTGGATATGAATGGGTTTGAAGAATTTAAGTAAGTAAACACATATTTAAAGTACATAGGAGTGGAATGGTGAAGTTCACCCTGAGTGCTGTATTTTTACAGAACCTTTATTTACATATTAGTGTATGCTTAGCTGTCTGTCTATTAAGGGTTTAGGTTTTAAAACTAAAATGAAAATAACTAGTACCGCGCGCGGTTCTGAACGGGTTCGAGCCGACCCGCGCGAGTCGCCGTGTGCCACGGCTCCCCGCGCGCCTCGCGCTCTCACCCGTTCATTCACCGCGCGCGGTACTAGTTATTTTCAGTACTAGTTATTTTCAGTACTAGTTATTTTCAGCGTGTCCCCGCACATGTCGATCCAAATTTCGGGGGGGATCGGCAACGTATGGCAACGTTATAGGGCACTTCCTGTTTAAAATGGCCGACTTCCTGTTCGGTCAAATGCGCGTCCGTAAACGTGTTCAGGGAAGTTCCCTTGTCTTACATATCAAGTTTTGTGCAGATCGGACAATCTTAGAGTTGACTTCCTGTTTCGGGCATTCCACTTCCTGTTGGGAGGTCATCTTTTGCAGACATGCTCAGGACAGGTCCCTGGTGTGACATATAAGGTTTCGTGCAAATTGGACAACGTACGGCAAAGTTAGCGGGCACTTCCTGTTTAAAATGGCCAACTTCCTGTTCGTCTCTGGAAACATGTTCAGGGAAGGTCCCGTAACTCACATATCTAGTTTTGTGTCAATCGGACAATGTAAGACTTTACTTCCTGTTTCGGGCGTTCCACTTCCTGTAGGGAGGTGACCTTTTACAGACATGCTCAGGACAGGTCCCTGGTGTCACATATAAGGTTTTGTGCAGATCGGACAATGTACTGCAAAGTTAGAGGGCACTTCCTGTTTAAAATGGCCGACTTCCTGTTCGGTCAACGGCATCTCCGTAAACATGTTCAGGGAAGGTCCCGTAACTCACATATCTAGTTTCGTGTCAATCGGACAATGTAAGACTTTACTTCCTGTTTCGGGCGTTCCACTTCCTGTAGGGAGGTGACCTTTTACGGACATGTTGAGGAAGGGTCTGGGGTCCCACATACTAAGTTTCAAGTGGATACAACAATCCCTGTTGGAGCAGCATCAAAAACTATAAATGTAATTCTGTCTGCTGTCACCAGGGGGCGCTGTATTTGAAAATTAATATTTTCATATAGACGTGTTCAGGGCCGGACTGTCATCAATCCTTGCAAGTTTGGTTCAGATCGGACCAGGATTGGCAAAGTTGTAACAGTTTGTTTTTTTAGAATTTTCTACCACCACCAGGAGGCGCTGTTTTCAAAATGTACCGTTTCAGCAACACAGTCGTCTTCAGCAACTAACCATCATCAACTATAGCAAGTTTGGTTGGGATCAGACCTTCCGTCGCAAAGTTATAAGAGTTTCATTGTCTGTTGTGAAAAATTATTATTATCTCCAACTTTGGCGCCCCCTATCTCCTACGCCATACAATATTTTAAAAAGCTTTTGATAACTTTTGATGCTCAACTCGTCCACATTGATCTCACCAAGTTTGAAGGTGATCGCACAAAAGCTCTAGGAGGAGATAATTGAAATACAAGCTGTCATACTGTCTGCTGTCAACAGGGGGCGCTGTTTTCGAAATTGAATATTTTCATATAGACGTCTTTAGGGCCGGACTGTCATCAATCCTAGCAAGTTTGGTTCAGATCGGACCAGGATTCGCGAAGTTGTAGCAGTTTGATTTTTTGTCCCAAAAATCCGACTTTGCGTCGTTGCCATGGCAACACCGTTAAACGATTTGTCGTCATATTGATCACGCATCATCTACCATGTGTTTTGACTGTTGTCACCAATTTTGAGTGCGGTACGATTATCTGTGTAAAAGTTATTCCCGAAATCGTAAAAAAACTTTTTTTTGTGTATTTTCTTTCACCACAAGGAGGCGCTGTTTTCAAACTTCACCGTTTTTTCATAGACGTCTTCAGCCATGGCCCATCATCAATCATAGCAAGTTTGGTTTGGATCGGACCTTCCATCGCAAAGTTATAAGAGTTTTGTTTTTCTGATGCGAAACATCAGAATCATCACGAACTTTGCCGCCCCCTATCTCGCGCGCCATGCGACATTTGAAAAAACTTTTGATACCGTGAGCTCCTCAACTGGTCCACAGGGACCTCACCAAGTTTGAAGGTGATCGCACGAAAACTCTAGGAGGAGTTAGTTCAAATACCATTGCTGCAAATTCGCCAAAATCGCCAAAAAATCGCCAATCAACCCAAGATGGCGGATTTCCTGTTGGGTTTGGATCATGGTCATAATGTAATTTTTTCTTCATCCTGACCCACTACACATGTGTACCGAATTTCGTGCATGTGCGATATTTGTGTTGGTCATGGTGAATTTGGACAGGTGGCGCCGCACTTATTGGCCCCTCCCACATTCAATTTTCAACGCACATTCCCCGAACCTTTTTCAGACGTAAATTTACACCACGATTGATGCGGTCACAAAAATCTGTGAGTTTTGGGGTATGGGAAAGGCCTCAAAAAGGCGATTTACTTTAAGGAATAATAAGAATAACGAGTCCTCCTCCTCATCTTCCGTTCATTCGCCGCTTGTGGTACTGGTTATTTTCAGCTGCATCCCCGCGCAATGTCAGGCGTGTCCTTTTAAAATGGCCGTCTTCCTGTTGGGTGAAAGGCGTGTCCGTAAACGTGTTTAGGGAAGGTACCTTGACTTACATAACAAGTTTCGTGTGGATCGGAGAATGTCAGACTTTACTTCCTGTTTCGGGAGTTGTACTTCCTGTAAGGAGGTCATCCTTTACAGACATGTTCAGGGCGGGTCTGAGGTCTGAGGTCTAACAGTGTGATTTCGTCTATAAGTTGTTATTTTTGTGAAAAACAACTGATGGTATCAGAATTGAAGCTGAATTTTAGAAATAACTAGTTATTTTTGTGATAGAACATCTGATGGTATAAGAATTTAGGGTGCATTTTCTCTTTTTTCCCTCTGTTACTTTTTCTCTCTTCCCATTTTCCCTGTTTTTTTTTCCTTGGCCCCTCTTGCAGTACCTTTTGCCCCATCTTTCCCTTTCAGAGCAGCATGAGAAACTGTAAATGTTAGATTTGATAGATTTGTAGGCAAATGCCTCCATCATGTGGCGAACAAAGGTTACTGCACTGACGAACCACTCAGTAGAGTGGATCCTGTGTAGTGTTCTTATGTCAACACCATTGAACGATTTGTTATCATATTCAGCAAGCATCATCTACCATGTGTTTTACATGTTTTCATTCATTTTGAGTATGATACAATGAAATTTGTTAAAGTTATAAGGGAAATTGTGAACTTGTATTTTCTGTTACCACCAGAAGGCGCTGTTTTCAAAATGTACAGTTTTTGCATAAGCATCTTCAGCAAGATCCCATCATCGATCGCTAGAGTTTGGTTAAGATCTGACCTTCCATCGCAAAGTTATAAGAGTTTGTTGTTGTAGCGAAGTACCAGACGTCATATTGTCTGCCGTCAACAGGGGGCACTGTTTTTGAAAGTGAATATTTTTATATAGGCATCTTCAGGGATTGACTATCATCAATCCTAGCAAGTTTGGTTCAGATTGGAATAGCATTCGCAAAGTGGTAGCAGTTTGTTTTTTGTCGCAAATATCTGACTTTGCAGTGTTGTCATTGCAACACTGTTGAACAATTTGTTATCATATTAAGCACGCATCATCTACCATGTGTTTTGAATGTTTTCCCAAATTTTGAGTTTGATACAATGAAATTTGTTAAAGTTATAAGGGAAATTGTGAACTTGTATTTTCTGTTACCACCAGAAGGCGCTGTTTTCAAAATGTACAGTTTTTGCATAAGCATCTTCAGCAAGATCCCATCATCGGTCGTCACGAGTTTGGTTAAGATCTGACCTTCCATCGCAAAGTTATAAGAGTTTGTTGTTGTAGCGAAATACCAGACGTCATATTGTCTGCCGTCAACAGGGGGCACTGTTTTTGAAAATGAATATTTTCATATAGGCATCTTCAGGGATTGACTATCATCAATCCTAGCAAGTTTGGTTCAGATTGGAATAGCATTCGCAAAGTGGTAGCAGTTTGTTTTTTGTCGCAAATATCTGACTTTGTAGTGTTGTCATGGCAACACTGTTGAACAATTTGTTATCATATTAGGCACACATCATCTACCATGTGTTTGGAATGTTTTCCCAAATTTTGAGTTTGATACAAGGACATTTGTTAAAGTTATAAGGGAAATTGTGAACTTGTACTTTCTGTTACCACCAGGTGGCGCTGTTTCCAAAATTTACAATTTTTGCATAGGCATCTTCAGCAAAAGCCCATCATCGATCATCACAAGTTTGGTTAAGATCTGACCTTCAATCGCAAAGTTATAAGAGTTTGTTGTGTGTTGCGAAATACCAGACTTCCTAGTGTTTGCCACCACCAGGAGGCGATGTTTTCAAAATTTACAGTTTTTGCATAGACATCTTTAGCAAGGGCCCATCATCGATTGTCACTTGTTTGGTTACTATCTGACCTTCCATGGCAAAGTTATAAGAGATTGTTGTGTGTTGCGAGGAATCGTGATTTTCGCCAACTTTCCTGACCTTCTTCTTGTTCGCCGTGATACTTAATGAAAAGATTTTGATACCTTTGGATCCTCAACTTGTTCACAGTGACCTCACAAAGTTTCAAGGTGATCCCATGAAAGCTCTATGACAAGTGCGTTCACATACCATTGGTGCGAAATGGCCAAAATCTGCAAAAATGTACTTTCAATCCAAGATGGCGGCTTTCCCGTTCGTTTTAGAGCATAGGCTGCTTTGAATTTTTTGACCGTCCTGACCTAAGGAACGCGTGAGTACCAAGTTTAGTGCATGTACATTAAACGTGCTCCTCAGGAGGACAAGTTTTACGGGTTGTAAGAGTTTCGCCTTTTGTTGTGAAAAATATGAATGAACGCCAACTTTGGCGCCCCCTATCTCAAAAACCATGTGACATTTTAAAAAACTTTTAATAACTTTAGATCCTCAACTTATTCACAGTGACCTCAACCAGTTTGAAGGTGATCGAATTAAAGCTCTATGACAAGTGCGTTCACATACCATTGGTGCGAAATGGCCAAAATCTGCGAAAAATGTACTTTCAATCCAAAATGGCGGCTTTCCTGTTCGTTTTAGAGGTTCGGCTACGCTGACTTTTTTGACCGTCTGGACCTAACGAACGCGTGAGTACCAAGTTTCGTGCATGTACATTCAACGTGCTCCTCAGGAGGACAAGTTTTACGGGTTGTAAGAGTTTTGCCTTTTGTTGTGAAAAATATGAATGAACACCAACTTTGGCGCCCCCTATCTCGTACACCGAGCGACATTTTAAAAAGCTTTCAGTAACTTATGCTCGGCAACTTGTTCACAGTGACCTCACTAATTTTCAAGGTGATCGCACAAAAACTCTAGGACAAGTTCATTCAAATATCAGGTGTCATAGTGGCTGCTGTCACAAGGGGGCGCTGTTTTTGAAAGTGAATATTTTCAAATAGGTGTCTTCGGGGCAGGACTATCATCAATCCTAGCAAGTTTGGTTCAGATTGGACTCAGTTTCGCAAAGTTGTAGCAGTTTGTTTTTTTGTCACAAATATCTGACTTTGCAGTGTTGCTATGGCAACACCGTTGCGCCATTTGTTATCATAATAAGCACGCATCATCTTTCATGTGTTTTAAATGTTGTCACAAATTTTGAGTTTGATACGATTAAATATGTAAAAGTTATTACCGAAATTGTGTATTTGTTGTATTTTCTGTTACCACAAGGAGGCGCTGTGCTAAAAATGTACAGTTTTTCCACAGACTTCTTCAGCAATGGTCCATCATCAACCCTAGGTAATTTGGTTGGGAAGTGACCTTCTATCGCAAAGTTATAAGAGTTTTGTTGCCTGTGGCGAAAAATAAAAATTTTCACCAACTTTGCCGGCCCCTTTCTCGTACACCATGATACTTATTAAAAAGTTTTTAGCAACTTTAGATCCTCAACTTGTCCAAAGTGACCTCACCAAGTTTGAACGTGATCCCATGTAAGCTCTAGGACAAGTTCGTTCAAATACCGATGGTGCGATATGGCCAAAATCGGCAAAAAATGAATTTTCAATCCAAGATGGCGGCTTTCCTGTTCGTTTTAGAGCATAGGCTACGCTGACTTTTTTGACCGTCCCGACCTAAGGAACGCGTGTACCAAGTTTCGTGCATGTACATTAAACGTGCTCCTCAGGCCCACAAGTTTTAGGGGGTGGAGCAGTTATTTGTCCCGCCCACTTTCATTTTTTAACGCACATTCCCCGAAACACTAACAAACGTAAATTTACACCAGGTCTGATGCGCTTGCAAAAATTGGTGAGTTTTGGGGCATGTTCAGGGCCTCAAAAATGCGATTCATTTGGTAGGCGGAAGAAGAAGAAGAAGAATAACTCTTACGATTACAATAGGGTTCTTGCGCAACATTGTTGCTCGAACCCTAATAATAACTAGTACCGCAAGCGGTAATCAACGGGTTCGAGCTTGACGGCTCGCGGGTCTCCCTGCGCCCACCTCGCCGTGCGAGTCCTCTAGCTCATCTTCCGTTCATTCATTGCTTGCGGTAGTAGTTATTTTCAGCTTGGACTATTTTCAGCGTCCATGTGTTAAGTTAGAGGGCACTTCCTGTTTAAAATGGCAGACTTCCTCTTTTTCCTATTTAATTTAATTTAATTTAATTTAATTTAATTTAATTTAATTTAATTTAATTTTTAATTTAATTTAATTTTATGATTAAGTGCAATATAGGCTATGGTATTGGTATTGGTATTGGTTCAATATGTGCAGTAATTGCAAGTTTTAATAAAAATTTAACCCTCCACTTGTTTTTTTTATTTTGGCCCCCCGTGTATTTGACTTTGGCATTACTGCTTTACAGACATGTTCCGGGCGGGTTTGAGGTCTCACATATCAAGTTTCAAGTGAATACAGCAATCCCAATTAGAGCAGCATGAGAAACTGTAAATGTTAGATTTGATAGATTTGTAGGCAAATGCCTCCATCATGTGGCTAACAAAGGTTACTGCACTGACGAACCACTCAGTAGAGTAGATCCTGTGCAGTGTTCTTATGTCAACGCCGTTGAACCATTTGTTATCATATTCAGCAAGCATCATCTACCATGTGTTTTACATGTTTTCATTCATTTTGAGTATGATACAATGAAATTTGTTAAAGTTATAAGGGAAATTGTGAACTTGTATTTTATGTTACCACCAGAAGGCGCTGTTTTCAAAATGTACAGTTTTTGCACAAGCATCTTCAGCAAGATCCCATCATCGATCGTCACGAGTTTGGTTAAGATCTGACCTTCCATCGCAAAGTTATAAGAGTTTGTTGTTGTAGCGAAATACTAGACGTCATATTGTCTGCCGTCAACAGAAGGCACTGTTTTTGAAAGTGAATATTTTCATACAGGCATCTTCAGGGATTGACTATCATCAATCCTAGCAAGTTTGGTTCAGATTGGAATAGCATTCGCAAAGTGGTAGCAGTTTGTTTTTTGTCGCAAATATCTGACTTTGCAGTGTTGTCATTGCAACACTGTTGAACAATTTGTTATCATATTAGGCACGCATCATCTACCATGTGTTTTGAATGTTTTCCCAAATTTTGAGTTTGATACAAGGAAATTTGTTAAAGTTATAAGGGAAATTGTGAACTTGTACTTTCTGTTACCACCAGGTGGCGCTGTTTCCAAAATTTACAGTTTTTGCTTAGGCATCTTTAGCAAAAGCCCATCATCTATCATCACAAGTTTGGTTAAGATCTGACCTTCAATCGCAAAGTTATAAGAGTTTGTTGTGTGTTGCGAAATACCAGACTTCATAGCGTTTGCCACCACCAGGAGGCGATGTTTTCAAAATTTACAGTTTTTGCATAGACATCTTTAGCAAGGGCCCATCATCGATTGTCACTTGTTTGGTTAATATCTGACCTTCCATGGCAAAGTTATGAGAGATTGTTGTGTGTTGCGAGGAATCGTGATTTTCGCCAACTTTGCCGCCCTTCTTCTTGTTCGCCGTGATACTTGATGAAAAGATTTTGATACCTTTGGATCCTCAACTTGTTCACAGTGACCTCAGCAAGTTTGAAGGTGATCCCATGAAAGCTCTATGACAAGTGCGTTCACATACCATTGGTGTGAAATGGCCAAAATCTGCAAAAAATGTACTTTCAATCCAAGATGGCGGCTTTCCTGTTCGTTTTAGAGCTTCGGCTACGCTGACTTTTTTGACCGTCTGGACCTAAGGAACGCGTGAGTACCAAGTTCCGTGCATGTACATTCAACGTGCTCCTCAGGAGGACAAGTTTTACGGGTTGTAAGAGTTTCACCTTTTGTTGTGAAAAATATGAATGAACACCAACTTTGGCGCCCCCTATCTCGTACACCGAGCGATATTTTAAAAAGCTTTCAGGAACTTATGCTCGGCAACTTGTTCACAGTGACCTCACCAACTTTCAAGGTGATCGCATAAAAATTCTAGGATTAGTTCATTCAAATATCAGGTGTCATAGTGTCTGCTGTCACCAGGGGGCACTGTTTTTGAAAGTGAATATTTTCATATAGGCGTCTTCAGGGCCAGATTATCATCAATCAGAGCAAGTTTGGTTCAGATCGGACTCGGATTCGTAAAGTTGTAGCAGTTTGTTTTTTGTCACAAATATCTGACTTTTCAGTGTTGCTGTGGCAACAGCGTTGAACGATTTGTTATCATATAAAGCTAGCATCATCGACCATGTGTTTTGAATGTTTTCCCAATTTTTGAGTTTGATACGATTAACTCTGTAAAAGTTATTACCGAAATGTTTATTTTTTGGATTTTCTGTTACCACAAGGAGGCACTGTGCTCAAAATTTACGTTTTTTTCACAGACTTCTTCTGCAATGGTCCATCATCAACCCTAGATAATTTGGTTGGGATGTGACCTTCTATCGCAAAGTTATAAGAGTTTTGTTGCCTGTGGCGAAACATTAAAATTTTCACCAACTTTGCCGGCCCCTTACTCTTACGCCATAATACCTATTGAAAAGATTTTGATACCTTTGGATCCTCAACTTGTCCAAAGTGACCTCACCAAGTTTGAAGGTGATCCCATGAAAGTTCTAGGACAAATCTGTTCAAATATCATTGGTGCGAAATGGCTAAAATCAGCAAAGCATTTACTTTCAATCCAAGATGGCGGCTTTCCTGTTCGTTTTAGAGCATAGGCTACGCTGACTTTTTTGACCGGCCCGACCTAAGGAACACGTGTACCAAGTTTTGTGCATGTACATTAAACGTGCTCCTCAGGACCACAATTTTTAGGGGGTGGAGCAGTTTTTTGGCCCGTCCACTTTCACCAGGGGGCGCTGATTTTGACATGAAATATTTTCACATAGGTTTGTTCAGGGCCAGACTATCAACAATCCTAGCAAGTTTGGTTCAGATTGGACCAGGATTGGCAAAGTTGTAACAGTTTTTTTTTTTTAGTATTTTCTACCACCACCAGGAGGCGCTGTTTTCAAAATGTATTGTTTTCGGCAATATAGTGGCCTTCAGCAACTACCCATTATCAAACATAGGAAGTTTGGTTGGGATTGGATCTTCCATCGCAAAGTTATAAGAGTTTCGCTTTTTGTTGTGAAAAATAGGAATTTACACCCACTTTGGCGCCCCCTATCTCGTACACCATGAGACATTTTAAAAAACTTTTGATAACTTAAGTTCCTCAACTGGTTCACAGTGACCTGACCGAGTTTAAAGGTGATCGCACAAGAACTCTCGGATTTATTCATTCAAATACCAGAGGTCATATTGTCTCCGTCACCAGGGGGTGCTGTTTTTGAAAGTGAATATTATCATATAGACGTCTTCAGGGCCGGACTATCATCAATCCTAGCAAGTTTGGTTCAGATTGGACTAGGATTCGCGAAGTTGTAGCAGTTTGTTTTTTTGTCGCAAAAATCCGACTTTGCATCATTACCATGGCAACATCATGTAACTCTACGCCATCATATTGAGCACGCATAGTCTACCTTGTGTTTAGGGTGATTTTTACCAATTTTGAGTTTGATACGATAATCTCTGTAAAAGTTATTCCCGAAATTGTAAAAGTAACTTTTTTTTTTAGATTTTCTGCCACCACCAGGAGGCGATGTTTACAAACTTGACAGTTTTTGCATAGCCATCTTCAGCAAGGGCCCATCATCGATCACCACAAGTTTGGTTACGATCGGACCTTCCATCACAAAGTTATAAGAGTTTCGTTGCGTGTAGCGAGAAATTACAAATTTTCGCCAACTTTGCCGGCCCTTTTCTCGTACACCATGCGACATTTCAACTAACCATAAGCATCGTTAGATCCCCAACTTGTCCACAGTGACCTCACCAAGTTTGAACAGGATCCCATGTAAGCTCTAGGACAAGTTCGTTCACATACCATTGCTGCAAAATGGCCAAAATAGGCCAAAAATGGCTGTTCAACCCAAGATGGCGGCCTTCCTGTAGGACTTACAGCGGCGCTAGCACGGACTTTTTGGACCGTCCTGACATGCTTAACACGTGTACCAATTTTCGTGCATGTACGTGAAACACGAGAAAAATCGGCCTGATGAAAGCTGTTTTTCATTTTCGTAAGCCCCGCCCACTTTCAATTTTGAACGCAGTGTCCCCGAACTACTATCAGACGTAAATTTACACCAGGTTTGATGCCCTCGCAAAAATTGGTGAGTTTTCGTGTATGGGAAAGGCCTCAAAAAGGCGATTCATTTAGAGGAATAATAATAACTAGTACCGCAAGCGGTAATCAACGGGTTCGAGCTTGACGGCTCGCGGGTCTCCCTGCGCCCACCTCGCCGTGCGAGTCGTCTAGCTCATCTTCCGTTCATTCACCGCTTGCGGCAGTAGTAATTTTCAGCTTAGACTATTTTCAGCGTCCATGTGCTAAGTTAGATGGCACTTCCTGTTTAAAATGGCCGACTTCCTGTTTGGTGAAAGGTGTGTCCGTAAACGTGTTCAGGGACGTTCCTTTGACTCACATATCAAGTTTTGTGAAGATTGGAAAATGTTAGACTTGACTTCCTGTTTCGGGAGTTCTACTTCCTGTAGGGAGGTTATCCTTTACAGCACATATGTCAGAATCAAGGCCCGTGAATGAGTTATGTCTGCCCGCGGGATGATTTTGAATTACTATTAAAACCGGCTTGCACTATTATGTGCCCTCAGCACCATAATACTACAAATCCCAAGATGCACTGCGAGTGCGATCCCGTGTCATCATTCATGAACAGCATCACAGTCACAGTGGAGGACTAAACATTGCTGTCATTTTTCATCTCCCTCTCCCCCAAATAGACAAATAGAAAAGTAGACGGTGAAAACAGGGTTTTCAAGACAGGTGGGAGGCAGAATAATGTTCACCGAAGTAAAAGGAAAGCCTGTGTGTCTTGTGTGTGGAGACAGTGTGTCGTTATGAAAGAATATAACTTAAGAAGGCACTATGAAACTTGCAACTGTTTTGCACTTTTCAAGTTTGCATTAACTTCTAATTTTATTATAAAAGACAAACATTGGTGAGGATCAGAGCAGCACACTGATTTGTTTTGTAACATGCTGTTTCATTTTTGCATTTATCTTGCCATTGAGCTTTGAAGGAAAATAACATTTTGCTGTTTACCTGTTAAAAAGAAGAAGGAAAAATGTTTTCAATTTGTTACTGAAAGAGCCTTAAGAAAATATTGCAACTGATTTTATTTATATTTTGCTTAATTTAATTTAATTTAATTTAATTTAATTTAAATTAATTTAATGATTGAGAGCAATATAGGCTTTTGTATTGGTATTGGTTCAATATGTGCAGTAATTGCAAGTTTTAATAAATATTTAACCCTCCACCTGTACCATTTTTTTATTTTGGCCCCCCGTGTATTTGACTTTGGCATTACTGCTTTACAGACATGTTCCGGACGGGTCTGAGGTCTCATGTATCAAGTTTCAAGTGGATACAACAATCCCAATTAGAGCAGCATGAGAAACTGTAAATGTTAGATTTGATAGATTTGTAGGCAAATGCCTCCATCATGTGGCGAACAATGGTTACTGCATGAACAAAACACTCAGTTGAGGGAATCCTTTGCATTTTTGCCAGGCAAAACCGTTGAACGATTTGTTATCATATTCAGCAAGCATCATCTACCATGTGTTTTACATGTTTTCATTCATTTGGAGTATGATACAATGACATTTGTTAAAGTTATAAGGGAAATTGTGAAATTGTATTTTCTGTTACCACCAGAAGGCGCTGTTTTCAAAATGTACAGTTTTTGCATAAGCATCTTCAGCAATATCCCATCATCGATCGTCACGAGTTTGGTTAAGATCTGACCTTCCATCGCAAAGTTATAAGAGTTTGTTGTTGTAGCGAAATACCAGACGTCATATTGTCTGCCGTCAACAGGGGGCGATGTTTTCAAAATGTACAGTTTTTGCATAGACATCTTTAGCAAGGGCCCATCATCGATTGTCACTTGTTTAGTTAATATCTGACCTTCCATGGCAAAGTTATAAGAGATTGTTTTGTGTTACGAGGAATCGTGATTTTCGCCAACTTTGCCGCCCTTCTTCTTGTTAGCCGTGATACTTAATGAAAAGATTTTGATACCTTTGGATCCTCAACTTGTCCACAGTGACCTCACAAAGTTTGAAGGTGATCCCATTAAAGCTCTTTGACAAGTGCGTTCACATACCATTGGTGCGAAATGGCCAAAATCTGCTAAAAATGTACTTTCAATCCAAGATGGCGGCTTTCCTGTTCGTTTCAGAGCTTAGGCTGCTTTGAATTTTTTGACCGTCCCGACCTAAGGAACGCGTGAGTACCAAGTTTAGTGCATGTACATTAAACGTGCTCCTCAGGAGGACAAGTTTTACGGGTTGTAAGAGTTTTGCCTTTTGTTGTGAGAAATATGAATGAACGCCAACTTTGGCGCCCCCTATCTCGAAAACCATGGGACATTTTGAAAAACTTTTAATAACTTTAGATCCTCAACTTGTCCACAGTGACCTCACAAAGTTTAAAGGTGATCGCACAAAAGCTCTATGACAAGTTAGTTCACATACCATTGGTGCGAAATGGCCAAAATCTCCCAAAAATTTACTTTCAATCCAAGATGGCGGCTTTCCTGTTCGCTTTAGAGCTTCGGCTACGCTGACTTTTTTGACCGTCTGGACCTAAGGAACGCGTGAGTACCAAGTTTCATGCATGTACATTCAACGTGATCCTCAGGAGGACAAGTTTTACGGGTTGTAAGAGTTTTGCCTTTTGTTGTGAGAAATATGAATGAACGCCAACTTTGGCGCCCCCTATCTCGAAAACCATGCGACATTTTGAAAAACTTTTAATAACTTTAGATCCTCAACTTGTCCACAGTGACCTCACAAAGTTTAAAGGTGATCGCACAAAAGCTGTAGGACTAGTTCATTCAAATACCAGGCGTCATAGTGTCTGCTGTCACCAGGGGGCGCTGTTTTTGAAAGTGAATATTTTCATATAGGCGTCTTCAGGTCTGGACTATCATCAATCCAAGCAAGTTTGGTTCAGATCGGACTCGGATTCGTAAAGTTGTAGCAGTTTGTTTTTTGTCACAAATATCTGACTTTGCAGTGTTGCTGTGGCAACACCGTTGAACGATTTGTTATCATATTAAGCACGCATCATCGAACATGTGTTTTAAATGTTTTCCCAATTTTTGAGTTTGATACGATTAACTCTGTAAAAGTTATAACCGAAATTGTTTTTTTTTGTATATTTTGTTACCACAAGGAGGCACTGTGCTCAAAATTTACGTTTTTTTCACAGACTTCTTCAGCAATGGTCCATCATCAACCCTAGGTAATTTGGTTGGGATGTGACCTTCTATCGCAAAGTTATAAGAGTTTTGTTGCCTGTGGCGAAACATTAAAATTTTCACCAACTTTGCCGGCCCCTTACTCTTACGCCATAATACCTATTGAAAAGATTTTGATACCTTTGGATCCTCAACTTGTCCAAAGTGACCTCACCAAGTTTGAAGGTGATCCCATGAAAGTTCTAGGACAAATCTGTTCAAATATCATTGGTGCAAAATGGCCAAAATCAGCAAAGCATTTACTTTCAATCCAAGATGGCGGCTTTCCTGTTCGTTTTAGAGCATAGGCTACGCTGACTTTTTTGACCGGCGTGACCTAAGGAACGCGTGTACCAAGTTTTGTGCATGTACATTAAACGTGCTCCTCAGGACCACAGGTTTTAGGGGGTGGAGCAGTTTTTTGGCCCGTCCACTTTCACCAGGGGGCGCTGATTTTGACTTGAAATATTTTCACATAGGTTTGTTCAGGGCCAGACTATCAACAATCCTAGCAAGTTTGGTTCAGATTGGACCAGGATTGGCAAAGTTGTAACAGTTTTTTTTTTGTAGTATTTTCTACCACCACCAGGAGGCGCTGTTTTCAAAATGTATTGTTTTCGGCAATATAGTCGCCTTCAGCAACTACCCATTATCAATCATAGGAAGTTTGGTTGGGATTGGATCTTCCATCGCAAAGTTATAAGAGTTTTGCTTTTTGTTGTGAAAAATAGGAATTTACACCCACTTTGGCGCCCCCTATCTCGTACACCATGAGACATTTTAAAAAACTTTTGATAACTTAAGCTCCTCAACTGGTTCACAGTGACCTCACCGAGTTTAAAGGTGATCGCACAAGAACTCTAGGATTAATTCCTTCAAATACCAGAGGTCATATTGTCTCCGTCACCAGGGGGTGCTGTTTTTGAAAGTGAATATTTTCATATAGACGTCTTCAGGGCTGGACTATCATCAATCCTAGCAAGTTTGGTTCAGATTGGACTAGGATTCGCAAAGTTGTAGCAGTTTGTTTTTTTGTCGCAAAAATCCGACTTTGCATCATTACCATGGCAGCATCATGTAACTCTACGCCATCATATTGAGCATGCATCATCTACCTTGTGTTTTGGGTGATTTTTACCAATTTTGAGTTTGATACGATAATCTCTGTAAAAGTTATTCCCGAAATTGTAAAAGTAACTTTTTTTTTTAATTTTCTGCCACCACCAGGAGGCGATGTTTACAAACTTGACAGTTTTTGCATAGGCCTCTTCAGCAAGGGCCCATCATCAATCGCCACAAGTTTGTTAAGATCGGACCTTCTATCGCAAAGTTATAAGAGTTTTGTTGCGTGTGGCGAAAATCTTAAATTTTCACCAACTTTGACGCCCCCTTTCTCGTACGCCATGATACTTATTAAAAAGTTTTCAGGAACTTTAGATCCTCAACTTGTCCACAGTGACCTCACCAAGTTTGAACGTGATTCCATGTAAGCTCTGGGACAAGTTCGTTCAAATACCGATGGTGCGAAATGGCCAAAATCGCCTCTGTTTTGGCGTGCAATCCAAGATGGCGTCCTTCCTGTAGGATTCACAGGGAAGTTGTCATCGACTTTTTTGACCGTCCCCACCTCATGAACATGTGTGCCAAGTTTCGTTCATGTACGTTAAACCAGAGAGCAGATGACCTAATAGAAGTTTTTTGCGTCAGTTTTTAGCCCCGCCCTCTTCCATTTTTTGACGCACATTCCTTGAAACATTGATATACGTAATTTTACACCAGGTCTGATGGGGTTGCAAAATTTGGTGAGTTTTGGGGCATGGGAAAGGCCTCAAAAACGCGATTCATTTGGAGGAATAATAATAAGAATAATCTTAGCGATTATAATAGGGTTCTTGCGCAACCAAGTTGCTCGAACCCTAACAAGCGGTAATCAACGGGTTCGAGCTTGACGGCTCGCGGGTCTCCCTGCGCCCACCTCGCCGTGCGAGACGTCTAGCTCATCTTCCGTTCATTCACCGCTTGCGGCAGTAGTAATTTTCAGCTTAGACTATTTTCAGCGTCCATGTGCTAAGTTAGATGGCACTTCCTGTTTAAAATGGCCGACTTCCTGTTTGGTGAAAGGTGTGTCCGTAAACGTGTTCAGGGACGTTCCTCACATATCAAGTTTTGTGAAGATTGGAAAATGTTAGACTTGACTTCCTGTTTCGGGAGTTCTACTTCCTGTAGGGAGGTTATCCTTTACAGCACATATGTCAGAATCAAGGCCCGTGAATGAGTTATGTCTGGCCCACGGGATGATTTTTAATTACTATTAAAACCGGCTTGCACTATTATGTGCCCTCAGCACCATAATACTACACATCCCAAGATGCACTGTGAGTGCGATCCCGTGTCATCCTTCATGAACAGCATCACAGTCACAGTGGAAAACTAAACATTGCTGTCATTTTTCATCTCCCTCTCCCCAAATAGACAAATAGAAAAGTAGACGGTGAAAACAGGGTTTTCAAGACAGGTGGGAGGCAGAATAATGTTCACCGAAGTAAAAGGAAAGCCTGTGTGTCTTGTGTGTGGAGACAGTGTGTCGTTATGAAAGAATATAACTTAAGAAGGCACTATGAAACATGCAACTGTTTTGCACTTTTCAAGTTTGCACTAACTTCTAATTTTATTATAAAAGACAGACATTGGTGAGGATCAGAGCAGCTCACTGATTTGTTTTGTAACATGCTGTTTCATTTTTGCATTTATCTTGCCATTGAGCTTTGAAGGAAAATAACATTTTGCTGTTTACCTGTTAAAAAGAAGACGGAAAAACGTTTTCAATTTGTTACTGAAAGAGCCTTGAGAAAATATTGCAACTGATTTTATTTATATTTTGCTTAATTTAATTTAATTTAATTTAATTTAATTTAATTTAATTTAATTTAATTTAATGATTGAGTGCAATATAGGCTGTGGTATTGGTATTGGTTCAATATGTGCAGTAATTGCAAGTTTTAATAAATATTTAATCCTCCACCTGTACCATTTTTTTATTTTGGCCCCCCGTGTATTTGACTTTGGCATTACTGCTTTACAGACATGTTCCGGACGGGTCTGAGGTCTCACGTATGAAGTTTCAAGTGGATACAACAATCCCAATTAGAGCAGCATGAGAAACTGTAAATGTTAGATTTGATAGATTTGTAGGCAAATGCCTCCATCATGTGGCGAACAATGGTTACTGCATGAACAAACCACTCAGTTGAGGGAATCCTTTGCATTTTTGCCAGGCAACACCATTTAACGATTTGTTATCATATTCAGCAAGCATCATCTACCATGTGTTTTACATGTTTTCATTCATTTTGAGTATGATACAATGAAATTTGTTAAAGTTATAAGGGAAATTGTGAAATTGTATTTTCTGTTACCACCAGAAGGCGCTGTTTTCAAAATGTACAGTTTTTGCATAAGCATCTTCAGCAAGATCCCATCATCGATCGTCACAAGTTTGGTTAAGATCTGACCTTCCATCGCAAAGTTATAAGAGTTTGTTGTTGTAGCGAAATACCAGACGTCATATTGTCTGCCGTCAACAGGGGGCACTGTTTTTGAAAGTGAATATTTTCATATAGGCATCTTCAGGAATTAAATATCATCAATCCTAGCAAGTTTGATTCAGATTGGAATAGTATTCGCAAAGTGGTAGCTGTTTGTTTTTTGTCGCAAATATCTGACTTTGCAGTTTTGTCATGGCAACACTGTTGAACAATTTGTTATCATATTAGGCACGCATCATCTACCATGTGTTTTGAATGTTTTCCCAAATTTTGAGTTTGATACAAGGAAATTTGTTAAAGTTATAAGGGAAATTGTGAACTTGTACTTTCTGTTACCACCAGGTGGCGCTGTTTCCAAAATTTACAGTTTTTGCATAGGCATCTTCAGCAAAAGCCCATCATTGATCATCACAAGTTTGGTTAAGATCTGACCTTCAATCGCAAAGTTATAAGAGTTTGTTGTGTGTTGCGAAATACCAGACTTCCTAGTGTTTGCCACCACCAGGAGGCGATGTTTTCAAAATTTACAGTTTTTGCATAGACATCTTTAGCAAGGGCCCATCATCGATTGTCACTTGTTTGGTTAATATCTGACCTTCCATGGCAAAGTTATAAGAGATTGTTGTGTGTTGCGAGGAATCGTGATTTTCGCCAACTTTCCTGACCTTCTTCTTGTTCGCCGTGATACTTAATGAAAAGATTTTGATACCTTTGGATCCTCAACTTGTTCACAGTGACCTCACAAAGTTTCAAGGTGATCCCATGAAAGCTCTATGACAAGTGCGTTCACATACCATTGGTGCGAAATGGCCAAAATCTGCAAAAATGTACTTTCAATCCAAGATGGCGGCTTTCCCGTTCGTTTTAGAGCATAGGCTGCTTTGAATTTTTTGACCGTCCTGACCTAAGGAACGCGTGAGTACCAAGTTTAGTGCATGTACATTAAACGTGCTCCTCAGGAGGACAAGTTTTACGGGTTGTAAGAGTTTCGCCTTTTGTTGTGAAAAATATGAATGAACGCCAACTTTGGCGCCCCCTATCTCAAAAACCATGTGACATTTTAAAAAACTTTTAATAACTTTAGATCCTCAACTTATTCACAGTGACCTCACCAAGATTGAAGGTGATCCCTTTAAAGCTCTATGACAAGTGCGTTCACATACCATTGGTGCGAAATGGCCAAAATCTGCAAAAAATGTACTTTCAATCCAAAATGGCGGCTTTCCTGTTCGTTTTAGAGGTTCGGCTACGCTGACTTTTTTGACCGTCTGGACCTAACGAACGCGTGAGTACCAAGTTTCGTGCATGTACATTCAACGTGCTCCTCAGGAGGACAAGTTTTACGGGTTGTAAGAGTTTTGCCTTTTGTTGTGAAAAATATGAATGAACACCAACTTTGGCGCCCCCTATCTCGTACACCGAGCGACATTTTAAAAAGCTTTCAGTAACTTATGCTCGGCAACTTGTTCACAGTGACCTCACTAATTTTCAAGGTGATCGCTCAAAAACTCTAGGACAAGTTCATTCAAATATCAGGTGTCATAGTGGCTGCTGTCACAAGGGGGCGCTGTTTTTGTAAGTGAATATTTTCATATAGGTGTCTTCGGGGCAGGACTATCATCAATCCTAGCAAGTTTGGTTCAGATTAGACTCAGTTTAGCAAAGTTGTAGCAGTTTGTTTTTTTGTCACAAATATCTGACTTTGCAGTGTTGCTATGGCAACACCGTTGAACCATTTGTTATCATAATAAGCACGCATCATCTTTCATGTGTTTTAAATGTTGTCATAAATTTTGAGTTTGATACGATTAAATATGTAAAAGTTATTACAGAAATTGTGTATTTGTTGTATTTTCTGTTACCACAAGGAGGCGCTGTGCTAAAAATGTACAGTTTTTCCACAGACTTCTTCAGCAATGGTCCATCATCAACCCTAGGTAATTTGGTTGGGAAGTGACCTTCTATCGCAAAGTTATAAGAGTTTTGTTGCCTGTGGCGAAAAATAAAAATTTTCACCAACTTTGCCGGCCCCTTTCTCGTACACCATGATACTTATTAAAAAGTTTTTAGCAACTTTAGATCCTCAACTTGTCCAAAGTGACCTCACCAAGTTTGAACGTGATCCCATGTAAGCTCTAGGACAAGTTCGTTCAAATACCGATGGTGCGATATGGCCAAAATCGGCAAAAAATGAATTTTCAATCCAAGATGGCGGCTTTCCTGTTCGTTTTAGAGCATAGGCTACGCTGACTTTTTTGACCGTCCCGACCTAAGGAACGCGTGTACCAAGTTTCGTGCATGTACATTAAACGTGCTCCTCAGGCCCACAAGTTTTAGGGGGTGGAGCAGTTATTTGCCCCGCCCACTTTCATTTTTTAACGCACATTCCCCGAAACAGTAATAAACGTAAATTTACACCAGGTCTGATGCGCTTGCAAAAATTGGTGAGTTTTGGGGCATGTTCAGGTTCTCTAAAACGCGATTTACTTTGGTGAAGAGGAAGAAGAAGAAGAAGAAGAAGAAGAATCTTTACAGTTTCAATAGGGTTCTTGCAACCAAGTTGCTCGAACCCTAATAAGAATAATCTTAGCGATTATAATAGGGTTCTTGCGCAACCAAGTTGCTCGAACCCTAATAACTCTTACGATTACAATAGGGTTCTTGCAACCAAGTTGCTCGAACCCTAACTAGTACCGCAAGCGGTAATCAACGGGTTCGAGCTTGACGGCTCGCGGGTCTCCCTGCGCCCACCTCGCCGTGCGAGACGTCTAGCTCATCTTCCGTTCATTCACCGCTTGCGGCAGTAGTAATTTTCAGCTTAGACTATTTTCAGCGTCCATGTGCTAAGTTAGATGGCACTTCCTGTTTAAAATGGCCGACTTCCTGTTTGGTGAAAGGTGTGTCCGTAAACGTGTTCAGGGACGTTCCTTTGACTCACATATCAAGTGTTGTGAAGATTGGAAAATGTTAGACTTGACTTCCTGTTTCGGGAGTTCTACTTCCTGTAGGGAGGTTATCCTTTACAGCACATATGTCAGAATCAAGGCCCGTGAATGAGTTATGTCTGGCTAGCGGGATGATTTTTAATTACTATTAAAACCGGCTTGCACTATTATGTGCCCTCAGCACCATAATACTACAAATCCCAAGATGCACTGCGAGTGCGATCCCGTGTCATCATTCATGAACAGCATCACAGTCACAGTGGAGGACTAAACATTGCTGTCATTTTTCATCTCCCTCTCCCCCAAATAGACAAATAGAAAAGTAGACGGTGAAAACAGGTTTTTCAAGACAGGTGGGAGGCAGAATAATGTTCACCGAAGTAAAAGGAAAGCCTGTGTGTCTTGTGTGTGGAGACAGTGTGTCGTTATGAAAGAATATAACTTAAGAAGGCACTATGAAACATGCAACTGTTTTGCACTTTTCAAGTTTGCACTAACTTCTAATTTTATTATAAAAGACAGACATTGGTGAGGATCAGAGCAGCACACTGATTTGTTTTGTAACATGCTGTTTCATTTTTGCATTTATCTTGCCATTGAGCTTTGAAGGAAAATAACATTTTGCTGTTTACCTGTTAAAAAGAAGAAGAAGGAAAAACGTTTTCAATTTGTTACTGAAAGAGCCTTGAGAAAATATTGCAACTGATTTAATTTAATTTAATTTAATTTAATTTAATTTAATTTAATTTAATTTAATTTTATTTTATTTTATTTTATTTTATTTAATTTAATGATTGAGTGCAATATAGGCTGTGGTATTGGTATTGGTATTGGTTCAATATGTGCAGTAATTGCAAGTTTTAATAAATATTTAACCATCCACCTGTACCATTTTTTTTATTTTGGCCCCCGTGTATTTGACTTTGGCATTACTGCTTTACAGACATGTTCCGGACGGGTCTGAGGTCTCACGTATGAAGTTTCAAGTGGATACAACAATCCCAATTAGAGCAGCATGAGAAACTGTAAATGTTAGATTTGATAGATTTGTAGGCAAATGCCTCCATCATG
Organism: Solea senegalensis; assembly: GCF_019176455.1. Lineage (NCBI taxonomy): Eukaryota > Metazoa > Chordata > Actinopteri > Pleuronectiformes > Soleidae > Solea > Solea senegalensis. The sequence continues at coordinate 14,593,107 of NC_058031.1, forward strand.
TGGCGAACAATGGTTACTGCATGAACAACCCACTCAGTTGAGGGAATCCTTTGCATTTTTGCCAGGCAACACCATTTAACGATTTGTTATCATATTCAGCAAGCATCATCTACCATGTGTTTTACATGTTTTCATTCATTTTGAGTATGATACAATGAAATTTGTTAAAGTTTTAAGGGAAATTGTGAAATTGTATTTTCTGTTACCACCAGAAGGCGCTGTTTTCAAAATGTACAGTTTTTGCATGAGCATCTTCAGCAATATCCCATCATCGATCGTCACGAGTTTGGTTTAGATCTGACCTTCCATCGCAAAGTTATAAGAGTTTGTTGTTGTAGCGAAATACCAGACGTCATATTGTCTGCCGTCAACAGTGGGCACTGTTTTTGAAAGTGAATATTTTCATACAGGCATCTTCAGGGATTGACTATCATCAATCCTAGCAAGTTTGGTTCGGATTGGAATAGCATTCGCAAAGTGGTAGCAGTTTGTTTTTTGTCGCAAATATCTGACTTTGCAGGGTTGTCATTGCAACACTGTTGAACAATTTGTTATCATATTAGGCACGCATCATCTACCATGTGTTTTGAATGTTTTCCCAAATTTTGAGTTTGATACAAGGAAATTTGTTAAAGTTATAAAGGAAATTGTGAACTTGTACTTTCTGTTACCACCAGGTGGCGCTGTTTCCAAAATTTACAGTTTTTGCTTAGGCATCTTTAGCAAAAGCCCATCATCTTTCATCACAAGTTTGGTTAAGATCTGACCTTCAATCGCAAAGTTATAAGAGTTTGTTGTGTGTTGCGAAATACCAGACTTCCTAGTGTTTGCCACCACCAGGAGGCGATTTTTTCAAAATTTACAGTTTTTGCATAGACATCTTTAGCAAGGGCCCATCATCGATTGTCACTTGTTTGGTTAATATCTGACCTTCCATGGCAAAGTTATGAGAGATTGTTGTGTGTTGCGAGGAATCGTGATTTTTGCCAACTTTGCCGCCCTTCTTCTTGTTCGCCGTGATACTTAATGAAAAGATTTTGATACCTTTGGATACTCAACTTGTCCACAGTGACCTCACAAAGTTTCAAGGTGATCCCATGAAAGCTCTATGACAAGTGCGGTCACATACCATTGGTGCGAAATGGCCAAAATCTGCAATACATTTACTTTCAATCCAAGATGGCAACTTTCCCGTTCGTTTTAGAGCATAGGCTGCTTTGAATTTTTTGACCGTCCTGACCTAAGGAACGCGTGAGTACCAAGTTTAGTGCATGTACATTAAACGTGCTCCTCAGGAGGACAAGTTTTACGGGTTGTAAGAGTTTCGCCTTTTGTTGTGAAAAATATGAATGAACGCCAACTTTGGCGCCCCCTATCTCAAAACCATGTGACATTTTAAAAAACTTTTAATAACTTTAGATCCTCAACTTATTCACAGTGACCTCACCCAGTTTGAAGGTGATCCCTTTAAAGCTCTATGACAAGTGCGTTCACATACCATTTGTGCGAAATGGCCAAAATCTGCAAAAAATGTACTTTCAATCCAAAATGGCGGCTTTCCTGTTCGTTTTAGAGGTTCGGCTACGCTGACTTTTTTGACCGTCTGGACCTAACGAACGCGTGAGTACCAAGTTTCGTGCATGTACATTCAACGTGCTCCTCAGGAGGACAAGTTTTCCGGGTTGTAAGAGTTTTGCCTTTTGTTGTGAAAAATATGAATGAACACCAACTTTGGCGCCCCCTATCTCGTACACCGAGCGACATTTTAAAAAGCTTTCAGTAACTTATGCTCTGCAACTTGTTCACAGTGACCTCACCAATTTTCAAGGTGATCGCACAAAAACTCTAGGACAAGTTCATTCAAATATCAGGTGTCATAGTGTCTGCTGTCACAAGGGGGCGCTGGTTTTGAAAGTGAATATTTTCATATAGGTGTCTTCAGGGCCGGACTATCATCAATCCTAGCAAGTTTGGTTCAGATTGGACTCAGATTCGCAAAGTTGTAGCAGTTTGTTTTTTTGTCACAAATATCTGACTTTGCAGTGTTGCTATGGCAACCCCGTTGAACCATTTGTTATCATAATAAGCACGCATCATCTTTCATGTGTTTTAAATGTTGTCACAAATTTTGAGTTTGATACGATTAACTATGTAAAAGTTATTAGACGACATACTAAACTAAGACTTTCTTGTCAAATTTTGGACGACATACTAATCTATGACTTTTTTGTCTCATTTTGGAATACATACTTAACTATGACTTTTTTGTCACATTTTGGATGACATACTAAACTATGACTTTTTTTTGACTGATTTTGGACGACATACTATACTATGACTTTTTTGACTGGTTTTGGACAACATACTATGACTTTTTCTTTTTTTTTTGACTGATTTTTGACGACATACTATACTATGAGGGGCCACACGGTGGTGTAGTGGTTAGCACTCTCGCCTTGCAGCGAGAAGACCCGGGTTCGAGCCCCGGTTGGAACAAGGGCCTTTCTGCATGGAGTTTGCATGTTCTCCCCGTGTGTGCGTGGGTTCTCTCCGGGTACTCCGGCTTCCTTTCACAGTCCAAAAACATGCAATATGGGGATTAGGTAAATTGGACACTCTAAATTGACCATAGGAGTGAGTGTGAGTGTGAGAGTGAATGGTTGTTTGTCTCTAGTTGTGTGTGGCGTATGACTTTTTTGACTGATTTTGGACAACATACTATACTATGACATTTTTGAATGATTTTGGACGACATACTGAATTATGACTTTTTTGACTGATTTTGGACGACATACTATACTATGACTTTTTTGGCACATTTTAGAAGACATACTATACTATGACTTTTTTGACTCATTTTGGACAACATACTATACTATGACTTTTTTGACTCATTTTGGACAACATACTATACTATGATTTTTTTGACTCATTTTGAACGACATACTAAACTATGATGTTTTTTCTGATCTTGAGAAAAAGGTGTTTGCTTGAAAAAATAGAAAAGAATGTTTACATAATAAAATATGTACATTTGAGGCCTAACAAAATAGTGTGATAGAAAAAAATATACTGAAAGACTGTATGCTCTCACAGTCAGCCACACCATTAGGCTGCAGCACCTGTTCTCAAACTAGAAATGAGTACACAGCTCACAAATACGGCCAATTTAAATGAAACAATAGAAATAACATGTTTCCTCCTCCTCAGAGCATGAAGGCCAGCGGTCCCTCCTCCAGTCGGATAGTTGACCCAGCCAGCTTGCCGGTCCCTGCCCAGACGGGCATGAGCCGCAGGGGGAAGAGCCGCACTCCCAGCGTCCCCGAGATGAGCCGGGAGTCCGGGCTTGAGCTGCTGAGGGAGAGGCCGGAGGAAGCACTGTCCCCAAGCCGACCTCAGGTCCTGGAGACGCCGGAGTCTCTGAGCGATTCTCTGTACGACAGTCTGTCATCCTGCGGCAGCCAAGGATGATCCTCAGACAGAACTGGGGAGACAGTTACTCATCTACAGATATAAATCCACAGATATAAAAAAAAACAAAAAAAAAACACACCCAGTGCCACTCTGACCACACATCTCCTGGCCACGGGCTGTTCTGTGATGCTGCTGAACCCGCTGCCACCTTTTGAGGAAAAGAAACTGTGTCCTGTTGATGTCCGCACAGAATAATCTGGTTATGTATCATCAGCTGCTTCTGCTGCAACTGGAAAGATGAATGGATAGACTTCTCCTCAGGATTTCAAATAAAACATGAAGCCAAAAGTCACCCAAATGACGTACGTTGTTCACTTTTTTCACAATCAGACTCGTCTGTGGAGCCTTCTCTTTAATTCATGTGTACAGGACAGCAAGACGCATGGCCACGCTAACGATTAGCACAAACCCTTGAAACTCTGGTAGTTGTTTGGCAACTTGTCTTTTTGTGTTTTTTTTGTGTGTTTCTCATCATCGGCAAACACGTCTTTGTTGTACATCCAGGAAGCAGTGAAGCGCTAACCACTTTGAAAACTGAAGTACTGTAACTGTATCAATGCGTCAATCTTTCTGTTTCTCAACATCATTTCATCACATAATGTGTTGGAAAAACAACAAAAAAAACATGGGAGCTCTGAAAAAAAAAAAAAAGAATGTCCATGTCTGTGACTCTTAATTGCTCAACTCATGCATCACAACTTTAAATGTATAAACGACTTTATTGATCATGTTGATATTGGTTTTTTTTCTTCGACCGAGGACGGTTGTCAGAATGTGTTTGTTTGAAATCATACTACATTTAAAGGTAATATATACCAGCAATAACAGCATAGAAAAGAGAAATGGCTACACTATTCGATGAATATGTATTTCTATTATTTATTTATTTTAAATGTGCATCATTTTGCGGTCATTGTTTCTTTTCTTTAATTCTTTTTTGTTATCTCTGTGAAAATTGCAGTCTCCTCGCTTAGTAGATTATGTTCATATCTTGTATTTCTACATCTCCGTTGCTGTTTGTTAGCCCTAGCCAATAGAGGTCCTATGTACCTACTGCCGTTTTTCAACTTTCTAATTAAAATGTTTTGATTTAGTTGGGTCTTTTTTTTTAATCAATATTATTATCGTTTATCTCTCTTTTTATTATGTATTTGGGACAGTGGAAGTATTCATAAACAGCTGTGGAAAGCACATGTATGTACTCCAGTGCTGTTCTGCAGTATTTCTACTTTTACATTTGAACACAGTAGTTATTAAACATACTTAGATATTACATACACATCTACTGTATTTAATACGGCTGTATGTATAAAACGTATTGCATTTTAACTGGCACCAACATTTACTTGAGGAACACCCTAATGCATTTAGAGCTGCAACTAACGATTACTTTCATAATCGATTCATCTGTCCATTATTTTTTCACAATTAATCGAGTAACCGCTTGGTGATCGGTGTTTGTCAAACCTGGAAATTATGTTTTCAAATATCTTGTTTTGTCCACAAAGCAAAATGATGCACTTTTAGTGATTTCTTCATTATGTGGAGCAAAGAAATGAAGAATATATTCATGTTTAAGAAGCTGAAACAATCAGAAATCTTGTTTTAACGATGAAAAAAGCTTCAAACCAATTCAGCGATTATCAGAATAGTTGACGTTTAATTCAGCGTTTCAGCTCTAAATGTGTTGTATCAATGTATGATAGTTTGTGTTAGAATACCTGGAGTATTAATAACGACATATTAATCGATTATGAAAATAATGGTTTGTTGCGGCTCTAGTGAGGTGTTAACATTTCTACTTTAGTAAAAAAAAAAACATTCACCAACACTGTCCAGGGAGCAGGAATTATGCAAGGAAACATTCAAACGTTCAACACATTTATTTGAGCAAATGTATCAAAGTATTAGTTTCAATTTTACATCAATAAAATAAATTCTTCACAGTATACATGTCCAACAAAAATGCATCAATGCCAAATTGCAAGGTTTACCAAACCAATTTTTGAAACCACAGATATTTGGAGAGATTTGTAGGGGAGTGGTATGAATAACATGTCTGTCTTTGCTTCAATTAGAAAACACAGTGACAGACGGAACTAACATTTCTCTTTGCGACTTGTCGTGGCTGTGAGTCTGTCTGAACGAGTCACCGTGCGCCATGAGTGTGACAGGCCATCACGGTTTGCATCAACATTACCAGGCTTCATTATTTTCACTCACTAAACTAAATTTGTGAAAGGAAATCAACAACTTAATCGGGATATTTCTGAACACAGTACTGCCGTCAGAATCATGGGACACTACATCTTGTGACACTCCACTAAAGAACGATTCGGAGGGAAAATGTTAATATGTGAATCAACAAAAACAATTACATAAACTCAACCTTATCAACAATCACTTTTCAGAAGCTCACAACCCACTAAAAAGGAGCCTACTGTGTAATTAAATTATGGCACTAAATAACAATAATATAAAAGTCTTCTAAGTGCTGCTCAGCATCTAAGCCTTCATAGAGCAACGCTTCCCTCTAGAGGCCAAGCTGGATCACTGCAGCTTTAGTGTATTAGTCATTCACAGCCAAGATGGGACAAGGATTAGTGTACCACAAAACTTACATTCAAACCTTGTTGTAAGTTTCAAAAAAATAAATGAAAAGAAATTTCAATAGTATAAGACTGTATAGGAGTTAATTAAAAAATGAAGACAGAAAGTGAAAAGCACCAAGTGCATCGCAATTTGTGTCTGTTCTCAAAGATGTTTTTTTTTTTTAGATTCCAGCTTCTCAACTGCAGATTACTTCTTCTCCTTCTTCTTGTCCTGGAAAAGAAAAGAAATGGTGAGAAATAAAACATGACATCTCAACACAGCATTTAAGACATGCTCCTCTGATGCTATGAAGCCCTGCAGACACAGTGTGTGCTGATAGTTTTGAGATTTCCACCTGATCTTTTCATACAATAAATAAATAAATAAATAAAAACATCGCAAAAATTACCAGTATTAGTGTCAATCTTTTAGATTGAATAGAAGATTAATAGAAAACAAATCAACTAAAGTCAGTGAACAAACAGCCCGTCATTGATGCAACTATTTGAGAAAGAGCTACTTTTCGCTACCTTTATTAAAATAAACCACATTAAATGTCACACGCAAAACAACATATTTTACGTATATGTACGATCATCACCTGAATATTAACTAGTCACTGCACAAAACAGTGATACATTAGTAGAAAACAAACAAATGTTTCTGAAAAGACGTGTCTAATGACAATGATTTGCCTTTTATACTGCGGTGGCGTCTTAAAAGTCGGGAATCTCAAACCTCGGCATAGGTATCTGCATGACCTAATTCCATGAGAATAAAATTATGTTTTGTATGCTGGTGAAAGAGCTATAATTACATTATTCATTAGAAAAGTGAAGAGCGGAAAGAAAATACATTCAAAGATACGTTTTTGTTAAATCTAGTGAAAATACTCCATAAACCTCCTTTTTAAATATAGGTCAAATACTGTTTATTTTTTCAAGCCTTAATAATTTAATATTAATAATTGAACATCTCTGTACAGCACAGTTTTTAGTCGATCATGCTTAAACAGCTTTATCACACTGGCCTCCTTGTTGGGAACTATTTTAAACAGTGGATTAATACACACTAGTATTTAGGGCAGTAGGAGAATTTTATGTGCGATTGACTCAAATTAAACTGCAGAGCCAGTTTTCATTTGAGATGATGGAACATGTCATGCAGTGAAACAATAATCTGGAGGAATTTTTGGATTGACACATAAAAGTCAACATTAAGATCTTTGCTTTATAAATACCTTATCATTCAAGGCAAGGATGACCATCAGTTTTCTGAAGATGGTGATGAAGTCAAGGAACAGATCCACACAGTGCCTTCAAAATAAAACATATGAAGATGGTTTTAGTATCAATGTTTCCCCAATCATTATTTATAAAAGAAAGGGCTACAAACTGTTCACCTTCATGATTTAATGGCTGAAATTGTGCAAAAGTGCAACTTATTTGAATCAGACGTCAAGTTCATAAGACATAATTCTCCTCACCAGACATAGTCCTTGTCACCGTTCTCTGCTTTCTCGATGATGAGTTGAGTGTCAAACAGGACAAAGCCGCACATGATGAGCAGCCCCAGGTACATGTGCGCCTGTCGGGAAACCAGAAGCATAAATTAATTCCACCTCACAATATGTGACACACAGCCAATCACAGAATCTTACAGAGAGAGAATATTAAAAAATACCTTAAAGAGCATCATAGAGCCAAAGAACATGTTCATCACAGACATCAGGAGCAGGAGGGAAAGGCCGGACATCAGAGTGCCTGAGAGAAAAAAGAGGACTGTTTATTACAGTTTAAGGAATAAAGGTTTTCTGCTACGTAAAATAACATTCCTCTAAAGGGGAAAATCGGGTGTAATAAACAGAACCTTTACCTCCAAGGAACAGGTAGCTCCTGCGTTTGGCATAGAGGGCGCTGAGAGTGAAACAAATGAAAATCACAGAAGTTCCCATGAAGGCCGTCAGAATGATGCTGAGGAGAAAACAAACAAAGGTTCTCAATTTTATGCATGTAAATCTACACCACAGAGGCTACATTCATTACACAGGCGTTTCCTCAACTGTTTATACTGCAACACAATTCACCATTTGGCAAATTGTGGCAAGTAGAAATGTGTGTATACAATGTTTCTGACAGTTTTACTGCTATTTCTGTTGCACCTTGTACCAGCCATTTCCAACTATATGTTTTATAAATTAATCACAGCTTTATTATGGATGTGTAAAAAACATAAAAAACCCCCATACATTTATAACACATTTCAAGCAAAAGGCTGAAAAAACTGCAAAATCTCCCAAAGGTACGTTTATAGGAGAAGTGCCTAAAACAAACCCTCTTTAAGAGTTTCAGCATTCTCCTGTGAGCAAATAACAGGAAACAGTTGGTCCACAGTCTATTTAAAGCATGTTTAAAGGTTCTTTGTTTCAGTCCTTATTACTAAGCAGCTGTTAGTTGCTTATGTAACTTTCCACATACCTCGGATTGACAGCAATGACAAAGTCCAGTGTGGGGCCAAGGCCGACACCTGGACACAGGAGGAGGACAAAACACAGTGTCACACTTACACAGTGACAGCCCTGGTCACATGCAAAGTTGCAACTTTACTCGAAACATCCAGTAAACGAAAGCTGCAGCTACTGATAATTATCATTATGAATTCATCTGACATTCATGTTATTGATTAAGTATATAAGATAACTTTGGAGATTCAATCCAATTTAATTCCCAGAATTAAAATAACATCTTGAGATGTTTTGTTTTGTTCCACCTACAATCCAAGACCAACTACAGCTACCGTGGCATTTATTTTCTTCAATATATGATCAGAAACATCTGAAACAAAACTTGTTTTGAGTGATTACGTGAGCAATTGTTCCAAATCAACCATTGGTTTACCTGTGAGGAAGGCAAACCCGGCAAGGATAGCCAGTCTCTTCTTCTCCGTCTCAGGGTTGTGTGGCGTCATGGCCAACCAGAACATCATCCCCAGACAGCCGAGCATGGACAGCATGCCGCCCTGAAAAGAGAGGAAACAAGGTTAAACGAAATAAGGACAGCAATTCTGTGACACATTTTTATTTATTTAGCATCAGGATTGCATTTAAATGATAGAATAAGATGTTCAGGACAAATGAGGTTGTGTCTTAGACCTGCCTTTCAGCCTGTGATGCTTGAAATATCTTGATAAGCAGATGTTTTGGCAGTGGTGCAGCAAAGGACAAATTACACCAATTATTATGTTGATTTTTCTCATTTCCTTTGCGACCATGAGGGCTGGGTTTGTGATGGTCATCTACTGATCTGAGTCCCTTCCCACCTTTAGCCACAGGAACTTTCACAAGGACCTCTGGACTTTACCAGGGACAGGGTGCATTCCGACCACAGAGACTAAATAAAGTTCTGGGTAATTGGTGCCCCCAAAAAGGGTTTCGTACTTGTTGGGACCTCGCCTCTTAATAGCAGCACGAACGGAATGTCTTTCTTTTTTATTGTTGTTTTTCCTGTTAATCAACTCTACTGTGACAGCCTGTTTCACTTGTCCCAACATAGTTTATCCTTTATAACATCTCTTGCATTAAGCAAGTTTTTTTATTTAACATCCACACATTGACTCAACTCAAATCAACATAAACTCTGTGTTTATCACTTTCTCTGTGCACATAAATGCAACATTTCAGCAGACGGACACACCTAGCCTTGCTTTGTGTCTGATGCAAATGAGTGTGTACTCCGAGAGCGTGTGTTTACAGAACAATCACCCTAACAGCCATAGAATAAATTAATTGTTAGGAATGAGTATTTATCATTTCCAAATATTGTTTTCCTGTTGTTTTTAGATATCATTTTATTTTTTGGTCGCTATCTTCTGATATGAAGGCCATACATTACTAGACATCTGGAACTCTCTCCCTTGCTTAACGTTGCTAAGCAGACACTACAGAAACATTGTTGTACTGGTGCTTGGTGGACCGTAAACAGGTTGTTGTAGCCATGGGTTGTTTTCATGTCCTTACTCTAATTTGCATGTTTTTCATCACAGCAACATAAGCAAACAATGGTCTTCAGGAACCTCTGAAAGTCCCTGGTACTTTGGATGGAAATATGCCTTTTTTTCAACAAATGTAGACTTTACTTGAATAAAGCAGGAATTCAAAATAAAAGTTCGGTGTTTATAATTGTACCACTGTGTGTGAAATTGTGACATTTAAATTCAATTGTTGTCAAAGGGTTAAGTATTCTAAAAAGTACAATTTGCACAAATGTAATGAATCACTTTGAGTAGGTACACTGATGAATCTTGTTACCATTACCTGAAAAAGGCGTGTGACAACATGGACATAGGATCCAGCTGCAGCTACAAACATACATACTGCCAAGCTGGAGTATACATTCTTCAGGTGCACCTGAGTGGAGTGAGATCTGCAGACAAGGATTATACGGAAAAAAAAAGGTGATGCAGAGCCAGTTCTGTAAATGCCCGACTTACATCACAGAGCACAGTGTTCTGCATGCTTACGTACATTTGGGAGAACTTCAAGAGAGCATCAAGATTGATGTTGCGGTCAAACACGTTCATGATGGCACCAGGAAATCAGATCTGTGGATTAATGACAGCACCTGGTTGAGTAATAGGACTATGCAGTAATTCTGAACCATATCCATGTTGATGACATCACACACAAAGATCAAAGGGCATCAAAGAACAAAACTTTGAAGCCCCATCATACCTGCCGGAACTTACTGAAAAAAGTCTAATTATCTCTTTAAATTAATGCTCATTTGAGATGTTAATATAGTGGCATAATTACACTTATATAGAACTGCAATATGGGAACCTACTTACAGGTTTCATGAACAAACAACACATTTGTTCAATTTGGAACAACGGTCAATTTAACCGTCTGAATTAAATTAATCTATAATTAAAATTGTTGACCTGCACCAAGTATTGTTCTTTTTACTGAACTACATTTACCTGCAACGATAACACAAAGTAAATTACAATTTACACATCAATCAGTTTTGTTTTTTAAATATGATACACTGCAATACATTTGATTATTCATCTGTTTTATCAATGTGATCCAATAATCATTACACAGACTAGGGCCATGCTATGTAATAGACACTTCTTATTCATGTTATTGCTACTGTGTTGCCTATGTGCCTTTAGTAAACACCAAATTAATTTCCTCTTCATATTTTGTCACTGGTACAAATGTATTCCACATACCAAGTCAAACAGTGATGTAGTGTAAACAATGTAGAGCTGAAAAGGGGGAAGTTCTAAGGTGGAAATTATTATTTTGTCTTAAAAGGTAAGAGACTAAGTAAATAGCTTAAATAGCAAAAAACACAACATTTTAAGGTAACTGTAGCAACTGATGTACATTATTGAATAGCATCAAATGGTAAATCTTCATTTTGGAAAGAGGGCACACTAAAAAAGTAAGGGTGCAGCGCCGCTGTTACACTTTTTTAAAAAATGTTGGGAATGCCCCTGAACTGATCTCTACAGAGTTAGATAAGGCCATGAATAAGAAGATTTGCTCAACAGATTATCACTTACATACAAGTGGTGACAGCATCAACTACTACACAATCGTGCATGGATTCTTCCCGGTAGCCCAGGGGGCTCCGGTCTCCGGTAGCCCAGACTTTCAAATGTATTTGCAATTATAGTTAACACATTTTTGTTTCTATGTATGTGCTTTATCGAAAATAATATTTTGGATTTGAGCAATCTCACTAGAGGACTTGGCATCACTAAATCACACTTAAATGAGGAGCCCTCTTATCACAAACCAAAATGAATCCGTTTAAATGATTTCAATGTTAAATTGAAGAAATCAGAAAACATTCACATTTAAGACGCTGAAACCGATTAATCGATAATCAAAATAGTTGACGATTAATTTGGTAATGAGTAAATATTTCAAAACGATTAGTTTCCAACTGTCAGTTATTATAAGGTAACTATTAACCAGGACAGACTGGAGTTTGGACCAGTTTTTCTGAATCTAGAGATCGTGACATAAGCCGTATGAAGGATATTCAATGATAGTATGTGCTTATTCTCATTTGACTGACCTTTACCGTCATATTTTTACTGTAACCTAAGACACTTTCTGCCATTAGGTTTAAAATACAAAAGGGTGGGCATAGCTACGTTTCTGAGCACATTAGCGAAACATTAGCTAGGTTAAACAACAGGTGTTACGTATCAGTCGCTGAAAGCAACAACTAGTGTACAATTGCGTTTGTCAAGTAAACACGTTAGATATTGACGTTACAATCGTCACCAGCTAGTACATAATAAATAACATGCTTGGAGTAAAATGACAGGCCAGTTGAGACACAGCCAAACATCAGAGTATCATATTAGCTGCTCGCCTAGCATTGGCTAGCTTACGTCTACTTCGTCTGAAAATACAATTCGACGCGTCGCTCATTCTTCGGCAGATAACCTTTTCACCGTCACTGTCACACGTCGACACCCGACACACGGATATAATATTATGTCTCACCTTTCCTCTGCTCCGAAGTTTTTGAATCCCTGACTTAGAATGTTTTATAAATAAAGCGGTACGTGTCCGTCAGCACACACACACAGGCCGTCTGATGTCACCGTGGAAACGCCCAGAAAATGACGAGACTGACGTAACTTTTAACGCATTTATGGTTTTTTAAAATCGATTTTGATGTGGTGTGAGAAGTAAATTACTTTTGTGGCGTTTTAACACTTCAAGCCATATTTTAATATTAATATTAATTAATATTAATTTAATATATGTCAGTAATTTAGAAATAGAGATTAAAAACGTGTAACAGAAAGGCTATGAAAAGTATGTTCTCCATATTTATATTATATAATACAATATTAAGTTATACTTTTGGTGTTGTCTGTCCTAATATTGTTGCTTGATTTTCTCTTTTATACAAAATGTGTTATTGAATTGAATTAATTTATTGGCACTTTTTCTAATCAATATTTTTTTTATCTTTTCAGTGTAACTGTGGCGTTGTTTGGAGAAACAAACTGTATTTCTTTTTTCACAATTTGCGGGAAACCTAATTTATATATAAATTAGATTTAAAACTCACCTCACTCCCTTAAACGATGGGAAATCACTTCCGCGTCGTCAGAGAATATATATAATTCCGATCAATCGAAAATGTGACGATTCCTTTTTTTTAATGCACTTAATAAACGTGCTATTGAAGAGGTACTGATGAATGTTTATGAGGAAGGCACTTCCTGGTGTCACTGAATAATGTCGCCGGTACACCTAAAATGGCCGACTTAAATTTAGCTGTACAGCCATGACGTGTTCCAGTAAAAAGCTGTTGCTTTCTTTGTCGTTTTTGTTTCACTTTTGCTTCTATCATATCTTTAACCGCGGTGTGTTCAGAATGAAACCAAAATAAATGCAGTTGTCTCTTCAAATTACATTATGTTTATTACTTGAAATTTACAACAATTCAGAGGCAAATATTACTCCTTGTACTCTACTTGCTTCTGTCATGTGTCATGCCCACAGCAAAAACAGCCATTTTAAGTCATTTCAGAGTTAGTCATTTAGGTTTTCATCAGCAAAAGTAAGAACATACTTGATGCTGTTTTTTTTATTAATGTATCTTCAGAAATGTCTTGTGGACATTAATTTTGCTCTCAAACTTGACACAGGACTTTCCCAAGTGAAGTGTTTTTCAAAAATAGTATTATTTCCTTTATTATCTTTTTTTCCACTACTGGCAAACATTTTAGAGTAAATGAGATTTTAAAAAGTAAAATGTATTATTCTTACTTGAGTAAAAATGGTGATTCCACAATGCAAAAACACCCAGTCACAAGTAAAAGTCTAGTATTGACAACACATGTTAGTTTAGTACAAAACTATCCAAAATAATTAGTTTCAAAAGTGAAAGTAATCCTGATGTGGAATTCCTAATCTATTGGAAATGCCCTGCAGTAGTTAGTGCAATCATAGACTCACTTTTAAATGAAATAATATGTATTATTTTGGATGAAAGGGAGAGTATGTTTCAGACGGTAGAACAATCACACAAAAACTAAAATTGAAATAAGCACCCTGGTTTTAAGAGCTTTGGTCAAATCACATTGAGAAATTTTAGTTTTTCCATTTATTCTGATACACAAAGACAAATTGTGACTTTTGCAACAAATACTTTTGGTCATCACAATATTTTCATCGTCATTTTTACTTGGTAAGAACATGCAGGCAATAATTGCATCAGGCATTTTACGTCATAGAAAAAAAAACATTACCCAGAAAACGCAACCCCACAAAATATCCATTGTAATAAATTTTCAAATGCATGATCTTGCATGATTGGATATAGCATTTATAGCTTTATTATTTAACTCTTAAGTATTTCTTGAAATACCCATGAACTTTGACAGCAAAATGTTTATTTAGGCACAGACAAAACAGTCAAATGCAAGGCCCGCCTCAAAGTAGGCATATGGATGACAATGCAAAATGTTAAGCATTAAAAAGTACTGAACAATACAGATTCTTTTGGCCAATAAATATAGAAAAAAACACTCATACATGTTAAAAAAATCAAATTTGATATTTTCAAGTGTTGTACTGCAAGTACCACAGCCACATGGCTTTACACCTGCTCTTGACAGTGTTTTCTCACGCTCAGCATGACACATCAGAGTGTGTAGGCCTACAAATCTCTGTTCAGGCAGAACACGATTCTGTGTCCGAATTTCAAAGGCACAGTTTTTACTTTCAGCACTGTCAATATAAAACAAGTGCATGTTGTCTGTCATATAGTAACAACACAAAAACATGTGACAAATGGACTGTAATTAAACATTGGCTAAAACGGTGGCATCTATGGTCATCCTAATCGCCAACATATTCCAGTGTGTCTGCTCCAAACTGATCCATCAAGACAAAATTTCACTCTGTTAACTTATAAACAATAAGTACATGCCAGTCTGACCACTAGTGATGTTTTTTGTAGATATTATGTTTGCAGTACAAATTAGTAAAACACATTTTTTTTGCTTCTCATTTACAGGTAAATAAGACTACAGCTATGTTTACATCTGCTGAATGCAATTACTGACTGGCTGATAAAGAGGTACTGTCTGTTGTTACAGAATTTGGTTGCATAGAAGAACCTTATTTACCATTTATTTAAAAATAGATTTCCTTATAAACAACCTATAAAAAGAAATCAATAAATGTAGAAAATCTGGCAAAAATCTTAAAAAAGAGCTGATGTTATTTTGTTGTTCCTTAAAGGCACAATAATAAAAACCACAATGTCCAAAAGTCAAGTCAAGCGCAGGCTTCTGCTTTGGCAAAAGAACCACTTTGATATTCATACTAACTGGAGCAATAGTGATTGTGGATTGTGAACTGCTTTGGTTGTTGTTTCCTGCTCTTTGTCATCACTCTAATAGTGGTTGTCAATATTGTCAGCACATGTTCAGAGGAAAAGCCTCAGATTGTGATCTATAATCTTGTTTGAGCCAAAGACATTGTGTTTTCCAAACTTGGAATTTCCTTAACCTCGTGCTTTAAACACATTGCAAGCATTAGTGTTGTGCAGAGGTAAAGAGAATAACAACTGGATAGCATCTATTCTCAAAAACCAAAAAAAAACCAAAAAAAAAACAATTCTGTTGTGGTTGCAGTTCGATCTAGAGCTCTAACAGGAACTTAGCAGGCCCCTTGAGAGCTTAATGTCCACGAAGATGGTCCAGCTGAGTGTAAACGTTCTCAGCTTGACTAAGTTCTTCAAACACAGGCAGAAGGTTGAGCAGCTCAGCATCTTCCACATCATCAAACCACGACACCACAGGAACCTGAAGAAAATAATATATACTGGAAAATGTGAAGGAAACCAAACAGCTGAATGTTTTAAATCAGAATGTGATATGACTGGTGAATAAATTTCAATGAAGCCCCTGCCTCTTTTAAGGGTTTTATCTAGATTTTTTTAATGCAGAATGCCCAGAGTGAAATTTGCTGTTTTCTTCATCATATTGGCCCTTTTCCTTGCAGACATATTTTAGCTGTACAATACTGTACTGAATATATTTGGGTTTTTACACAAGACATTTGATCACTTTGGGCTATAGGAAATGACTGTGGGCATGTTTCACTGCTTTAACAGATGAGGAAAAACAGGAATACTAATCAGTAATAAAAATAACTTTTGAAAAATATATTCAGTTTCCCAAACAATCTAAATATTTCTGACACTAGAAAATGTAATCTCTGCAACAATATCTGCTTATTTTATCAATTTACAGACTTGTTTTTATTGTCCCCTCTACTTTTTTGAACAAACTGAAATGTTCTCTATAAACTTGTGTTACTTGAAACTTGAAATATTACATTGTTTGAATGACGAGCATCAATATTGTTGGTATATACTGCACATCCACAAAATAATACTGAGAAGATCAAAACTCACAGCATTGTTAGGGTGGAAGATGTAGGAGGCAGGAGAGTTATCCAGGATGAGGGTTTTGTGTAGATCTCTACCCAAGCGGCTTAGGTCTTTGACATAGCAGCCCTGGTGGAATACACAAGATTCCCGGAATAACCGAGTCCGGAAAACGCCAAACTGATCCAGTAGGTCCGTCACTGGGTCTGCATACTGGTGGAGATCAGGGAAGATGTATACAGGGAAAAGCAGGGCGGTGTAAGGTTGAGGCTAAATAGGACTTCCTACTGACAGTGAATATTTACTCTCAAATTACATAGCTACGAAGCAGAGCACGCATCCAGTATCTGCTCATTTGGAACAGGTTGCACCAGCTCTTCATAAATCCAGTCTCTCTATGTAATAAAAACAATCAAGAATAACCTTCCCAATGAGTTCAGACAAAAATCCAGAAATTATTGTTAGGCTAAGGTCTAGTTCAATGTGGTCGAGTGAAACATAAGAATGGAATAGGTTGAATTTAAATAGAAAATATGGTGTAAACATTTAATAAATAGATGTATAACGAGTAAAAATAAGTATCAACTGATGATTTACTACTTCTAAAAGTCACTCTGGAATCAGAAGCTGTTACATACTGACACAAATTTTGATTTTAGATTTTTTTTCAAGTAGTTGCAGGAGAAATTAAGTAATTTCCTTTCCAGTTGCACTGTCTCCAGTGCTAGGTCACAAATTAGCTTTACTCTAAAAGGACATATGATCATAAGTTTTTTTCGTTTGGTTTCTGTTTTACAAAACAAACTAATGATTACATTTACATAAAAAAACTAGCTTGTGGTGCAACCCATTTTTATTTGATTAAGTACGATTCTTCACTCAAATCATGGAAAGAGGTGGTGCAACCAAGCACTGAAGCCTACTATTGTTTTAATTAAACATGAGCAGGGTAAGGCAACTAACCAAAATCATGTTCAGCAGTTTCTCTACCAATAAAAGGAGAACTAACAGGCAGGAGAAGCAGAACAACATGTGATTGATCAGAGATTTCATAAAAGAGCATACAAAAGACTTGTTGTGAAAGAAATCTCTTTCAGTATTTGATGTACCTTAGCGAGACTGGCAGTAAACAGCACACATTCAAACAACTCTCCCATTCTCTGCAAGAATTCATCCACATATGGCCTCTTCAGTACATACACCTGTAAAAGAAACAATAAACCATCAACTCATAGGACTATTTAACTGATATATTTTATTTCTTCACATTTAAAGTCATCATTTCCGTCCGTTAGGTGCTAATGGCCAGTTCCTGAAACAAGTAATCAAGAATAGGCCGTGTCAGTGTTAACCAGCCTATCCTGGATTACTTGAACCAGGCAGAGGCCCACACAGGATTCCTCAGCAGCACATGGGGTCCCAGGAATCACATTTCTGAGTTAATTACATTTCCACATGTTCAAAAGTGTGAGGCCCTACACCAAAGTTGAACAAACTGTCCAGTACACGGTGCTGGTTACGTGTAACTTTTCTCCAATATATATTTCCACAGAGACCGTTATATAAAAGGTTTTAATTATTAATCACATTTTAAATGAACTGGGGCTCAAATGACCGTTTTCTTGCTGATGCATCCACTTATACTTGTCCTTCCTTTTTCCAACATCTGGCCAGTAGAGGGCTCCATGAACCCAGCACTGAAAGCCTGGCTGATCAGTTACAACAAGACCCATCCCTTTTCAGCTCAGCAACCACTGCAAACACATCAACATACATACACAAACACCCCCAAACAAACACACTCACACACAGTATTTTACCTGGTGTGTGGTCCCCTCTATCTCCACAGGCACGATGAAGTCGGCATTATTAATAGGCTAGTGGGAGAAAACAGAGGAGATGGTTGGTATGCTCATTCACATGAGCCACACTGTGCACATTCACATGGCATTACATAACAAGTTATCAATGCCGATGTAAATCAAAGTGCACAACAGCAGAGTATAATTCACTAGATGTTACAACACACAAGTGTGAAGAGAAACTAGGCGGACGCACAGCTGCTACATTCTGTCATTGTGTACTGTATATTTTAGCTCAACAAACAAACCAATGGACATTTCACGAATAATTACTGTTTTTTTAAGAACAAGAGTCTATTATTTTATTTTCATTTATTTAACCAGGAAGTCCTTTGAGAGTTAAATCTATTTTACAGGGCGTTTTACTGGCCAAAATGGCTCCCCATTAAGTTTCACATTAATGACAAAATTTACATTGGTTTTCTACACATTACATATATACATAGGTATAATGTGTAAATAATGAGAAGTGGGGTACCTTGAATGAGCTGTGCACCAGTGTCTCATCCAGGTCTATGACCACGCAAATCTTCCCTTGGTCCTGGGTCTTCACTTCAGGCAGCAGGCTGGGTTCAAACTGCTTAAAAGAATTCACAGATTTTTTTTTATTTTTATTAACACTAATACCATTCTTGTCTTGTCTTGTCTTGTCTGGGGTATATATAAAGCTAAAGAGCATGTTTGGTTCTAAAACATTCAAGTGATTCACAGAAAAAAAATCAAAACTCAGCCATTAGGGAAATTAGATAAGACTCAGTTTCATAAATGGATGCATGTGATGATGGCGCAGTAGACTTAATTATTTACTGCAAAAGCTTTTTACATTTTATATCTTCAGGATCAGGATATTCATGTTGTTGATTATACTTTGTAGGGGCATCTTGTTAGATTTTAAAGGTGTTCATCTGCAGGGAAAATAAACTATCATGACCTAATCTAATTTCCAGATATCCAGTTTTACACTAATTTCGTTTCTGTCTATTTACAAGCACAGTGAAACTAAAATTAATTATTAAGATATTACATAACACAAGCTGTTTATCCATTAAGCCACAACAACTTAGGATGAGAAAATGGTATCCATGAATAACACCTGCCCTATTTCACTTCCTAAAAAATAACCCTAATGCAACATAAGACCAATGTTTAATTTGGTTTCATTTCAGTGCCTACCAGACAATAACCAGGCCCCATAGGCGCTGCTTCCTGTTTGCTCCTGAGGCTGGAGGTTACGCCACAATTTGAACAAACATTGCTTCTCATTAAAAGGCCCCTTACATGATAGTAAAGCCGTAATCAGGCTGACAACATTCACCAGCATTGTAAGCAGTGTGCAGTTGGTGCTCAGGGCTTTATTTTTTATTCCGTACCTCAGCAATTACAAGGCACATTATTCACATTGTTCTCGCCACCTGCCTAAAGGACTGCGAGGCACTTTGTCATTCTTATATTCCTTAAAGGATCAAGTACGATCATCAAAGTAATTTCATATCCGCAGACAGTTGGCGGTTAACTTTTCAAGATGTTCGGACCAGGTGCAGTGGTGGGTTTAGTGCTCAGCTATAAAAAAAAAACAATGAAGTTTCAAGACAATAATAAGGACATTTTTACAACAGCATATTAAGTATATTTCTACAAGCAGATAAACTATTGAAATGCCTCCCCTTTTATGGCACACAGTGTGTGTGTGTGTGTGTGTGTGTGGGTGCGACAAGGAAGTAAAATCTTAAATAAACAGAAATAAAGACAGGACTACAAATTGTTTTCAATGTTGAGAAAAATATTGCTGGAATAAGAACAGTGTTACCTTGACAACCATTCCATTTTCCTGTGAATCCAGCAAGGCCTGCTGGGAGGGTGGTGGTAGTGGTGTTGGTGGTTTGGGGCCATCCTGAGCCTTTAAGCAACAGAAGAGTGCTTTGAAGATGTTACAACTCCGTGGCTGTTTTAGGGCAGACTGGTTCACCTGGCCTGTTCAATACAGAGAAAGAGAGACTTTCAAGACATAGCACGGCAAAACTACATCTTGCCAACAAAGAGATGATCACTGTGGCCTTGGATTACATGCCACAACTGCTTATTTTCTGCCTCTCACAAAACAAATCTTGATACAAACAAAAGAGAAATTAAAAGAAACGTCACAAACACTACTCAATAAGGTTTATGTGGCTTGAAATGTATAGAATAAACCTGCTCACTCCTAAAGGCACCCTCCATCTGTTTATACAAATGGCATAGCCCGCACATGAAATCTGTTTTTAATGCGCCTGCCTCTGCTGCTGGAAATGGCTGGTACATGTTATATAATCACAGAGGGCGGGAAAACCCACACTTTTCAGCAGTACCCTCAACAGAAAACACAGACAGAAAACATTCCAACCATTTTAAACTCCAAGACCTTCCAGAGCTGCCTGGAGCTACAGCCAGTCAGTGAGCTGGACAAGCAGTCACACCTCAGTGCTCTGTGCACATCTTTGATCCGTCACTGTAACCGTGGCTGTCCGAGCAGACTTGACAAGACTCAGTGAAAGAAAAGGGTGGGGGAAACATTCTTACAAGTCCCTTCTAAGGTTCTTTTCAAGTGAGGACTTGCTTGAAGTTATACCAATAGATTCAGTGTCATCATAGTTCATAAACACACACTGAATAGACAAACTGTTGATAAACTCAGCAGCCAGAAGTGTGTACCACCCAGCTGCTTCCTTCTATGAGTTACCCTTTTTCTTAGTGTCCACCCTGCTAACCCTCAATGCTCTAAAGACAGAATGCAGACACACCAACGACCATGTTACAAAACTACACGTTCAAGAGACAAAGGACACTAGGGCTCGATTAGGTCATCCTACTTTTGTTATTCTGTAGATGTCCTTCGTTAGTTCAACAACACATCTCTCATATTGTTTTGATTTAACACAATCCAGATGTATGTAGCCAGTTGATGTGAATTGTACATTGCCAGTCAGCGCAATTCAGCCTATTGATTTCCCACAGGAGGGCAGTACTAGTCATGGATGACATAACACATGCATTTAATCTCCTCTACGTGTGATAGAAAAAAACAACCCAAAACAGATAATCCTGTAGATACTTATGTGATGAATCAAGGGTCATTTAAATGTACTCATTTCAACAAAACATGCAGGGATGAAAAAAATGGTACTATTATTTTTCATAACCAAAACAATAAATGGGGCGAAACACACCATAATCATGCAATATGCACAATATTACCAAGCGAATGGTGAGCCAGAATCAATGAGCAGAGCCTCATTCAAGCGCAAGGAAAAGCGTGCAAACAACGGAATCTTTGAAGGCGCTACAATGGGCGTGTGCAGAGGGGTGTGTTTGTGCATTCCGCTGTCAATACCGCGGCACCTGGTATTTCTATGCAGCGCTGCTGTTAATTAATCCACAGCCTTTGTAGACCCTCTCTGCAGCCATCATCGTAGAACACACACACTGTGATTTAACGGGCTGTTTGCTGCTGCACTGAAAAAAAACAAACGTTTAAGTGCAGCAGCAGTTTTCTCCCGATGCGCACTGAACATGGACAACAAAACACCACGGTGTAGTTTACACATGCACAGCAACAGCTTGGCTTTATGACTGTGCTGTAGATAGAACGATCCCTGCACTGACACACGAGGAGGTCCTCATGCTCTACCTGGTAGTAGTAGCATTATGGGACGTGCCAAACAAGCTGGAACCTGAGAAGCATAAATGCGCGGCAGCTGGGTTTGGATCGACCAGACCAGCAGCAACAACAACAGCACCGACAAAACCTCGGTGATAATCACAACAACACACGAACAGAAGCCACACAAATTCCATCAATAACAACAGAGAATGCAGAATAAAAACAATGTGGTCAACAATAGCTGGAAGCCGTGGATGGAAAACCCAGTGCGTAATGGATACCGTGAACTTGATCTTACATCCAATACAACATGAATCACTTGGCTGTGATAAAGTACAGTGTGAGGTGCACAATAAAACTGTTTCTGGCACAAACATGTTATTCATGATAATCGATTTAAGAGCTAGAATGATCTGCAGGTGATCACTGAAGAAAAACAACAAATTAGGGCTCAGGTAAAGAACCACAGAAGCACATTTTTTATTTTTCAAACGCATCTCTTTGTGTTTTATAGACGTTAAGCGTGAATATAATATCAGGAGTTAAATGTAAAAAATGTGTTTTTTTTTTAAATGGTAATGCGCCTGTGAGCGCGCTCCACCACCATCCGCAGAGCGTAACTGTCAAATGGGCGCACTACACAACAGGCTTCCTCCCCCTTCACTATCCTGAAAACAAACAGGCCTGATATTGAATCAGTCGCATGTTAAATGATGTTTTAACAGAAAACACACACGTACAAACACAGGCCGAACTCACCTGCTTTCGGTGACACTTGAACGTCTTCTTTCTGCACTTGGGTGATAACAGAACTTTCCATCTGACAATCACGGAGCCCTCAAAATCCTCAAATCCTGTCCCCGAGCACGGATGGGCATCCCTCATTGGGTTTTATTTATAAGTCGATTTTATCGAGGTTCACTTGTAGCCCGCCTCACTTACGGTCCTTGGTGAGAGAGTGTGGGATTCGTCTTGTTCCCCCGCCGCTTCTCCTTCTCTCGGAGGTCCGCCGCTGCCTGGGGAGGGAGGAGGAGGGAAAGGCACTTGGAAATGTGTTTTAAGGAGGCTATTTGAGGCTGTGTCCGCTCCGTCGTCTCGGGTTTATCGCTACTATTACTGGAAATATCGCCGAGCTGCCCCCTCTCCCGTCGCAGCGAACTCCTCACTTTTGCACTAACAACATGGAGAATCCAGGCGAGAGGAGGAAAACAACCGAGGAAATGGGGCAAGTGAGGCCGGTTTCAAGCCCCCCCTTACTACAGATAAACAACACCGCCCGAAAGACGCCAAATAGCGACGGAAAACGCCGAGATTCGGCGACACGCGTGGTCTTTGGTGCGGGAAAACCGATCCCAGCGCGTAGTTCGATGTAAAATACCAGTTTTGTTGTTATCCGGGGTTTTGTTTTTCTACGGTAGGGACTCCGCGGGCGCCTTGAAACGGTCTCCGTTTCGTGATTGGACGGCCGGGAGGGGATGTGGGCGTGGTCGAGGCATTCCTCCCCGTCCCGCACGCTCCGCAGCGAACACATTCCAACGCTGCTCCCGCAAATGAGATCACACTGTTTGTAATAACAAATAAATAAACTAATAAATACAGAACAGAGTGAATTAACACACGTTAAAGCTAAACTAGCCCATACATAACGACAGACTGTGTATTTCCCGTTGAAACACTGTTACGGGCTATTATAAATATTACATTCACTATTGTCTATTATTTCCTAAATTGAATAATAGTATGGTACAGTATGTATATCTATATAATTGTGTAACAGTGTATATAATACACACACTACATAAAATAAATATATAAAGACTGTTGAGTCTAAGTGTGTTGGTTTTTTAAACTCTTAAGCTACAGATGACTGAAACATTGTGTTTAATTATTTTCTACCCTGGAGTCCCTTACTTTTAGACTGCTTAGAAATGTTCCCTTAAGATTGAATGGACAGTCATTATTGTGTATTTTCAGTAGATTTTGTCTTTGATTAGCATTGTTTTATGATAGTTATAAAGTATGTGTTTATCTGTCTGCATGGGGGGACTTAAGATCCAATATTCTTTGTTGTCATATACTTGATAACAATGCAACATCATTACCAGTAATGACATCCATTTAAGTGTAAAAAAGGTAACAGTAAAAAAAAAAAAAACAGTACATGTCTAAGCAGTTCTACAGTCTTTTAGTGAGAAGATGTAACTCCAAGCAGGGCTGCGTGTTCCTCAGGAGTGTTAAATATCTGGAGGTAACAGAGGGCAGAGTGAAACCACTGACCCAGGCTCCTTTCGTTTTCCCTCTCATTTCACTTCCCTCCAGTGACACAGTAATGAAATAAAACGGTAACTTTGTTTTGCCTGAAAATGCTGGGGGACTGTGTTGCAGGAACTGTCACGTATACATGTACAGCAACAATGCACACAGGTTCTAATGCAATGTTACTTTACCATGATGCTCCTGGTCCTGAGAATTGCATGACAGTTGTATCATGAAACACATGGCACAGTTTGGACTTCAAACCTTTATTGTTTGGGTCCAAATCCAGTAAATAAGTAGAAAAAAGTGTGAAAAGTCTGAATTACAGGCAGATCCTGTTATTTAAAAATAACCCAGTGTTAAGTAAGTTTGTGAGCAGCAACACATTTTGAGGATCCGCAGTACCTCTTTATGCTCTGGATGTTAAAAAACCTCTAAGTAAATGAGTCACACTGATGTATTTGCTTCAGTGCACATGGACAACTTAAGTTTTATTATGTCCCAGCAGCTATTCGCTGCATTTTGAAACACATGAAACACACACAGACACATATCATACAAATGACGTATAGGTGGAGAACAACAAGCACAGCTTACATTCGTCCATACTATTTAACAGAAGTAAACAATATATAAAAAAAATAAAATGTGTTAATAAAAGAATAGCTCACTTGAGCTTGTTGGTGTACCAATTCCAAACACATGTGGGCCCATTACACCACAAGCCTAAGCCAGTGCCCACAGTGGCCACAGTGCAAGGCATAAACAAGAATGGCCCCGCTGTTTGCATTCCTGGTGTTGGACATTTAAAGGCAGCACTGACAGATCTATATAAAAATATATACAAAATAACGGGCGGCGCAGCTGGAGAATGTCATGTGGCTTTAACGTTGATGGCACTGCTTACTAAATCAATTTGAAATCCATTATGTTTGCCTGATCTCTGGTGCATCTCTGCTCCTTCTCTTAGAATGTGCATTCCTTCAGAGAAGACACACAGACGCATAGAAAGAGTGAAGGGGTCAAATGGTGCTAAGGAAGGCCCGAGCTGAGCGTTTCAGAGTTGTACCTTTGGAAAAACTGCCCAAAAACATGTGACTGACTTCAAACAGCAGATTCTACTCAAAAGCAACACCCGTCGTTCCTGTTAACAGAACTACTACATAAGCATGTAAAAAGAAAGCAACACGAGGTGAAAGGATGAATAAATCATGCATACCGCACTTCAAACCTGAGATCTGAACTTCATCATGGTTCGCTCCCAGAGAGGGAAAGGAAAAGGCATGAAAACAGATATGTATCATTTTAAAATAATGCTGACAAACAGCACGAGTAATACTTTGTTCCGCTTTATTGTGTTTATACGGCAGATTTGTTTGTTTACAACACAATAATACATTTAATGATTATTGTAATTGCATCTTATTAAATCACCCTGCTCTGGTGTGCCACAGGAACAAAACAGCACAGTGGTTCAAAGACATCCTTTTGCAAAAAAAATACATCACTTATGACCTACTCTCTTAATCTGTCACATATAAATCACCACTTAAGTGTAATTCTATCAATATTTCAGAAAACTAATTGCACTGGATTGGTTTAAAAATCAACAAAAAAATTGTAGGATTTGTTATTGTTATATTGCACAATAAAAATCAGTGGTGTTGACAGTAATTGCAAAAAAAGCGATGAAAAAATAAAAATCACATACATCTCACACACAAACCATCCATCAAATGTTGTGGTTCTAGTTCTACATTTCACACCTGGGAATCCACAGCTTCTACTTACTGCCATATGGATGCACTCTGCCATGCATTAGCTACATCCAATCCTGCAGATGACAAACTAGCTGTTAAAATGTGCTTGCAGCATCTGAGGCTCATGTAGGGCTGGGACTGAAGGGGCTACAATCATGTGATTTGCTGGAAGAGCCCCCCCCCTTCCTTCCCTCACACACACACACATATATACACACACTCCCCCCCTCCTCCTCTCCTGTGCAGGCCTGCCCCTGAGTGGCCTCTGCTAGGCTATGTTTCCAGGAAAGGGGCCTACTGGACAGGCTGTGAGGCCTAGGCAGGGAGACATTGGCTCATTGAGAAAAACAAAAACAGAGAGGGGGTGGGAAGACTCTCCCCTCTTACATAACTCTGCCTCCATAACAGGGAGAGTGAAGAGAGAGAGAGAAAAAAAAAAGTTCCCCGCCACAATGCAAAGAAAAACCTGTCCATCCGCCTTTCCTCGCAGAGGCTGAACTACTTCAGGACTGGAATTCAAGCAGCACTGAAAGCAGCAGTGCTTGCCTGCAGTTGCACAATAGTAGCAGCTCCTCAGACATACCACGGCCACAGGCATGTCAAACACCAGCCACATCTCACTGTGCACTTGGAACATTACAGCTGGGGGGGGTGGACGAGCACTGCAACTACGTCCGTTATGTCGGTTTAATGTAACAGTGTTGTTTCTGTGCAAGTGTAAAAAAACACATGAAACATGATGTAACACACCATGGCACTAAATGTGTTGTGTTGTACAGCACTGCTGGTGTGACATTTCCAAGAGGTGAGGAATTTTCTCCTGCAGCCTGCACTGCCTCCCCGTGGCCAAAAGAGAAACTCCACATACAGAGAGGGGAGCTGCAAGTATTTAAAAAACTCATGAAAATGATTCAAGCTTATAGATATAAATGAAAGACACTGCCTTGAGTGTTTAATGTCAGGAAACATTGTCGACTTTAACATAATTTGAACAGACTGTGCGCAATGAAGACTGTTCAGTTATTTGTGCAGTATCCGTAAACACCTCATTGACACAAGTGGTGGCGTTCACAACAGTTGGGAGGGACCAATCAAGGGGTAATTTTAACATACAAAATATATTTTAACATACAAAATATAGCAATTCTAATAGATGTACAGACAAGGTTTTAACATCAGTGTATACGTCACAAATAACGTGTAACTGCTATACACAACTATACATGAAATGAGAAAAAAATGAGACACTTTAGGTCATAGTCAATGTTCAGTTCATGTGGTGACAGAGTTTCCAATAGTGAATCCAAACATGTTCTCTCCTTGAAAGTAAAAACCTCTAAATAAATGTCCTAAATGTCCTTTTTTTACTTGTTTGCCCAACATATGACTTACCACAAGGGCAAGTCATGTAGGACAGATGTAGTTAAGACGTGAAATAACTCCCTTTTTAAGAATTAATTTGCCTGTGTGAGGATGTTTGAAGCAGTCGCAACAATATGTAAAATTAAGTATATTGGCTACAACAACCACAGGAAGAGAGGGGAGGAACCTTTGAAAACCATTAGGAGTTGTTCATTGAATACATCCTTAAGTTGAGCATCAGATTGGAGTGTATGCCAGTGATTTGCCATTATTATTATTATTTTATCTGTTGTGCAACGTTTAAGTATGACATTGTGGCTTTATATTTTTTAGAAGATCAAACCTTGTAAACAAGTGATGCATTTAAGCTCATAATCCATTGTAAATTACATACTCAGGCCATGAATTCAGATATGTGGAAAAAATGCATGTTCTGTATGTGTGGTCAGAATAGATGTCTCTTCAAATAAACCCATATAAGGTAACAAAATGAGTGTGAAAATAAACTGTACATAGATTTTTGGATATAAAAGATACTCTCAAACATCCAGTAGGTGTGCTTTAAGGTCAGTTCAACTAACTCTAGTTCTTTGAAGGACATACGGATTTGTCCAGGAAGTATTCCAGGACCTCAATACCTCCCTCATGTGGTATAGATGTGTACATATATCTTCATCTTTTTGAGAGAGGACTGATCGACCCTATTATATTAATTACGTGTCCTTTGTGAAAGAAGGAAGGTTTTTAGCTAATGGTCTAATGTGGTGATCCACAAATGTAGA
Organism: Solea senegalensis; assembly: GCF_019176455.1. Lineage (NCBI taxonomy): Eukaryota > Metazoa > Chordata > Actinopteri > Pleuronectiformes > Soleidae > Solea > Solea senegalensis. The sequence goes on from NC_058031.1 coordinate 14,621,274, forward strand.
TACATGTATATTAGACGTGAAAGAACCAGTGCTGACAACGATAGGTCGACCTGGGGATGTTGTAGATTTTTATGTTGTTTTTTTCCGGGTATTTATGAAATGTAGGAAAATTGGATTTTCAATTTTTACAAAGTTAAACTCTTTGAACTGTCAAATTACTCTTGACTGATCGATCCCAAAAGACGCACATGGGTCGAGCGACTTACATCATAAACGACAGCCAGTGTCATAATGTTTCTGATGTTGAAGACGGCCTGAAGGCCAAAATGTCATCACTTTCAGGCAGTGGCTCCCAAACTGTGGAACACACTGCCTCTGGTTCTTATGTTGCTTATATGGTGTGGATTCATTTAAAAAGTAGCTAAACACTCTTTTATTCAAGTAAGCTTTTAGTTAAACAAGGGTGTTTATGGCTTTGAATCTGCATTTTTATGTCTCTTTTAATATTTATTGTATTTATTGTAAAGCACTTTGTGTTTATATCTGTGAAATGTGTGCTATATATATACATATACATATATATATACATATACATATATATATATATATATGTATATATATATATATATAAAAATGTGTGTGCTATATATATATAAATGTGCTATATACATAAACCGTACTTAATTTAAAAAAAAAAAAAAAACTTTATAAACATGAGTGTGTGGGACATCCTGCAACTCTGCTTTGTATGCGTTTGTTGTTTTCTACTTCTCATCTCATCTGATCTGCACAACCACCGACAGCAGTTTGATGGAAGACACAGTCTGTGACGACAGCAGTGTCGTGACAAATTGAAAAGATGATCTTATGCAGCAGGACAATGATTTTCAGAGAAATAAGGGCTGATCTGCCTGGACCCACATGAAGAGGCAGAGGACACCGATACAAACTATATCCACAGAATAACTGTGGCATATTGTTGTTACTGTAGTCGATTTTAATTTAATTTACGATTTTCTTCATTTACAGTTAGTTTTTTGTATGAAAGTAACTCTGAAAGTATTGATGGATTTTTTTAAAAACAGGGCCTGAAACCTTTGCACTTCACAAGTATATTTCACATTCATATAAAATAAAAAATGTCATTTGAGAGTTATAAAAAGGTCCTGTTTACATAAATCAGCACATCACTACACAGGTCACTCACAGCTGCACCTTTGTAATAAATGTCCATGTGAACGCATGTCATTCAGGAGTCAAACTCTGGCTGCTGCTCGATCAGAATAGTCGTGTCGTTCCCTCTCCTTGTGCTTGGATCGAGACAGGAAACGCCCAGAGCAATCAGGCACAACCATACCTGTCACACACACACACACACACAAATTAAATACTTAAACATGCCATGTCAGTCAATTTGTTTTGTACAGCCCACATTTACTAATCACAATTTGCCAAAATTGTTTCATGGATATTTTTCGTTGATGTCAACTCAACTATTCAACTACTTACTTCAATATTCGTTTGGATGAATTGTCTGTCACTTAATACAAATTATTTAATTCAGTTACACTGAGAGAAACACATTTGAATTAATATGATTTAGACAGGCAAAATAAACCTGACCTTTAGTTCAGTACAAGTCAGGGGTCTGCAATCTCTAACTTTTGACCCGGCTCCACCCAAATATAATTAACCTGGAGCCAAAAAACCTATTTGACCAATAAAATGAAGATGACATCTTGTATAAAGTTTTATACATACATATAAGAACTAAAGTTTGTTGTGTTTGAGAAATTTAAGAACTATGAAAAGGAAATTTGTTGACATCTCATAGCTGTTGTGGAAAATGGTTCAAATAAAATTGTGACCCACTTTGAAAGCAATAAAACTAGTACTAGTAGTAACTAGCCAGTACATTCTTCATGTTCACATGACTTCATTTAAGTGTTGGGAATGGCTTTTCATAATTTTAAACAGAGGTCTGTTGAGTTTAGGCAGGTTTTTAATGTCGCACGAAAATATTAAAGCACTTTTATTTATCACCTTGATCTCTAAATAAGAGGTTTCCATTTTGAAAGACAAACATTTAAATACAATATGTTCTTTTCTTTTGAAGCTACAGGGAGCCAATGCAGAGGGACGGAAGAGCCACATGGGGGCCTAGAGCCGCAGGTTGCAGACACCTGGTATAGGTGATATTAGTCAATTTTAGTGTTATTAAAGTTTTATCCCATTTTGGCGTTTCTATTTTGTGTGAGTGTTTCATTGGAATTGCAACCAAGTTTCCCATCAGGGACAATAAATGAACTGAAATTCAATTGTGATCTATTTGTGGGCAGCCTAATTCAAAACCTAGCGGGTGGATGTTGATTCAATTTTCAACGGATGTAGATTATAACCCAGTGGTGGAATTATTAAGTTTTTGGTGGTTTGATTCATTTAAGTGTATAGACACTGTAGGAACGTGAATGGCCTTGGCAGAGGTTTGCACTTTCAGTGCTTTCTCCAGTTAGTTGCTTCCCCCATTCATTGTTAATGACTAATAAAAGTTGTCCGCTGGCGATGGCTTGTGTTTTATCAGCCTAGAAATATTTTAAGAGCTGATTAAATCTATGGAACTAGCAATGTAGCAACAACAAAAGCCTGAATGGGTTGGCCCTTAACTGTGAGAGATCATCCCGAAGTCAGTTTAAAAGTCAAAATATGACTCACAAAACAAAGCTAACTGACTGACTCTAAGATGAAGTTGCTTGAGGTTGTGGTTCAACAAGTTTCAGATTCACAGTGGAGCCACGTTTCACCAGAGCAAATTATGTGCTGCTGCTACTACTTCATCTAATGTTACCTACCAAATATCCCACGAATGTCAGGTATGCTAGGGAGAGAAACGTTGCCAGGACATAGAGCCACGCGCTGTTGAGAGCGGTCACATAGACCACAACAAAGTACATGTTGATGGCACAAACGACCAAAATGACCAGTCCCCCCCCGACCTTAACCACCCTGCAGAGACAAAATGGAGAAAAATATGAGAGAAAACGAAAAAAATGAGAATGAATGAGAAAGAAATAATATACTTACAGTCCATTGGCAAAGCCTTTCATGAGAGAAGGTAAACTGGTGAAAGTGAGGATGGGAATGAGGGCAAATGGCAGCTGTGAGATAGAGAAATAAGAAGAAATAATAGAGCTTATATAACAATGTAATGGCACTAATTAAGTACATCTTAATAAGTACTGTTCTTGAAATTTAGATTTATAAACAGTGGGTTGTAGTGTAGTAAGTGAGGTAAGTAAGTTGTTGTTAATTATAAAACTGAAAACATACGGTCATCAACGAAAAAACATACCTCTGAAATAATAATGGCTTGAAAATGCACAGATAAAAGGTGATGTTCAAAAAGCATAAGAGAGCAGAGGGTGAAGAGTTGTTGATGAACGTTTGAATGAAGCCGCCAGTGAACCCGACCCTCTCCTCCCGCCTCACCTGCATGCTCTGCAGCACGTTGAGGAAGTCGTTCATGCCCGTGAGACGATGCACGTCCTGGAAAATGGCCACCAGCAGAGTCGGGGTGATGGCGAGGGAGCGTGTCAACAGCACCCGAGCGAAACGTGACCAGCGCAGGTTCAAAAAACCCTGAGGGTCAGAAAGTCACATCAGTCTGTGACATTTACAAGAAAAGTGCACTTGTTCATGACTGTTTCGGCAAAGCAAATTTTCAACAGACGGGTGTTTTTGTGCTCAGCTAATTCCTCCCTCCTCCACTGACCTCCATGACAAACTGACCAGAGTACGTTCCAGTCATGGTGGAGCTCTGACCAGCTGCGAGAATCCCCACAGCCCAGATGTAGAGCGCTGCCGGGCCAAAGAAACATCCGAGCACCACTCCCTGCCACAGACACCGAAATGAGGACGGTCGATAAAATCAACTTTGGAAATCAGAAAACGTGGTGCTTACGATAAAAACAAGAACTTATACTTCCGTATTTTGAGATTCAATTATAGTTTTCTCAGACTTGTTGCAAATGAACAATGTGATGTTGTTGTATAGTTACATAACAATATGTTGTATAGTTATATAACAATAACATTTTGAACACGCTTTTGAAAGATTTCTTAAAATATTGGTGGTGTAATAAATGTGTTGAGCACTATATTTATTCTGTATATGATCAAGTCTACGGATCATGATCACAACAGGCATTACTACTCAACTATATCATCATGATCATTTTCTGTCGAAGTGGTTTTGCAGATTAAAAATCTTAATCTACTACCTTCAAATATGTGCTGCTGTAATTCTTTTAATACATGATATTTGATGTTGTGATGTTGTCTCTTCTTTTGACCTCATGTCAGAGCCATGTCTCCATCCAGGATAATTGCATCAATCAATCTTGATTTACATACCACTTTTTATACGTATGAAATGCAGCATAAATCGCTTTACATATAAACACCAGAGGTAGAGCTGTAGATAGAGACATGTATGTCACAGAAATACAAATACATAAATAAATAAAACAAAACATCAGTAGGAAATAATAAGCAGGCAATAAATAGGGCGATCTTAATCAGATAAAATAAAAATAAATCAATCAATAGACGAAATACACAGTTAGTGCATATGTGTTTTTAGGTATAGTAAATGTGTGTTAGGTGTTTGTTAAACAGCAGCTGAAAACTGTTGCCTCAAGTGCTTTATCACACGTATGATAAATATACAAATCAGTCATTTGTTCCACACTGACTCTACACTGCACAATGTTTGTATATTCACAGTTAATTAGTCACAGCAGATTACTGTCAGTATCTTTACAGTAAATGACTGTGTCTTTTAGACGTTTACATTACTGTATAGTAAGTAAGCAAGAAATACAATAAATGTACAAATAAAATCTACTAAAACTAAATTAGAGGGAAATAAAATGTATATATTATTTAAAAGGATGTAATAAATAGGGTGATCTAAAAATCTGATTAATTAAACAAAAATAAACTTGGGAAATAGATTAGATTTATTCCTTTATAATTTGATGTGAACTACTTTGCCTCTTAATAACTGGAGTGATATACAGTATATATCCTATTCATATTAAAAATATAATAGTGACAGCTTTAAACTCACCCCTTTGTAAATGTCCACCTCCAGTGTTTGATTGTTCAGAGGGAACAGATGTGAGTGAGGACTTCCTGACTGATTACAGACGTTATACTGGAATCAGAAAAACACACAAATACATCGACATATTTAAGAAATTCCAAAACACAGCTTGACATTTCACTCATGTTGATCTTGCGAGAGCCACGGCAGAAATACTCACCACCTCTATGTTTGTGCGCTGGTAGAAAGCCTCTGCGAAAACGGCCACCACAAAGACGTTAATGAGGAAAGAGACAAAGAGCGCGACGGTCGATTCAATGAAGAAATACTTGTTGGCCTCTCTGACTTCCTTCTCGTCCGAGCGATTCACTTCTCGAGACTGAAAGCATTTGGAAATTTTAGGTACATGTTAAACTATGGTCAACATTTACAACGACAACACATTTCCATTTCAATCTCGTCACATGTTTGAAAAGGACTTTAGATTTCCATTACCGTCCTGGATTAAACTGCTGTCCTTCATCCTTATATTTATTGAAAATGTGTTTGTATGGTAACAGTTCATGCACCTTGACCAGAGCAGAATGGAGGTAGATGTTGTGAGGCATGATGACGGCTCCCACGATGCCGACGGCCTGAGCCAGCTGAACAGGCCCGCAGCCCTGGCAGTACGGCACAAACATCCCTGTCAGCAGCTGCGCTTGGTCTGGACTCACTGTCACATACTGAGGGAGAGGAGGAGGAGGAGGAGGAGGAACACGGTTACTACATGATCGGCTTAAAGAACTTCTGCATGTTTATTCTGCTCTTTATTTATTTAAAGGGTACAATGCACTTTAACATAGTTCCAAGACAGAGCAGGATGCTGATATGCTGCGCAAAGTGTTTATAGTAATTGCTACTTTACAACTCAAGGCCCTAGTTGTACAGTAACATTGCAATTACATGACAATGAAACAAAAGGAAATAGATCACAGCAGACATGTCCCAAAGCACATACACATACAACAATTATAGTGCTTAACACATTTATTTGACATAAAAACGAGAAAATATAAATATTTAAACATAACTTTTAATAGTATTTAATATTATAGAAATGTTATTTTTATTTATTTGGTAAATAACAAACTGAATTCACCTGATAATATTTGATAACACTAAAACTAACTTTTCTGTTCAGGAATGCAAGTAAATAACTATAATTAGACATTTTATTGTAAAACAGTAAATCAAAAAATTCATGGTTACCAACAATAATTGAATTTTTTCATTAAAAATATAATTTCCATTTAAGAACCTCTACATACTGGTGTATTAAACATGACAGAAACATACAAAAATGATTTTGATAATTACCACTGCTGTGAATTTAGGGTAGTTTTGGCTTTTCATGGCACTATATAGCAGATACATTTAGCTAAAAATGAGTACAGTATGATTTTGAACCAAATGTCTAAAACAGCTTTTGCATAAATGATCTAGTTAAGACATACACAATCCACACTGTGGCAGCCATTTTGACAGGTCACAGGAGGAAAACCACAAATGGAAATATATGCAAAAAATAATGATGGCTGAGTTCCATTTAGCTTCCCCAGTGTCGGGGTGCACGATGGCTCACTGTCACACTGACCCGACTCAAAATGGCTGCTGTGCAAAGAAATCGCTGTGATTTAAAGCTTTAAAGGAGCGAACCAGAGCCTCTAAGTTTTAACCTATATCAGAAACAATATCTTTTATTATGATGTGATAATAAAATGTTATGAATCCACCGTGGCATCATCTAAAGTGAACCATATGATGACAAATTATTGGCTAAGAGATCATGTTTCTTATCCTGTTAGAATACCCATGCATTTTCTGCGCCATGCGTGTCATTTCTGTTTTCTTATTGACATCATTTATGAGGTCATTCACTATTTGAACTTTGCATGATGTCACATGCAACATGTTTATGATGCTGACACCAATCCCAGGAGATATAGGGCGAAAGGCAGGGTACACCCAGAGACAAACAACCATTCACTCTCACACTCACACCCAGGGTCATTTTAGAGTGTCCAATTTACCTAATCCCCCAATCTGGGTTTTTTTGGACTGTGGGACGAAACCGGAGAACCGGGAGAAAACCCACACACACGGGGGAGAAACTCCATGCAGAAAAGCCTCCAACATTTTATAATCTAGTTATACACGCTCAAGACAAATTCCCAGCACATTTGGTACAAACATACAAGACAAATACAATATCTGAACCATCAAATAAAACGCAGAACAATGACAGTTCATGGATTTGGAGAAATATGAGGACAGATACCTAATGCTCTTTCAGTTTTTCTACATGACACGCGGTGGATCGTCATACATGCAAATTCAGTACGTTGAATATTTATACCTCATATCCAAATGTGATGGCCATGACAGTGATCAACACACCAAAAAAGGCTTCCAGTTTCCGCAGACCTGCAGAGAAAGAACATTTAGTTTTAGTTTCATTCATTGATATCAAGGACTGTGAAAACCCCCCCAAAAAAACACATTATTCTCAGAAAGAGAAAAGATGCCTTCAACAAACGGACATAAGAATATACAGAGACCACACATACGCACACACACACACACAAGAGCACCTACAATTAAAAATATAGATATGTGTATGAAATGTCGATCTTTTTTTTACTTATGAAAATCTGTGTAGGTTTTCAGATCAACAGGAAACTCATTCCATTATTTAATGAGCTTAAAAGAGAAGTAGAAGAGTGGAGCTGCTGAACAAAGCTTCACATTCGATCAAACAACTTCTTAAAAATGGAAACTTAATGCCAAAGCCCCCCATCAAATGAAGGTATGTAAAATGTAAAATGAAATGTCCTAATCATAACCAATAAATAGATGAGATGAAAAGAACTGATGGAATGGCCTTAAAAATAAGAACTATAAAATCATTTCCAGGAGGTTGTTTATTAAGAAATATGATTGAGACATTAAATGATGTTTAACCTAACATTTTATTTTTGAATTCTTGTCCAGGATTTTCAGGACTTAAAATAAGAGAGGCTCAAAGCACTTAAAAATGTCACAGAGGCTTCAACTGATCCATGTAAAACCTGGGCAATATGAGGACACAATATGAAGCGTCTGCAACGTACCGTACTTGTCGAGGAAGAGGAAGACAAAGGTGTCGATGATGGTGATGAGGACTCCACCCCACAAGGGGATCCTACAAGTCAAAAATCACACAAAGACGCAGACAGCATTAACATCCATGTGCTGACCAAGCGGGTTCATAGCCACGGGTCTGTCCACACAACCTGCCGCTGGAGAGAAGGTTGAACGCAATGGCACAGCCGATGACCTCCTGCATGTCTGAGCCAATAATCGCAAGCTCCACCATCAACCACAGGATGATACGAGGCACCTGGACAGAAGACGCGAGTGAGTGTCACTCAGCTGTAATTTAACATTACACATGACAATCGATTTACTTCTCCTGCGCTTTGTGGCTCTGAATCTTAATGTAGCTCCTAAACTGAAAAAGTAGAATTTGTGTAAGCTGACTCTCCAGTGCAGAACCTCTATTTATTAAGTGTAAGAGTTCTTATAATGAATCCCTCTATTTTGACCAATTAGAAACTTGGCCCATAGGTTTAGAATGAAGCAATTTATTGGCATATAGACATAAGACAGTGTATGTACTGTGAAATGAGCTGTTTTTAAAAAAGGTAAAACACGAAGCTAAACCAATTGTACAACCCATATCTGTGTTGCTGCGCATCTTATTTATTTGGGATAATAATAAGGACGTTAAACAAGTTGAAAAATGTGCATTTGTCTCTACTTTTTTGAAAATTGTCCAGCAGAGGTGCAAGAATTTTGTTTCAGAGACCAAAAAGGAGATCACATGATCATTTATATCATGTTTAGGGAAGCAGATATTTTTTCACAAATGCTGGATAGACACTTAAACATTATATACATGTATAATGTTTATGTAATGTTTATATTATGTTTATATATATATATATATATGTATTTACAAACCCTTAGTGCTCACAGTACACCCATGGTAAATAGCTATGGGAATAATACACAACTCCTTATATGGACATCCTGGGGGTGTGTGTTTATAGGTCACATATTCAGGGTTTACAAAATGTGTTTTTTTTTCGTGTTCTTATGTGTTGTTGAGTCAAATAATAATTAATTTTATATCAAATTTTTAGTAGTGATATAAAGTAAAAACGAGCCAAGTGAACTAGTGACATATTTCCAAATTTCACAAATTCAATTACATTACATTACATTACATGTCATTTAGCAGACGCTTTTATCCAAAGCGACTTACAATGCAATTACTAGTACAATTACTAGTACTTTTTGTACGAGTACTTTTTGCTCAGGTGAGTTTATATGGTTGGTCAAAATAATAAAATGTAAAATAAAAAATAATTTTTTATCAGATTGTCTAGCTTGCGCTGGAAAAAAAGGATATAAGACACTCTACATTGCACATTCTCATACCCTCCGTACATACTGTATGTTTAAACATAGTAATGCTAAGGGTTAAAAACAACTTCATAGATTTTAACCGGTTGATCTAAGGGGCAGGTTTGGGGAAGTGGGGAACAAGGACATCCGTGACATAATTTTGTCAGCTCTTAAAGTTAAAAGCAAGCAATTTTAAAATCGGGAGTACGGAGGATAAAAATCTGCATGATGTGGGATCTTCCTCATTATTGGTTTAACCCTTCCGTTACCATCCATGTGTTCTTCTCATTACCATAACTCCTAGACTCTTTGTGATATCGAGAAAATTCAGATAAAAACTAGAAAAACTATGGACTGGCGATCTGTCCAGGGTGTGACCCCGCCTTTCGCGCCTATTTCAGCTGAGACTGGCACAGCAGCCCTCCTGCAACCATCATGTGGAAGATAAAGCGGTAGAAGATGGATGGATGGATACCAGAAAGCAGAGAAATAGAGCGTTGCGCCCATATTCTTGTCATTGCGGTAGTCCTCGGGACTTAGACTTTGTGACGTCAGCTTGTCAGTACTGTAATTCCTACACAGTTGAATAACTGCCGGATATCGAAATGGAACGTTATCTTGGGGAAAAAGGGGCAGAAGCACTCACTCATTGAACATTTTCTGAAAAATCAAAATAAATCCAGGCGGCCTGAATATCACGATGCTCATAAGAGAGTTAAAAGCCTGCTGCATTTAGAGCGTGTAAACACTGAAAGGGAAGTCATTAACTGCATAGATTAGATTCATAACAGACTCACAGTGTGGTACTGGCGGTTGCAGACTTCGGCCAGGTGCATTCCCGTCACCACACCCAGTCGAGCCGCCAGCCTCTGCAGCAGCAGGCCGATGATGGTGGCGCCCAGCAGCACCCAGAGCAGCTGAGAGGATGAGAACACAGGAGACGTGGGTTCATCTTATCAGCCACTTCAAATGAGACTTTTTTTAATCTTGTACAGTGATGTTCATATATAACCGAGAGCCGGGGTCAGACACTGGCTGACCATGAATGTCTGTTAAAAAATATCATCTCCAACTGTCTGAGTAGAGAAGAAAGAGGAAAACTGAACAATCTTTTTTTTCTGCACTCAGACACTCTCTAAAGCACCACAGGGTTACACAAGTTCAAACATTTGTGAGCAATTTCAAAGAACTATAAAGTGTTCTGGGCTGTCAAACCATCTGCATTCACTTCACCTTCATCTGAAGATGATAGAGGAAGTTCTATTAAACTCTTATTCTTCCACAAGGGATGTTATACATCTCTCCATCTATTGAGATGAAGGATACATCACTGTATTGTATGTATACATATATATATATATATATATATATATATATATATATATATATATATATATATATATATACGTATATGTATGTTCTTACAGAATGTAGTAGCCCTTTTTAATTCATAGCTTCTTTTGAATTCTGTCTATATAACATCACCAATGATTTTTCAAAACTAACTCACATTTGATTATACAACATTCTTTTCAAAAAAAAATTCTTTTGTCAACATTCTGCAGACTCACAGGATGTAAAGCTCACAAACTCACCTTGCGCTCTGACCCCTGTGACCTCTGTCCACCCCACCTCACATTAGTTTCAACTAAACTTCATCTGACTGACATTTTTTAAACTCTAAATTTCCAGATTTCTTTAAGACAGAGTCCCACTTTGTTGAATTCTGACCTGTGATGTACTGAGATTCTTTAAAGTCCAGCTAAATGTCCTTCAGGATTGTTCTTAACAGCCAAGGACAGGCCTTTAGGCTTTGTATACAGTCATTTCTTTATTTCTTTGTGTTGTCTTTTTGACCACAATAAGAAATATTTAAAATCAATTTGAACGGAGGCTCAGTCCAGTGACACACCCATGATTTAGAACAAGAAGTAGCAGAGTTAAGAAGGAAGTTGCATGTCTGACTGACACAGTGGGTGCGAGGACAAAGATGTCAAAGAACTGTTCAAGGATTTTCTTCAGTAAAAATGCCAATAACAGGATGTAACTTGATTGTTAGTGAAAACAGTTGTTTCTTGAAGCTCTACCTTGAATCCAGCTTTAGCTCCAGACTGCAGGTCAGACTCAATGTTACCTGGGTCCAGGTAGGCGATGCTCATCAGAAACCCCGGCCCAGTGAAGGCCCACAGCTTACGGAGACTAAAGCACTTCTACGACGAAAGAGAAACTTTAAATGTACCACACAATCCACTTTGACTTAAACAAGAAAATAACTGTTATTTTCTTATTGCCCACCCTTACTCTCATACTATAGATTATAGATTACCTCATTCCCCTCCTCGGGAACATGGACCCCCTGGTCAAAGTAAGTACTAGAAATCGGGTCATTGTCCTGTTTTTGGAAGAAGACGGAGGGAGCTGAGCCTCTGTGTGTGTATGTGGTCTGGATCACTGCTTCCTCTGACACCACGTCATGAGCTGAAATTTAAATACAAACATAGTAAAACTTTATTACAGTAACAATATGGTAATAAGGTAATGGTTTTGTAATAGGTGACATTTAGTTAGTAATGTAAAAGGTAGGGCAATATATCTTAAAGCCAAAATGTGTTTTCAAATTACCATTTTAAAATAAATATCGTCCTTTGCTTCTCACTTATCTGTGCACACATCACACAGTATTTGCTTTAAATATGTAATAAAAATGAAAACGAGAATAACTGTGCATTATCGCTATCACAATGCCAGTCAAAATAAGCGCAATAAGATATTTATATGAAATAGTTCAGCCTTAAGTGAAGGTATCACACTGATGGTAGCCTCCAGTATTATACAAGACTTAAGAAATTACATGGTATTACCAAGCTGTAAAAGATGGTATTACCATAATATTATTTACATTATTAGCATGATGTTACTGCAGTGGAATGTAAAGTGTTACCTTTATTTAAGTCTTCATTTAATTCATTTAAAAGCAATGACAAAACACAATTTTACCATTTGATAAACTGTATCTGCAGTCCAACACACTACATAGTAAATAACATTTAGACACAGAACATGTACTATACACAAAAACAACACAACATGGATATAGTCTTTATGTTCTGATCTTATGATCAATATACTACTGCCGGTGCAGTCTGTAAGATGATGCTGAAGGAACTCAAACTGCAAAACAAACCTACCTACAGGTAAAAAGGACTTGACTTCACATGCAATGATTCCTGCACAGTTACAGTGTGTGTACTTTTAAAGGTGGTGGTGCATGGGTAGATAGATGAGAATTTACTGTACAGTAAAAACAGAATTGAACCTTTATTTAAAACAAACGTTCTCACCTTGTTCGGTTGTCTGCTCCGGCTGCTCGTACGCTGGAATACTGGGAGGCAGAGAAGAGATGTGGATGTTCTCAGGTGTGGGTTCTCTGGCTGCAAGCAAACAGGGCATTACTCTGGGATTGCAGTCATTTACATGATCACGGGACAAAATCCCTGTCATCCGGCGAGGTGCACAGGTCACCACCAAGATAGAAGTAGGCTCAGGATAAGGTGAGGTTAAGGGCAAGGCATAAAACCTGGTCCCAATGAGGCAAAACCTAATTTGTAAGGTACGATAAGATTTTAAGTGGTTAGGTTAAGATTAAGGTTAGGGTTAGATATTAACTGGTTATGGTTGGGGTTAGGGATAACACTTTGTTTATGCTGTCCATGAAAGTCAGTGCAGTGTACTAATAAGAATCACTGCACAAACCTCTCTCTGTCGCTCTCTGTCTATCAGACGGTTTTTAGGATGGGTGAACAGGATGGGTGAACACCAAGTGCACCAAGAACACCAAGAGTATTTTCTGAGAATTACGATTTGAAAATGTTTACATATGACATGCTAGAACATGTGAATGAAGTATTATGTCATTATAATTATCATGGATTTTTATTTAGTGAACCTCAGTAAAGTGGTGATTTTCTGACTTTTTCTGCCGTTGAACGTCCACTTAATAAAATAACCTTTGCTTCCACAGTTAAACTAAGAGTCCTAATGACAATCTTATGGATACATAACTTCTAACCTCTTCTTTACATCATCCCTTTAAACTTAATTATTTACCAAGTTTTGTTTAACATATTATATATGTTAAACAAATCAGTGAGCGAATACAAAAAAAAAAACGATTCAGAAGGAGACATCCTGCAAATCCTGTTCCATGTGGTTTCTGAACATTCGTTCAAACTTATTTGAATAGTATGTGACTTATTTGACTGTAACACTGTGATGGCACAAAATAACAGTCACTTTGGCAGTTTTCAAATTAGCGACACAGTGTTTTTAGTACAATGATGAGTTGGGTTGTTGTTTCTTTATGACTGGTTTAGTGTATGATACTGAACTATTAAAAGTCTGGAACAGCATTATGTTGTTTTTGCAGATACACTTTAGTAGAAGCAGCTAAAATTAGCAGTTGCCAATTAACCTCAGAAAGTATTGGATGTTCTATATATCTGTGTTTTCTGCAATCCAAGGCTTTGAAAAGACATTGTCATTTGATGGCTCACATTTTTTGCTGTGTCCTTTTTTGTATTATCATGATAATTGTTGTTATTATTATTGATAATACTACTACTAATACTAACAATAATAATAATGATGATAATAATAGTAGTAGAAGTAGAATTTTGGCCCAGTATTTTATTTTACTAACCACTAATAAATGTAGTGGTTAACTAATAAAAACATTCTGTTGTACATGTTGTACACCACTGTTCCTGTCAGACTGATGGACTGACATGTCATGTGATGTGCACTGATTTACAAGAATATGACTCATGGATTATTGTCATAAGAAATGAATCATTCAACTTTGGTTTAAGGAGGAATAAAAGAAAATCCCACTTATCAATACGATTGAATCAAAATACGTGTAGAACTGCAATAATAGAGTATAGTACACAAAATATCATGATATTATCAAACGGTAACAACAGCATATTTTGCCTTAGTTCATCATACATTTAAATCAGTGTCTGTTTGTCGTGAAACACATTTTGTAGTAAGTAAACATAAAATATGATACACATAACAGAGAGATGTTAAATGAATCATAAAATGCACAGGGAAAAATGATGACTCCACCAAAAAGCAATCATTTGTGGAAGGATTAAATTATTGTGTATTTTGTTTACTAAAAATCTCTGTTTGGTTGTCAGAACACGTAATATTTCGATACATCATGTGATGTCAATTATGTGAGGCTTCCAGCTCACTTTGCTTTTATTTGTTTTACATCATGAAACACGTGAAACCCAAGTTTGTCACGTAATAAATCTGTGAAACAATCTGTAACGTTTGACGACAAAAATAAGTCCACGTTTCCAACTCACCTGACCGCAGAAAGGAGAACATCTTCTTCGTAAGTCCTCAAACTCGTTTCAAAATGTCCTCATTGTAATAAAACACAATTTCTGAGCGACATTCCAGTATATCCATTCAACTTTTCTTTCCTCGCTGACTCCACGTTTCCTTATTTGTTCTTCCTCTTCTTCCCTGAGTTTTATGGAGAGCGGGTTGGACATCGTCCTCCTTCGGACTGCAGGTGTTGATTTACCGGGCAGGTAAGTTAGGAGGAGGACAAAAGATAAAGTCATTCACAGTTGCACGCTGTCGTTCCTCCGGTTTCTACCACGTGACCCAGTTCCTACAACGAAACTGGTTTGAGCTGATTCTGCACCTGAAAACCGGAAGACCTGCAGATTTTCAAAAGAAAACCGGTGGAAATGGTTATTTTTAGATGAATTGTTTTAAAACAATCACACACACACAAAACAATAATGTTGAATCACTCCCTAAATACTATTTTTAAACGTAAATCTTGATAGAAATAAAAATATATATAAAAAAGGGTGGATTATAAAAAGAAAATCTAAATAAATTAATAATAATAATAATAATAATAAAAATAATAATAAAAAAACTTACATCGATGCAGCTTGAAAAGTGCAACTTTTTTCCTGCTGCAGATCTGTCAAGATAAAGGGGGCTGGTAACCAAAACAAATAGCCACAAGGGGGCGACAAATGCCGATTAATTTATGTGTGTGTGTGTCCCAGACTGCTCACTGCTCTTCCTGCTCATTCCCACCGGGTGGCGCTACAGATCCCTGTCCATCAGCACCATGCTTGACATGTTTCTGTGTATAGTGGTCAACACTGTCTCTGTGGTAATAAGTCGCCATCTTATGTAGATTATTTGCCTGTTCACTTAATGTTAGCACTGCAGAGTATACTGGGATCAATCCCACCAGTCTAGGCCATTCGGGTAATAACCAACCAACTGATCAATCAATCAAACCAACAATTAATCAATGAATAAATTAATTAATCAATCAGCCACTGAAAAAAACCCAGAAAATCCTGAAAATCCTGAAATCGAAATGGAATTGAGCCATCTTTAATGTTATTTTTTACGCCCATGCTTCTCCTCCTATAACCTGTCAACCTGTAGGATGGAGTTTGTTACTGTGACTTACTGTATGAAGAAAGTGCTGTTGAGGCTTTTGCTCCTTTTCAGTGATGCCGTGACTTTCCATCCAACGCCATTTGCAAGTCAAAGTCCTCACACATGCAGTGACAAAGTGAACCGACATAAACCTTGTTGCAGAAAAACCTCCATTGATTCTCTGGCTTTTCCTCTACTCTCTCAGACTGTTCAATTGATTTCAGTTATATTTATGTTGTTGAGTCTATAATATATATATATATATATATGTATATATATATATATATATATATATATATATATATATATATATATATATATATATATGATAACTGTGCCAGAGAAGCATCTGTTAACTTTACTTCAGATCAGTAGTTCAAATTCAGTGATTAATCAGCAGCTCATTGCTGATTAAAGCTAATGAAATAGCATCTGCCCTTTGTGGTAGTTTGAATCAGTTTGAACATATTAAATTAATATATTTTCTTGCAGATTTTGGGATTACGCAAATTTGACACTCTAAACTGACCATAGGTGTAAGTGTGAGAGTGGCTGGTTGTTTGTCTCTGTGTGTCCTTGTGATGGACTGACGACAGCTGGATTGGCACCAGCGACCCCAGTGACCCTCATGTGGAGGATAAAGCAGTAGAAGATGGATAGATTCATTTCATTACCCCAGCAGAGCAGAACACATTCAAACGTTGCATGCTTACAGGTGGAGGTAAAGAAGAGACCAAGTGACAGTAATTAGTTAGAGATCATCCGATCCCCAGTTTTAATCCAATAGTTTACTTATTATCAAATCTGAATCAGCACACGGCAGCAACAATCTGTATTTTAGCTGAAATACCTGCAACACACTGCCGTTTGTCATGTCGACAAAAAGTTGGTGCAGTGAAATCAGATGTTTTTAAAGTGTTTATTTTGGCAAGCACCATTCGAAATAGAGCAAATTTGTCATGTGCTTATGGTATGTGATGAAGAATAAAATTATATACCCATGCAAAAGTCCCTGTGAAATGTACATATGCATCTTTATTGCAGAAAGTTTACGTGTCACTGAAATCTCACTGATTTCCTTTTTTTGTTTTTTGTTTATCTTATTGTTCCTGTTGTCGCCTTTGCATTGCCCTCATGTTTTTGTTTCAGTTTTCGGTCTTTTTTTTTTTACCAGCATTGATTCGCTTGTAGAAATGTTAGGATTATTACACATCATTGTTTTGGAAATGCTTGGCATGTATGAAGTTACATGGTTACTTCTAAAATCATACATCTGAACAAAATCAAAGTGAGTAAAAAACAGAGTAAATCCAAACCAAACTAAGAGGATTCAAAAACAGAACAAAAAAATGTCTCTGTGCATCCTGATATTGAACTGGAAAAATCATCTCATCGTCTTGGATTAGGTTATAAAAACCTGTTGTCCTCATCCTCAGAATTCATGTTTGGTGTCTTTTAATGCTTTTTTTTTGTCCATTTTTTCATCAGTTCTTCAATTATTGAAAAGGAGCATCCGGCTTCCTTTTGTTGTACGAAACAAGAGGAGAAATCCTCAAGAGTGTGTTGTCTGTTGATGCTCCGGGCATCGCTCAGCTCCTCAAAGGAAGCCTGTCACCTTCACGAGTCTGTATTATTAATATTAGGTCCATAAGTCCCTTCCATTCATTTACATCTGAACCCAACGAAGAGTTCTATGTTCGGTCACACTCATACAGTGGTGACCCTCATCACCACCTCTCTATTGGCAGCAGCACTGATCCTCGGGTCGTTGGGCCTCAGTTGGCTCAGGATGTGTAAGATGGTGTAGCCACAGTGGTGGTTCAGAATAGTTCTTAGCCTCCTGCTCTGCCGCCCACCGCTGCTGCTGGCCAGACCGTGAGGGTTACTGCGAGAGCCACGCGCCCCTGTCTTACTCGAACTCAGTGGGTCGCCCAAGTCCTTCGATTTCTCATAGTTCAGTACTTTCCACTGCTGATTAACAGCCTGCCATCGTTTGAAGATTCGATACACTGATGAGCCTTCATGGATGATGAGGCCTGGGCAGGGAAAAAAGAGAGGAAACGGGGTGAAGAACCGTTGTATTCCCACTCCTTTACATCACAAAATTATGCTAAAAGGCCCCTGAGTTCCAAGCAGCATCATAGGTAGGAACATTTCATCTCTCCCATGGAGGAGAATAGACAGTTGCCAATAATCACAGTGCTCGTATCTGATGCCATCTGTTCCCCCTGTGTTGTCTTACACAGCCGACTCTCACAATTACTCACTAACAGTCAACCAGGTTACTCCTAGAAAACAAAATGTGCTCGGTCTACCTCTGCACCATCTGCTAATTATGTTCTTTTTTGTCTGACCTCAACCAGCAGAATGTGAACTGAATACATGTTTCTGTCGCCATGTCAGTTTGTCCTTGCATAATGCAACTAATGTTTATTAAAGTAGTTGTTGTTCCTGCGCAACCTCTCATTGCATAATGCATTTCTCCATGCACTGTCATCTGAACACTCCACCATGTGCATTTTTATATGCATCTATCTATCTATCTATCTATCTATCTATACACTTATGCAATAAGATTATATACCCAGAGAAGCTGATAATGCAAAAAAATGTTCTTTCCTTCACAGTTCGTGGTTGGGTGAAGCCCTTTATCATCAAACAATTGCGTTTGTTCTTTTTAAATCATAATGACAACAGAAACTACCCAAATGACCCTGATGTATCGGGTAACATTTCAATGACCTGTGTTCAGCCATCATCTTCCAAAACTTCTTCTTCTTCTGCTATTGTTGTTGTATTTGAATTGTTATGTAATTGTATGTTTTATATATATGTTATTTTTGTGCATATTGTCATTTACCTATGCAGACGATGTCCATGAAACCGTACATGCCGTAGCAGATTTGGAAGAGCAGGTCCTGGCGCTGCCACTTGGCTGAAGGGCTGAGTGAGGACCAGATGAGCCAGGAGATGCTGGCAATGAGGAACAGGGAGCCCAGAATAATGGCCGCTATCTGCACCTTCTCGATCACCGTCAGAGAAATGGCCTGCCACTGCAACACACAGAGAGAGAAAGAAGTGTCTAAATCAGTGCTGGAAGAAGTGCGCAGAACCTTTAAGGAAAAAGTACCAGTGCAACAATATAAACACACTAAAAAAATGTCACAATACCTCTAAGGTGGTTACCCTTTTCGAAGAATCCAAAGGGTTTATTAATAGTCTAACTGCAATGTTTCCACATCTCTCCAATTTGTTTCTCTTGTGTGTGTTGAACTGAAGAGGACAGGTCTGAGTCTACAACTCTTGGTGTTATTTTACTGTTGTACTATCGAGAGTATCCTGGTGTGTAAGGTGTCACAGTCTGGTACGCTGGCTGCTCTTTAAAAGATTGGAAGGCTCTGCAGAGAGTCACTGGAGGAGATAGCGAGACCCCGGTACCTCAGCAGAGCATCCGCCAAAGACACCAGAGACAATACTCACGCCGGGCACCATCTCTGTCACCTGCTCTCCTCAGGAAAGCAATACCAGTCTCTCAAATGTAAGACTACAAGACTCACCCACAGTTTTTTATCTGAATGGACCGAAACAACACAAAAACTCAATAAAATGTCCCTTACATCACACAATGTGTGTGCAATAGTGCATATGTGCATCCATCTATACCACAGTCATCTTGTCCTCCCGAGTTCCTTTAAATATTCAATTGTGTTTATTTTTATACCCTATCAGAGTAATCTTGTTGCATTGTGTGCACTTTGACGTTGACCATTTATTCAAATTAAAATGTCTAAAAGTGTCAGTGGAGAATACAAACACCTCCCAAGATGTCTTTCACTTGCAAGTGTAACCAGCAAACTACAATAAATCTGTCTATCCACTTCCAATCTATATTATATCATACAAATAAGAACATGTAAACACACACGTTATTACACACATGGCACCTTATCAATAGGTTTCAGGGCGGTTGGCTGCCTATGAAAAGGAGGGCAGAAGGACAGTGACGCAGAGGGAAAATGTGTCAGCACAATATGGCAAACAGTCCTCACAACACAGCAACGGCCTCAGATTTGTTCTGGTGATGGGTGTTGAGTCTGATCGAGCAGCATTTGGACATTGTGTATGTTTTGATGAAAAGTTCTGTCGGCAGCAGCAGCAACTTCATCCTGTCATCAGTCACTGTGCTCTCCCCCCCGATTCACTCATTAAAAAAGGAAGGTTTACACACATTCTCTCATGATCAGCCTCCTGTTTAGGTGTTTAAACAGCATTTATCCAGGACATCAATGTGCAGTCAAAAAGCGGGGTTGGATGCTCAACATAGCAGAGCTGCTCTGGCCTGTTTGTACGAGCGTGTGCAGTGTGAGTCAGATTTATCTCGACAAGCTCAGAATCAAAGCAGTTCTTTTTTCTTTTTTTGTGCTCAGTGGCAACAGTATAAGTGGGAGCTTTGTTGCTCAGCAGTCGTCCTTTTTGTGTATGCAAGTGTTCCCGTTACCTGCAGAGGGTTCTTGGTGCTGATGGCCAGGACCTGGTACTTGAAGTAGCAGAGCTCACAGCTCCAGGAGCCTCTCTCACTGATCCAGCGGATGAGGCAGGGCTGGTGGGTGCAGCGCACGGAGCCATCGCAGCGGCAGGGGCTCAACAGCTCGCCCTGTGAGACAAGTGATGGGAAAGAAAACAAACATATTCAGATCACAGTGAGTGACACTTTGCAACTGCACACCACACTGCTAGTTTGGATAACAAATGAAAACTGAAAGACTGTGTCAGAGTCGGAGCATAGATGTTCATCAAAGGTTAAACACTATTACTGAAACTACTGTTTGTGCCAGTGGAGATGGTGATGTGTACGACCACTGAACACATTGAGAAACGTGACCTTCCATCCATCCATTTTCTACCACTTTATCCTCCACATGAGGGTCACGGGAGGCGGGGTATTCCAGTCCATCACAGGGCCATACAACCATCCACTCTCATCTACGGCCAATTTAGAGTGTCCAATTTACCTAATCCCCATATTGCATGTTTTTGGGCACAGGGGGAGAGCATACAAACTCCATGCAGTATGGGCCTTGTTCCGACGGGGGTCGTGAACCCAGGGTCTTCTTGCTGCAAAGGCAAGAGTGCTAACCACTACACCAACCTTGGTTGTTTTCTATAATACTGTAAGACCTTGCCATGGAAAGTGTCTTCATTTAACTGGAAAAATAAAGGACTTACGTATTACAGAGGAAGTGTTATACTATAAAAATACGTTATAAGTAATAAGTTTTAATGGCTTGGTGTAAAAAGAGTTTTTCTCCTGGTTCTCCGGTTTCCTCCCACAGTCCAAAAACATGCAATATGGGGATTAAGTGAATGGTTATTTGTCTCTATATGTGATGGACTGGCGAACTGTCCACGGTGAACCCCACCTTTCGCCCTATGTCAGCTGAGATTGGCGGCCTCCTCATGTGGAGGATGAAGCAGGAGAAGATGAGTGAGTGAGTAAAAAGAGACAATGTTTGTGTGTAGAATTTGTACATTTTGATCATTTTTGAACAACCACAGTCAACATGAATTTGTAGGTTGATTGTATGTGACACTGCTTTAATACAGAATAAAGGAGCAAAATCCTGCTTTCCCCCAAAAGGTCAACTATCATAAATATATAATATGCTCCCCATTTCCTTGACCACACCTCCCCCCTCTGATAATGTTCCTTCTGTCCCCCTATAGAGACAGGGGAATGCCACGTTTGTACCAAATCCATTGTCTCTTCAGCTCTGCAAAAGCAGCTGAATCCTGCTGGCACATTAAGAAAAGACCACATTTAGACTGTCACCGCCATTCACAGTCAAATATCCATTAGTCACACAGTAAAAAGTCTGATAACAAGCTGTGCATCAAAATCCTTGATTCATTTACCGGAAAGCACAAAGAAAAACACTTGGTGATTTAAATTTTAACTACAACTACTACGTTGGGGAGAAATATGGGAGCAAATCATTTGTAAATCAGTGAATGAGCACAGTTTGATGTGAGGCCCAGTTGGCGAGGCGGCACGTTAACCATCTGCACGACAACAGGGAGCAGTGAGGCTTCAAGGGCAGGCAGGTGAGAGTGAGAGAGGGAGAGAGAGAGAGAGAGGGAGAGGGAGAGAGAGAGAGAGAGAGAGAGAGAGAGAGAGAGAGAGAGAGAGAGAGAGAGAGAGAGAGAGAGAGAGAGAGAGAGAGAGAGAGAGAGAGAGGGGAGAGCCGCTGAAGCCTGACGACATTTTCACACACACTGTATTAAACTCCAACAACCTCATAACAAACTGACACACCTCAGCGAAAATATCACTTATATCAACTTTAGCAAAAACATTTGAAGTAACTGTAATTTTGGGACATGCACTGATAGCATTCTCATGCCTGTGTGCCCGAGCAACAGCTAGGTTAGCACCAGTCTCTTCATCTCAAACGTTCTTTCTCATTTTGTCTGACAAAAATCCATAAAGTCACTGAATGACTTAGAATTTGTCATTTCATATCCAAGGACAAATGTAGACTAGTAGAGCCAGGAATTGAACCCACAACCTTCCAGTTGAAAGACTACCATTGCCCGATCCTAACTTCTCACTTTTTTTTAATACTTTTACTTTGAATTAATATCATAAAAGGTGACTTTAACTTCTGCCAAAGTCATTTTCTGGTAAGATACAAGATAGTAGGAGGCAGCACTTGTCTGAGCCTGGGGAGCAATAGGAGTTTGCTCAGATAAGTGCTGGGAATCAAATCCCTGGCAATTGAACCAGCAACCCTCCAGTTACGAGCCTGACTTCTTTCCTCTTGGTCATGGGCTGCCCAATAATAATTTTTATAATGGTCAGACTAAGGGCCAGGTCATCCACATCATGTTGCTCCACACCAAAAATATAAATCTACGGACTGCAGACATAAGAGAGGGGGCGGGACTACAAGTGGGTGGAACTATAAACAGGGGACGGAACTTCAAGTTGTCCAAATCACACAGAACCACATGAGAATGCAGCAAAATAAAAGAGTAAAAACAGATCAATATCCCTTGACAGGTCACAATTAGACAAACTTCCAAGTTGTCACTTGTGGATGTGCCCACTTAAAGTTACGCCCCTGTCTCTGCAGACAAACCCCTCTTATTCACGTGGACGAAATCTGTGCACATTTTGATTTCACGTGGACCACGACTGCACATGGTCTGTGGAACAACACTTTACATTCCAGCAGCTGGCATGATCTTGTTTTGGTCAAAAGACACAACAAAGATGATGGTAACCATGGAAACGTGCTTGAGGTTATATGAAAAAGTCATCTGGTGCACGCATATGTGCAACTCAGTGCTCAAAGAATACAAGTAAACACAAATGAGGGTGAGTTCCTGGTGAGTAATTGCTGCTTCTGGAATGGAGTGTGAGCTGGAGGACGTGAATATGAAACACTAGACTGACGCGGATCCTTGTTAGAGTATGAATGGGAGCTGTGTGCATGTGCAAACATGTGGAAATGCAAAGTGGCTCTCCACAGATGCAGAACATGGTGAGTATGACCAAGCCCCTCATTGTTTACTCTGGTCTCTGATCCCTGCTAAACCAGGCCAAGGTCACTATTTCCTGGCTATAAATTTCATATTTAACCAACAACAAATATTTCACCGTGCAAGAAAGCAAATGTCGACCATAAATGTCCAAACAATTCCTGCATTAGCCTGAATTTCAACGGCTTAATTAGAAATAATCAGACGTCACACTGTTCACACTGATTATCACCGTGGTCAGAATAACTTTGGTGGAACATTTTGTTTTTGCGCCTAATACTGACCATCACTACACAATACATAGTACATGAAAACATGAAAACATCAACTCTAGAGCCAGTGTTTGCTTTGTCCTTTCTGGGCTACTGTAGAAACATGCCAGCGCAACATGGCGGACTATTTGGAAGAGGACCTGCTCCTAGTGTAGATATAAAGCTCCCAATTCAAACAAAAACACAATGATTCTTAGTTCTGTGTGATTATGCGCTAATGAGAGCATGACTATTAAAGATTGTATTCAGCTATTGCTGATTGATCATCAGAATATTCTACACACTGGACAATGGCATCAATTTTCCACAGAAAAATAATCACTCGTTGAAACAGTTATACAATGTTCAGTTGGAGGCTTTAAGGTTTCTCAAATGATGGAATCATATCTTGTCAGAGGTTTCCTGTGTGCTAATGACTTGAAACTTGACGCCACCACAAGATGGCGGACACTTACTACCGGGGCATGAAATTAAGACCTGACCACACAGCAAATGTGGGTACATTTTACGATTGGTGTCAATCAAGCCAGTGAGAACAGAACGACTGTTGTGCTGTTGACATATCCGCGATGTGTGTGGTTTTAACTACTGAGGGCAACTTAACAAGCATGTCCGACATTTTTTAAGCCCAAAATGTGGCAGCATATTGCTGGGGTGAAGAGGCCGGTTGTGACAACAGAACAACAAAAGGATGACAAGGATGATTCAAAGTAAAGTAAAACAAAGTGGTCAGTGGATGTCAAGGTTCCTGCTTGTTTATGACAATAGCACAGAATAAATGTAGTCAAAATCCACTTGTAATCGGGACGAAAAACATAAAGTTAGAGGCAATTCTGGACCTCGAGTCCTCAACAAAGCACTTACACACACATTGCTAATGCATTTTCTGTGTCGTTCACCTTTATTTAAGGCACAAAAAAAGGCCGCAATTCAAAATCTACCTGCCACAGTGGCCAGAAAAGTTCACCTCAGCACCCTGCTTACTACACACCTGGTGTTTTTGGTTCCTACCTGCCTGTGTTGCCAGGTGGGAGAGATTTACCTGTAACCCGCGTATCACCCATAGCCCCGAGAATGCTACCGATCAAGATTCAAGGTTACAATAGTATAATTAGAGAAATTACTAAAACAAACTTGAGGAAATCATGTTCAATTAAAACCCAAAATGTCTGTACGCTGCTTGTCCTTGTGTGCTCATTTCTAAGTAACACCAGTGTTCTGCTTTATAAACGGTGACTCATACAGTAAACGTGAATTGCAATACGTTTACAGTAGCTGTAGGGAATCACCAACAGGCTGCGCCGTCTTATGTGCCAGAGAACTGCGTTGATGCAAATAATGCTTGGTATTGTTGTTTTATTTTTCTATCCATCTGCACTGTGTTGTTCTCCCATCTGGCTCATTTGACCTTCCCACTTATAATAAAAGACTTCAAGTGTCCCAGCGCATAAAAGTTTGTGTTTGGCTGATGAGCCACATGCCACTCATAAACTTTAAAATAACTTGCCTGCTGACATTATAAAGACAACAAAGAGAAGGTCAGAGGGATATGAGGAGCTAAATAAAAATAATATAGAAGCAAACATTTTTAAAATGTCAAGCAGTCAATGAGGAGGGTTTGTGTGTGTGTGTGTGTGTGTGTGTGTGTGTGTGTGTGTGTGTGTGTGTGTGTGTATATATACTGTATATATCTTTGCAAGGACCAAAAACCCAGGTTCACTAAGAGGCAGATTGCGGTCCATATTTGGACCCAGGTGCTATCCTAGTGTGACCCAGATTACTGTTATCGTAAATCACTAAAAACTTCTGTATTTTAACGGAGCATTTTCATTTTAACTGATGCAGCTTTTTTTAACTTTTATGGCACTAGGGGTACAGGAAATGTACCTCACATTACATGTCCTGTAAATTACCACCTGACACACAGAGCATCTGCTTCACTGACTGATTGAGTGAGTGAGTGAGCTGCACATTTCACAGCAAAAATAGAGCAAACAAAATGACCTTTCTCCTCAATTTCAACGCCAATATGTGCTGCTAATGTGACACTGTTTACTCGTTTCAAAGTAAAAGCATTTCAGCATCTCAGTTCCCCCGAATCCATTCATTTTCACAACACAGGGCTTTTAGTGTAAAATATTTGCAGGTGTGACGGATGTGCAGCTTCTTGCTGAAGAGTATTGACATTCAGTTGAGCCGAGGCAAAAACATCACAGACTCAAACTCACTGTGTCACTGACAGTCAAGGGAGAGACGAGGAGGGAGGGAAAATAAACTGAATATCAGAGAAGTGACTTCCCCTGTGAGCTGAGAAGACAAATAAGGAGTAAATAGTTTTTTGTAAACAAATAATCGTATTTAATTAATTTATGTCATTATCTACCGCTTTATCCTCCACCAGAGGGTCACGGGGGGTGCTGTGCCAATCTCAGCTACATCGGGCGATAGGCGGGGTACACCCTGGACAGTTCGCCAGTCCATCGCAGGGCCACACACACACAGATAGAGACAAACAGTCATTCCGGAGAGAACCCACGCACACACAGGGAGAACATGCAAGTCCCTTGCAGGCCCTTGTTCCAACCGGGGCTCGAACCCGGGTCTTCTCGCTGCAAGGCGAGAGTGCTAACCACTACACCACCGTGTGGTCCTAAAATGAACATAAGTCATATATTTAATGATACTTGATATCTGAAAGTCAGTCATTGATACAGACTTTGGACATTTTGGCTGGTCCTCACAAATGTAAAGTTGTTTTTTTAAAGGGTTAAAGGGTCTTGGTTTTAGGTATATAATTATTTATATGTTAAGGGTTATAGTTAGGCTTTTAGCTGTGATGATTTAGGTTAAGGTAAGGGGTTAGGGAATGCATTATGTTTCACTAAGGCTGCCGTACAGGAATTTATGAATGTGTATGTGTGTGGCTCAGGTATTACTAATGTTGACGGGACATAAATGTGTTTACACATTCACCTTATGGGGAATTGTCTACCTTATAGGGACAAAAAGCAAGTCCCCATAATGCAAATTCCCACATTTTAATGTGAAGACATGTTTTCAGGTTAGGATGAGGTTAGGATTAGGTCGGTGTGTGTATGTGTGTGTGTGTGTTATGAGAGAAATTACAAAGTTAATGTCATTATAAGCTAGACAAATATAAAAACAAAGACCTTTAAAAGCTGTGATTATAATGCTGAACCGTTAGCAGATTACATTTTGAGTAGAAACTGTGATTCGTGTGACGAGACCAATAATTTTGTCTAAATCAGTGTCTCATCTACGGCCAGAATCCAGATGAGCATTTCTCTGGAGTGCCTCAATTTATGATGATGGATATCAACAAGATATTTCAGACTCACGTGGCACCAAAGGAAAATGTTCTCTTCATATGCGTCCAATTATACCTTAAATAATTACATGCAAGGGCTCATGTTATTTGCATCCACATTTCTAAACCGTGTCTCCTGGGGTCATTACAAAGTAATGTTAAAGATTCACGCTCTTGTCGTTTGATGTTCAAAACTACTGATCATCCAAGACGCACATGAGCGGAATTAGCTTTGGGAAACCCAATGTGAACGTTGGTCCTGATTTGTCGCGATGAATCATAATGACTGGAAATTAAATTGTTTTTACGAGCTTCACAAGCTTCATGCAATATAAACAGACAAAGCCTCATAAGAGTTTTATCTGCAGTAACATATAATACCAATAATAGGTTGTTTAGAGTGTGTTAATAAGCTTTTTTTCACACCAGTAGTTTAAGACGGAAGCAAATAAACATCTATTTTTCTGTTGAGTGTTTTTTTCCCATTTGAAATGTCTCCTTTTTTAGAGTCATTGTATTTAAACATTAAATAATTGGTTGTATCAAGTCATAAATGGTTGTATATGACCATATACAGCAAGGGTCTCCAACTTTTTTACAAACAAAAATGAAAATGGCCTAGAACTACCCGTTTTTTTGTGTGTTTGTTTTAAACATTATTCTCATAGCCTATTTTAACACAAATAAACTGAATGAGCTCGCTTTGAATGAACATTTACAAAAATGTTGGCGCCTCCACAACTCACATTTTGCAATAAACATAACAAAAATAGTCTTTAATTCAACTCCATGTGCATTTTTGTATTTCTGTATGCATTTCCTTCTATATCGCACACATATATGACTCACTTTTCATATTGTTATTATCTGCCCCCATGTCACTGTATCCACTTAGCTTAGGTAATCTGGTTTGTTGTTCGATTATTGAAACCTTTGGTGTGCTACTTGGAAAAGGACTGGGAGCTCTGGGAGCTTGTGAGCCACACGTTGGAGACCTCAGACATACAGGGTATCTGTAATTTAGAGAATTTGAGTGGCTCAGACAAAGAAAAAGTCAGGCTTTAGATTTACACAATCTTCAGTCTTTTGTATTTGTTGTTGAGTCAAATATAAATATTTTATTTATCTTATTTATCTCTGCTGTACAGCACTTTGTTTCAGCTGTTGCTGTTTTTTAAAGTGCTTTATAAATAAAGTTGGATTGGATTGGAAATATAGAATGTTCAAGAGGGCGCTGTTTATTTCACAACAAACCTCCTCGACACAAACACACTTCCTGCTCAGCTGATCTGGCCTGGCTTAGTCCCTCAATGCCACTTCACACAGCACGAAGGTGTTAATTTGGTGTGTCACTTCTATGACTACGAACATGGCCGTTCTCCTTGACTGTAACCTTTACAGATCTGGGTTTTTTTTGTAGCATGTGTGACCCTGGGGGTGAAACCGCTGTCGGCCACAAACAGAAAAGGGCAGTTAGGGGTGATCAACACCACCATGACCACTCTCCTTATCTTCCAACATGCCAGCATTTCCATGCAAACCAGGCGATGTTTGTGGAAGTAGTGGCCCAGCCACTGTACCATGGCACATTCTGACACATTTGACAGACACTTAATAAGGACACACACTCTATGCAGCGTGCAGGGGTAAGGCGATTATGTCTGTAGGTAATTGGCCCACTGACAGCGACATGATCCCGGCCCCTGTTGTGACCTGCTTGAATAATGAAATAACAATAAAATGGCAAACATGTTCCCTCCACTCTGCACCCAAGGCGGTGTACGGCACCTTTCCGTTTGCACAGAGAACAAGTAATAATATGGCAGTGAGGAGCCGATGTGGAGGTGTCGTCTCAGGGTTTTCCCCTCAGTGCTTTGTTTGCTTGCTCTTTTTCTGGAGCTGAAAGAGGCGACTCAGAGCCACGTTGCTCGATGAGTCACCTTGCTGAAGAGCCCAAAGCCCAGAACATCAACATTTTATTAAAGGAATGCACTTGAGTGTGCAAGGCAGGAAGTTGATCCCTATCATATGACCCCCCCCACGTCCAAAAGAGACCTGAAGTGATTTATATGCCGTCCTGTAGCTCTCCACAAATTACTATGTGTTACAATGGACACTCCAAGGCAAATGTCATAAATTAACACATGGGCTGTAAAAAACACTTTACGCCTATCTTAGGGAAGTGACTGAATGGTAATATCCATCTGTGCTCCTACAGGATCTACAGTGTTTCTAATTATCTGAGGCTTCAGGACGACCTGCTGAGCCAGAACGGCACAGTTTTCTGCACATCTGGTCATACTGACCACAGACAAGAGGGATGATCTACAAATATGAACCACAGAGAGAGAAAGAAACAATAGAAATAGAAAAAATTCTCATGACCATTGTCAGGCTGGGAATGGTGATTGTCAAAAGATCGCCCTGTTCTGTGATACATGCAGATGGGAAAACAGTTGATTTGCATTCACAAAAAAAACACGATTGTGACTCAAGCATATACACTGCCTCTCACTTTATTTGTCATCGCACAGACCTGACTGGCTAACTTTTCTTTGTTGCTATGCTGGCCGGATTTCAGATGTGTGGGAACTGCTGCCTCTCCTCCACCACCACTGATGAGCTTAGTTATGAGAACAATGTTATTTGGACGAGCAGATCACTGAGCGGTCGTCTCCATGTGTGATGGAGAGGACAATGTTTGGCTCTGAAACCAACAGTGTGAAGATGGGGGGTAGCATGCAGTGCAGGTTGTAAAATCACTGAGACACATGTGTTATATTGGGGGATATATCCCCAAAATAACAACATATGTACATATATATAGATATATATGTGGCTTATTTTTGCATATGTGTCAAAATGATGGCAATAGTAGCTCCTCTGAATCAGAGAGCCTTTGTGATTTGCTGTGTAACAAAAAGAAAAAAAAAATCAAAATGGCAGATTGGAGTAAAGAACAAAGTGTGGTTGTGGAAATCATTAAAAAAAAACTTCCTACAACCCTGCTCATGTGTAAAATCCCATGCATGGTGATAGAAAATGGTTCCCCACAGCAGCACAAAGGCTCAGCACATTTACACCACACAAATGTGAAACAAAAACATGCTCTCTGACTGTCTGTCTGCACGTCTGCCTGTCTCTCTGTCTGCCTGCCTGTACACACGAGGAACCAGTTATCTGCTGCATGTCTTACCTGCTCTGGGCCTTGGAAACAGATCCGGCACTGGGGGGTCCGCAGGCTGCTGGCGGTGCTGGCCAGAGACACGGCGTCCAGGCCCACTTGCAGCTTGGGCTCCTTGTCCTCAAACGCCAGGCTCCGGGGCCGCGGTTCGCTGCCGTAGTATTCCTCCTCATCATCCCGGGAATGGCAGTCGACGAACGGCGGCCAGCCGCAGCCGCCCATCCCCAGACCTCGCATTGTGGTGGCGGCGGCGGTGGTGGTGTTGGTGGTGGTGGACCGTCTATCTGTGTCTGAACCGGACTGCCTCGAATCGGATCGCATAAACACCAGGACTTTCAGTTCATTAAAAAACATGCGGATCCGATACTTGAACATGTTTGGCTACATAAAGTCTCAGCCAGACTGAAGGAAAAATAAATGAAGTGTTTTTGTCTCTTCTATTGTTATTATTATTGTTATTATTGTTCATACACTGACTGTGTATATTCTCATTGTAGTAATTCCACTACTGGTTTATTAATCATAATTACTGTTGTTATTATTATTATTATTGTTATTAAAAATAATTGTGAAAGGCTCTCGCCTCACTGATGGCATGTGTGTCTAAGCCAATGCGGATAAAAGATTTTCCTGACACACTCTTTCAATATTCATTACTCAAACTCCTCTGTCTAAACACACTCTCTTCTTCAGATTAACGTTACAACTCGTCCTGTTTTGATTTCCCACCGTCCATTTTCCATTCAAAGAGACTCCCACTCCCCCCTGTTTTTGTCTTTCTTTTTGAAAGATGCACTGGGCTTGCAGCAAATGAAAAAAGAATTGCCTCGGCTACATGTTTTGCTACCCGAAGCAGAAGACTGCGAGAGAGTGGACGAGTGGAAGAGAGAGCAGCGCGCAGCCAGGAAACAGAGGATGGGATGTAAAAGACAACGACATGCCATCCACACAGTCACATCTGACACTCTTGTCAAGAATCATAATCCAAACAAAGGTGCAGAAGATGAAATGATAGTTATTATTTGCAATGTTGTTAGAATAGGCTGCTGTGTCTGTTACTGTATCATCCCAGGCGTCAGATCATGGTCCAGTTTTTCCCCTCTCTCTCTCTCTCTCTCTCTCTCTCTATTTCATCTCCTTTCTCTAAAAAACCTCTGGTTCGTCCAAAAAAGAATCCGTGGATCCATTCACGCGCACTTCCTATAAATCGTCGAGATCATAGAAAAAAAAAGACCCACAACAATCCCTTTATCATTTTGCATTTTCAGGAGCCTGGCTGGAAACATGGCAACACAAAAACACCCGAAAGCCCCATGTTTCCTGTCGTCGCTCGACGTCCGCCAGCATTCTCGATGCGAGCTGAAATGTCAACGCGGGACAGAAAATACCGAAGGCGGTCTACGGTCTTTTCTTGTGAGAGACAAAGACGAGGACGACACATGAAGACGTCTCCGCATCCGAGGGCAATTACACAGCAGTAATGGCATTGATTATAGGATCAGATAGATGGTGGTGGTGGTGATACGGCTGCCGCTGATTTTCCTCCTCGAAATGGTCGGCTTGGAGATTGAACCAGTACAGCAGCTACTTCCGGAATAGAGAGAGAGGAGGAAGAAGAAGAAGAAGAAGAAGATATGAAAAAAAAAATCCTGACTGTCATCCAGTAAACAAGCTGCTGTTTGTGGTCCAGTCATCCATGGGTCGTCGGTGGATGATGATGTTGTGCGTGAGCCTCTCCCTGTGCTCAGCAGCAGCAGCGGCAGCAACAACAGCAGCAGCAGCAGCAACAGAAGCTCTGCTGCTTTATTATTGACCAGGCGATGCTGCTGTCCAAGGTGCTGATCTCCCTCTGTGACGTGAGGGCTGCGGCCACATGCACGAGGAACCCGCCAACTATGAACGGGACCTGGACCTGGATGTAGACCTTTGTGTGTGTGTGTGTGTGTAAGGATATTTTAGCATCTCCTCACAACTTTGAGGAGCTTTTGAGGGAGTTAAGACATTAAGGGTTAGGTTAAGGGTTCAGGTGAGGCATTAAAAAAAACACAATTTGTCAAAACTTTAGGGCATATTCTATCCAACTGTATTCAAAACGCAATAAAAACTTGAATGTGTGATTTGTTGACTCACTTGGAAGCTTTATTGAACTGATATATGTAAAAGATTGTGGTTGTTTGGTCCTCAAAAGGTTGACTATGTGTTTGCCAATTCTTGAATGTCTTGTTTTGTCAACAAACCAACATGACTCAGTTTTAATGATTTCTTTGTTACATGGAGCAAAGAAAGCAGAAAATATTCACGTTTAAGAAGCTGGAAAATCTGAAAACTCAACTCAAACTGATTTATCAAGATACCAAAACAGTTGACAATTAATTTAGTGGATTAATCTACATACAATCTATATTTATGAAGCTGGACAATCAGAAAGCTTGTTTTAATTATTTAAAACTGATTTATCAGTTATCAAAATAGATGACTATTCATATAGTAATCGATTCATAATCGTTGCAGCCATCGCCAATGTTTTTGTTCTTGTATCATCCAACGATCATATATATCATATATCATAAGTGATTTCTTTTGTCACAATAACATCTTTTACTTTTGACTCTTTAAGCAAATGCAACTAAATAAGGCATTTTACCTTTGATAGAGCAATTTTTAACTGTATTATTACTACTCAAACGAAAGACATGAATAGCATCAATGCTGGTGTTGGATCAGTTATCACCAGAGTTGAGTTATTCAGAAGTAAAAATTCTGTTTATCTTCTAGTCATGACTCATGTGACTATATGCTGATGCTCCTGTAACACACGCACACACACATGTCTGAAACATCAACACAACAGCCCTCACTTGAAGCTTCTTCATGCACCACACAAATGTTAACACGTTCACGTCACAGCTGAGGACGCCGCTGCAAACAGCAGAGGAGGAAAGTGTGTCCGAGTCGTTTGTCAGGACGGCGAGACAAGATAATTAGGGAGACATCACAGGCAGAGGTGCAGAGGTCACTTTAATCTGCAGTTTATAGAGATGAAGCTGCCTTGTTGCCTCTCTGTTTCACACTCTCGCTTTCTCACACTCACTATTCTCCTCCACAGCAACGCTTCCCACAAAATCCCCCGTCACACTGATCCTGATTGATTTCTCACACTCTGTTACAGATATGAATTTATTTTAGGCACAACAGTTGATTTGTGATGCAATGCCATGCCTCGGCTCTCATGCGATTGTTTCTTTATACACACACTGCACTGTATGCATGGATGCTGCCAGACTGATGGGTCATGAGAGTCGTCTTATTGTTTATTTATAGACGTTTTACAATTGAAACAGCAGGGCAGTAAATTGAGTGTGGTCATTTTGTTCTTCTACAATGCACAAAGTTAAAAAAGAAAGAAAGAAAACACACTAACACAGACATTTTTTCTCCACAACGTGGGAATAATCTGCTCGTGTGTGTAATGTATGATCACATGCAGGTGGCACACCGTGTGGGAGGGTTATTTTATGATGATGCCGTGTGTGGGGGGAGGTTTATGATAAATGCTAATGAGGTGATCATTTTAAAATTGTCTGCGTGTAATATCGCTGGTATCCATAGGACAAAACCTCATGTTTTTTTTCTTACATTTATAAGATGGAGATTTCACGCCTGCCCAACAGGGAGTCACATTTATGTTTGAATGTAGAATAAACCTGGGATTAGGTAAATTAGACACTCTGGATTGGCACAGTGACCCCCTGTGTCCCTCATGTGGAGGATAAAACGGTAGAAGATGGATGGATTTTCTGATCCTTTTTTTCTGCCTCCAGTGTCCACACCAACTTTTTTTAACTGCTGTTAATTTTTTTATGTTACTCCACAGCCTTTCCCAATGAATGTCTTTATTTGCACTAGTTGACATGTTATAGATAATTTTTACTGCATTTCACACCACATTTAAACACATTTACTTACTTATTGCTCAAACCCATTCGTTCAGCATTTTGTAGGATATGACTAAAACATCGTTCTTTCACCTCCGGAACAATGCACGCCTCCGCCCCACCCTTTCCTCATCTGATCCAAGCCTTCATAACCTCCAGAGTCGATTACTGCAGCAGCATCCTTTATGGCCTTCCCTCCACTGACACTCAGCAGCGAGGCTGTTCACTCACTCCTGCTCCAGAGACCACATCACACCTATCCTACAGAAACTACACTGGCTTACAACATTGTTCCAGATCAAATTCAAGGTTCTTGTCACCTACATACATCACCGACCTCCTCCAACGTCACTCCCCAACTCGCCACCTTCATTGCTGCCCCAGCCCTCTGGAACTCTCCTCCAAACATCCGCAGTACAGATTCACTTAACTCATTCAAAAGCCACTTTTACAAGATTGTTTTTAACACCTTGGTTGTAAAGTGGCTATGAATACTCTTGTCCTAACCCACCTCGGTACTGACAGTGTAGCGCTCCCAAACACTCCCTCTGTCAGGTCTGATAGTATTACTTGACAGATCCCATTTTCAGATAATGTTGCATAAAAATAATCTGGTCACAAAAACCCGAGGCAGAAACAAAAATCACCAAAGGTTTTTACACTGCAGCTTTGATATTGTTTCCACATTTCTTTCTTTCAATTTAAGGGAGTATATTCCCTCAGTCACACAAAACAGATCCATCTTCAATGTTATCAATAATTGCGTGCTGTGAAAAAGGAGTGACTGAAAGTTGACTTTACTTAAAGATCCTACCGTATGTGGAAGACTTACTGATATATAATGGTGAGACAGCAGAATGAAGCAAATGGCAGAGTCCTCCGTCCGCCCACGCCTCCCTTTCCAAAGTGCATCGGGGGGAACTATGGTGGCCTTTGCACACCAGAAAGGATGTCACTGCCCTCCGCTTGAGTAGTAAGCTTCTGCTTCAAAAACACAAAAAATAACAATCTCAGGCTGCAGCACAAATACGATGGCTCAAGATGGCAAGGCTCGTACCTAAAGTACATACGGAAAGCTTATTTTAAGGCTATAAACCCCCAGCAGTACAGTGTGTAAAATTTAGAAACAATTATTTGTGATGTAGCATGTCGCACCTGACGATCCCTCACCTCACCCTTCACTTACAAGTGCACTGAACAAAACAAAGAAGATATTTAGTTTGTCCTTTGTGGGCTACTGTTAAAACTTAAGATATAAACCTAAGATATAATATAAAAGGCTCGTTCTGGGGCAATGAAGAACAACAACTCACACTGTCAGAATGACTGTGTATTCATGAAAACATCTTCCTGTGTCTTCCCACTGCAAAGGCAAGAGTAACCACTACACCAACCGTGTGGTACCATGTTCAATTTCTGCCATAGGAAAATAATTTCACTTAAATTTTACACACTGGACTATTAAATACAAACACAATCATGCTTAGTGAGGGTAATGTATTCAGTTTCTGCCAATAAACAATCCTTAGACTTATCATAGACCTACATTGATATTTTTTAATGCTTTCACCTTCAGTCATGAGATTTAAACCTGACTCCCGAAAGTAGAAAATCAGGTGATGCCAAATCACATGGAGGCAGAAGTATTAAAATTTACACAATTTAACTAAATTATTAACGTGAGCCACTTTACGAGCTGAATCCTCTGAACAACCCTCTGCACCACCTGGGCTGCCCTTCCATCTGAGGGCAAACAACATGCATCTATCTTCTCTGCTTCATTATTGATAGGCCTTATTGACCTGTTTGTCTTCCCTCACCGATGAGAATGATTTGCCTTCCTGTTTGTCCTCAAAGAGCTGTGAGAAGAATCCAGAGCCAGATACAAACCCATTAAAACCAAATGGGTTGATCCTCAGTGATCCTGTTCAGAGGAAACTCCCACTATTGATGGAGGATGCAGCTGAACGTGTGAAAAGAAAGACACATTTTCTTTTTCTACCTGGGAATTGATGTTTCAGCACAAACCAAAGCAGTCAATGTGGAAACTGACGAAGCTTTACCGTTAATGGAGGGGTGTCCTTCGATCTGTAAACTTACTGACAACATTTATTTGTCGGACATAGATCAAGATTTTATTAATTAAATAAGATAATTCATATTTTTCTATCCCTTGAAGTGAGAATAATCCATCAGAAAAATCCCATTTTTGTTTTTTTTTCTTTTCTTCATTATATATTTCACATTCTTTTAAATTTGGCTTCCCAACACTTCAGTCAAAATGATTGAAATGATGAGATAGTGACCGATTTCAGCTTTTGTTACATAGATTTTGGGCCTTATTCTTTTGACTCTGAGAAGCACAATCAAAATGTAAATCTTGACTGAGACACACAATACTAAATATCACTACATTAATAACTGTCACTCTTGGGGTGAATATGACCTTATTCAAGCTTTACTTTATTTTACTACATTTAACGACTGAAATGAACGGCTTGAGGTTTAAATTGCTGACCTTAAGGATTAAAGGTGTTCGTAAATTAGAGGATAACAGGAGGGTTAACAGTTTTGGAAATGAATGTTGACAAGTTTTACGTCACGTAATGAGAATTGGAATAAAGTTGACTAAAAAGTTGAAACACAGGAGTTGGCTGATCATTTATACTTTATGCTCTATAAACCCCAGACAACATGTGTAATTATGTGCTTAGTTATTTGGTTCATTTTTTAGACAGAAGGAAGTTTTCTTTACCTTGTTAACCAGTTTCAGCGTATGTCTTCTGCCTCAGAACTGTCACCTGATGTCAGGTGACGACGTGCCTTATCAGCTGCAGAGGCGTGATCTTCCTGTCAACTAAGTTCAGTCAGTAGACTTTCACACAACATACGTGATTATGTGCTGCCATTAAAAACATACAGCATCCTCGCTAAACTTTGACAAAAACCACTCTGTGATAAGTGAAATAGTCAAAATAAATAATTTTACTATAACTCAAAAAACAGGGTATACTTTTATGTAAACAATATCTGTTGGCCCTAAATTCCAAAATGTAGGGAAATATTTGTGGTAACGTGTTAGACTGAAGTAAGACTAAAGGTGTAACACAAAATTAATTGACAATTTATACTACATGCTTTAAATAACAGTCAAATCAGACAAAAGGTGTATGGCAATTGGGAGGGCATTAGAAGGGTTAAACAAAAGATGTTTTCTTTGAAAGAAAATTAGCAATTTGTTTATTTTATTGACCTTTCAGTTGGTCAGTTAACAAATAAAGAAAATAATTTCTCTAACCTAAGTTACAATTGCAGTATCCAGCGGGTTATATGATTCATATTTTTACTTAATAATTCTGTAATGGATAGAAATTGTATTAACATTGTTATATATTTGTACTAAGCGGATGCTGAAAAGCCATACATCATTAGCCCTTCCTATAGTAAAACCCATTCATGACAGAAGAGTGATATAATGGACCAAATGTTTTTAGATCCTGCCTTCATGCATTTGCCGAGCTCATGCTATATCTGTAGTAGGACAGATGGCTTTCCCTGTTGGTGCAATTCCTCAAAGCTTCTGTGAGCTAATACACTCGGCATATGGACATGCATCTCAGGGTGGGGACTGGCATTGGGCCCTCAGGAGAACACGCTGACAGGACAGAGGATACGTGTGGTGCATTTTCACCAAAAATGTGTTGGTCCACAGCCTCCGGATACACACAAGACCCTAAAAACCCTGAGCAGGCACATTTGACTTCCATAAATGTTCCTACACGTCAGGAAAATGAACCTCCAGGTGGTCCCTGACGACACCCGAGATTTGGTCATACCTTTTGTGAAGGGTGGGGCGGTTGGGTGTGGGACACCAGTGAAAGCGACGGTTTGCCACAGGCCAGTAGGATGAGGGCAGATGAGTGGTTAATCCTCATTTAAGACAACCTTAGTTGAAAGGGATGAGGATAATTTCCCTGTGAGTTCACTATTCCCCTATGAGAGTGTCCTTCTGCTCCCCATTCACCACCCCCACATTACTGGATCCATCCCAGCTGAAGGGATTAATGGCCTTCTGAAGGAATATCACAGAAAATCAAAACCTCCTGCTTGAGTAGATAAATTTCACGGCAGCCACGTCGATGTTATCCACCTTCAGGTTGGATGCAATCGATCTGTACGACAGTGGTCACAGGAAAAACCGCTAATCTGTAAATAAATTCCCCGATAGTTCTGAGGTGTTTACTCATGTCAGAGCAGGAACAACAGGGTAAGTGCAGCCACAGACACTGCAGTGCCATCATGTGGTGGAAAATGTACAGGCTTCTGGCAGGGTTCATTCATCAGGTTAAATCACTCATTTCTAATAACCTGGATACAATTTTCATACCTGTATTGTACTTAAAGTAGGAGAGGCTTAATAGAGTCCAATGTGGAATAAATATAGAGTATGTTTCTAATAATATAATTGTTAAATTGCTGAAAATGCTTGGTAAGAAGGCACAATAGAAAGAGGTTTTAATGAATTTGGTTTGGTCACAATTGATCTATACTATATAGACAATGACTCAAATAAATGTTTCCAATTTGGGTTTTTTTATTTGGAAAATTAAGTCTCAAAAATTCAAGATACATTTGAATAACAAGTGCACACAAATTCAAAGTAATGTGTAATCTATGGCATAATGCTTAATATGTTTAAGATCTGCAGTACTGCCTCTTTACACCAGCAATAATTCCAAACCAGCAGCAGGAAATCCATATCAGCAAAGTTGACAGGTTCAAGTAAGACATGTTATTTGAGTTGGCGTTAGTCCTTTAAGTTAAAACCATTTCAAAAGAGAGAAAAACATTAATTAGCAGGAAAAAGTCAAACATCAAGCTATGCATTAAAAAGGATATAGTCAAAACGAGAACATGACTTTTATCTAATGTGCGGCATCAGACTTAATTTAAATAGATCCTGAAAATATTTAACAAGTTTTTACAAAGCATTTAACACTGATGAACGAAAACAGCTGATGGCAACAGAGAACACAATTTTGCACACAAAGAAACCATCAAAATAAGAGCAAAAAAAAATAAAAAATTGCAACGAGGAGATTATTTTCACATTCAACATACAAACAAACCTGGGTTTGCAATTATCAGTTTTGACCACATCCCCCAAATTATCTAAAAATCAAACAGCACATATTCTCCTTTCTTTCTTCTTTTTTTTGTTTTCATTTTTGTGTTTTCTTCCAGTTACACAAGGGAAATGGGGCGTACCTGAATCCACAACTAGCAGAATCTATTCTAAGCAATATCACTGTGCAACACAGAGGAGCATTATCAAACACAGGAAGGGTGAATTATTGTGGCCCTTTAAGACCTTAACTAAGCAGGCAAACCTCAAAACTTGACAGGTGTAGGATACATGGAAAACCCACCAAGGATGAACTCTGTGAACTACATTATTTTTAATAGTATGTACAACACCAAGGCTGCAGTCCATTGGCAGCCTAAAATCTGACTGTTAAAAGTTAGTTGGCTCAGTTACAGTTCATAAATACAAGAACCAGAATGACTAGCAACTACATCACCTAAAATCTACTCTTATACACCTTAAACTTGTTAAAATCCGGCATTTGTGGCATCTGAAAACAAACACACACATTTAACAAAACTACTTCACACCACATGTCCAGTAGGTGCTTTCTCTCTCCCCCCCATTCAGCTGATTTTCTCATCAAACTGAAAATGTTTGGGTTTACTGTTTAACACGTCACTGACAGCACTGACCAGAGGAACATACATGTCATTACATGGCGGCACTATATTAGCGACAAGAGGGAAACTTCAAGGTGCATACAGGTTTTATCTGTTGGACAACACTCAGTCACTTGGTTTGTGTGTAGAACTTAATCATGAGAGGCTTTTTGACTGTGCGGGTGTACGGGTGACACATGCAGAGCTGTCTCATTGTTTGTTACATATTTGGAACATAGCAGGCTGCAAAACAGGAAATCTGGAACTCAAATCAAGGCTGGGTCGTGATACCAACCTTGGTATTACAAGTCATCCTTTCATACAAGAGTATCCGGGTCTCCCAGCTTCAGCACTGGCAAAAAATAAAAAATCTGGACAGGTGAGAAATCAGGTGAAGGTGTTTCTGTGGTGAATTCTCAGTGTTTGTCAGACGCTGTGTGCACTTCTGTTCATTCTGTGTTGTTTCAGTAGGTGTGGCTCTGTATCATATGCCTCTGCCTCTAAATGTGCAACTACTCTGTGTGTGTGTGCCAGTGTGTCTGAAAATACATCTGTGGCACGACAACTGCATATATGGAGCAGACTATAGGAAAGCACTTGGATTTGCTCTTGGGTCCTTCTGGTTTCTGTAGCGCACAGCGAGCCACACTCCGAGGATCTGTGAGTGTGAAAGAGTGCACAGGTTAGACCAGGGTCAGGCAGTACGTTTATATGCATATTTTTATTGAGCTAAGGCCATAGTCCAACAGGCTATCGGACAACTTGCCTAGTCTGAGTATATATGTGGAGGGGAAAAAAAGATTTATTGACCGTGTGCGTCTGACTCCGCCTCCGTAGGTGGCGTTGTATCTCTCTGTAAGCTAGAGTGTATTTTATTCCTGTTGACCTTAACGTCACAGAAAAACAGACACCAAACGGCGACATGGACGTTGAGATGAATCGTGATGTGGTTCTGTATGTTTCGTACCTGCTGTACATTAGTCCAAATGTGGGTCTTCTCTGTAGCTTTCGCTCTTGCCGACGCCGTCGTCTCATTTGTTCCGTCAAAAGTACAGCAGTTCATATGTTATCTCGATCTTCTTCCGTGTAAAAGACCAGGGAGGAAATTTTGGTGCATGCAGCGAAGGCCAAGTCCGACTAAGCGTATACATGCAGGTGTAATCGGACTATGAATCGCATTATCCAGGAATATTAGTCTGACTAAGACTAGCTCGATTTTAGTCGCATTGTGCAAGTGGTCAAGTGCGAGAGAGGTAACGGCGCATCAGAGTATGAGTGTGTGGGCTCGAGCAACACAGATGAGTGAGTGTGTGTGTGTGTGTGTGTCTGCACTGGACACTCACCTCTGTGAAGCTGAAGAATAGGCCTACACCCCCAAGGATCTTCAGAGCCTCTGATGCATGATTCAACATTCTATCCCCACAGGAGTTACAGACAGTTGTCTTTTTGCATGACTGGGGTGACAGACCAGGAAAAAGGAGGGGGCCTTTAGTCTTGAGCAGCATAAGTCAAGTGTTCATGAGCCACAACAGTATTAGCAACCAAATCTATTCGGAGAGCCAAGTGACCTCCTTTGAACAGATTCATACCACTAACACAGTGCAAAGCTGCAACATTTATCAATGACGCAGGTTGAAAAATAAATTTAAAGTGTGTTAAATAAATAAATTAACTGCCGAGAGATGCTGAGAAATAATTATGCTACTTTTCTGTGTCAAAGAATCACACTGCCTGTATCATTGAAGAGTATTTGCATATGCTAATGATGCAGCCTGGTTTATTCATCTGCCCAACACCAATGGGGCTTTTCCACTACAGTTCCAGCACGACTTGGTTCGTAACAGCTCGACTGTACTCGGTTTGGTATTATTTTCCATTAAAATTGTACCTATTTTTTATAGCACGGCTCCATGAAACTACTGTGACGTTGTTTTATACGCGACACACACAAACTAGTGACTAGTAAAGCAGCTCTTTTCGGTGTACTGAATCATTAGAATCAGTTATGAAAGGAACAGCATAGTGTTAAATCATGCAGCAGTTTAAGCAGAACAGCAGTTTTCCTTTCCTACAGGGTTGTTGATAGGTAAGCATCTTGTCCCCCTGAGGCATTTAAATCTAAAAGGACATATCAAACTCAGTGTCCATGTTCCATAACAACTGCTGACAATATGCACACTTTTTCTTCTTTCAGTAACCATATTCATTCTTAATTTTTAATTTCTGGTTTATTTAATAAAAAACCAACAACACTATAAACTAACGGAAATGTCTGAGATGAGCATAAACGATGGATTAAAATATACCTATTAATTATAACCATAACATATGCACATCAAACAGGATTAACACTTCAGTTCCTCCAAAAATAATAATTTTCACCACCTGTGGGTCATCACTGATTCAATGAAACAAAATGTGACATTCAATACTTACAGCAGGGCAGTTATGCACATCCAGCTCAAACTGTGGCCGGCTGTCGGTCACATTGAGCAGTCCGCAACAGTTCAGCTGGCTCTCTAGGTCTGTCTTGGTCTTATTCTCCAACATTCCCCAAGTAGAGTTCAGAAGAGCCTCCTAAAAACAAACACACCAGATGATGATAAATAACCACGAATTTAAATCACAATTATCTACGAAGACACATTTTGATTGATGTTTATGAACATAGTCGCAGTTTATAGGAGAGTCTGCTCACCTGCTGCCCACGGTTCATCGCCAAGCAAGAACAGGAAACTCCGAATTGGAAGAGGAAGACGATGAAAAGAATCACCATGTACTGGGAGCAAGAAGTCAAAGACAATACTATGACAGTACTTTAACACATTCCCAAACATTATCAAATCCCCCCTGTTGTTTCAAACTTCACCATAAAAGGATACAAAGAAAAGCATCACTTGGTGGTGGTGTATCGCTCCGATGAGGCCTACAATGGCAATGAGCAACAGGAAGAAGCCCACTGCAATGACTCCTCCAATAATGTGGATGCTCGACACCAAGCCAAATCCTTTCCCCCATGCTGCTACTCCAATTAGCAGCAGCCCAACCAGCTGTAGAGAACAGAAGGAAACAAGTTACCTAGTGTCATATGATGGCGTGATTCCATCATGGTACAGTTCGGTTTGTTACGGTTTGGAATGATAAAGCCCTCGGTCAGGCTTGCATTCCGACTGAGAACAGTACCTTTAAAACAACACACAGGAGGACCTCCAGCAGCTTGTTTTGTTGTTTTTTTTTCTGTTTGTGGCTGTTTGTCTCAACAAGATGTCAAGCTTTGTATGAGAATAGTATGAGAATAAATTGGAGTAACACTTTTTTCTGTCACTCCATCAGCTGACTGTTGTGGGTCTAGCTCTACCTGTACTATACGTACCATTCCTCCCAAGGGAACGGGTACTGAAAAATGGAATGGTTGAGGCCGGTAACTTTGGTACTGTTCTTAATGGAAATGCAAAAAGATACTTGCCGTACCGTAACCCTAACTTGAACCGTTAACATTTGTTGGAAACATTTGAAGGAAAGCAGGCAAAGGAGATTATCTCATGGATAACACCATCGTCAATTACAGTTCTGTGCAAAAGCTTCAGGGCACAACCAGTTTGTTATTTTTATGTCTGTCAGATTCTATAATGATGTGATTGAAGGTTGGTCTTGTACATTAGCAAGATGTCAATGATGTGTATGTAATGCTAAGGCATGTCTTGAATAAATCTGGGCCAAAAGGACCCTTTTCACAGCACATATTTAAAGACAAGAATAAGTAGGACAAACACAAGTTTTACCATAAACATTAATAATATTTCCACTTCAGGTTTATTTTTAAAATGCATGTGTTTCCGTATTTTCTGAATGTGTTCCAGTAAATGTGACTGAGAAATAATTCTACAGTTTGGTCATTATCACATTGCTAAATGGTGGCCTGAGCCTTTTGCAGGAAACTGTATCTCAACACTTTTTCAGGTCTTTGGGAGCTCAAATGAAAAATACATATATATTGTATATAAAGACAGCTGAAGCAAAGTAGTTGAGCTGACGTTTTTACTGTTTAAACAGTAAAGCGATCCTGTTCTTTGGTCCATAATATGCAAGTTGTTGTATGTTGATGTGTATTTCCCAAATCTCAAACAATCATGTTTTCAAAAGTATTTAATTTTAATTTTTTATTTGTTATGTAGAGCAAAGACACCAGAAAATATTCACAATTAAGAAGGTGGAAAAACAGAGAGCTGGTTTCAACTAAAAAAACAGCCATAATGT
This sequence comes from Solea senegalensis, assembly GCF_019176455.1. Taxonomy (NCBI): domain Eukaryota; kingdom Metazoa; phylum Chordata; class Actinopteri; order Pleuronectiformes; family Soleidae; genus Solea; species Solea senegalensis. Next base: position 14,665,567 of record NC_058031.1, read on the forward strand.
GAAATAAAATTCAAAACACTTGAATGTTGCTGTAGTCGTCTATTAACAGTCGGTGGTTCTACGTTAAATTGATTATTTTGTCCAAACGCTGTCTAAAAGCCAAATATATGTAGTGTACAATTAATAAGCCACTAGAACTATAAAAGAAAAAAATAAATGGATCCACCATTTTAGCAGAAGGAGGAATTGCTCATTCTTGTGTCATCTTTCTCTGCTGATTATCCCACTTTTTCACAGTGACTCAATTATAGTGACTCAGCTGTCAGCAGCATGATCGGTGACATAAGCACCGATAAGACATAAGGGGGTGGAGTGGCTCAGTGGTTAAGACTGGTACCCTGTGTGCGAAAGACATCGTGGTCGCAAGTTCGATTCCACCCCTGGCTGATAGTACTCGATTCCATTGTAAGTCGCTTTGGATAAAAGCGTCTGCTAAATGACATGTAATGTAATGTAATAAGCACATGTTCCAGTTCTTGCTCTGAGTGGATGTCATGTGTTTCTTTCAGCATAACGTTGACTGAAACAGCAAGTTCTCCAGCACAGCATGTGACGTCAGCTAAACTATGTGCACACTGCACACATGGTTAACTTGCAATATACGTTGCATTGATGTTGGACGTTGCTACTTGATGTGGCACTGCTCAAATTAATGAGGGAAACTTGGGTGGAGGACACCTGGCAGAAGAAGAGGGCGTTTACAGCGGCGTAAGAAAGCTATGCCAAGAAATACCCAATCCATGTTCAATACATAGACTTGTTGTTGTTCTCTATGTTGTGAATAAATAAAGACATTTAATTCAAACACTAAAACTGAGTCTTAACCCTCAATGAGCTTTGTGAAGTTATGAGGACTTGCTAAAATGTTAACATGTCCTCACAACAAGATAATAAAATGTGCACACTCAGGAGTGCACAGCTATCCTTGTTGAGACAATGACTGACTTCTATTTAGTTTTTCTATGGACAGAATACCAAAACCTGTTCCCTGCCCTTAAGCATAACCAGTCAATATCTTATCATAGCATAACCACAACTCATATCTTATTAAGTAACTTTAACTAGAAGCTCATACATGACGGTATGCATCGTTAGAACTGGGTTGGGTCCCTATCAGGACTCCTTATCCCGAGAAAGTCAGTGGAGGTCTCGAAGATGTAACATATACCTAGAAAATACAGAACTTTTGTCGTGATAGACCCGGTTCACTGGTAAGAGACGGCAGGGTTGAGATAAACCGTTCAGACGCGAGCCGGCCTCCCGGCTAACGGGAACATATCACAATGGCGATAGTTAACAGGCTAATGGGCTAAAGGTACTACTTCTCTACATTACAGTCTACTCAGCTCTACTAATGGTAGTAAACGTCAACTCCTTTACTGATAGTAATCATCAGAGCAGAGTACATACCAACGGTCACCAGCGGAGAGAACATAGAGGCTTGTGAAGCAAAGGTGAGATCATCAGTCATATTCTTGCTAGCACTGCGCTTGTTAGCCTGGGCTAAAGAGGCTAAAGCTCAAACATGGGCATCATGGCCCGTTTTGTTCACTCACCATGTAAACCACATTCAGGGAACAGAGAGCATTTTTGGAACAGGTGAAACCGCCACAGACCATATTCGACAACTCCTCTGTCGTTCGCTTCAGGCTAGTGATGAAGAGTTTACTCTGGTTTAAAAATAAAACGCAAAAGATGAGAGCTGTCCGCTTCTCGGCAGCGACTACGGTGTTGTTGCACAGCCAAGAGGGCGTATCAGATGACGTCAGGACGTCAACAACGTCACCGTGCTAGAATGATTTGGACCAATCGCATAGCAGGACCACTGTGGTGGTGAGGCGTTTTAACGTTTAATCGCCAAATTTGACGCTCTGTTTGACTCTCTGGCACCATTACGTATATCTGTGTCTTCATTTTGACTAGTCGTATTTTCATTGTGACTAGTACAAATCGTAGGTGTAGATATCTGTAAACTCATTCTTACTAGTCTAAACTACAGTTACAGACATCTGCAATCCAGCGTTTACGAGTTAGAATGACGTCACTTATGCCATTCATGTGTATGGGGTTTATCATAACAACTATCTCCAGTTTCAGATATCTATATTGTCATGACGAGTCACAATTCAGGTTTGAGATATCTACAACGTAATTCAGATTATCTGAAACTTTGAAAATTAAAGATATCTAAAAAGTACAATGTATATATCTTCAATTAAGGATCATTAAAGAAATATTCAACTTGAATTATGACTAATATCCTGTCTGCAAGCTAATGCCTTGGTTCTCAAACTGTGTGATACACGAGCTTCCTCTGGAAAATCAGAAATACTGTTCTACTGTATAGGGTATATGATCGGAGTGGAACTGAGGAATCTTTTATCTTTTTTAGTGTGTAGAAAATGAAAAGAAAATATTATTATTATCATTATTATAATTATTATTATTATTAATAATAATAATAATAATAATAATAATAATAATAATAACAACAATACATTAAATAATAATAGAGTCACCTTATCTCTCACTCACTCTTGATCTAATTTCACTATACCAGTGTCTGAAGTATATGTGAGGAAGAGGAGGATGCAAATTATCTTATTGGGAATAAATCTGCCTCCTGCGAAAAAGGTCGTAGCTGACTTTGCTCGGCCTCTTTATACCACTGTATTTTAATGTCGCTGATAATGGTGTTACTTCAAGAGCTCAATATTTTCTCAGGTGGTACTTGGTATAAAATGTTTGAGAACCACTGAGTTAATGCATACAAGCATTGCTTTTTAATAAAAGTGTCACATATAGTCAGGTTAAATTTAAAATGATGGATTAAGATTATGATTTTATCATATCACACTTCTTATGTTCAACTAAATATAATGGGCAAATATTAACAACAATCTTTAAAAAGGTAGTTTGTTAATATCAGGAAACTTTCAACTAATTTTGGTCATCATTCCACTTAGGTGTTAGTTAGCCCTCACACACAATTATATTATTTGTGCAGAAAGTTTGTTTACTTTCTTCATTGTCTGATTCAAAGCCATGAATACTGAAAATGGTAGAACTTAATATCATTTAACATAGATACAGGGCTTCCACAGGAATTTGGTGCATTTTAATTCAGTAAATATGAGGTGACTGATCAGGGGACAGTGCACCTTTGAGTGCAGTTGTGACACACGTAACTCTGTCTGTGTGGCTCATATCGGTGAACATGTCAGCAAGAACACGACTTGTGTCAGTGCAAAGGTCAGACTGTGTCAGACAACATGACACTAAAACATGTCAGCTTGCCACAATAGTTTCATGCAGTGTGTGATTGTGAATATGAACAGTGTGAGGAGCCTCAGACGTCTTTTCAGTGCTGTGTTCACCTCGGCCCGTCAGAGCTGCCGTATAGTGAAGCATATGGTTTGAAATAAGGAAGTGAATTTGGTTGTGTTCAAACCTGCAGAGGAAACTGAGAAATACATCATTGTGAGCTGACGTTTGTGGTTGAGAGAGAGAGCGAGAGCGAGAGCGAGACGGAGAGAGACATTTGTTTGCTTCTGTGTCTTCAGTCAAGTTTGTGTTCATCCTGTGGAACAAGTAGCCAGAGGTTCAAATGGGCTGAAGCAGGTACTTTGCTTCAGTTTAAAACAGAGCCACGTGCCAGGATGAACAGCAACAGTAAATCGGTGAACTCCACTGCAATAAAAGCGGAGATCAAAAGGTATGAATCTCTGCACAGTGCCATCAACAGACTGTCCAAGCAGTTTGAAAGGATCACTGATCAGCAGCTGCGCTCAGGCCTTAAAGTTTACCTCCACAGTATTCAAGGTAAGCTTGTCTTGAGATCAACTTTAGTTTGGTTTGTTTGTTTTGTTAAGAGGAAAAAGCAGCATGTTAGACAGAAGTGATTGCATGCTCTGACTGTAACATGCTACTTGATAAGAAACGTTCACAGGTGAATTTAGTCACTGTTTTTCATCAGTATTGGAAGTGTTCTGTGAAAGGATGATGACAGTGTAGACGATCGGTATCTTCCTCTGTGCTTCCTGTGTCAGTTGATGTGCCTTTTCACCGAAGAGTCTCTCAGTCAGTGTTCATTTTCTTTCTCATTACTCTCTGAGAGGGGAAAACACTGACCTCCTGGTGTTTGCAATGTAGTGTAGTGACTGTAATTATTAGTCAGCTGTAGGACATGGGCAACCAGTGACAACATCCATGCCATGCGCCATCGTCATGGCAGCAGGATGGAACCTGCTGGGTGGCCTACTTCCTGTCTACCAATCTGCAACTGCCCTCAAAGCCACTTCCTTTCAGACAAACAGGGTGTCTCTTGATCAGTTTTACATCATTTCCTCACATCACTACTTCCCACCGTTTGCTTGTAAATGTGACACAATGTGTGACAGTTGAACCTTTTTTGTTAGCAGATGTGCTGATTATAGTAGGTGAGTGGAAGTACTCTGATCTTTACTGAAGCAAAAAGTCCCAGTACCACAGCAAGTCAATACTAAGATTATCAGAAGTAAACATAATCTTTGTGCAAAATGGTTAAATTAAGGCTCTTGAAAAAAGAGAAGCTAAATAAACAAATATATAAAGTAACAGTATACAGTGCAAACTCAAATATACCTATTTATGAAACAACTAAAATGCACAGCACAAAAATACATCAGCATAAAAGTGCATATGTGAAAATAGGGATAGTGTGGATGGTCTCTAATTTACTTAAAAAAAAGAGAAATTTACGGCAGTGGCAAAGAAGAAGTTGAATATTATTTTGAGGTGATATGTTTGGAATTTGTTATTTTGTCCTTTAGTAACATTTTAAAATGTTTAAGACCACACCATATAACACAGCTTGTCTAGGTCTAATAAGACACTCTTTTAAAATGGAAACGTGAAAATATTCACTATTTGGATGTCTTGGGATGTGTTGTTCCTAAAGTTCAAACTCAATTAGGAAAGAAACTGTTTATGTTTTTGGCACCTGATACTTTGTATACTATACTGTCTGATCTTGAACTTCAAAACCTCATAACCCTGAACGAGTTTAAACCTCTGGTAGAGACTTAGAAGTCCAGGTTGTCACTGTGCAAGTGTTTTATATGAGAAAGTTGTTTATCTGTTTTATTGTGACATTTACTGTAATTGTACTGCTGCTGTCTTGGCCAGGTCTCCCTTGTAAAAGAGCTTATTGACTAAACCTTGTCAAAATTACGGATAAATGAATAAAGGTGAGGTAAGAGCATAAAGGAAGTGGATATAATGCAGTTCATAGTGTGTGTGTGGGGCTGCAACTAACGATTATTTTCACAGACGTTTAATCTGCCGATTATTTCCTCAGTTAATGGAGTACTTGTTTGGTCCATAACATATTGATCAGTGTTTCTCAAACCTGGATATGATGATGATCTCAAACGTCGTGTCGGTGGAGCAAAAGAAAACAAATACAATATTCACATTTAAGAAGCTGAAAAATCAAATAAACTTGTTCCTCATTCTCAAACCGATTAATGTAGTAATTGTTTCAGCCCTAATTGTGTGTGCCTCAAAATTATACATACGTAAGCTGAAGTGCAGACGAGGAACCTGACAAAATCAATTCATTGATTTTTCCAACACTTTATTTATGAGACACTCATTCCACTGGTAGTGAATTGATGGTCAACTCGTTAATGTGAGCTTTGAGGTGTTTTTAGGATCTGCCAGATCTTAACATGCACTGAGAGGCACTTCCCCCAATGTGGCAAAATATTCAAATGATGTGTTTTTTAACAGTAATTAGGCTGCTTGCATGTCCACGCTGTAATGAGGATCAAAGGGACTGCGTCCCTCGTGAGGCCTAGATCTGTGAGTGTAGAGGGTCACTGGTGCTAAAAAGCAAGCCAGCTCTCTTGTATGTGTTCGAGTGACTGTGTGTCATGGAAAGAGCAGAAAAAGAAACAAAAAAAAGCTGGCAATGAAGAGAAGGGTGAGGTGCAACACGAGGATGATTTAAATGTGTCTGGTGTGGAGGTGCAGCTGCAGCACGGCAGGCAGAGTGACAGATTGAGAGGGGAAAATATGGAGAGGACAGCTCCAAGTGAAGGAGAAATGAAAAATCACACAGCATGACCACTGCCCTTGGCTACTGCTCATCTGACAGCACCTGCCCATGAGTGTCACTGTGTGTGTGTGTGTGTGTGTTGGGGGCAGCTTTGCACATATGCATGCATGTGAGTGTGTGTCTGAAACAGTGTCTGCCTGAAGACAACCTGATTTTCTGCATTATATACAGTCAGCGGGTGTCTATTTCACGGTAATTGGATTCCCCCTGCTGCACAGAGAGCTGCAGCAACCTTACATGCACTTCACCTCACACAGACATGTCATGTCCTCTCTGCACTTGTTAAAATGGATTTTACACATAGCATCACCTCCCTAAAAGTGTGTTTGGATGTCTTCTTCATGTCAGAGGATGCATTCATGACTCCTCCTCTGTGGCTGCAGTCACTGTCCCTCTCAGGTCGTATCCCCCCTTTCAGCCAAAGGTGGTTGTCTGAGGTCTTTTGTATTCAGCATGAGTAGTTATTGCCCTCTCACTGCCTGTGGTAGGGAGGGGGAGGCAGGCTGAGCAGGTGGACAGTCAGATCGTATATTATGGGATGATGGTGGGAGGCTGCGGCACTGTGGAGCAAACACATCCTCTGATTTTACATCAAGCAATTTTTTTTTTTATTTAGACAGCAAGTAACATGACACTGCACTCGGTAATAATTCAAGTGGAAAATTTGTAATCGTGTTGCAGGTTTACTGCAGTGTTCCTGCTGTTGCATATGACACAAATGCAGCAGTTCCTTGTGGTAGATCTAAATCGATAGATAATGTACTAAAAATAATCAATTCATTTTGTCAAATGTAAAAATGTGCATAGTAAACTGAATATATTTGTGGCCTAAATGTGAGCTCTTATAAGAATTTGTTTCACAATGAGGAGGTCATTTGATTTGATGATTTTCTTTTATGGCAAAGAAAACAATTATTGTACTGGGTGTCTTGTATTCATACAAAAAAAAGCAGAACATGTGTTGAATCCAGTTTTTTCTTCTGCGGTCCTTCTATTGATATCCAATATGCTCTCATCCTCTCACACTATTGTTTGGTTCATGCTGAGAGTCCAGTGCTTACCCCACTTCTGCTAATGAACACATGCCATAGTGGGCAATAGACTACAGATCAATACGCTCACAGGAAGCTTCTCCTGCTCACATGTACAACACAGACACATTCCCACACACAAACACCATTTTGATACAGAGATCCTGGGAGCGATTACAATACAGAATGGGAGGAGGAGGAGGAGGAGGAGGAGGAGGAGGAGATGTGCTACTTCAGAGCCAGGAAGATTGTAACACCTTAGCAACAAACAAGCCAACCCTCCTGCTGAGGAGGAGCCACACACACACACACACACAGAGCTGAAGACAGGTAGGGGACAATACAGCAGCTGTAAAAAATGAGACAGGCAACTGTTGGAAATCACACCCTGCCAGAATGTCCATCTTCCTTCACAAACATAAATCCATCACGCATACTTCTTTTTTTTCCAACATGACTGATTGACATGACTGCCTGTGCCTGCTTCTCCTCTCCTCATTTCCTCTCCCTGTCATTGATCTCTTCTCTGGTCTCTTATCATTAAATCAGTGTGTGTGTGTGTGTGTGTGTGTGCTCCTCTCTATAAAGATGGCAGGAGAGGATGGGGAGGGATGAGCAATAAAAAGCAGAGCAGGGACTCTGAACAGTCTGAGAGGAGCAGAAGGAGAAACAGAGAAAATAAAAAAGGAGGGAAACATGAGAAGAAAGGTCCCTCTGCAATCTATGAATTGCACAGTGGAACAAGGAGGGGCGAGTGGAGGGAGGGACACTGGAGTTTCCCATTAGTGTGTCACTGAAAGCAGTGTGTGAGAGCTGCACATGTATGAAGGAGTATGTGTGTGTGCATGTGTGTGCGTAATGGGCTCTGGACTCGTTGAACCTGTGCGACAGTGTCTCTACCGGGAAGCTTCAGAGCTGTTTGAGCAGTGACTCGTCTCAGCGCCACCTCCTCCTCCTCCTCCTCTTCATCCTCCTCATCCTCCTGTGCTGTGATGCCCAGCGCCTGATGCGCTCAGAGGACACAGGCGAGAGGGGCGTGATGGCCGGACGCGCCCTGTCTCGGTCAGACATCTCCACTTATCCGCCCGGGCTTCCGTTGGCTTCTTCTCCTGATCCCCTTCAACCCTCATCAATGTCCTTCCTGTGCGTCTCCGTGGTGAAGCTGCCCGCCCTCCTGCCGCCGCGCGCTCTGAATGGATGCTCCTGTCATCACGCATATCAGGCTCGCAGTGAGAGCCCATGATCTGGACCGGGACTACATACAGCTTTAGGTGCACTGTGACTCTACTGATCTTTTTTTAAGGCTTCACCTTTTCACTTTACAGCTGCTGTTCATCACATCTCTGGTGACGTATGATGCGGGACAGTTGTTATTCTGACTGGAATCAAGATTTTTCTTTTTCCTCATGAGTGAAGAGGCTGGACTGAGCATCAAATAAGATGCGGGTGCTGCACACGAAAATAAGGTCAAGTAAATAATTACCATCAGACGCCATAATGAAGATGAATTTGTCTGAGTAGCAGCACATAAATCCAGTGTGCGGATTTTAATTGGGTGTTTTCTAGGAACAAAAGAGCCCTTGGACTGTACTGACAGTGTGCTGAAGGCTGTTGGCAAGACTGGATTTCTATTGTGCCACGAAATATTTCAGCGAACAAAGAAATCTGAGACTGACAGTACAATTCGAAACACAGAAGTTGGGGTTTAGGGAATGGATGAAACCAACAGACTTTCTGTGATTGTATCTCCCGAGGAGGAACTTCATCTTCCCTCATGTAAGTTTCCTACCTCTGCTGTGCCGTCAGATCCTTTCATATCCCCATACGCTGGTGAACTGTCAGTTGTTTATGTCACTCTGTCTGGTTTCATTCATTAACTGCGACTCCACTGAAGCCTGACCACATGAGTGGAGGCGGCGCCCTGCAGCAACGCACCACCTACCTCATCTCCCTCACCCTGGTCAAGGTAGAGGCTGTGGAGGAGAATGGAGAGAAGGCCAGGAAAAGCACTCAGGGGAAAGAGGTGGAGGCCGAGTCAGGAGGACTGGCAAGGGAGGAGGACGGGGTCAGAGTGGAGGCTGAAGGTGGAGCCCCTGCACAGGCTGAGAATGGGGCTGGAGTGATTTCAGGGCAGCCAAAAAGTGCTGAGGATGCTGCTGTTGAGAAGTTAAATGTTGAACCTGAGGCTGGAGAGAGAGGAGCCCTCAGCCCTTTGAAGGATAAGCCACCATCCACCGTTGATGTCCTGAGTAAAGGAGGTGAAAAGCCACCGCCCAACCTCTCGATCCCCTTACCTGCTGAAAGAGCAACACTTCAGAAGACAAAGTCTGCAGAGACAGAAGTAACAAGAGTTGAGAGTCTTTTCACACCTGAGGCAAAGCAATGCAGGTCTCCATCTCTCATCACAACACCACCAACGGAGGTGTGCGTCGAGCCCAGTCGCACCCCAACCAGGACCAGCCTCCCTCTCCGTCCTGCAGGACAGCGGCCTGTGAGTCTGCTGAAGTCTCACAGCAGTGTGGCCACCCGCGGTCGTGACTCCAGGGACGGTAGAGAGCGTAGTCCCACCTCGGCCCAGAGCCTCGACCGAAAGGACTGCCGGATGGTAACACGCTCTCCAGGGCCCTGCAGAGCTTCCTGGGCTGAGGCGAGCAGACCTGAAGGCTGGAGGGATGAAGTGCACGCAGGAATACCGTTAGAGACTGGAGCTGGAATGGCTGCAGTGATGAGAGACCTCCCCAGGAAGGAAAGACTAAAGGCAAGTTCGAGCTCCCTACCTGCACCTACCCAGGCCTCCAAGCCGGGACGCAAAGGTAAAAGCCGCACACTGGACAACAGTGATCTAAACAGTCTCTCTGAAGACCTGGGGCTGGTCAGGGAGGCCCAGCAGGCACAGGGCCAACGGGGCTCCACTAAAGACAGGAAGATGCTTAAGTTTATCAGTGGCATTTTCACGAAGAGCAGCTCTGGGGCAGCGGGGTCATCCTCCACAGCACCTCCTGTCTATATACAGAGAGACTCCAGTGAGGAAGAAGGTAAGAAGTCACACACTCACATGCATCCTAACTCTTTCATCCCAGAGCTAACCTAAACCCAATGTGCACTCTCTTCTACAGTTTCTTGAGGACACAACATAAACCTAAACCCCTAAAACCCTAAAACCATGTTTTGACCCTCAAAAAAGCCCTTTAAAGTTGTGAAGACCTGCTAAAATGTCCTCATTCCCCCAAATTGTCCTCATAAATATATACATACGTACACACAGTCACACACTGTCACTTTCTCGACCCTAAATTCAGCCTTCATGTTGACAACATCCATGACAGCAGCCCATTATCAGAGTCACGCCTGTCCTCTGCTCCTGCCAAAATAATTATCTCCAAGTAGCCACCTTGTCTGTGCATCTGTGCATAGGCATCCATTTAAAACGAGTGGGGTGGGGTTGATCTTTTTTCTCCACACAGAATATATTTACAGGTTTTATTATTGTCTCGCACTGAGGAAACATTTTCCCGAAGCTATGTGCAACTGCAAATTGATGACAGATGAAGTTCTTTGATGTGCGGACTGACAATAGAATCATCATGGACAGACTTAATCTAATTCCCCTTCAGACTCAGAGGGCTTGGCTGATTTCACATTGCTTGAGGGGTAATCTCTAGACTCACACTCACACCGCAACACATACACACTTAAGCGGCATTCCCAGCATGGTTTTAAATCTCATAATGAAGCCAAGGGGGAGAGGAGCTGGTGGCATGATCACGGATGGATTGCGCCGCTCTGGTTGATTTCTTTCGCCCCTGCTTCATCTCAATAAAGCTGGAGAGTGGGGGGGACATTTGTTCACCCCTTTAAAAGAAAGACGTGTGGATAAAGAACATTTCTAATCCACATCTGTGATATTCCACCCACTGCATGTTCTGCCACTTCAGTTGTGTGCCCCTCCTCACACAACTGTCTTTGTCACTGCAAAAGCATTTCATTTAAATTCACATCAAAAATTATTCACATTGCTGCAGCGAGCAACAGTGCATCTCCCTCACAGACATGTTTCCCCAAAGACAGGGCGAGTGTTTCAGCCTGTGGGAGTGGGCGAGCGCGTTTTATCTATTCATTCACTCATTGTGTATTCACACTGTTACACATGCACACTGTGGATTCACTCAAGTAGTGAGACTGTGGCCTCACCGACTGCACACACACACACACACACAGGGCAGGAGGAAGTGTTGCCATGGCAACCGGCAGGACTGCTGCTTCTGAGGCAGAGCCTGATGAAACAGAGGGGCGGAGGAGTCGTGGTGTGCATGTGTCGTGTGTGCGTTGGCACATGTGTGTCTGTGTGAATCTGTGCATACAGTTTATGTGCTTGAGTTGACACCACTTCACCTCATCTCCAAAACATGTTCAGTCAGAAAACCGTGCAGGTTTCAGTGAGCTTGTGGCCACATTGGGTATTGTAGTGGATCACACATGATTATTTTGGAGCGGGGATTGTAGATAATTGGCTTTTTGTAGAAATCCGTGTGACCAAGCAGCAGAAGTCACTGTGTGTGACCATAAAGAGAGCTTTGACTCAGAAAGGCAGATGGATCACGTCCATGTGTGTGGATGTGTCTGTGTGGCAGGAGGAAGCTCTTTCTTTCTCTCAGGGAGCATGCCTGCAGCAGCAGCTCGTGTGTAAGCCTCTTTTTTTCCTTTTTCTTTTTCTTTTGTCAAGCACGTTGTGCATCTGTGCAGTTTTGGCCCGCTGACGCTTCATAGATTCAGACCCAGCAGCGAGTTAAATCATCATCTGTCTTTGAAGGACACATTACGCATTCACACTGAGGATGTTATCAGGCACTACATCAGTCAGAGTAGTGGACCAGAACCTCCTGGTCTCCACGGTTTCTCCTCGCTCTGTTTTACAGGCAAGGGCCTTACTGCATGGAGGTTAGCATGTTCTCCCCGTGTGTGCGTGGGTTTTCTCCACATTCTACCATTTCCTCCTACAGTCCAAAAACATGCAATACGGGGATTAGGTAAATTGGATATGTAAAATGACTGTTTTTATATGTGGTGATGATGGCAGTGTTGGTTTCCTCTGCTCTGAAATATCTCACCAGCTATCCCTAACATTTCTCTTGTCTTTATTGAGTTCATTTTCATAGCTTTAGTGAAATCTACAGGATAGAATGTGGAGAGAATTGGCTTCGGTGATCAGTGTTGCTTTTATTTATGACCAAACACCTGCACAATGTTTCTATCTATCCACCATCAGTGAAGGTAGACGAGATGACAGCATCACAAGCTGTATCCTCCAAAATGATTAGTGTCTTCAACACTTCTGTGAAATCATTTACTCTCACTCCCTCATCTTCTGCCGCTTTATCCTCCACATGAGGGTCGCAGGGGTTCGCTGGTGCCAATCCCAGCTGACATTGTGTTCCTGGTGTACCTAATAAACTGGCCACTGAGTGCAGGATTTGCCTCTGATCTCTTTCCCTCTGTTCTCATCCCTCTGAAGCTGCAGCTGGGTGTGAGCGTCACACACTGGGGGCACTGACGAGGCCACAGCTGTGTGTGACCCAACCCATCCTCTGTGTGTGTGTGTGTGTGTGTGTCAACATTCACAGTTGTGCAACCTGCACATTAACAAATGTATCTCAGTTCACTGTTGAGCTATAACAACTATGGGCATATTCCAAAGTGAGAATGGGTTTATTGGTTACATCTAACTGTAAAGTGAACATCATTGTTTACTTGCAGTCTTGTTCACCACACTTAATGAATTTAATTAAATAATTGACATAAAACGAAACTCCACACACCAAAAGGAAGAAAAAAACGGCGTAGTGTGTGTACTGCAGAGATATTTTGTACGAGGCATTGCATGCAGCCTTCTTCAGTTCAGAGGGGAGTTGTTATTCAAACCCACAGACATCTTTACGTGGCAGAACTGAATCAGGAGGTGGGAGGTGGGTCTCCCCAGGGAGGCTCCAAACCAAGTCAGAGGAGGTGCAGAGAAAGGAAGTGAATCACTATCACATTAGATATCACATTAGATATCAAAGTCCTAAATGTGTGTGAGTGAGAAACTAATAAAGGCCCCAGGACAGATCTTTTTTTCTGTATTTGATGGAGTCTGATGTTAAGTCAACCAACTCTGGGGCTTTCTGTGCTGAATTATTGAGTGTCTGTCGTATCATATAACACAATCTTAATGATATAAGGGTCCAAAATTTTAGACAAACTCGGTGAGTAAACTAAGGTTGGGCTTTTACCAGGCTCTGTGTGAGAGGAGGCCCCCCAATCTCATACACTGAAACTCCCAGAGCCCCTGCACACAGCTGCTCATCAGTGGGGAGCAAAGTGGATAATGAGTGGTGTGGCTGCACCTTGTTGCGTTGCCCCATTGTGACTGAAAGGTTATGTTCATTAAGACGACCACCGAGACCACACGTGTGCTACGTCGCTCTCCTGCAGAGGCCATAATGAAGGGGCTATTTTTACTGAACATGTGCAAAATGATGAATCTCTGTTTGTACCTCTGCCTCCCTGACTGTTCGTCTCTGCCTGTGTCTTTCCAGTAAATATTGCCAACAGTCAGGAGTGGACGCTGAGCAGATCCATCCCTGAGCTGAGACTGGTGAGGCTAAATCAGTTCACTGCAGTTCACACCTGAGGCAGAACAGAAGAAATGTCCACAATGTATTCCACGTTTTCACATGTTGTAGCATTTCATCAGAGAGGCTGTTTCAAGACTGATAAATGAATCCTCTGATCAGTTCTCCAATTTGACATTTTACCAAAAAAAAAATTTGTGTTTGCAAAAAATACAAATTATTACAGTTATGGAAAGTAGGATGAATTGGTGACTGAAGTCTACAAACTCTTTCCTTTCCTTAGTGGCCTTCACATACCATAGAGGATGCTGTTCATGCAGGTCATCGTTATCCAAAACACATTGATTGTCCAGTTGCGCAAATGAAAACAAATTTCATTTTAATTTAATTAAAAGCTGTAATACACTTATACATACATTCTTATGGGTATCATATTAAACTTCTGCCAATAAACCTTCCTAAATGTTACACCTGGACCTTCAAACACACACAAGTGACTAGCATTTTACTTGAGTGTTCATGTTATATTTTATATTATTCTACACTCCTTTTAAAAAGCTAGTGAACATTTACTCACTGTGATAGTTTGAACCAGCCAGCTGTCTCGTCTTATCAAGTTGGCTACATGTCTACTAAACACAACACACAAGCTTGTACAGTGAAATAAAATGTAAACATAAGTACTGTACTTTCTGTTCCTCTTACAGATGTCCACAAATAGCCTTTTCAGATCAACATTAATGACAAATGCATGCATATATTTAACTTTCTAACATTTGAAACATAGACACTCTTCTGTTGTGGAGCTTCTCCTTTGTGTAACCGGATCTGAATTATCTGAATATAATTTGACTTATAGTGCTCAAACAGTCAGAAGAGACAAACTGAAACTATGAGCTACTAATTAATAACATGACATGATTACCTTGAATAAGAGGAATTTGTAGGATGTTATTTGTTACCTGAACACAAGTAAATATAAATATAATATATATGTTATATATATGTACATATATACATATATATGTATAATAATAGTTATTTAGTACTTGTATTCAGTCTGAGTGGAATATTTAATGGACTGTACTGTAAACATGCTGTGTGCTGACCCTGCATTTTCCTCCTGCCTCTCTTAGGGCATTTTGGGAAGTGTGAAAAGCGGGAAGTCAGCACTGGTCAACAAATACATTACAGGCAGTTATGTTGCACTGGAGAAGTCGGATGGTAAGAAAAAATCTAATCTATATTTAATCGATCTGTAGTGTGATATGGCTTCATTCTTCATCGGTCCCAGCTGCTGAATGACCGTTCTGTCATTGTTACTGTCCTTGTCAGGGGGCAGGTATAAAAAGGAAGTGCTGGTGGATGGACAGAGTCATCTGTTACTGATCAGGGAGGAAGCTGGACCACCTGACGCGCAGGTGCTTTGTTTGTATTAATATGTAAATGTGTGCAGCCATCACACGTGTACGCCTGGAGCTAACGTCTGCCTCTTCTCCACCTCACTCCTTCCTCTACAGTTCAGCAGCTGGGTTGATGCAGTGATTCTGGTCTTCAGTCTGGAGAACGAGGCCAGTTTCCAGGATCTGTACCAGCTCTACAGTCAGCTCGTTGCGTTCCGCACAGACATCCCAGTCATAGTGGTTGGCACCCAAGGTCAGAACATGACTCCCATATACAGTATTATAGAAAATATTTAGCCTGGAAGTTTAAGTGTAGTAATTCTGTTAGTGAGTGCAGAAATACTGCGTCACCACCTGGTTTATGGTGATGCAGTTTAAACTTGTATTTAGAAGAAAGAATTTGACTCCTAAGACACGTGTAGCTCATGATTTTCAAATAAAACTTTAGTGCATTTGCGATTCAGTGCAGTTTGTGAAGGACTTAATTTGATGAGCCGAGTAAAGCATTAGATGTATGTATTTAGTCACCTGAAATATAATATCTAGCCAACAGGATTAATCTGCCATAATTTAAAGTTTAATTCGGAGCTCTAATCACTGATCTATTTTTCTACAGATAAAATCAGTAGCACCAACCCTCGCGTGATTGAGGATCAGAGAGCCAGGCAGTTGTGCATCGATGTGCGCCACTCGCTGTTTTACGAGACCTGCGCCACCTATGGGTTCAACGTGGATCGAGTGTTTTCTGAAGGTGAGTTAAGGGGACAGTGGGCCTGATTTACAGTGCAGTGGTCGTTGCAGTCATAAAAGCTTGGTGACACTTGTGTGGATGAACGGCTGTGTGATTTTCAGCTGCCCAAAAGATTGTAACTCAGAGGAAGCAGGCGGCGCTGCAGGCCTGCAAGTCTCTTCCTAACTCTCCCAGTCACTCTGGAGGCTCCACACCTGGATCAGCATCGCTCCCGGGCCAGGTACCACACCCTAACCTTAACCTCACTAACACTTGTGCGTAGCTGAGTCGAAAAATACCTATGGGTCGTATTCAGGGGTTAACCAAAACGACCCATAGTTATGTTTCAGTTGGAGGAAAGTTTGCAAATCCAGTACTACTTTTCACAATAATTGATCATAAACATTTCATTGGATAGTCAGTAAAAACTGATGGTTGTAAAAGGTACAATTTATGGCAGTATCATGTCGTATCAGATTACACAGGTGTACCAGATAAAGAAGTATTGATTATATAAATATAACTATGTGCTTAATATTTGCCATGACAGAAAAAAACTACGGTTAGGGCTAGAAAAAGACAGGGCTAGACAGTAATTACAGATAATGAAATAAAAATAAAATAGCATGTAAAAAGTCTAACATGGGAGTTGAACACCCAAGTACAATACTTTAACTACTAAGTGAACTGCTGGTTGAAACCTCATTGAAGCTACTTGATGACGACACACCCAGTATACTAGATTGCTGTTATTTATACTACCACTAGGAACGCCTGTTTTAAAAACCTACCTATGGGTTCTATTTCCTGCGTACGACCCATAGTTTACATTTACAGGGTCTCTGGATTATGATTGAATTGAATTAACACCTCAGTGTTAAGTCAACTGAGACTGAACATGTAGAGCGTGTACCTTTGCAAACAAAATCCAAAGACTGTATTTACAACTTCAAAGACAGCTGTATAGAGTCACTTAATAATCCCTTTTAAACGTTAATAGAGTGGATTAAGAAATAATGCATTCTCATGAATCTAGATGAGTATAAAATAGCATGCAACTAAAAGAAGCACAAGTGTTGATAAATTATGAATAAGTTCACTACTTGAATAGCTTGTCTGGCTCAACACTGAAGCACCGCGTTAAACTGTAAGAACTCACGGTTGGAAACACTGAGAAAAGCCTTGAACCACATCTGTATATGACAAGTGTTTGGTCCTTATGTTAAGACTGAAAATGTTTACCATAGCTTTTATATTCTTACTCATTAAGGGCCAGCAGTTTAAGAAATGCATGGAAATCATGGCACTTTACTACAGTCAGGTGTTCAGTAGTTGTTGTTGTGTTTGAGTAAACACAGCCTTTTTTTTCCAGTCCAGACAGATACTGTATTACATAAGACCTGGTAAAAATAGGACTCGGATGAAAGCGTTTCACTGTTGCTATGCAGGTGTTTTCATCAAAATTAACTTCTTCTGACCTCCACAGGCGTCAGTAGCACTATTTATAGTCTGTCACCAAAATAAAATCTGAAAATGTACTCCAAGGAAAATCACGCCAAGACTTTATGCAAACAGAAGACTGAGTTATCTCAGTAAAGCATTTTGTCCAGAGTTACATTAAGTTCATTTTAAATATCACCTCCAAGACTCTTCATCATCCATCTCAGCTCCACATTTATCACATTCGCCCCTCACCCACTTTCTCTTAATGTAGTTCCACTGTGTGATCAGGGCTGGGTATGGAACTTCAACACTTTAGTGGTGTCGGGTATCAAACTTCCTCTGTATCACCTAATATTGAATATGTGTTGTTATTTGATATTGAAGGTTGATACCTAAAGAGTTAATCTCATCAGTGTCAGCGAGCCAACAAGCATGCAGCATGCTGTTAAAGTATTGTTCTGGAATCAGTATTCAGGTCCTAAAAGATGTTTTCAATACTCAGCCGTACGTTTGACCCATTTCATCTCGCAAACCCATTCTCACTCTGGCCATCTCCTCCCTCATGTCTCCATTCCCATCTCCCCCTGCTGCATCCATGACCTCTTGACCTCTTGCCCGGCTGCCATCCACCCCCTCTCAGGCCAGTAATGGCCTCAGTTGTGGCTACGCCTACTCCCTCCCCTCCACCCCTGTGGTCGGTCACAGAGAGCTGCGGGTTGCACAGGGAGAGGGGGGAGGCAGCATTAACTCACGTGCGCTGAAGAACATCCCCAGACGACCCTCGCTCTTCAAGGTCAGTTGGTGGCGACCGTCGATGGTGTCGCCCACCTTTTGGTTCATCCTGTCGTCTCTCACATCATCTCACGTCATTCTCAGCTCCCTCGCTGACTGTCGTTGTTGAAATCTTCTGCTCCTGTAAACACACGTGTTGTATTTGTTTCAGAACCGGGACACGGATAAGAAAGCTGGTGATGGTAAAGGAGACCTGAGCAGTGTGCGGGGCGTTCCCATCAAACAGGTCTGGTTCATGTTATGTAACACATGTGGGGTTTAGGGCTACTAAACCTGTGTGTCATTTGGATATGTAGTTGCTTTCCAACAGTTCAAAAAAGGAAACTGAACACTCACTGAAGTGTGTATTTACAAGCTTGCAGCAGAGTAGAACAGGCTGATTCCCTCTTCAGCAGGAAGGTGGGAACTAAAATGCACTTGTCTATTTATTTGATCTTATATAAGCGGTATAAATAAAATCCCTTATTTCATCCTTTTCAGCAATTCTCTTGAGGGTTATATTAATATTGTGCAAGTGCTTTCAGTTATTTCTCTCCATGTTGTGCTACTGCACTTTGAAGACATCGCCTCTCTTTGTGTGATTCTAAATTTAGGCAGATTCAGCGAGTCATTTGTACACTGACCTTGGGCTTTTGTTTTGCAACAGGGTATCCTGTGGAAGAGAAGTGGTAGCTCTCTGAACAAGGAGTGGAAGAAGAAATATGTCACCCTTTCCAACAACGGCACACTGTCTTACCACTCCAGTTCCAATGTAAGAGAACACCGCATTACTAATCAATACAGCAGTAAACACAGTGAAGCATCAGCAACCGGACACAAGTTTTCACTGTGCAGCTTTTTAACTTTACACTCGGCATCAGTGCTTTCACAAACACACATTTGTCTTAAAACACCCTATGATTGCTTTTAAACCTTTGCTTAATATTGATTTACCCACAAAAAAAACATTCACTGATTTAACATTTTTACACTCATTAAGTTTCCTTACACTATTGATTAGAAACTGTGGTCATGATGGCTTCTTTTTAACCATCGGCAAAAGCAAAAGCAAAAGTTTAAAAAACAAATGTCATCATGTCTGGCCAAGTAGTTCAGTGGCTTCTTACAAAGAGTGCATCCCTGTGCAATATCAATAAAATGTAACATGATTTAAAATACTTTTGTAAACTAAGTAAACTATTATCTGTGACATTCTACAGTTAGAGAGTGCAGTATAAAGACAGATCCTGTAGCACAATCGACTAAACTGTGATTTTAATGCTAATGACATGAATCAGGTTATAAAATGACCTGTGAACGTTGTAGCTCCCTCAGGTTTTCCTGGGTTAGTTCTTGCACAGCATGGCTCCACATTGTGTGAAACCAGAATTTTTGGACCTGGGGTTTCCAAACTGCTGGCTGGGGACTGGTATTAGACCTCGGGTTAAAACCCAAACCAAAGTGATTTGTATTTTTTTTGCCCCTGAAAATGCAATGTGTTTATTATATATAACAAGGAAATGTTCATTTCAAATGACCAAACCCAAAAAAAGGCTCTGCAGCTCTCAACTCAATGTTGAAAAAAACGCTGCTCTTGTCACTCAGACATGCGTCACTCTTATCACATTGTCTCCAAAAAGCAAAGACACAGTGTTCACATTGATAGTGAGAATGGTGTGTTTTGAGCGTGCTTTTACTATGATTTTTATATGTATCATAACATGACAATAGAAGTAGTTTACTGTTAGCTCTGTAGCCCCCCCAACGGTTCATTAGAAATATGACAACTGCTGTGCAGTACCTTTAATCAAACCCCCGTTATTTTGAGGATGTTGGCCACACTGTGGAATAGTGGCTAAGACAGTTGCCTCACATTGAGGTAGGTCCAGGTTAATGACCCAGACTGAGTGTGTCAAGGTTACATGTTCTCCCCATACGTGTAGGTTTTGTACGGCACCGGTTTCCTCCCACAGGCCAAAAACATGCAGAGGTTAAGTCTAAACGCTCCCATAGGTGTGAGTGAGTGAATGTTAGTCTCTGTGTGTTGGCCCTGACGACCTGTCCTAGGTGTACCCTGCCTTTCACCTTATGTGAGCTGGGAATGCCCCCCCTCCCCCGGAAACCCTTATATAGAGGATGAAGCAGTAGACATTGAATGAAAATAGGTATGTTATGAATTCAGCTTTTAATTTGTAAGAGAATGCTTCATCATCACTGAAACTGTGTTAAAGCTTTCCTCCTCACAAAAGATCATTCATATCCCTGGTGAGCATTTCTAACACGATGTTTTGGGGGTTGTAGGACTACACACAGAATAGCCATGGAAAAGAAATTGACTTGCTTCGCGTGACGGTGAAAGTTCCTGGGAAACGTCCTCCGAGAGCTGTCGTTCCTGCTGTTCCCTCACCAGTTCCCCCGAGTTCTGTACCTGGAGTTAATGGCCTGAGTAAGGAGCTGCCAGCTGCTGATGGCATCAGTACAGGTAAGATAAACATAGCACGCAAGCATGATTAAGGCAATAAAAGTAGTAAAATAAGAAGCCAGGAAAGGACACCATACAAGCCATAAAAAATTAAAAGGATCTTGAATGGTTAAATTCAGACACTGATTATTGTAAAAGTGTGAAAAAGAAGATAATGAGCTCGTCAAACAGATTCCCTCGGATAAGTTATTCCACACCAACTGAGACATTGAAACCCTGGAATCCAAGCCACTTTTGAGGAATGACAAGTACAAACTTTGCATGTAATAAAGCAATGACTTTATTCCGAGGTAAAACTGGTGTTGTTGTAAGACTTTTTCTTACTGTCAAGTTACTGTCTGTGGAGTAAAGAGGCCAGACAGTGTAAGTGAATTTGACTCGCATTGAGCTACACTGTGAGCACGTCCTTGCTGTGGAAAAATGTGTCTCTGAGTGCATTGATGTGGCCTAATGATGTGTTTTTAACAGTTTTTGGGAAAATAGTGGCAAGGTAGACGAGGCTTTGGCCACACAGGCAATACTTCATTGTTGGTTTGGGCTTTTTTCATGGGATTTATTTATTCTGTATGAGTAATAAACAATATAAATAAACATTATTTCAAATTACATTTTTATTCATCGAGTAGCTCCATCCCATCTTCTATTAAAGAAGGATAATAATCGCATAGATGCATTAAAAAGGCAGAGGTAGTAGTGTGTCTTGACCAGACAAAATCTGCTTATTAAACACGTGAGACGTCGTAAACCCTGACAGCATCACCAAAAAAAAAA
Source organism: Solea senegalensis (assembly GCF_019176455.1). Classification (NCBI taxonomy): domain Eukaryota; kingdom Metazoa; phylum Chordata; class Actinopteri; order Pleuronectiformes; family Soleidae; genus Solea; species Solea senegalensis. Next base: position 14,686,909 of record NC_058031.1, read on the forward strand.
AGTTTCCTCATCGATCTTTTTCATTACTCTAAACTTCAAATTGTGATGTTCAGACCTGGTAATAACATCTGTCCTGAGTGATACGATCAGATTGCACTAAGCACAGTTCTGAATGCTACCAATCTGTCCTGAATCCTTCATCAGATGTGATCACAGAAACCACATTTGTATGTGTGGAATTGTTTGTTTTTGTCGCCGTTGTTTGTGTGACTGAATAAACTGCTACGACCAATCAATACCAGATTTGAACACACATATATATATATGAACAAGTAAAGCACATTTCTCCAGGTTATGCAAGTAAATTAACTGCAGTCATGTAAATATGAAATACTGTTAAAACTTCCCTCTCCCTCAGTTCCTCAGTTGTGTCCAGCCACACTGTCAGTGGTTGATGATCGCACTGGTGGTTTGTCCCCTCAAGGTGGAGAGAGAGGACTTCAGCGCTGCCCGTCCTCATTGTCCACCAAAGCACAAAGTGTTGGTATGTGTACCAAAAAAAAACTTTTCAATCATTGACACCAGTCAATGTCTGTGAACACTGCTGCCATGTATGATTAATTATTTCTGCACCAAATGTCAGATGCCCTTGAAGGGACAGCCAGTCCTTTTGCTGGAAAGGATCCCAGTCAGTCATCTCCCATGAGCGACAGGAAGAAGAATAGGAGGAAGAAGAGCATGAATCAGAAAGGGGATGCAGCCGTCGGACAGGCTGAAGGTAACATTATGCACAACATGTAATGCTTTTGTTTGGTTTTTACCAGAAACTGTTATCTCTTTCTGCTAGTGTTTGATAAAGGACACGTTTATCTTCTTCCTCTTTCTTCGTGTAAGAATGTGGTTTTAGCGAGAGATGTCTGTCTTCTCTAGATATTTCTTAACTTCCTAACATTTGCACTTGTCTTTCTCTGTTTGTGTTTTTCCTTCTCCCTCTCCTGTGCTTATCTCTTGCTCTGCAGCCAAACGTAAAATGTGGAAACTAAAGAGCTTTGGTAGCTTGAGAAACATTAATAAGACAGGTAACAAGTGAGAGCGACGGGGGCCAAATCTGCTTGTGCATATTTACCTACAATGTGTTTTTCCTCTTCACTGTGCCTGACAAGTTCATACCCTCATTCCATGCCTCAGTTGTCCATTTGAATTATTTTCATCATACCAACATTATTTTTGCTCTCACCTACCGTGAAACCACTGTTGTAGCACTGTGTAATGAGCGTTTATGTGTTTTTTTTGCACTTATCTCACTGACTTTACATCGATAATGGACATAATGCACCGTAAATAACTCACCCTTGTGTACAAATCTGAGTCGGTGTTTGTTCTTGTCCTTCCCTTGCAGAGGAGGAGAATTCAGACTTCATCGTGGTGTCGTTCACCGGGCAGAATTGGCACTTTGAGGCTCAGAGTCAGGAGGAGAGGGACTCATGGGTGTCGGCGATAGAGAGTCAAATCCTGGCAAGTCTTCAGTCCTGTGAGAGCGGCAGAAACAAGGTTTGTTTAGTCCACTGTAGTGTGATGGTTTCCAGGAGCAGATTAGGTTATTTCTGTTTTTCTGAGTTTGTTTTGGCTTGAAAGGCTGAGTTGTTTGGCTTATTTCTCTGTCAAAACATACACAGACTTAATAAACAGTGTGCTATTTCTATTGGCATGATTATTTAATTACATTTTTTAAAAAAAATCAATTTAGGTGACATTTGAAACTGTTTCTGTATCATGGGTTTCTGAAACACTTATTCTCTCACTTGTTTAAATCTTCTTCATGTCCTCGTAGCCATAAACAAAGAAACTCTAATAACAAAATACAGTATAATCTGTTGTTTGTAGCACTGTTGTAATAAACACAACCAATCATTCCCATTGGAAAGAAAGGGCTGAATTGCTGGCCTACCTACCATTCACTAATGTCCTCACCTCATACCCAAGTTTGGCACTGATCAACATTTTAAAAGTGAGATTTTTCTCAATGAAAGTTCTGTTTTCTAAGAAACAAGTGATGAAATGATGCTGTGCAGGAGGAGGACACCATGACTTCATTTTAATTAAAATATCATGTACACACATTTCAGGCATGTGTGGGGAAAAGCTGTAAAGCAAGAATGCTTTCACAAATATAAGTCTTATTTTTCAAGCAGAGTATGTTCTGTGTGTTTTGAGGGTGAAGTTTTGACGGGGGAGCAGATGTGAGGGCGATGTGAAATCCGTGACAATGTAGCCTGCAAGTCTTTCAGAGACAAATTACAAACTCAAGCAATAACCTTTTGAATCTGTGCCACTGAACAATAAAAAAAGACCTTAAATTATTACAAAACAACCTCTTGCTGTGATTCCACTCGCTTCATGACAAAGTTGACATCACGTCCTGTTGATGAATACCCTAATGGAAATGTTTACTGATATAATAAATTAAGTGTGAGGTAGGTTCATCTTTTCATAGTTCTTAATTCAAGTGGAGTCACTCCTGCTGACTAACTGCTACTCCCTGGGCTTCACAACATGTAGACTACTTCCATTTTTATACACCATTTATCATTGTAACTCTTATAACTTCTTTAATCTATTTTCTTCCAGAATAGATGTGGTTTAATGACACGTACAAGTTCACTGACGCCTGTCACGCAGTTAGCCATGTTATCACTATTCAATGGGGAAAGTGGGTGTATTTTTTCAGAGGTAAGATTGTGGCAGTAATAAATCATTCAAATGTGTTTATGTGTGTGTGTGTGTGTGTGTGTCTTTGTGTTTGGTCAGGCACGTCGGAGCAGTCACAGTGAGGCTATGGCGCTTCAGGCCATCCGTAACGCCAAAGGCAACAGTCTGTGTGTGGACTGTGAAGCACAGAGTGAGTTCTTAAACGTTGGCATCTTTCCCTCCTGCCGCTCATTTCCCCGAGAGGTTTATTCTGCTTTCATGAATCCTCCACAGCCTTTGGTGGCGTTCCACTTTACACGCAGTTCATATCAATTCAATAGTAAAGTTTTTTTGGACATACGGTGTCTCCTCTCTTGACTCTGCAGATCCCACCTGGGCCAGTCTCAATCTGGGTGCACTGATCTGCATCGAGTGCTCTGGGATCCATCGAAAACTGGGGACTCACTTGTCTCGTGTTCGCTCGCTGGACCTGGACGACTGGCCAGGAGAACTCACTCAAGTCCTGGCTGCCATTGGCAACCACATGGCCAACAGCATCTGGGAGAGTTGCACACAGGGCAGAACCAAACCCACGCCTCATGCAACACGGTGAGTTCCACCTAATCCACGATTTTGATTAATAAACTTCAAATTCCTACTTTGATGAATACATTTTTAAATAATCTCTGGTTTTCTAGAATGTGAATAGATAATTATATATATATATAAAAAAATGTCCTAAATTTGTCCTATTCTCTCTTAATTCTGAAAATAACCATAAAAATATAGTTACAGTGAATTTAGGGCTTTTTTTTGGTATTTGATACATACGCATGTGTATTTCCTTGCATGACCAGGTCTCCTCTGTGTATGTATCTGTTTAACAGTGAGGAAAGAGAGTCCTGGATTTGTGCAAAGTATGAGCAGCGGGCATTTGTAGCACCTCTTCAGCCGGCCTCTGGGACCCAGCAGCTCGAGGACAGTATGCCAGTGTGGCTGCTGTCTTCAGTGACTGAGCGGGATCTGCCCAGACTGCTGCATCTTCTCGCTCACAGCACCAAGGAACAGATCAATGCGCTTCTGGCTGGGTCGACGTCGCTGCCTCGCTCGGCCCTGCACGCTGCTTGTCAGCTGGGAGATGTAGTCATGACCCAGCTGCTTATTTGGGTGGGTTTTTCCTCTCTGATCAATACTGTCCTTAAAGTGAAGTTGAAAAAAGCTCAATCTGTTAGAAATGTGACAGTGAGGACGAAAATATTCAACACTACTAGTTAGCCAGTGTGTTCTGTTTTGTTTTTTATTTTATTGTGTGTATTTATCGCTAATATATCACGACTACTCATTGCCATGATGGCCCTGGTATACCCAACGTGCATCGTGCGCATAGCGCCTGGTGCATCATCAACGCGCAGGCGTCCTAGATTTTGGAACCCGCGTGCAAAGAGTTTTGGGTGCATGTAGACAGTGCATGTGCAAACTGAATGTCTGCCCCACCGACAGGTGGAGTATTAAGCCCTGCTCACCAAGCAGAAAAAACATTTCAACAACAGAAGAAGTATTTCCTGACCTGGTGACCCTCAAACCAGCTGTATACCAGGGTTCGCGATATGCGACGCTCAATGTGACCACGTGCACAGAAGTATACCAGGGCTTTTAACAGGCAACCAAATACGACAACAATGTCTATATCAATGTCTGATTGAGAGACCCCCACAGCAGACATTACATACTGTGCATTTAACCTCCAATGCTACTCAGTAGATCTTGTTTACATTTCACAGCACACACACTGCTGTGTGCCCAACAATCAATATTTAATCTATATATACATGCCAACACAGCAAATATTATGTTCTCCCCTCTATCTGTCTCTCTGCAGTATGGGATCGATGTAAAAGCAAAAGATAACCAAGGCCAGACCGCCATGATGATCGCCAGAAAAAATGGGAGCAAAGGCTGCGCTGATATTTTGCTGCAGCACGGCTGTTCAAACGAGGCGTCCCCCACCACTGCCACTCCCGTCCTCTCCCGCCGCTCCAGCACGACCAGCCTGGGCCGGACCAGCTCCAGGAAGCGAGTGTCGTAGCGGGGACTGAAGATGCTACCACAGAAAGGGCTGGCAGTGAAAATGTAATAACCTGTGGGATGCAGGCAGAGCTATGGACATGGATGTATTATAATAAAAATGACAGGACTATATCATAGTTTTAAGGATAAAAAAAAACAAAACGCTTCTGAAGAATGAACAACATATCAAACACCTTAAAAGCAATATTCATTCAATTTGTTGATGACAGATATATTGCTGAAATACTGTGTTGTTGTTGACCTCATTTCAAAATGACTCAAGTAGAACTTTGTAGCCATCCTCTGTAATTTTCGCGAGCAGACACTCGCTCTGCTTCGGTTTCACTTCCTCCAGAAGAAGTGCAATAATCCTGCTACTATGACGAAAAGAGCAACAAGTTTTAATCAGAGTGAACTGTGATGGATGACATGGTGGTCGCTACTGTGAGAGAAAGATTACACCAAAAAAGGTGGTGCTCTTATTCAAATTTGCTGTGACTGGACCAAAACAGCTTTTGTTTTCCTTTGGCTTTACAAATACAACATAAACATACAGTATGTCATGTTCTTAGTTATGTGTGCCTGTTGCAGCAGTAGAAACCTCAGTTTATATATAATAAACAAACCAGCTGAGATAATTCTGCTTAGTCTAGAAACATGAATGGTTTGGAATATGAAATGTGTCAGTGTTACTCTCACAGGTCAAAGATATGGTGTTTTATTAAACTGTAAATGTACCTATACTACAAACTCAATGTGAACTCTGTAACGACGACACAACTGAAGAATCAGACTCAGTTTTGTAAATGATTTCTTACAGGTAGTTTTGAAAATATGTCTGGTTTGGTTTTTTTTCATTGTCTTTTATAATTTCTTATTCTCCAACATGTCATAAAAGCATATACCAGTGAAAAATGATTTTCCTATGTAAACATGTGGCTATTTGTGCAAAGTGTAATTTGGGATAGCCATAAGGATACACAATTCATACTCATATTACTGTTGTGTCGGTCTATTCCATGAGTTTACAGTGAAGTATGAAGCGACTACGGGTGTCATTGTTACTTGTGACACTTAGTGGGTTGTGTGAATCCCTCATGAGCTAAAACAAATGGGTTACTGGAATAAAATAAAACTTTAAAAAAAGAAAAGAAATAGCGTTATCTGAAGAAATTGTTGTTTTATTTTGTCTCAGAACTTTGTCTAGAATACTACACTACTGACCATTGCACAACACTAATGGCACTTTTCCACTATTCGGTTTTAGCACGACTCGGCTCGGCTTGACTCTACTCAGTTTGGTATCAGGCACGTCATTTTCCATTACTTTAGTACCTCCTCAATGTGGGCGGGGGTTGTCATGGCACGGCTGAACAGAACTGCAATGATATTATTTTATACACAAACAGTGACTAGAAAAGCACTCGTTTTCAGTGTAACTGAAACTTCAGCTCACTTGGAACCTCACCAGAGCGGGTACTTAAAAAAGTACACTGGTACTATCGCTGGATAGTACCAGTGGCAAGGGAGCGGTGAGTGGAGGAGTCCCTCATTTGTTGCAATCTGCAGTCTCACCATTAGATGTCACTAATTCTCACCATCTTTTATGCACTGGAGCTTTACGATAATAAGTATATAAAATTAATATAACAATCAATCAATACATTGATAAGAACTGAAACCCAGAAAAAGCAGACTTGTAAAAAAACAACAACTTGTTTTTAAAATGTATAGAGGTTAGGAGGTTGCCAGGATAGGGGGCTTGGGTTATTAAGCCTTTGGATGAGGACCACAATTCATGACCAAGCTCATATGGTGAGATGATAATCAGAGTTGTACTTAGGGGCAAAACCAGAGAGTCCTTCAAAATGTTTCATTAAAATCTTACTGTCAATTCTATCATGTTTTAGCTGGAAAAGCACAGGTAACTATGTTCAGTTCATCTACCTCGAGACATGCATCATGAAACTGAGAAAGCTAAATGGTACTCAGCCATAATTATTTGGATTTTACAATCATACTGTGAACTGTCTGGGAGGCAATACCAGTGCATACACCTCTGAAATGCAATCATGGATTTCATAACAGCACAAATACTTTTCCTATTTAATTTCATATCACTTGAGTCATGATTATTACGAATCACACACATTTTAACATTAAGAATACATAATAATGAGGCTTTTCTACCTCATGTTTCTTACCTTCATGTTCATCATTTTCGCTGCAGTGACTCGTACAGACTGTAGGGGGCGACGGCACCACTTGCTGTGTTGACACACGTCAACAAAATGCGACGGAAAGAGAAAAGAAGAGGCTGTTAAATGTAAAACCGTGGTATTTATAGGATTTTCTCCATAAACCGTCAGAGAAACGAAAAAAAAATCACCGTCTACCGGCGTCTCTTCATGGGTAAGAAACTAACGACAGCTACATTCAGTGGATGGAAAGTTAAAAAATGTGTAAAATAATGTACGAGTGTGTGAAATACAGGCAGCAGGTAAAACACTGATGCAGCTGTCTGACAACAAAACACTGACAATCTTCAATTCACTGTATCCAACCAAAGCCTGGACACTGACGGTGTCCGTGTAAGTGTTCCACATTTAGACCAATACTATTTCTTTTTTAAATCTTTTTAACGAATGAATCAGTGCTAGTTAATGAATTTGCATATTGCAATTTAAAACAGTTCATAAATAACCCCGGACTCAACTCGCACCATGAACAGCTCTTCATTGGTTTTTACCATCTATCTTTCCAAATTGATGCCTCTTTTAAATGCATGATCATTGTCCCATGTCTTTGTTATTGACATTCACTAGAATTTAAACCCTAGAGGGACACTAAGGGTCTCTGAATAGTTAATTAATTACTTAATAATAAATTTTTCGTTTTTTGTACAGGAGTAATTAACATTTGCATCTCTGTTACATGTAATATTGAACTGAAAGTTTCAGCTATTGTTTAAGAAAAGCGCTATAAAAATACGATGTATTATTATTATTATAATTATAAATTGGACGATGAACAAGATAAGATAATTAAATGTATTAAAAAAAAATACGATTAAATAGAATAAAACTGGAGAATATAAATATAGAAGCTGCAGTGCAGTGAGGTAAGTGTTAATGATTAGTTCCAGGATTTTGAAGAACTAACTGTTGGAACATGTCTTTACTAAAATAAAGAGTAAATCATCTGTTTGTGAATGAGAGAGGACTCTTAAGTGTATGAGCACATTATAAGACAACAGCTCTGACATACGAGAAGCCATTGTAAAGATCTGAGAAGTGGAATGATTTGGTCTACACACAGTATTAGATAGATTTTTTAGTTCATCATAATGAGGATGTTTCAATTTAGAGCTGAGTCTATGACTTCACAGAGATTCCTGGCTTAGTTTTAACATCAGGCTGTCTGTTCTTGTCTCTGCCTGCAGTTGGACTGTAGTGCAGCAGGGATGAGGATCCGGCTGCAGGGTCCTGGCCATGCTGCCAGCCTCCTTGCTGAGCTCAACTGCTGCCGCCAATCACGTCGCTACTGTGATGTGTTCCTACAAGTTGGAAACCGCACATTCGCAGCACACCGAGCGGTGCTGGCCTGTGCCGGGTCCTACTTCCAAAACCTGTTCACCCGAGCTCCGGCCTCTTCCACCACTGCCTTTTCACTGGAGTTTATCTCACCGGCCAACTTTGAGAAGGTCCTGACCTTTGTCTACACGGGGGAAATCCTGACTGATCTCATTGATGTTGGAGTACTGTATGAGCTGGCTGAGAGGCTGGGTGTAGGTGAACTGGTGAGGGCCTGTCACGCCATCTTCCCTGACCTGCAAGCTTCTGTGACTGCAAACTGTAAATCCAGCAGCCCTGGAGACCTCACACTGGACTCAAGCATGGTAACTGCTGCATCTGCAGTAGCTATTGTTAGCACAGCTTCTGTATCTGCATCCTCAGTGTGTTCATCAGCTGCCTCCTGCTCATCGCTGTCTTCATCAGCTGGTCTATCTGCTGCCCCGACTCCTGCTGCTGCTTCCTCACCCCCCTTCACATCCAGGACAGCCAGAGCAGGCCACGCAACTCACTCTGATGCTCTAACTATGAACCTGAAGGCAGAAGATGTCCAGTCTCATATTGGCTATGGACAAATGGCATCAGATCATCAACTACCAGAAGGACATCTACTAACCAGCAGTCAGTCTTGTCAGAACAGCAGTGTGTTGCCTTCAGGTCCTGTGCTTCAACTGAAGACTGAGCAAGGGCTGGAAGAGGAGGAGGAGGCAGGAGGCAGCTGTCAGGAAACCAACAGAGAGGGCCGAGTGGTCTCTGTCAGTGGCTCTGTGCCTCAAAGCAGTGAACCTGCGCCTACAGTCTCCTGCTCCTTCCCCGACTCTTCAGCCCAGCTCATAGCTGAGACCTGCACCCCAACATCCTCTTTAGGAGAGCCACTGTGCAGCCTGCAGGTCGGGGCAGTGGAAGGCGGAGTGGTAGACATGCAGAGGGACAGTGGGTTGATGTTTCGAGAGGCAGCGGGGGGAGAAAATGAGGAGAGGGAGGCTCTGCAAGGTAACGGAGCAGTAGAGGGAACAGAGGAGGAGCAGTGGGGACAGCTGGCAAGTGAGATCATCGAGCTGAGCGATGATGAGAACTTCATTGAGGATGGCGATGAAGAGGACGATGAAGACGACCTGGTTTGCGTGGAAAATGGAAATGGCGGGAGCTCGAGCAGTCAGGTAATGTTTGTGTTTGTAGGCTGTTGAAATAAGTTTACATGTGGCATTGTGATATGGACAAATTGAGTAAAATGTGGGCGTATATAGAACTGAACTGTTGTATTGCTATCAGAGAAAATTATATTGCAATAAGTTGTCATTGTTTGATTTCCGTCCCAGTGTTTGAATTCTGCCTGATGAAGGACCAAAGCATCATGTTTATAAAGTTATCATCAGAATGGAGATTGTATAGTTTCTGCCTTGTATAGTTTTTCTAAAAAAAAAAAGGTTATTGTTTGGGTTTTTTGCCATTATTGGATGGGACAGAGTAGGGTGAAGGGGAGAGGGGGGTAAGGGAGCTATCTGGCACCCTTGTCCTGAGTTTTGATCACTTATATTTTGTGGTGTGCAAAAACCTTTTAATGTACTTGTGACCATGGTGTTTGTCATCTGTAGTCATTAGTCATCACAGTAGAAATAACATTGTTTACTCTTCCAGGTCACAGGAGCCACACTGTCATGTAAAGCCTGTGCAGTGCCTCTCCCAGCAGACCCTGCTGCTATTAGAAGACACGCTGAGACCCATCTGACAGAGATGGGTCTTTGCAGGGTGTGTGGGGCTTCCTACCCGGACCATGCTGCTGGTGTCACCCACGCACTCTCCCACATCGGAGTGCAGCTCTTCACCTGTGACATGTGTCACCAGCAATTCTGCAGCCAAAACAAACTGCTGCGGCACCACCACCACTCATCCTCCAGTTACACCATACCGCAGGCAGCACTCACCAACGGCAGCCAGGGCCTTGGCTCCGAGCTGCAGTGTGCCGTGTGCACCAAAACCCTCAGCAAGGACTTCCAGGTTGGTGGATAGTTCACATTTTGCAAAGTGAAGTTGTGTGAGATACCAGCCTGAGCCAAGGAAACATTGCTGCCAGCGGCGATCCACTTACCAAAAGGCTTATCTAATTAACTCTATGCCTGCCTAAGTGTACAATATCCTAAGAATATGCTCAATGCTTTCCGTTTCCATTAGAAAGCCTTTTCCGACCGGAAACCGCTCACTCTCCTGGACAAAGCCCCTAGAGATAGTCAGGAATGTTGTGACTTAAGTGTGAAATCGATAATTCAGTTATACCTACGTAACAGAAACCTGCCAAACGAGGCAGTCTCTTGTGTCTTCACAAGCTGGAAAAGATTTTCTGTATGGAATTTGGTGTTGCTGTGAACATACTTCCTTTTGTTGCCTAAACATGCTGTCTGCTGTGGTAAATATAGTCTTAATATACCCAAGAAACTGTAGATTTTGTTAAGTGGCAGTCATGTGAGGGCAAGCGTCCATATCTCAGGCTAGTTTCTGACAACAGCTGTGCATCGGCGGCATGCATGGTGATGTCAGCGCTAAGTCAGTAGCTCATATAACCCCAGACTAGAAAAACTTAACAATTTAAAATTTTCTAAAGACAATTGTTTGTATAATCTACGTATGTCAGAGTATGGAGTAACAGAGTATAGTGGGAGTATGGAATAACTGTTGATGCCTCGTACAGTAAATGACATTCTGACATGTTTCTTTCTCACTTCCCTCAGACTGTCAAAGACCACCTGCTGAACCATGTGTGTCCTCAGAGCCTGAGCTGTGGAGTGTGTCACCTCCCCCAGCTCTCCCTGTGCTCCCTGCTGTGGCACACCCTCACCCACCTCTCTTTGCCTGTTTTCACTTGCCCACATTGTGCCCGCTGCTTTGTAGAGCGCCCCCTCCTGGACAGACATATGACTGTTCATGCTGAGGAGGCAGCAGCTAAGGAGAGGGAGCAGTTGGCACTGAGGACTTACAGAGTTGAGGCAGATGGAGTTGGGGGAGGAGGTATGGCAGGCCTGGAAGAGTTGCATTGCTTCCTTTGCCCACAGACATTCCGCTCATCATCTGCCTTTCAATACCACCTCAGCCTGCACACCAATGAGTCTCTGGGGAGTGGAGGAGGTGTCGGGGGCCAGGGCTGGTTTGGCAAACGAAAAGCTGACCAGTCTCTAGAGTGTCCTCCATCCTCCAGCTCCTCATCCCCACGGGATGCAAGTGGCCTCATTAAAATAAGCAACCTGGGTTTGGGTCTGGGAATGGGCTTCAGTGTACCAGATAAGTTCTTTCAGGGGTCAGTACACAGCTTGTCCTCTGGGGTCTTTCCTAGTGAGAGTGCAGGGCAGGAGGGGGGACCTGCAGCAGCAGGGGTCCGTTACCGCTGCCGCTACTGCGGTAAACGATTCGCCCACTCGGGGGAGTTCACCTATCACCTTCGCATCCACACCGGGGAAAAACCCTACCAGTGCAAAGTCTGTCTACGGTTCTTCAGAGGCCGCTCCACCATGATTTGCCACCTGAAGACCCACGCTGGCGCTCTCATGTACCGCTGCACCGTCTGCGGCCTTTACTTCTCCACGCTGAAGCTGGTGTCGTCACATATGGAGCTCCACAAGGACCACCTCCCGCCGGACTTCAACATCGAGCAGACCTTCATGTACAACGATCACTCGAAAGAACCACTGCCCACTGTGGACTCTTGATCGGCTCAGTGCCATCCAGGTGTCATTACCTCATCTGTTCCCCCTCTCTCTGTGACCCTAAGCCTGCATGGGGTTGCAAAAGTACATACAGTATAATGAACTGGGGTTGTTTAGATGCTAACATATCAGTAACTTTGTTAACAATGTCTGTCACTGGCTTATTTCAATCAACCAACAGTCAAAAAAATGCAGTTTATGACGATACAAAGCTGAAAAAAAGCAACTCATATTTTACAAGCTGAAACCAGAGAGATTTTGCTAGATAAATGAAATGATTTTATTAAGGATCAAAGGTGTTGTTTAAATTAAGGTTGTTGTGATAATTTGATTAATGGTTTCAGCTCAGTTATAGACTAAGACTTTTAGAACATGCTGCACATATTATCTCTCAGATGCTCCTCACTGAGACAAACCTGTTTAAAGGTTTACGTCTTTGAACTAATATCAATGGAAGCCACTTGGTGGCAGTGGATCCTGTTCTGCGTCCATGAAACAAGGTGAGCCTATAGATTGTTGACTGTTGTGCTTTTGTTCTTCCCAAACCTAAAATCTGTATCTCTATAACTTTTAACTGTCAGGATAATTTTGTTTTTTAAGTCGTGATCAATAACTAATGAATTAACTGATTGTCAAGTAACACATCAATGTAGCACAGAAAGTATTTTCCTATATTTGTCACTGTTTTCACACGCTGATATTTTCAATGGCCTTGAACCTTTCATCAGCAGGTAGAACTTGACTGGCCACATGAATCGGTGCATTTAATTGCGTTTGTTTTTGTTTTTTGATGCTTCATGAAAATGCCATTCAGTCACACATGCTGTATTCACTTGTTGAGAGCATGTGTCATTTCTTTTGTGCTGTAGAAACACTTCAATTATCACCATTATCACCTATGTCTTACCTCATATTTATGACCGTTCAATCATTTATTTATTTTAAATATTGTTTTTGAAAATAAAAAAATAAACAACTTAAGGGAGATCACAGTCATTAAGTCATAGATACATTGCAGGTACTCACTCCTACCTGTCTACCCCCTCTTTTTTGTATATTTAGCCAGAATGTTGATGGTTTTGGACAATCCCAAAAAATGTGTGTGTGGTGTCCCACCAAGCACACACATTTTTTTTTATTGGTTTTAAATTGACTTTTACAATGTCCTGCTCTGTAAAACTCATCCATCATCAAAATTTCAGTGATGAACCTGCAGAAATCTGTGGTATTGTTAACCTCGCTTCTGGGGTCATGTGACCTTTGTCCGTTTCTAATGCCTGGTCTCTTCCTGCTATTGTGCCATTTGTGGACTGATGCCCCCCTTTTCCTCTTTCTGCCTTCTTATCTTTTAAAATGTTGAATGTGACACATTCCAGATGGGAAGAGTAATGAAAGTAAATGTAATTTGGACGTTATAGCCAAGTGCAAGAAGAGCAAACTCAGTAAAAATAAACACACAGCGCTTCCAGACATGCATGTTCCTGAGCTTTTTTGTTTTTATTGCTCTGCTCTGCTGCTGAGTTAACAAAGTGCAAGACTCAACTCACATTTTTCCTACTCAAATAGACACAAGTAGTGTTTGAGGGAGTTTAATTGCATTTTAACACAGCATTCGGGCACAGGTATGAAATTAGACTCTGGCCCATTTAGTTAGATTTCACATTTGCATAAATGTTAGTAAGGATATTAGGACGTACAGGCAGTAGATTTGTTTACACACATTCCTTGTGTGGCACTGCTTCCCCCCTGTGCCATCACATTTCAGAGGCTGCCATGTTTTCCTATGGGAGATGAGCAAGTTTTGAGAAGAAAGCAGACGTCAAACATTTCCTGCCTTCCTCTGTTTCAAACTGTGATGAGATACATGGAAAGAAAACAGGAAAGGGATTATGAGCGGAAGGTGTTGTGGTGGTGTTGCATAACATACAGCACAATGAGCTTATGACACAGATACAATGCACAACAACATTTGCCTCTTGTTTTCAGAAGCACTAGAACTAATTCAGTTCTGTCAAATCTTCCCTTTAGAAAGTGTCTTCCTCCTGATGCTTTCTCTATTCTTATCTCATTTTCTTCTTTATGATGCAACATCAGACTGGCTTGTACTGGCATCACTCAACTTGCGCTGCTTCCCTAGGTCTGTACCACCTCCATTGAGAGAATTGGGCTGGTCCACAGCCCGCTCTCTGGGTATGTAGGTCACCACCGTGTTGATCAGGTTGTTGCGAAAGCTCTTGCTTAAGAAGTTGTAGAGGATGGGATTGGCAATGCAGTGAAAAAGAGTCAGACTCTGCACTACGCTGAAAGAGAAGTAGAGGACTTCAAATGCGTTGCAGCTTAATATGAGAGGGTTAAGGTCGTCTATGTTCAGCAGTAACAGGACCAGGTGGTATGGCAGCCAGCACATGACAAACACCAGGGAGTAGACATGCACCAGCCACACGTCTCGTCGGCCCTGCACGTCTGGAGCAGTCTGAACCGCTCGAGCGATCAGCACGTTACACGTGACGATGACAGTGGTGGGGAGCACAAACTGGAAGATGCTGCAAAGAAAAGTCACAGAGACATACCATTCGATGTGGTTGTATTCTGGCATCATGTAACAGCCAGGTTCATCCCACTCCAGAAGATCCACATGGACATTCTCAATCAGAGCCATGAAAAAAGAAAACACCCATAGGCCTCCGCACAGCAGCCAACGCCGCCGGCCTGCCACAGGGAACAGGGCTGGAGATGAAGGTCTGGTCAGCGACAGATATCGCTCCATGGTCATGAAGGCCAGGAAGAAGGTGCTGCTGTAGAAGTTGATCTTGTAGATGAGGTGTGTGACCTTGCAGAGGAAGCGGCCCCACAGCCAAACCTCGTTCATGGTCACCTCCATCATGAAGAACGGCTGAATCACAATCACCATCAGGTCCGACAGGCTCATGTTGATGATACAGAAGAGAACCCCGTTGGCGGAATGCCGTCGACGCCAGTTCACCCAGATGACCAGGGCGTTCTCCAGCAGGCCCACCATGAAGATGAACAGGTAGATCAAGAAGAGGGCGATGCGCCTGTAATTAGAGTCCAGCTCGATGGTGCACTCGTGGATAAACCACGGTGTGCCATTCCAGAAGTTTGTGTGGTTGGCCTCGTGAAGGCTCATGGTCTGAAGTGAAAAGGAGAGGAAAAGTGTTCCGTATCTGATCAGTATTTAGATTTGCTTTGTGGTTAATCTGCTTATGTTTTCCGATGTTGCATAACAGCAACAGGAAAAGGGTGGCAGGTATGCTGAGTTCAGTAGCAACATGGTTCAAATTACTCAAAACTGTTTCAAAACGCAAAACTCCAGAAATGATAAATGTCTCATTTTGAGGAGCTGTGTACTTACTCACTTACTAAGAGTAATCCCCTGATTGATTGGTCTCTATAGATTAATCACATGGATGGATGCCTCACATTGTCACTCATTTTTTAACGAAAACTGGCATCAATATTACCCTCAATGCAATCAACCATGGCTCCAGAAAAGGGCTTTATATAACTTCTTTATGCAAAATTATTCCACAAGAGCTGGCAATGTCCCCCTTTCTCTGTATATTAAAGGCAGAAACAGAATTCTAAAATCTCAAAAAGTTTGTCTAAAATCATACCTCGTAGTGTTGATGAAGGTGATGGAGAAGAGGAGGGGGCAGGTCCTGTCTGAGGCCTTTTTGCCCTCTTGAGAGTCTTGCGCGTGTGTGAAGCCTGTAGATGTAAGAAGAGTCCTTCGAGCTTGTATGTTGAAGACTTTTTGAGCAATCAAGCAGCCTGAGGTGATTGTGCCCTCCCATTTCTCTCAACAGGACATCCTCTGGGTGCTGGGAGTGGCATAAATGTTCAGGGATGTGAACTCAAGAAATGGATTTCCAAATCAAGTGTTCAATCATAAAGGTCCCTTCCATAATTTAAACTGTATACTTGTCAGACACAGGCCACACGGTGGTGTAGTGGTTAGCACTCTCGCCTTGCAGCGAGAAGACCCGGGTTCGAGCCCCGGTTGGAACAAGGGCCTTTCTGCATGGAGTTTGCATGTTCTCCCCGTGTGTGCGTGGGTTCTCTCCGGGTTCTCCGCCTTCCTCCCACAGTCCAAAAACATGCAATGTGGGGATTAGGTGAATTGGACACTCTAAATTGACCATAGGAGTGAGTGTGAGAGTGAATGGTTGTTTGTCTCTAGCTGTGTGTGGCCCTGCGATGGACTGGCGAACTGTCCAGGGTGTACCCCGCCTATCGCCCGATGTAGCTGAGATTGGCACAGCACCCCCCGCGACCCTCTGGTGGAGGATAAAGCGGTTAGATGATGACTGACTGACTTGTCAGACACTTGCTTAGATACATAAAGAGCTAAACACAGTCCTCCCCGTTCAGCCGCTCTTTATTTTGTTTTGTTTTTCGGATGTAACTATCTGAATTTTCAGTTTCAGTGTGAAGAATTCTGCCTCATCCTCTCAACCTGTCAAATCAAGTAGTAGAACCTACAGTGGTAACACCTTGACTCCATGGAAGAGGACCCGCCACAAACAATGCAATATAAAAAGACAATAGTACACCAATAGATTGTGCAATTTACGCTTAAGATAAATGAAGTCGTGCCTGTTCAAACCCTGAAAACTGCACTCTCCTTGTTCCTCAGCAAGATCCACCAAATGTGAACATAATCAGATGAATAAAAGGCAGACAGACAAAAAAAAGATTTAAAAAATGGAAGGGCAAGAACACGAGGCCACTTAGAACAGACCTGGCACAGTTAGTTACACTAAGAAGTGATTACCTCACGTGTGTCTGAGCCACATGCTAACAAGTGCTTAAAGTGGTGCTTTAACACTACTGTGTTTATTTTATAAAGTGTAAATCTCCCCCAACATTTTGGACTAATTTAATTGGTCCATGCTTTTATCTTCAGGAAAATGCCAGGAAGCTGCTCCGCTCCCCGTGCTGTGAGGCACGGTGAGTGATGGGCAGTATGTAGAGGTGGTGGAAGCCTGGGGTCAAATCAACCTGACTCAGGAAAAGGGGCTCTTTAACCTGAAGGTTTATACTCACATCCTCAGCATCACAATGTTCCAGCAATTAAAATACGAGCCACAGTTCAGCTTCACACGTGTCTACAGGTGGTGACAGTAAACTGTTGTGGCTCAGCTCATATCGGGAGTCGTGTCAGCTCTACAAAGGACCACCATTAACTTAAGTCCACAGTGCACAAATTTAACATGACACTAACTGAAGACTACATAGTTTCTTCAACTATGTCCACTTGATAAAAAAGGGTGAGGTAAGGGACATGACATGAGCTAATTCAATAAAAACTCTAGACTCTACAGTGTTTCCCAACCCTGGTCCTCAGTGAACACTGTCCTGCATGTTTTAGATGTTGCCCTGCTCCAACGCACCTCAGATTCAGATGAACAGCTTGTTACCATGCTTCTGCAGAGCTTGTTGATGAGCTGACCATGTGAATCAGGTGTTTGTGATGCCAGTATTTGAGTTTCTATTGCCTTTCTACAATGTCAAACCAGTCCGGCCATTCTCCTCTGACCTCTGGCATCAAAAAGGAACGTTTATCCAGGGAATTGCTTCTTACTGGATATTTTCTCTCTTTCTGACGTTTCTCTGTAAACTGAATTAAGTGGCTGAACACCAGCTAGATCCCTCCATCCATTTTCTACCGCTTTATCCTCTACATAAGGGGTGCTGTGCCAATCTCAGCTGACATAGGGCGATAGATCCTGGATGTACCCCTCCTGTTGTGGAAGCTCGGGCATGAAAGTTGGAGTAAACATTGCAGGGACATTTGTGCTGGCCCTGAATCACACCGATTAATGGAACGATTAAGGTGTCCCTCCCGTTCCTCTGTCAGCAGTTTGTAGCCTTTTAACCTCCTTCCGACTCACTGCTCATCCTGTCCCAGTCCTATTGTTCACATCCCCTCAGTGTCTCATCAAACCAGAAGGAACCAGTCAGCAAATTCTGTCTCTTCTGATGAAACAGGAAGTAATAAGTCAGCAGAAATACATGTTCTCGAAAGGGAGAGACAAAAAGCAGTCCCTGACCCCAACCAATGTTGTTATCTTAACGATACCAAGGCAGTCCCTGTTGTTCTGACCCGCAAAACACAAACTAATGACCAAGCGCTGGTCAAATTCAAGAATGACAGTTACTGTATGTAAATTTATCACGTGGCTGAAATTCAGTTGCGACACAAGTTATTGTCAAGATCACTAGTCATAAGGAAACAGTGAGGAAATCGCATATATATTCATATCCTTCTCACTTACTGCTGTGCTTGTTCTTAGATCTGTTGTTATATAAAACATTTCCTGTCATCTTCCTCTTTTCTCAACAGTTCTGAAGATAATTTAGTAATAAAACAAATGTGATACAAGGAAAAGTCCAGTTTGATTAAACCATTTCATGGCAGCATTCCTATCTGAACAGTAGTAGTGGGCAAAAAAGACCAGAGTAATGCTTGACACATGACTTAAAAACAACAAAAACATCTAAGAGAATTTCTTTCACAACAGAAAAACTAAAATAAATCTGCATCGACAGATAAAATACTTGCAACACTTTCATGCAGAAACTCACAAAAATAATGAGTCAAACACTTGTCAGAAATTCTTCATAAAATATATTTTGGTCCAAAAGCTGATTTGCAAAAGTTCAACTTGTGCAATCATGTAGTAGAGGAGTCATAATGCACAGTGAGACCGTTATCCTTGTTGCCGTGACAGTGTTAAGAAAATGTCATCTCTCCGTGTTAGCGCCGTCTGCACTAACAAGTGAAATGTAGCGTTAATGTTTACTTAAACAAAATACCCTGTAATCACAAAATCATTACACACAGACAACAGCTCCTAGTTATATTGCCATGTTTTTTTTTCTCTCTTAATCTTACCCTATGTCAGTGATTCACATTAGCACACATTCCCCAAAATCTTACATATAACTATGCGGTGTTAAGTAGAGGGTAGAATGACGAGTGAGCTGATTTTCAGAAATGTTTTGAAGTCAAATTACACATCGGCATGTGGCACGCTTGGACTTTTAGTTCATCGACCAGTCTCTGTAGCAGATATGCTTTCTATTTAAACATCACACATTCACTCTTTGACAAGGCCATTTTGCACATTTTCTTAGAAAGTTGAAACTTTGGTGGAAAACAGCACTTGGTCCATTCAAATGTTTTTGTTTTTTTATTCACTGCTCTGTCACCAGAGTTCATTTAACTGTGTTCCAAGTGCAAACCCTGCTTTTATCTCTTACATTTGGCACTAAACATTGGCCTACTTCTGTAGATAAATAAAAACATACTAGATAAGTACACTTTCTCTAGTCTACCCTTCTCCATTACAAATTATTCTACCACTAAAAGAAAGTGTTGGCATTTTATTAGTAACATCAGGGTTACACTAGAAAATAACGCATGTTGTCAGAGTGCAAGTGTTTGTGGACGAGCTACATTTGAAGGTGTAGTGATGCATCAGCCACCAAAGAGAGTGCAGAGATTTGATATATAATTGTATAAAAAAGGCTTGTTGAATGAGGACACAGTGAGTTCACCACACTTCTGCAGCCCAATACTCTTCATTTGTGGGTGTGGCTCAAGGTTATAGAGGTGTAGCTACCTACACAACATGCATCATTTGACTGAAGCCCTATACAGACAGGATTTGGGGTAAAGTACTTACTCCTAGAGCTTCTCAATGATTTTAGTCCCGTCCTAAAGTGCCATGTCAGTAATCATTACCAGACTATGTCAGTAAAGATTACGGCAACTTTTACCTGGGGTAAGAAAAAGGTCCGGAAAAATAATCCCAGGTAATACTAATCCTGCATGATAGACCAGCAGTAAATATGTGTGTAAATATTCTTCAGTCATCTCCTGTTTATAAGTAAGTTTTCTACAGATGTTCAAGCATGGGGACGCTATGTTGATGTGTGTTTGCACTTGTGATATCAGGAAGCAGAAAAGTATGCACATGACGACAGGAGGTGAATTCTGGGTGAAGTTGTTTTGCGTAGATGTCGCCAGAGAACCGCAGAGTTGAGGGATTACAGGGTTCACCCTCCCATGTCAGGGCCCTTGTTGGTGACCTGGGTTATTGGACAGGGTGACAGAACATGCGTCTTGTCTGGGGGTATCACCAGTCGTAACAGTGACTGCGACTGGGCACAGTAAAGGGCTCCTGGGACAGACGGGCCAATTTCCCCCTCCCAATTGTGGTAGTTTTACTAAGATTTCTTATACCATGCGAATTGGCCATTTATATTACATGTCCTGCGGTAAAATTACATCATTACACCTCCCCATGTAAAATTAATCCCACTCCAGTAGTGCCTAGAAGAAGAATGCGTGGGAGAAAATAATGACTCTCCACGACATAGCAAACTCATTGATATCAGCCTCATCTCATTATTTCAGAAGACAGCATATGGTTAGTTTAGCATAAAGACTGGAAACAGGCGGATACAGCCCGCCACCTTTAATATTCACTCAACATGTTATATATTATTTATGTAATCAGTACAAAAACTGAAATGTAAAAAATGACTCCGAGTTGAGGATGGGCATTTCAAGCAAACATGCCAGTCAACAATCGCTGGGTCAAAATATCCAGTGAATATTTGTACCAGGGCTGCAACGATTAATCAAGTAGTAACCGATTATTCAATTAATCACCAACTATTTTGCTAATGAATTAACTTATCGTTTTGAATGTCTTTTTTATTATTATTATTATTGTTAAATAATTAAAACAAGCTCTGATTTCAACATTTTCTGGTTTGTTGCTCCATATAACAAAGATATATATCATTACAACCGAGTCATTTTGTGACATTTGAGAACATCATCATCTACATTTTTCAACATTTTGTGACATTTTATGGACTGAACGACTAATCAGATTGAGGAAAAAAATAAATCGACAGATGAAATCAGCACCCATGCTAGCAGTTTCCAGAGTTTTTTGCTAAACTAAGTTCATACTGTCCTGGTTGGATGTAGTTAACAGGAATATACATGTACTGTGTATCAATCTTCTCAGCTAACTCTCAAGAGCAGATTGAATAACAAGCTGCATTTCCAAATGTTTCATTTAAGTTTAGTTCAAATCTGGAGGACCTGAGCAAAGAGATAAGAAAGATAAGAAACACAACGACATTTGAACCATAACTGATGTGGCCGAACAGAATGAACACTGATCAACAGCACTTTGTTGCCAAGTATCCTATTGCTTCAGAGTAATATCAGCAATTAGTGCTTAATATGTATATAAGAAATGAATCTTCAATCTTAAAAATAAATATATGCATCAGAAGTAGTACATTATATTGCTGCAACGCAAATTTGCATACACACCTCAGATCAAATTTAAATAACCTGTGTGTGCACACGTTTTTTTTTTTTGGTCAATGACAAGATTGACTATTTAGCTCACAGTCGGATCAGATTTGTGGCAGCATCACGCAAAACTGTTTGAAATGAAGTCACGAAATCGTTTGGCATACTGCTCTGGATGGACTGTGGAGATTTCAGCACCAGCCTACAAGAGAGAAAGAAAGAGGTCACAAACGTATATTCTACACACATGTACATTTCTTGAGATGAGAGTAAACATCAAACACTCCCCCTCTCTACAGGTACAACTGAAGCTTTGAACAGATGCCAGCATCCGTCCACCTCTTTCACTTTCTACTCACCCCGTGTTTGACAGTTTTTGCTGCATGAGCAGCTTTCTTCTTGGTGTCGTACTGAGTAAGTACATCAATCAGACCCATGAAATAGACCTCCCTTTGAGGTGCCCCTGAGATGAAAGGTAGAGAACAATCAGGGTTACTTTACTGGTCATGCACTGATGACGGCAGCGTCAAGTCTCATATATATATAAAAAAAAAAACACAAGTGTCCCAATAAAAGCTAATTTCAAATCTCAAAACCTTCAAACTATAGCACAATATGAACAACAAACAGTTGAAACAGAGAAAATAAGTCTCATGAATATTACCGTGGCTGCAACTAGAAGTTATTTTCATTCTCATTTTATCTGTAATTTAATACTTTATTGTGTTTATAAAATGTCCGTCTTTGTTCAAAGAAACGTCTTCAGATGTTTTGTAATTGTTCAAACAAGGTAATGGTTTAACAGAATAATAATAATAATAATAAAAAAACTAATAATAATTTTATAACAATGCCCTTCAGTAGTCTTGAGAACCATTCATACACATGGATGTTTTTGAATGGTCTGTGCGAGTGTCCATTCAGAATGTTTCCTCTTGGTGCTGTTGTACAGGTCACATGAAATGTGTCTGCCAATGTTACAATTTTCACTAATAGATTGTACATTTAAAGAGGCCATAGCATGGTCCTATCTCACTTATATGTGAGATATGGAGGTGTACTTACAAACATGAAGTTGTTTTTATGGTCAAAAACCTCCTAGTCTAGGCCTCTAGGCAAAGACTGCTGCAGGACGCCTGTAGCTTGGATAACGTTGTGGTTACCGAGATGATAAACACACATACATGCAAATGAAACTCGAGCGAACACGTGTAGCTTAGCCTGTAGCCGACTATTGCTAATGCTAAACGACAGAACAAGCACATAAAAGACAGTTTTACGTTTGTAAATATTGTAATATACGTATTGTTGGCACTGCTCCTTCCTTTAGGTGAAGTTTGGTGCTGTGTCCTGCTTTATATTTCCCGAAGTCTGTGTAACAATCCTCCGTGAAGTGGTTGCCGCATACATGGAGGTATTGGTAAATGTAGCAGGGATAGTCCCATCAAATATGAAAGATATCCACTCAGCTTTTCTTTGCTCATTGGCGGGGAGCTTGTGGAGCATCTGTTTCGACATATTTGTCAACTGATGCGCTCAGCAGCTACAATGATAGTAGTTCTTCTTCTACAGTTGAAAGTATGTCACTGGATGTGCCCAGACTTTAGTGCCCAGACTAGGAGGCGCTGCTCTTTACAGGTGTGGTGAGATTCGCCAGTGACGTAATTAGTCAACGGAAGTGCCTTGCCGCTTTGTAGAGCTTTGTAGAGGAAAACAATAAAAACCTGCGCTCTCAGCAGTGGCTAAACTGATCGCTATAGACTTTTAGGGCTTCATAGACAAGGTAATGACATACATACACACCCAAACACAGCGTTAATTGCCACCTCCGGGATATGGCCTCTTTAAGTAATTATCACACTGATGTTATGTTTATTGCTACTACAATTATGATTCCAAATATGTCTATACACCAGTTAAAGTGGGATTACACAGCTCTTTTATGCTGCAGGTTGCAGCCATCTCCAGGTGGCTATATATAGGTGAGGTGACTTGTCAACTGTTGCCATGCAAACTACTGTATTTTCAGAATTCCAGATTCTCTCCTGGAGAATGAATTTATGCTTCAGCACTGTGCCTGAGAGACAGCAGCTCCATATCAACACTGACAGAATCTCCTTCCTATTTCAGGCAAGGATCACTTTGCAGAGGCGAGATGTTTTTTCCCCTCTTGATTTCATAAATTAACACTTCCAGTCATATGGTACAGAAAGTGCAGCCTCATGTGGGAACTGTGGTGCATAATTTATGCTAATTTGCAAGATCACTTAAATAAACGGGTGGCATTCAACAAGTGGTTTACTGAATCAGACATGTGACATGATTGATTGAACCCACCATACAAAGAAAAGTTAGAATAACAGGAAACTGTTGGTTTAGTCATGTGATCGTTGTTTGTTTCTAAAAATATGCAAATCTAAGGGTGTATACAGACATTTAATGCAGACATCAATGTCTCTTGTATGCAAGTGCCTTTTGTTGTTCTTGTATACACACCAATAAAAACATGAAACAAAAAAAAGAATAACAGGAAACTCATTGTATGAGGCCCAATAATTTAGTGCTGCAACAATCAGGTGATCAAACATGAATCAAACCTTTTTAAGTACTCACCTGCGCAGCTCTTCATCGCATACACATCCACATAGGGGTCAAACTCTCCAGGCCCCAGAGGTTTGCAGCATGACATGTATCCAGCAATTCCCTCTGGAGAGGTGCCGTAAGATCCCACTGTCGGGCCTACAGCCATGCCGTTCTCTGCTTCCTGTTCTTCCTCGTTGGAAACCACTTCACCCTCCTCCTCTTCCCGTTCAGCTCGGCCCACATCGTGGATACCGAGCAGCAGACTGTAGTCCATGATCTTCAGCTTCACCAGAAACTGAGGAGGAATGGAAAAGAAGGTTTACGGACGGATATCACGGATAAGTGGATATCACAATAACACTGATTTACTGAGAGAGGGAAGAAGGGAAAATTGCATCATCACATTGATTCATAAATTAAATAAATAAAAAAATATTTATTTTTTTCATACCCCACATAATTGTTTAATTAGTAATATCTTGTGTCATTTTATTTAACATATTGTGTGTTAACTCACCTCTTCTAATTATATTAGGGTAACCGACCAATGTTTTTTGATTAATAGTCTCTTCCAAAAACTCCCAGAGCCCACAACATCTGAACAATTACTTTTTTTGTCAAACCAACCGTCTGAAAATTAAGTTCTTCAATTCTCACTGCTCTACTGTTTAATCCACCTGCTTTTCACTCAAATTTCACTTCCATGGTAACACACTGGTGTCTAATGTGCAAGTGGTGCCTCCGTGTGGTAGATATTTGCAATAATTTGGGCAGCCTGTGGCCAAGGGGAAAGGGAACTTGACTTGTAACCGGAGGGTCGCCGGTTCAAATCCCCACCCGGCCAAAAAAGGCTGGGGTACCCCTGAGCAAGGTACCCACCCCCCAATGCTCCCCGGGCGCCACTCAGTGTGGCAGCCCACTGCTCCTAATTCTAGGATGGGTCAAAATGCAGAGGAATACTTTCCCTAAGGGGATTAATAAAAACTAACTTTAATAACAGGAGCGCGTCACAATCAAACATGCAGGTCACCCACCTCCACATCTCTGTTTAGTTTCTCCATGAACTTCTCCTTCTGCTCCTCAGTCACATAAACTTTCTGCATGTTGTTCCTGAAGTCCATGTCCTTGAAGGTAGGAAGCTCTTTGCCCTTTAACAGAAATACATATTTAAGGGGAAATTGTGAGAAAGAGGAGATGGCTAAAAACAAAATGGATGGTAGGCATAATTCTTCAATTCACCCTTTCTTTGTCACTTGCTTCACGATCCACCAGAGAGCCCTGCGAGAAAGTAAATATTATGAGTCTTACATTTACAAAGAAAAGGTATTGGCACATTTCTAAATATGAAGATTAAAATGAGAAGTATGGTTGAAGGACCAGTTGTTTAAAAACACAAAGAATTTCAGTGTCTTCATGTAAAATAGTTGGCTGCACCAGTGCCAACAAACAATCTTCATGACTTCCACATTTTTTTGTGAAGTTGTTATGCGTTTTAGGACATGTGAATAAAAGTCAGATTGTTTACTGCACAGTTCCTCCTCACCTTCAGGTCATACTTCCTGTGTACCACCAGTCTGTGGCTAAACATGTTCCTCATTACGATTAAGTAGGTCTCCTCATTGTCCACGCTCACCCGGTACATACCCAGGAACTGTGGCAGCAGCGTGCTGCCGTGACACTTCACTATGTGCTGCAGAGGGAGAGACACAGGAAATAAGAGTTGTCAATGTGTGGATTGTTGTCTAAAAGATTAAAAATACAAATAGCAATATACAACAAAACAGCATCATCTGGTAACATCTAGTGGTAACTTTGGATGTAAAACAAAACCAGGTTAGGGTTACATCAGTTAACAGACTCTTGCTTCAAAAGTCCTCATTCAGCATCCCTTGAAACACACTGGACGGACAGGATGATATATATAAAAAAGAAAAACAATATGGACTGCAGAAGAACCTGGGTGCACAGAAAGGGTGGCGATAGAATTTATTGAGCTGATGTTAGGTCTGTTTGATTTATGAAATGTTGAAAAGCTTGCCTGTCACACTTTTCCAGAACCTAGATTGATAATTTATTCAAATTTCTCTGGTTTAGCCTGACAAACAGATATAACATGGAACCAGAAAATGTTTGGCATTTTTACCAAAAATAATCAGTTAGTGTCGAACAGCGAAAGCTCTTCACTAAACAGAGGGACAACAGGGACACAAGTGAACAAATAAAATAAGGTGTCTTCACTGCAGCAGTCTACCTGTTTATAGACGTAGATATTTATAGATATGTTAAGATATACACCTTATTTAGTGCTGGAGTCTGTAACGCCGCCAAGGTTGGCCTCCAGATTCACTTCACGGTCCCAAACTTGAGGGAAACTTAACTTACAATCATGCAACTAACTTTGTCAAATAGAATAAAAGTTTTATAAATGTCGTAGTGTGTCTCAAAACACATTACGTCTTAACACTTTAATGTTAACACGTAATGTGTTTTGAGACACACTACGACTTAACACTTTAGTCCAACATGCTTTCACTCTTTTGCTGACCTGGAAGCTGTAAATATGGATGCCAACTTCAACGTAATGAATAGGAGATAGAGGAGAAAAACTAGGTCAAATCAGGACCCCAGTAGAGGTTCCACATTGAATCCTTCAACTTCCAGCCAGTGGATCCAAATAAAGATTAAAAGCAAAAGCACAGCCATGATAAAGCCTTTAACAGAAAAGACAGTCTGGGCTAAGTATTCTTTGTACAAAATCTCCATACTAAGGTTTAGCCAAAGATGTCAAACATACACCACTCACCTAAATCAACCTGCAAACCTGATCTATGAGGGAAGTGTGGAGTGCTAATGCACACGCATGATAACAGTGAGTTCATTCAGGGCCAACTTAAACACAAAAACACACACGCACACTGGTACAGAGCGTCCATTTTCCTCATCTCCCTCTCAGTTTTATGTAGGCTGTGTAACCTCAGGCGACACATTCCAGTAAGAGCTCACAGCAGCCAAAAGTTTACTCATGTTTAGCCTGTGGTCGTAGCAACTTTCTGAAGTACCCACTTCACTCCGCCATAGATACAAGGGTGAACACTCAAACTAGCCTGGGTGGAAAAAGTTAAATTAAACCACAGAAAAAGAAACAAGCAAATCAGAGGTGAAAATATGTTGTTCCTACAACTGTACTGTCCTATTTACATGAACATTTGAATATCTGTAACAACTACGTAAGAGGACATTTGCTTTGTTGTCTGTGTTGACTAATGCTGGGACTCCAGGTAACATTAATGATGCTATTTTCTCCCTTTCCTCACAGGAAGGCCAAGATTTAGGTTCAGAAGCAGCTTAAAGCCACATTCAGCATCTAGGACAGATCATCTTCAAGTTCAATATGTACCAGTATTCCTACTCACTGCAGACAGAGTAGAGGAATGAAATGAGTGACAAACAGGCACAAGAAGCCAATTGTTTTTGTATTTTCCTCTAATTTGTTAACACTCAGAAACATGCCCTCACCTGGTGATATTCAGAAAGAATGCTGTGCATGTCTGCAACATCCTCACTGGAGATTTGCTTGATGATTAGAGTTCGGTCATAGGAGTTGAGGAGCAGACCCTCTCCCTGGTCGTTTACACTCCTCAGTGGGGGGCTGCGAGTAAGTGACACCTGGGAATTGCAAGATAAGCATACAAACATCTACATATTAACATATTCAGAATTCTAACAACTACTCCAGCTCTTGAAGACACATCCCTTCATACAGACCTCCAGTACCTGACGTCATGCAATCCCAATCCCATGCAACACTAAGAAACCAAAAACAACCCCATTTTGGCAGGCATTTGCTAGTAACATGCATTTGTAACTAGCAGCATAAATGCCAGGTTTTTCTGTTCAGGCTGCTATAGAAACATGGCAGCGCAAAATAGTGAGGTCTGTAAAGCAAGGCACTAGCCTAAATTACATACAAAAGGCTTATTCTTAGGATACGAATACCAATATATACAAACACACTAATGGGTGGGTTATTCAATTTCTGAAGTACAAGAGGCCTGCATATTTAATAATACACACCTGATAATCCAGATCCTCAATACCAAACCTTTCCCTTAGATTTCGGAAGACCTGAGGACAGTATTCTTTAAACTTGAAATGTCCCGGAAGGTTTTCTCTGCACAGGGAGAGAAAGTGGGAAAGTGAGAGGGAGTTGGCGGATGGGACATTTTCTGTGTGTGCACAGAAACAAACAGATCTTTCATGCTCTTGTATTAAAAAATTCAAAGCATCCAGACAGCTCAACACGGACTTCAGACTGTAAGTTAGACATAACAAGAGCTAACACTCACTGATTTCCATCAAGGAGTCCTAGAATCACAGGCCTTTAAACAGTCATATTTATTTTCATTTCAACCATTGAGTATTTGTGAAGTTATCTCTTGTTCCTACTTGTTGAAGAGGTGGTTGTTAACTTTGATCTTGGTGTTGGCCTTGAAATCATCAGGCAGAAGCATGACAGGAGCGGGCACCTGGTTGAGATCATTGATCTGCAGAAAAAAAAGGGCAGTTATTAAAACACAACAAAACAACAGCCTGAAAAAACTGCAACTTACAGAGCTGCGACTACTGAGTATGGCCTTCAATGCTGCAATGACTGACTAGTCAACTAATCAAAGTCATGTTTTAAGCATAAATGTGGTTTAATGATTCCAGCTTCTCAAAAGAGAAGCAGAACTCTTAAATTACATTGAAAACCAGCAAATTAATTATTACCAAAACCATTTTTAGTCTCAAGGTGATGGTGACCTAATGTATTATGCAAACCCCTGGGACATTTAATGTATTATGATGAAGATGGCAAAGAAACAAAAACTTGTTGTTGTAAGCCTCATTACAATAGTGGTACACTGGTTGGATATTCTGAAGTCTAGTGTTACTCATTCATATACCTGAGAGTTAAATGAGGTGATGTTAAACTTGTTATGCTGCATTCTTAGACCTATCAGATTCAGTGACGTGATAAGAGATATCAGCAGTTTGTTCTTAACTGATCACCTACTGTATTTTAACAGCTCCTGTCCATTACAATTTTGACAAAATACATATAAGCAATCCCATAATTTTAGATCAGGCGATGTTTTTTGTCATGCTTGTGCAAGCAGTGGACGTTTGCATGGCCGGATTTAACCAAGTGCTACTTGGAGTGGCATTAACTGAAAGCAATATTTTAGAACACACTATACACTACAATTACATCCATTGCATTATGTATTTATGATGTTACATATTACAACAATATATAATGAGGGGTAAGCAACAATACACTTTCTTCAATTGAAATATATAACAACATAATGCTTATGCATTGTACAAACACATTTTGAGATAAGACACATGCAACCACTTCTGATGTTTTGCCCCAGGTGCGTGAATTGTTTATTTTTGTAGTTCTCTTTCCACAAACACTATTTATTGGGTTCTTTAATAATCACTCAAGAGCAAACGTTAGTCTGTAACACTGACAACTATCATAATAATACATTTTAACTGATATATGTTACTATCCAAGGCAATAGACCCAGGATAAACAGTTGCTGATCATTTCCTGAGTCGACTAATCAGTTAATTAAATACGTCAACATAAGCAGGCCACAAGGAACCACGTGGGGTTTAGGAGGTCTTCCTAGAATCATCGGGCAGTGTCTCACTTTGTTCGGATATTCGGTCTAATCTATAGAACCTGAAAGGTCACAGGTTTCAGTCGACATGCTGCTAGCGCACCTGCTAACAGAGCTAAGCTAGCTGATGACACACGTACGGCTGGTGACGTTAGCTCACCGACTCACCGAGTGGTTGACGCCCCACATAAAGACGCTCTGGACCGGGTCGCTGGCCCGAAACACTTTCACCTTCTGCTGCACGAAGTGTTTCTTCTTCGTTTTGGTCTTAGGGGCCAGTATCACCATAGGACTGGAGGTGGCGCCCGAGTTACCGAGGGCAGCCATGGCCGTGGAGAAGCTCTCTTCGTCCCCTGCTCGGAGCGCTGGTGAAAGCGGTGACACTTTACTCCTGAAAGCCGCCGTTACCCAGCTAAGCTTATTTTAATCAGCGCCCCTCCTCCG
Source organism: Solea senegalensis (assembly GCF_019176455.1). Lineage (NCBI taxonomy): Eukaryota > Metazoa > Chordata > Actinopteri > Pleuronectiformes > Soleidae > Solea > Solea senegalensis. The sequence continues at coordinate 14,716,940 of NC_058031.1, forward strand.
TGTCTCTCACACCGACACTGTGCTGACAACCAAAGTTCGCCTGTTAAACACTGACTCCAAATCAACGTTTAAACTACAGCGCGGAATAACTGATTAACAACGTTGACTCCACTGACAGTCTACCACAAACCCCTCGAGCCCATCCGTATTTTTATAAACCACGTGGTGAGTTTATGATTGACAGCTCTCGTAGACCAATCAAACCAATGCTTATGCATCAGATGACCTTGGGTAGGCGGTGCATCGCAGGTTCATGGTGCGTTCAATGTAATAATTCCTAGTCGGAAATGTCACGTCTCTACACTAACAAAGAAGTTTGTGACTGTCACAAAGCTTTGTCCTCCTAGAGTTCCACTTAGGTTTGTGATGCAGTTACAGTATTCAAATGTAAATTCCATTTTCCACTACTTTATCCTTCACATGAGAGTCATCCCACTATCCAAAAACACGTAGAGGTTAATTGGACACTTTAAACCAGGGGTCAAATGTAAGTCCCCACCAGAGGGTCCAATCAAACAAAGGGGAACATTTGGAAATCTTGTTGTTTACAGGTTATTATGATATTATTTTACTGGTCCAGCCCACTTGAGATCAAATTGTGCTGTATGTGGCCCCTGAACTAAAATGAGTTTGACACCCCTGCTCTAAACTGACTGTAGTGTGAGAGTAAATTATACTATTTCTCTTTGGACCAATCCCAGCAGCTCCAGCGACCCTTGTGTGAAGGATAAAGAGGTTGACAGTTACCCTAATCCCCATTCTGCATGTTTTTGAATCCGGAGAGCCCACATGCACACAGGGATACTAAAACTTCCATCCATCCATCAACAAGAAAATGTTAAAAAATAAAAAACGTAACAAACATTAGCAAATAAAAATAGATAACAAAGGAAGTGCCACAAATAAAGCATGAATCACATTACACAAAACACTGGGCCATATATGTATTTTGCAATTTTCGTTTGCACTTAAAATTGAAATCATAAAACCAAACTCACATTTATGTTACTGCAATGCCAGTCAAGTGATCCCTCTGTCTGGAGTTCAAGGGTCAAGTCAGACAAGGGCATGTGAGGGTTGAGTCCATCAAAGGGTCATATGATAAATGTGAGGTTTTAAAAGAGGATTGGAAATATTATGTATCTTTTCTAAGCTCCTTTTGGTTTAATGTAGCTGGGGAATTTGGCTCTCCATGCTGCTGCAACCTTAAATGTTACATGTTTCATACTACATGTTAATTCACAAGAAATAACAATCCATACAGTATATCAGTACATAATACAATAATGTGACATTCTATATTGTATCTTTTAAAAATAAAGAGAGCTTGCTAACTTGAATCAGATATTTTCTGATAACATAGAAGCCTCTGAATGCAGCACATGTGGAATTTACTGCTTTTGAGTCTTTGGATTTGAGCCAACATTGATTGGCAGTGACTGGTGGCACTGGTAATGGCAAGGGGAAGACAGTGACACCAGTATTGAAGATTCAGTTATCTTTGATAGAAATATATTTTATAACTTGTTTTCTGATTTAAAGCATGCAAGGTTGTTATAATTATGTGCTCTGCGCTCCTATTCTTTTGCCGGGAAAGCCACGTGTACCTGTATGTACCTGTAGGTGTGTGAAACAAACAGCTTCCAATATGTACTGTATGTCCGAGATGTTTAACCTCTAGGTGGCATAGAGATCCCAAAATAAAGTATGTACATCATGGTTGCGGTGGAGTCTGCAAATATGCTTTTATGTTTTACAGCTTTGTCAATAAAGGGTAAGGTAAGGCAAGGTAAGGTAAGGTAAGGTAAGGTAAGGTAAGGTAATGTGAGGTAAGGGAAGGGAAGGTTACATGAAAAAAAAAAGAAATGAAAAAAAAACAAACTATATTTTACATAGACATGTAGCACACTTAACCGCTAATGTCTCTCGAATTCACACACATTGACACATATGAAGCTGTTTAGTTAATTGCTTTATTACTTAGTTTTCTCTCAATTCATGTTTGCCTTTATGCTAAGATAACCAACAAACTAACCCAACAACATATGCAAATATGATTTTCTTATGTTATTTTACTACTTGACATGGGTTGTCCCTGAAGGTCTCAAGTACTTAAATTGATATTAGTGGCCAAAGTTTGCTATAAGAATAATTATTTACAGTTCAGCTTTAACATGGACCACAACCAGAGTCATTCTGGAATGTGCATCCACCACTCTTGATTTTTTACTCGCATCATAATTGTGTAGTTGGGTTTTCTGCTCAATGCAAAGAAAAGCATCTGAAAGAATACCACACACAACCACCTCTGACAGAGAAGTAGGACATGTGTTGGTGTGTTTCTACAGAGGATCATGCTTCATTTTGCTACCAGGCCTTTCATACCATGCATGGACAAATGGGATATTCTATGCTGTTGCCTTGGAAACAGGCATGTCCCATTGTGAAGACGAGGCAGAGAATTATCCTCTATGTGCCAAGTAATGGCAGAAAAGCAGCATGCTTCTAATGTGCTCTAATGTGCAATCTCAGTTTCACTGCAAGCAAAAAGATTATTGTGAATACAGAGGGGGTTGTCATCAAAGTCACAGTGAATGAATGTGAACATAAAGCCTCAAACCAACCATCAGAACTGAAACCAGTCCTTCACATCTTCAGATCAGCACAAACATGTCCCCTAGTATTCTTGCACACATAATAATTCTTCTTTATCATCATCGTCATCCAGGCAGTAGTCTTACCAATTACAGCCCCCAGTCACACCATACCTTGTTCTGCAAATAGGATTCTGGCATCCATTTGACTGACCCACCTTTTTATCTTTAAATGGACGACATGATGTGTAGCAGCAGTCTGGTCTGCTCTTGAAGTAATCCAGGTCCTTTCTCCAAAAACCCAACTTGCAGCGCCTGAGGTTTTTTTTTTTTTTACTTATTATGATATTTCTATATTGATTTGCTTGAGAATTACAATTAAAAGTACGGCATTCAAAATTTGCACTTAAATGCACTTAAATATATTGCCAATGGATTAAATGTCATGAACACATACTTTAACAAGTATGTGTTTCTTTCTAAAATGTAGTGGACTAAAGGTATCAGTTACTTTCCACTTTTTGGATTTGTGATGTATTTTGTTTATTATTATATTGATTAACTTAGCAGAAGGCACGCTTAGAAAACAAGATTTCGATCTCATCCATGCTTCTCAATGACCTCAGCTCTCATTAGTCATCATTCTACTTTATCAACCCTTTATTGTCAGTGAAAGAACACACTCAACACCTGCTTTTATATTAATATATGTTTTATTCTTCTCCATTTTATTATCATTATGTTTTATTTTCATATTTGCAAATCTTAAGGTCCTTTGTGCACGGACCCATCATCACGGCACACACACATTGGCACAACAAGATTGGTCAGAAATAGATAAATTCTAATCACACTTTAATAGCACACAATTTCATTGCAAGGACCTGGGAAAGACATACTATAATAACAATAACAAATTTGATTATTTTTTCCCCCTCTATTAAAATCTGAATTTATAGTATGATGTGCCAAAATAAAACACATTAGTAACATGGACATTCTCAATTCTCAAATAAACAAAACATAAATTAAAAGAAAATTAAAAACATGAGATATAACCATAAGATGTACAGCAGTTTATAGAGCTCTGATGAGTGTGAAGTTTTGCCATAAAGGTGCCTCTGAAGTGCAACACTTCCCCTAACATGAAATAAAATAATCTCTGTCTTTAAATAAGAAACTGCTGACAATATAAAAATACATGGCATTGTACTGTAGTTCATTAAATAAACCAACAATTCATATATAAAATATTATATTGACGTGTATAAAAATATGCCTTACAACTTTTTTGAAAAGGGTAACAGCCGTAAGCTTTTTGTCTGCCACTTCAGAACACACAGTCGACCACAAAATTCGAACATATGTACAACCAATCAACTAATAAGCAGTCAGAACACCATTTTGACAAATAAAATGAACAGAAGCATCCAGGGTCATGTTCTTATGACTATGTTTTCTGACTTTACACACATATATATATATATATATATAAGATACTGTAAGATTCAAGCAGTATTTGATGGAAATACATACTCAAAAATAAATTACTATTAAAGAAATATCCTGTCAATTAGGTACGTTGATGTCAGTGAATCTTTGGAGAGAAGGAGAGAGGACGGTGAGGGAGACACATTTTTCAAACTGTTGTGTCACATCACCTGCGTAACAGTATTTGAGCCCACTGAGATCAGAACAAACACAGGCAGTGTCAGCTATCCTAAAAGTAAAAAGGAAAATGAAAATCTACCAGAAAGCCAGGACAAGAGCCAGAGAATATAGAGATCATTCTGAGAAACACCATTTGGATCACTGAGGCAGTTCACGGAGCATTAATGTGAGCATGCAGCATGTCACTGGACGACGCAGAGGACGTTGCTGCAACTGTTGAACATTCAGGCAGATATTATTGTTGCTGTGACTGTGAGAGTGTGTGTGTCTTGAGGACATGATCGATAACTGGTGTGGATTTTCTATAGGAAGTGGTTTGTCCCTGCTATCTCCTGTCTAGGCAGTGTCAAGCACAAGCTAAAACCACCCCTCTACCTGTGCTCCTGCTGCTCCACCACCTCCTCCTCCTCCTCCTCCTTCTCCTCTTCCTCCAGGCTCAGAGCAATAGGACAGACTCATCTCTCACTCCCCATCGCATGGGAAAGTACCATCCTCACTGGCACGTGTGGGCACAGGCATGCCGAGCTCATCCACGCACCAGCAATGGCCACGCTGCATGCCCTTGGAGGAGCGGCACTGTGCAAGATTAAAAGACAGAGAGGGGGATTTTGAAAGGGAAAGGAGGGCGGAGATTGAGTGGGAGAGTGGGAATGGTAGTGAGAGAGGAAGAGAGAGAAAATGATATGTCATCATAGCGCAGTACTGATTCTCTGTGCCCACAGCTGAGAGGCTCAGAGAGAGAAAGAGAGAGAGAGAGAGAGAGAGAAGTGACAGTTATTCTCAGCAGAACATAAGTCCGCAGTGGTGTGCAGCTGACACTTAGAAACTATACACTTCCACCAGTCAAATACATATTTTCACAATACAGCCAACAAAAGTACCAGTTTTATGTTTCATGATGATTCAGGTGTAAATACTCTACCTGCTTTTTCCTGTAGAAGCCACGAGTGTCACAGTTGGGTATATAGATGTCACGGTCAGACTGGAAGATCGTCAGCTCGAGACCCCTCAGGACGCTATTGAGCAGCTTGCGACAAGGAGCCTGAAAACAGCAATGTAGAGTGTGACCTCAAACATCAACCAGGGGCAAAGATGGAGGACCTGTCTTCATCTATAGGACATCCACCAGGTGACTATGTTTGAACATCAGCGATCCTCTCTGATCACAGAACATGTCAGTGTGGTTCACAAAAGATGAGCCACTGTGATGCAGCAATCGAGCAAGAAGCAGGGATTATGCTTATTTATATAAATCAGATGTCATAACATTATATAACCATATTGTTATACAATGGTTTGGCTGTTCAGGTCACTGAATTTAGTGACTGCATCTTTGTGTCACTTTGCGTGAATTGAACGCGGACACCTTGATCATTTGTGTGACTAATGTCGTTCCTGTTAAAATATACAGTTTAGTTTAAATGATACAAATCAGCCGGCAAGCAAAGTGAAAAATCTGTGGCTGCAGCGGAAGACTTGAAACTTTCCAGATTCACATCATGCTCAATTAGTTCTGCCGCATAGCAGCACACACATCATGCACCATAATGCATGGGTTTAGAGCAGTGTATGTACATGCCACTGCAACACCCAAAACAGCTGAGGATCCATGACACTCTATCACGCTATGCAGCTCAAGATACAACCGTTTCCATTACATTTGATGTATACAATTGCTTCATGCATTCCATTCAGGTATGAATTAGTACTTTACTGTATTAAATACTAAATTTCATTATTAAATTAAGACAATGAACTTACTTTTTCAATGTCACCGCTGTGTGAGGGGTGTGGACCTGAGAGGAGATGACACAGCGGTATAAGAGGGTGATATTAAAAAATTTAAGCCATTAACATCAAACCACATCCAATGTCACATTTTGCAATAGAATATTTAGACAATGTTTCACGGCCTTGCGTGTTTTTTGCACAAGACATGCTAAGCAGCCATGCAGATGAGCTTAATCTGGGAGTGACTGTTGAGAGACTCAATTTCTTTCAGTAAATGTCCTTTCTTAATAGTTAATCGCAGTATCTCCATTTGAACAGTAGATGGGGATCACTGCAATGAAAAGCAGCTTGACCAGGATGTAGGTGACACTGTGACAGTTTCACATTCATTTTAAATTCTCCACAGAGTCTATGACTTATAGAACAGAGCATTATCATCCACCCTCTCATCAATCTATTGCCAATGGATGAATAAAATAATAAATTACTGTATAAATGAAAGTCTAAATCATCTTTACTTCAACACTGTTGCTCCATGAACACTGGTCAGAAATATCCACTATGTTTTTAGAGATTTTCCATAATTTCAAAGGACTTTAAAGACAAATTATGTTTTTGTTTTTTTTTGGTTTGTTTTGGTTTTTTTTAAATCACAGTGACTATGAAGCCACTGCAGATCAGTGGTGGATTTGCAAATTCATCTTTGGTGCACAAAATGCACACAGGCTTAAATGTCACACACCAACTGCTCTTTCTTTTTGTTGGTGGGTGACACAGCATCACATGCAATCCACAGATATAAAAAGGAGGCACACTTTGTATATTATAATATTATATTATTCATAATTATGTGCAGTGACATTCTCAACAATCCATTGTACATTTCAGGGCTACCTGCTGTTTCCATGCATCTATAGGTGCATACATGCATGTATATGTGCATTTATGATTTCATGCATGTGTGTGTGTATATATATATATGTACAGTATCTTACCTGTGGGAGGGGGCCTCTCAGTGGGACTAGTCCTGCTATGCTTGGCGCAAATGCCCCGACCCTGCAAAAGAGCCTGGAGGGGGCTGTGTTCCCGTGGTGGGGGAACACAGCGGAGCCCTTTGGCACAGCTCAGTGTGTACACACCACAGGGTTCTCCCTGGGCCAACACTGTCGTGCTCCCTGCAACATTATGGTCCCTGGGCGGCCGACCTGCCCCCAGTGGATCCCTGCAGGAAGGACAGACCTTGAAGGGCCCCAATCGACTTGCCCCACTCCATGATCCGCAGTGGGCAATCAGCAACAAAACAATGGTTGTTAAGTTAGAAAGAATAGGCATTTTCTGTCCAGGTCTCAGGTTCTTCACACTGTCACTCTCTGTCAGTTAAATGTGGCTGATGCTATTTCTGGATGTATATTTCTCTCTTTCACTCTCTCCCTCTCTCTCCCCTTCCTTCAGTCTTCTGTCCGTTTTCTATACAGTATAGCCTTCCTTGGTGCTTTGCCGGGTGAGTCCCCTGCAGTGCCAGAGGAGACAAATGGAGATCGAGAGAGACACGGCAAAGCACCGGCTTTTAAAGATCTGAAAGGCGGTGATAGAGAGTGAGCGAGAGAGGGGGGAGAGAGAGAGAGAGAGAGAGAGAGAGGAGAGAGGGAGGGAGGAGAGAGAGAGAGAGAGAGAGAGAGAGAGAGAGAGCACAGTTATGACACCTTCAGGGGCTGGGACATAGAGAGAGAGAGAGAGAGAGAAATGGCAGGGAGAGAAAGAACAAGTGGGGGGTGGATTATTTTCCTTTCAGAAATTATCAAAATTTCCCTACCTTTTTCTGTCATATACTCACACAGATGTCTAGCCCTTGCTCCTACACTTATTCATACATCAAGTGTATTTGTCATGGGCAGATATTTGCACTTTCTTTCCACTGTCAAAGACCTTTGTGTCGTTCAATTTACCATGGTAACAAAAACAAATGTATATGTGTCTCTGTCAGCATCAGCACTGCAGTGTCATTCACTGCAACAAATGCACAGCTGTGTGTTTCCCCCTGCTTTGAATTCAGTAGGAGGTTATGACAGAGAACAGAGAATATTCCTAATGCCATATATAGCTGAGTTATACTTCTAAAATACTGAAGTAACGTGTTGGGTTCATATTAAAAATATATAACATTACTTTATGTATCAACTGAAACTGTGCCTCAGCTCAGTCAAATCACTGCTGAGTCAGTGGGGCTAATCCAGTCTTTAATCAGCTTCTAGGTTACATTTCAGCAGCAAGCAGATATTACTGGACATCGTGGACCACATCACAGGTTGAAGTATGAGGCAGTGGAGATGATTGCTCACCAGTCATTTGAATTGCAAGAGGGATCATCAAGATAATTAGGAGGCGAAGGAGGGACTTACTTTTGCAGGAATACATGATGAACATCCAGAGCCAAACTGCTAATAATGCAATCCAGCGCTCCACTCAGCCAGTTGAGATTTTCTGAACATCATACACACACACACACACACACACACACGGAGAGAGAGAGAGAGAGAGAGAGAGAGAGAGAGAGAAGGAGAGAGCTATCTTGAATCCTGAATTCCTGATATGATGAAACTGTCACGTCTGCAGTGTTAGTGTATGTGTAACCTGGTGTTAAATGAAATACTCATGCAGTGTGACTCTGTTTGTTCTTTTGTCCAAGCTTTAATCAGCTATTTTATTTACAAGGTGTGCAAATGTAGATATGAAATTTGATGGACATTGATGTCTGTGACAGTAAGGGAGACCATTGGTTGGTTGTCGCAGCACAGTCACACTAGAGGGCGCAATGAAATGATGTGTATATCAAACAATTGGCTTGGCATCCTGCGTTTGTGCAACACACACAAACATTGAGGTGAGAAGATAAGAAGGCATCTAACTTGAAATATTTGTCAAGAGGTCTGTCGGGGATGGTTGTCTCACTGCCAATCCCTACAGTTTGAGAAAATTTTTTTTTTAATCTGTGGATATGTAGGAATGATGGTTTCTGTTTTTTGTTGGCAGAATGATCAGGAGTTTCAACAGAAAGACAGACAGGGGCAGCATGCCACCTGATGTTAGGCTCTTTGTGGTTTGGCAGGTAAAAGTAGCAAGCATATTATCTTCAGAGCCTTGACATTTGGACATTTTATGGCAGTACCGGGTGTACAGCCATAAAATGTCCACTGACAAAATAGAGGGCGGGGCTGCCGCATCGGTGCAAGTTGGCTATATCAGTTTGTCAGTATTGACCAGAAGAAGCAGCTGGAAAACTATATTTTGAAGGCCTCTGACATTTACTACAATTTTACACCCACAGAAGTCAGTGCACACCAGATTGCAGCGGCACAGAAAGTCACAATTCCCAAGCCCTGGAGTGAGTCTATAGTCAAGGCAGTGTGGAGTGGTTTAGTGGCTTCCTCAAACACCACCCTTCTCTCTCCATCCAAAAACCAGAAGCCACAAGCTTGACATGCGCCGCAAGATTCAACAGGGACAATGTTGGTATGTTTCAACAACCTGGAGAAGGTCATGGAGAAGGTCATGTTGAAACACACATTTGGGCCCAATGGTGTAACCCCTGCACACAAATTAAACAAAGTTGTGGCTCTATAGGGCTACAAGCAAGTTTGCAGGTTCACCTCAGGCGAAAGGTGAACCCATGTGATTGTTGCCCATGCAGTGTCCGCAACTGAAAACAATACCCCCCTCTATTTTGTTCCCCAAGGTGAATTCCAGAGACGATTTCACAAGGAAAGGGCACTTGTGTTAATGTTTTTAACACAAGTGGTACCACTGACTAATGATATTCATATCATAATTAATTTAGTGCTTTTTATTGTAAAAACAAAAAAGGTTACGTTTTTAAACTAAAACATGTTTAAACTTTCAACTTCATATTAAATCTATAGAGAGAACCAACCCCGTAAATGTGTCAGATTGTCTTTGATGGTGAATTACTTCTTGTTACATTACCTTGTGAAAATGAAAGGCATACCAATTTCAAGCCTAGAGCTTTCGCTTCTATTTAATATTTTTTTAATTTTTAATTTAAATGAATTTAATATAGGAATGACTACTGAAATATGTTTTGATGATGAGTAAAAAATGTGACAACTATCCCTGGTCTCCCCTACATGAAGATGACTGGTAAAGTGCTGAGGAATGAATTTCCCTCTTATCAAGAGTCCCATTGTCTCAATGTTATCTCGTTTGGCCTCACTGGCATGGCTTCTCTGTGGACAGATGCAAAATGAACAGATTATATAATTAGGATATAATTGTATCTTTGTAAATAGATTTTTAAATATGTCTGCATGTACTCTATGGTATCGTGATAAGCTTTCTTTTGCTGTTTTCTGATGTTTTATAGAATCAAACGTTACTTGACTGACAAATAAAATAATCACCACATTAATTGATAAAGGCTATAACTGCTAATTGTACTTATGTGATATAAATAGAAACAAAAAATTCTGCACAGTGTGTGAGCAGTTTGGCTTGCATTGGGTCGCCTGCTTCTGTAGCAGCACAGACATGACAGAGGACACAAACATACCCAGTGGCCTGTTCATGGTGGAACTCAATGCTACATGAGGCCAAAACCCTGCCTCGCCATCAGCAGTGTTGCAGTGTTGTTCTGATTAATCTTGGCATCGAGGACAGAAATCACCTGCCGTCTCATGTTCCCATGAGCTTGCGAGCTGCAGCACTCGTCTGTTTCCACGTCGGGAGAATGTTCCAAGACTCACGCCAAACCAACGGGGGCTCTCTTTTCCACACTGTCCTGGATTATTCATCTCTTCTCCTCCAGGCCGCCACATGATTTCTTCCTCAGTTTGTTCCTCCTCTCTGCTTCCCGGCTCAGGTCTATTACAGCTGCTTCACAGAAACTGCTGCCACTACTGCTTTTAACGTTGCAACCACAGTCCTCCATTAACCTGTTTGGAGACATTCCCAACAAAATAAAGTATATGTATTCAAGTCATCATGCCAAATGACTGTATAACATTATTCCATTACATTTTAGAGGGAAATGTCATCTCTATTGTACAAGTGCACACAAAACATGCAAACAGTTTAGAAATAATAAAATGATGCTTTAGAATGAAATAAGCCACCAAACAGAATATACAAGTAACTGTATGACAGTTTAACAGTTTGAGGTATGGGCAGGTGTTTATACAAACCAATCAATCAATTAATCAAATAAAAAATAATCAGGTCAAAACAAAACACTTAAAATAACTCTTAATAACTTAAGTGAAAACTAAAATACTGCTTACACATTCAGACTTCTCTACTACTGATAATAAATAATAAAGAAGCCCAATAGTTCACAAAATGAGCAAGCACTGGGCAACAGTGGAGAGAAAAACTCCCTTTTAATAGGGAGAAATCTCTGACAAAACCAGACGCAAAGCTGTGCAGCCATCTGTCTCGACCGGTTGGGGTGAAATGAAAATAGGGGACAGAAAGGAGGGAGAGAAACAAAGAGAGAAGGAGTAACAAGAAGAGACAACAAATCAACAATCAAACAATGCCAATAATAAACCAGTGACAATTAATTTTACTACTTTGTAATTATATTATCATACACTACAATCCTACTTTACAAGTATGTTATACTAACATATACTACAACTCTTTACTTGATTAAAAGCACATTTTACTCATGTAAATGACCTGAATACTTCCACCATCAGTGGAAACTACTCAGCTCAATTAAATGGTATCTCCCTGACTTTCAAATAACATCTAAGTCTGCTAAAGTCAAGATCTCTCATGAAAATGTTGCCTCTATCAGTACTTTCATGTATGTTCTCTTAAGACTTCAGCATTTTAAACCCTGTGTTCAGTTTTAGAAGACACAAACTTCACAAACAAACCAGCAGCTCCTGTGTGCGTGTGTGTGTGTGTGTGTGTCCTAGCTCAGCAGTTTACACAGTAAAGTCAGTGTTGATAATGAAACCTCATTCAAATATAGTAAAAAACCAAACAAACCCAAAACTATTTCTTTAACATAACTGCTGGCAACCCCTGGATTTAAGCTGCCATAACTGATTAATGACAGACATTTTACCTCTCAATAACTCAGAAATGAGGTTCTGTTCTCATTAGGACCAGGCTTTAGTTACAAAAAGGACAAGTGCTACAGAAAAAGTCAATGTTTATACCTGAAAACATTCTGAAGGAGTTTCTCGCGCGCACACACATACACACGCACACACTGAATTCATGTCACCATTCCTTAAACCTCTCTATGATTGGCTAATCCGTGAACGAGGGTGTGATGTCACAAGAAAGCGCCGAACTCTAGTTTGTAAAGTTTGATGTGGCGCTAACGGACTGATGACTAAAGTGGGTATCTGTTTTATTAGCCGGCTACATAACAGGTAAGCGGATTACTCAGCTGATAGATTTGTTCGGTCTGACACCTTTTGAAACGACCTCTCTCGCGCTGTTGAGCACCGAACCTCAGCTTCAAGCTAAGAAGCTATCACACTAGCCGCTTTTGATGCTGACCAATGTCGAACTCGGCAACTGAACTGACCCCTATGTCACCATTGTTAAGGACAACAAACGTTGTTTAATTAAAGTTAAGCAGTATGTCGTGTGAACTGACGCGGTGACAGTCGGCTGTTTCCACGTCCGTGCCATTTTAAGCTAGCCTTGACTGTTAGCACGGCAGGTTTTTGACTTCTTAGCTTCTGAACCTTGACCACTTTAGCTGTATGTAAACATTGGCACGCCCACTTTCCATCCTCGCATCTTTTTCTTCTTATGTTGCACCAATTAATCCATTGCAGCCATTAAAAACTAATTGTTGGAAGCAGTCCTTAAAAGAGAATCGGTCGGTCAGCCAGTATGGTGTGCCTCTTGTTTACAGAGGACATTCAGGCCTGACTCAGGGTAAAATGACTGAGGGAATTCTTCAATATTTCAAGGGGGAGCACAGATTCAAAATACATATATTTAAATAAGTATCAAAGCCCATCTTTACATGGTTAGTGCTGATTGTTGAATGAATATTTGAAGTAGGGGTGGGAATCACAGGGTGCCTCACAATATGCGATATATGGTCCACAATACCAGTAATATAATAATAGAAGGATTCTGTGACAGTCACTATATTGCAAGACAATCCTATAATGATACATCATGATAACTGTCCAACTGAAGAAAACAAAACGTCAGTGAAAAGTTCAGTACATAAAACTATGTATTGAACGTAGATGGGGAATCTCTTAATGTATCAATTATTGTATTGCATGAAGTAGGACAATGACAATCACCAAATTGATGTCTGAATACATAAAAAACATCGTCAGATCCATGTTTTTTTGTTGCATGTTGTCTTTTCACCCTTATCAGTTTCACAGTGAACTAAGTTTTATTTTTACTCTTCTCTGTGCCAATATATTGACTTAATGTAGCCACCTTTCAAAACACTTTTCAAAACATGATATCTTTTTTAGTGGTTAAATCTTATTTCATGTTAAAGTAAAGCTTTAATTCATTCAGCTCCTTCAGATTGGGGCAAATAACCGTGTTGTTTTGTATTTATTCATGGATCTTTTAAATGTTAAAAAATATAGAAGCTCAAACTGATGATGCGAAAAAAAAGTCAGAGGGAGCTGTCCACTTAAGTTCCCTCATGGTACTGAGATTGAATACGCCACACAACATTGGTGAATGACATTAAAAACTAAACCCACAATCAAATACTGTTAAGGCAGATATATGGGTCTGACAATTATGTTTGTGTTTACAAGGAATTGTCTTCAGTTTACATACCAGCAATACCAGTTGTACAGCTAAAGTATAATTGAAAAAACTATTTTCTTCATTCAGATGGATGATATCAGCGTACTACACCAAAGAGCCCTGAATCTAAGGCGTCGAATGAGAGATATTGGTGATGGACGCCCCCCACAGGAGCGATTCATGAGGTTGCAGAAGGAAGGAGACACACTCAGGTTAGTCTGGTAGGAATCAAACCTTGACTGAGTTTATTTAATTTTTTTTTTTTGTTGATTTCTGTCCAGACTCATTGGTTGCCTTTTTTACAATCACACAATCTTAAATATTCTCTGTTATTTAAGATTTGTAGATATTGACAGGACATTGTACCCATTATATCACCATGTACATTTGTGTCTGTGCATCTCTGAAACTGACTGATCACAAACAAACTCATCAAATTAAAAGCTATGACTTGTTTTGATTATCAGTTTTATAGCATGTCATTAAACATTGCTGTGCTGTGCTGCCACCATAGCTGTATGTAACTGATTGTAAAATCGACGTGTGACATAATCGTTATCACAGTGTTTTCAGTTTACAAAGCATTCACTAATAATGGTGAAAATACTTCTTTTCAATTCAGGTGTCCCTTTAAGTCATAACAGTGTGATAACTTGGACAATATCAGCACATTGAAAGCCAAGCAACTAAAAGGAATACACTTGTGCTCTTAGCTACTGTGACATGTTTGTCCTTGCATATCTTCACTTCTCCTTACCTTAACTAAACAACAGCTTTGATAATGTGAGTGAGTATTGTATGTTAAACAGTAATAGTGAGTCATCATGTGCATGTTAGCTTGTTGGATTTTCTGTTGAACATTTTGGTGCATGCAATTACGCAGATGTTTTTGACAGTCCTTCGACTAAAGATGAAGTGGTTTTGAATTTAAATCGTTTTCTGATGTGCATACAGCAGTTGAACCTGTTAGAAGTCACCTATTATTAACCTGTGAATTTTTTCTTTAGTTACCAAGGGAACTCTGAAGAGGTGGGTTGCTATGTGGCTGGCCATCCTCTATCAAAGGGAAATTGCTATTTTGAGGTAAGGCACATTGAAACTGATGCTGTAAATTAACATTTGACTCTGTTATTCTAACTCAAATTTTGCCAGACCTAACATTATTTTTGTGCATTATTGTTGACGTGGTCGTTACAAACTGCTATCTCTAACTTTGTTAGACTGCATTATGATAGGCCCACATACCATCATCTCTGGTTGTGCCCAAGATTGCTTTTCCATCCATCCAGTAATTTTTCCCCTGGAATCCAATTGCTGACAATTTTCTCAACTTCATATTAAATTCTCAGTGCCCCCCACAGTCCCAGTTCACCAGTGCAAAACCACTACCTCAAAAATGTCTTAGCTCCATTGGAATGAGGGATAGGGTGTGGGTTAGGTGGTATCTCTGAGCACAGAGATTAGTCTCACTTTTTCAGCAGACTGGCAGAAGGAGAGCAATGGACATTTGTTTGAGTAAAGCTTACATGTTCTACTGTATGTATCAGGCTGATTCAATAGTTCTCGTTATAGTGTAGAGAAAGGAAAACATTCTCTTGCACATTTTGCACAGGAAAGTTGCAAGAGTTCAACGTGGAGATTGTTATTTATGAGCCAGCTTATTTGTAGTTGTTGCATGTCAACTTGTGACATCTAGTCAAGAGACTGCATGTGAGGCAGACATTTCTTCTTGTCTTGGCTTTTAGGTGTCAGGAGGAAACATTAGGCCATACGTTATCCACTGAACCTACGTCATCCTGCTTGGCTGCAAATAGACACAGACAGGTCCATGCAGTGTCAGTCCTGTAGCTACATCAAAGCTGAATGAAAGTCATTTACTTCTTCCTTTAATCTTTTCAAATCTTCTTCTCTGTCCGATGAGAAGGGCCATTTCGTACACGTGTTGAAACATTTCAGATCTGTTTCACTAAGACACTGAACTAGCTGGCAATGTACTTTGACATTTTTATAATGGCAGTGAGGAGTCCCTGATTTCTGCCAGATGTGACATTTCTTCTAAATGTGATGTCAAAGTCTCATCTGACCTCCAGGTCCTTTTCTCTCTGCTGCCTGAGCATGCAAGTTGTTAAGATAACAATGGTTATATTTAAATGAGAATCACATTTGGAGCCTCATAGTTCTCTCTGACATTTAAACAACAGGAGTTTCAAGCTACATTTTTCTCTACTCTGTGACGCACATGCTCTCATTTTCCCAGATATCTCGAAAATTTGGGAGCATTTATTCTCATAAAGGTCAGGCTTCTGTCGACATATGCGTCACTGCTGTCCTCATGTTTCTCTCTTGTACTGCTTTCACAAGGAATCCATTTCACGTTTGTTGTCAGAACTCCTGCACTTTCTCCAGTTTCGTCATCAGCCTTCTTCTTTTTAACAAATAGATTTGTTTGAAAAATGAATGTCAACATTATTGAACAGCTCATCTGTGAGCACATTCCTTTGTTCCTAATGTAAGTAGTGTGACATTTTTTTGCTCGCTTTATTTGGATATCCACGGTATGTAAACAGTTTAGGTGTGTTACTTTTAACCAGCCAAAGAAAATAAAGAAAAGCAAAGGCACTGAGACATTTATCCTAGTATTTTTAGTCAGAAAAACACAAGTTATTTAGTTTTACTATTCAATAGGAAACTTCCTTTGGAAACTAAACACAAATAGGAAATTAAACTCCTTATTTCCTTCCTAAATTGTATGGACAGAAGGGCACCTGACGAAAGATACAGAAGAAAATTAGTGGGGTGAGAGATTACTGTGAGAGGTCATTAATAAACGAAGGGTAGATGTACAAACACACCAGAATATCAAGTCATGGGTTGTTATTCCCTTTTGCCTGGTTCTGCAGTCTGTGTTTTGTAATTGTGCTCAACTGGAGGGCTCACATTCTATTTGAGGGTAGGAGGTGATTGTTGAGGTTGTCAAACCATACCTAACAAAAATTATGAAAAACACTTCACTCTGCTCAACATGTAATAGTGAGGCTGTATAGACATCGATGTGAACTGGAACTTGACTGGTTG
Organism: Solea senegalensis; assembly: GCF_019176455.1. Taxonomy (NCBI): domain Eukaryota; kingdom Metazoa; phylum Chordata; class Actinopteri; order Pleuronectiformes; family Soleidae; genus Solea; species Solea senegalensis. The sequence goes on from NC_058031.1 coordinate 14,733,784, forward strand.
GTGAAGTAATGTGTAATGTAATCAAGACTTCTGAGCAGGAACATTGAGGAAGTCTTTTGTACTGGATGTTAATGGTGTAAAGGTAAATAAAGAATAGTGGTTGTCTGCAGCATTAATATTGTCCTGTGTTTTATAGCAGCCTCTGTAAAGCGCTTTAACTGTGGTATTGACAGATATTGAAATTGTTGGTGGTGATGTTACCATCAGAATATGTCAACACTGTAAGAAGCAGTGCTGTGCACTTTGACCAAAATCTCATGTGTAGGTAATTGCACATGTCAGTGCTGTTAATGTCGACTGCGGGGACCAGACCATGGTATAATTTTGCAAAGTATGGTTTTGTGGTCAATTTCAGACGTTTTCATACCCCAACCTTGTCTAGCCACAGAAGTAGATCCCCTTTTTGTGCACAAGCTCCTCATCTCATCCAGAATTACCCAGTCTTATTTCACATGCTCCCTCGTGCTTTTTCGTTTTGCCTTTTATTTCCTTATTTCCTGCCTGCATCTTTGTAGTGTGGAAGAATAAAACATGTCATCCAAATGACTAAACATATTACCATCATTTACTATAATTTGTGATTTGTTTTGAAAATAAATGATTGTGAATAATAGGAAGATATGAAGCTTCTGTTTTGAAGACCTGCTCCATTTACAAATTCAACTAACTGATGCCATAGTAGTATTTACAGCTTGTGTGTGTGTGTGTGTGTGTAGGTGACGATAGTGGACACAGGGGTGAGGGGAACCATTGCTGTGGGCCTGGTGCCGAAATTCTACAGGCTGGACCACCAGCCTGGCTGGCTGCCATATTCTGTAGCTTACCACGCTGACAACGGCAAGTAAGTCAAACCACAGTCATCTATACACTACATTTGAGCATTGGTTTCATGCATGGTTTGGGAAAATGGATTGTGGCCTGTTGCTGCTGCATCCACATATAACCGCAACAGTAATTCTGTATATAATTCTCCTTAGTTCTTACTTTTTCTTCGCAATTTTCACCAGCATAAAATACTCCTGAGAGAGGAATAATGACTCTGAACCTCACAGGCATTAATTCAATATTGTTTGTTTGGCTTCAACTTAAGATTGTTTTGATTATAGATTTATTTACTTATTAATTTTAGATAAATCATTTGCCAGTTTGTAGCAGAAAAATATTGAATAATGCACCACAATTTCTCAGATTTCTTGTTTTGTCTGACACATTTTAAACAAACAAAAGAGGAATTGTACCAGTGAATGGTTGTATATTTGCTTGATAAATAACTTTTATTATTTGTCACTGTTGTCAAAATATACATTTTCAAGTATTTGATTAATTAAAACTGCACTGTCTCAATTGTGTTTGTTGCTTTCAAACATGAATATCAGTCAATCAATATAAACTTCATTGTCCCATAGGGAAATTTGTCTTGGACTCATGCTGTGCACATGAATTCCCTCATAATACAATAAAAGCATTAATAAAAACATAATACAATTAAAGCAATAAAAAAAGCAATATAAACTGCTGCATAAAAACAAAACAATGCACACTATATCAATCTCAATAAATTGTACATTTTATCGTTTTCACAACAAATTTGCCTTCCATTGCACAATAGAATAATTGTCAGATGAGTCCACACAACGAGAGTGGAGTCTATCAGCTCCACACTCTGTTTCTCAGTGTAGTAAAATATTAAGTTTGAGTCAGGCCAGAAAGCCTGTCAACCTGTCAAGTTTTACAACTCCAGATTCTCTCACTTAACATGTTTGTCTAATTAATGTGTTTATCACATTTATCAATAACTTTATTAACCAATAGTGAGGATAGACAACCAGCCTCCTCGGGAATCAATGGTGAAGTGACTGCTGGTCTCAGTGCATCACACGGTCATCTCCACAGTCCACACTGTCATATCCGGGACTAAAGAGAGTTGTAAACCAGCATCTCAGGCCTCCTTCTCTGCTATAGAATTTAAAGATCTATAAATGCCTATGTCCATGTCTCGAGGTATTTTTCAAGCATTTTTGTTGCAGTACCATGAGAGGCCACTGGAAAAAAATTTTTGCTGCAAGCCAGAGAGGGCGGTGCTCTTTCCATTTCTTATAATACATCCATGGATTAAACACAAAGAATAGTCCAAAAGAAGTCTCTTGTCATTTACTTCTTGAGCACACTTGCCCCTGCGCTGATGGAATGCTCCCACAGTCGGCTCTGATAATCGTTTGGCACAGCCTGTTTTCAGATGAAGGACCCAGCATACAAATAATGTTACATCGTTTCTGTTCATGAAGACTAAACATAGGCAGAGTAACAACATCTGCAACAACAAAAACAAGAGGTTACACACTGCAACTCTAACTAAAACATTTTTGGTAACTTTGAAAAACAAAATAAAGGTGTCTGCTACATGCCTGACATACTTACCCAAACCTAACCTGCTAAGCAGTATAACAGTGTGCTAATGTCCCTTGATTTATATCTGTGGTACACTGCAGATGCCTGTGCTGTTCATATTTCAGTCTGTTGATAGCCCCACACACACCACTGCAACATTAGACAGATGTGTTGTACATTTGCATTTGCAGGCAGTTGATGTAATTATATACCTCAACATGTGTTTACATTTTTTGTTTTTTACTTTGTCATTAAGGAGACTATAAAGTAGTAAACATGTAAACTAATTCCTTTGAGACATAAAGTCAGTGGTCATAGTGCTCTGACCACAAGGTTTCAATGTTTTTTGTTCTTCATTTTCTTTAATATGCTCCTTCACTCCCTGCACCGCTTACTCTCCCAAAACAGTCAATTGAGTCAATTAGAGGTATTTTATCTACTCCAACATACAAACAACAGAGGGTGCAAATGTCCTAGTTGTTTGTCAACAGAATAATGTAATAGATTTGTTTTTCTTATTTTTTCTTAGGTTATACAATGGCAACCCTGTGGGCCAGCAGTTTGGACCAAAGTGTGCTCGGGGTGACCGCATTGGCTGTGGAATGCACTCAGAAAATACTGAAGCGGGCTTTACGACCGTCTTTTTCACCAAAAATGGCAAAGAGGTAGGTGTTTCAATGTTGTGTTGTCATCTGTGTTTGTGTGTTATTCTTCACTCACTGTTTTCCTTCATTCCTTTTCTGTCCAGGTGGGTTCAGTGGAGGTTCCTGTTCTGGCGGAAGGGCTGTTCCCTGCTGTTGGGATGCACTCTATGGGGGAGGAGGTGAAGGTTGACCTGCAGGCTGAGTGGTTCCTGGAGGAGGATGATAGTATGATGATGGTTGACAGCCACGAAGATGACTGGGGTCGGCTGTATGACGTCAGAGTTAGAGGCATGGTAAGAGGAAGATAATCTCTATTTTGGTTATTGAATATGAGGTATGGAATCACCTGGGTTTCTATCACATTAATTTTCCTCCATGATTGTTTGTGCTGCAAATTCCATGCATGTATCAGGGTTCCTGCAGATTCTTAAAAGGCACTGAATTCATTAATCCAACAAATGTTTTTGAAGTTATTTACATATTTCATCACATCACATAGATCAGGATAGTAAAACCAACAAAGCAGTTATGTTTCCAGTCTGAACGCTCAGCTACCTGGCAGTTCATGTGCCAGTCCCTTTATCCTGGACAAAAAGGGAAAGTATATATTCAACCAAGATTTCACCGCATGGTTGAAGCAGGTACCAGCCAATGTGAACGAGTTATGGTCTATTTTATGCATTAGTGTTTCAAACTCGACACAATGGGAATCAAGACATTGGAGTCTCTATATACACTGCATGAAACACAGCTACGAAAAATCAAACTGCCAACTAATTGCAGGAATGTCCCAGATCTTTTTACTCAAGTCTCCAGATAGTGATTTGGGGATTGAGATCAATTATAGAACATATAAGATGGTTCTTTTCTTAATATTTTTCTAATCACTCTGGTGCAATTTTCTGAAGCGTAAACACAATTGCATGGTTGCTTAATACTGGGAGAAGGTATGTGAACACAAACAGAAGAAGTACTAAATGTATGGTATGTTTTTTTTAGCTGAGGCCTTTTGAATGGGACAGATTATACTGTGGCTTCTCTTTACCTTGTACATTTGCATGGTTATTGCCAGGTCCCTGTATTTGTTTTGTAGTCTTACGAGATCATTCAACTGCCTGTTCTTTTGCAAATCCCACTTTGTTGACAGCTGTACTTAATGCTCCAGACATACTAATTTGAATTTGAGATACTTTGTCCATGTGGCTGTATCATCTTGCCATAAGTGGGTTTGGGTCACCTAAGGAGTGCTTTTGCAGATAGCTTCATGACATTAGCTCAGGGATTTTCCTGTAAATTCTGGAGACACCAGGTTCAAAAACAAGATTAACAGCAGACTATCAGTGAGGACGTTGAGTCTGTTACCTTTCATTCCCTCTTTGCCACATCATAGCATTGTATTACACAACATAAATACATTTATTTTTAATCTACACATTCTAATTCTACAAATAAATCTCACTCAATCGCACTCCTGTCAACTATTGCTTACGGAATGGTTGCTACATTGTAATCATGTTAATTGCCATTATAATTTGTAGTCTTGATCTCAGTCATTCTTTTACTGCTGAATTTGGTGTCTCATCAACATGGTGACTTGTTCTGTCTGCATCTGATAATGATAGTTATAGTGCACTATATTTTTCAGTATATTTTCAAAGTAGTAGACTTTATAGAAAATACAGCCTTATATTTTTGTCAACTTTATCTATGTGTCTCCATCTCATTGTGCATTCCCAGGCTGTAGTTTGTGAGGTGTTGTTTTAGAGTATGTAATGGTGGAATTTGCGCTTTATACAATTCTTTAACACACCAATGAATGCAAAAGCACCACAGACTTCAGCATCTAAAATGACAGCAGAGTTAAATCCTCTTTGACACAATTATTACAGGTAACAGGACTAATGTGTTGCGTTGCATTGCACACTGCAAGGTTTTTATTTTTCTGTTCACTGTAATTACCTCCTGCAAGCCTGATCAAGTTTGTAGTTTCTCAGATGTGTCAGTTAAGGACAGTTTTTCATCTGCAGATGCAGCAGGTGGAGTAAGGCTACTTTTGTGTACTTTAAGAAAATGCTAAAGGAAAGCTTTGCCTTTTTCTGAGCAAATTTAATGTCTATAATTCTCATATTGTAGTTCTTTTTCTTATAGATTCTTATAGACTTCCATTGACTCTACATCAGATTGCGCCATATCTATAATCTTATTTGTTCTCTGAAAATACAGTGCCAGTTTACATTCTGTCAGAACTAATTCTTACAATATGTTCTCTGACCACATTAGAAATCAAAAGTTAGTCTTGAACAGCATACTGAAAGGCAGAACAAAACCCTGGCTATTGTTAATTACACACAGTCTATTCTGGAAGACATTCTTATACATTACTCATGCATGCAAACACAAAAATAAACTAATATTGTTTCAACAAAGGAATAGCTGTTCGGACAGGGTTTGAAATATGAGGGTATGTTATTGAATTGTACGTTTTTTTATTTTTTAAAAAACCTGCAGATTCTCCCAGGCTTAAGTGTGGGGGGGACTGGGACTCAGGGACAGTATCTGACTTTCTTTTTTTAACTTAAGCTATACGTCGTTAGCAGTTGTACATAAGGCCAAGTAATTTATCATTCCTCTCACCTACTGTCTACAAGTAGTGCTGCAACTAAAGATTATTTTCATAATAGATTAATCGCTTGTTCCATAAATAATAAAAAAAAAAACGTTGATCGGTGTTAGTCAAACCTGGAAATGATGATGTTCTCAAATGTCTTGTTTTGTCTACAAACCAAAATGATTAACTTTTAATGATTTCTTTGTTATCCAGAGCAAAGAAATGAAGAAAATATTTACATTTAAGAAGCTTAAACAATTGGAAATGTTGTTTAAATCATTGAAAAATCTTTGAACTGATTAATTGACTATCAAAATAGTTGTAGTATTAATAGTATTAATAATGGATGAATTGTTTCAGCTCTAGTTACAAGTGCATGTGCTCCAAAGGTGAAGTGAAGTGATTTCTCCCATGTTAGTTTAACATGTTATCCACCACAACTAAGATGTCTGCACCATATTCTCTTTCCATCCTTCAATCATTGATGTTTCACCCAAGTCCTGAAATAGAGGAATTTTCAGGTGTTCACAGATATTATTAGGCTTCATCAATTTGTAAAAAAAAGGACTGCCTTTGCTAAATTTTATCTATTCACTGCAGTGACTAAAAAGAGATAGATAGTGGTCGACCAACTAGCTGACACAACAACGTTACCATCACTACATCCATGCCTTTATCATGGTTAATTATTCACTTTCTTAAAGTGGCACACGTCTATTTCCATTTTAACTTCAGGCCAAATTGAAATGTCACACAGTGGTTAATAATGACTAATATTTGGCAGAGTTCCGATTCAAAGATTTTTTCTCAGACACAGACTAAACTATGATTCAAGAAGCATGTATCAACCACTTGAATGGAGTTCATTGTCGGAAACAACCTTGTCAACAGATGTATCATAGTGCTGTATTCCTGTTTCCTGCTATTTTACAGTAGTGAACTAAGACATCTTTGTTCTTTGTTGAGGTGTGAGCTCCCAATACCCCCCTTCATCAACTTCAAAAAGTAACCACAAGACTATAGGCTGGTGTCTTGTCAACACAGGAGAGATGAAGGCCAGGCTGTGTGTGGGTCCCATGTGTGGTTATGCGATAAAAGTGTCTTTCTGCAGTCATACACAAACATCTGTCACACACAAACATACAGTACAGAGGCCATCATCTTCTTTGGAAGCAGATTGCTGTGGGTGAGAAGGATGATTCAATCAGCAGTTTTGCTCTCTTTTTTTCTGTCTTTCTCTTTTCTGTTTTTCTGGACCAATGAGTGGCGATGGCATGAAATGTGTTGCTAGAGCCAAGTGCCTGGCAGTCCACCAGGTTTTAAAAATTCAATAAGTGGAGTAAGGGGACTCTAAGGAATCTTTTACTCTTTCTTATGTGGTTAGAGGTTTTCACAGCTGGGGCTCTCGGCTGCTCAGTCATTTCAACAGTCCAACAGTGATTTCTTTCTCTCTCCTTTTTGGGTTCTTTTTCACCCTCCCTTTAAAAAAAGAAAAAAACAAAATTCTAATGAGCAAGCAACCATTAGCCTCCTGCGATGTGGTGTGGTCAACATTGTGAGGGTGATAACACTCAAACTGATGATGTCAAGTTCTGACAAGTTCACCCTTAATCACAGAGAATGTTGTGGGACAAAGTGGCAACAGTAGCTACTTCCTGTAATGACGGAGAAAGTCTCAAGAGCAAAAAGTGAAAGAAAAGGGAAATGTGGCAGATGAATTGAAATTATAGGAGGAGCGGTGAAGGGAAAGAAGAGGTTTGTTTTCAAGGCTAGAAATCTTTTAGGAGATGGATTAGAATGAGGTAAGATTAGGCTTTAAGAGCAGAACATTATGTCAGCCACAAGGTGGTCACACTTAATTTATGTGTTGGTTTTGACTCCTAATTCACTTCATTGAGTGGTTTTAACCAAGGCTGAAACTATATTGGTTTGCCTCAAGTTTTCCAAGTGTCCCTCTCCTCTCCTTTCCTCTCCTCTCCTCGCCTCTGTTTCTTCTTCTCTCTCCTCATCTCATTGATCATTGCTTCTTTTCCTTTCTCTTATCCTTATCCCCTCTTGTCCTTGTTTCCTCATTTCTCTCTTCGGTCTCCTGTTTGCTCCATCTCTACAAAACTATGAATTTCAACAGAGAAGTTGTGAGGTGTATATTTTAACAGGCATGGAAATATTTTCCTTCTCTTTGCACACGTGCAGTTTGAAACAGATATTTCCAGTTGTGGTGCTTTCCGATGACTTACTAATCTATCGTTGAGTTGCCACAGATGAATTACACCGCTGGCTCTTCAGTAGTGTGTTTCACCATGCAGCACCCCTCAAACATTTGGTCAAAACATTGCAAAGGTTTTACAGGTTGCTATTTGAAGTGTGGATAATCACTGTTCCGGATGATAGCTGTCCTTCCTGATTGTTAAGAGAGGGGAAAAAACAGGGTGATGGAAAAAATCGCTGGAAGATGAATGACTTTTCTGACAGGTATGCTTTTGATGAGGCAGTACTGAGAAGTGCAAAGCCGCAGAATGTACGACGCAAATTAGTGATGGTAGTGACTTGTCTGCTGCCAAGTCGTCCCAACCTTTTGAATTGTTTACATAAACGTTTGGGAGGTGGGTGGCCACTCCTTTTCAGATAAGTGGGTATCTGATCTTAGATGTTTGTCCGTAATTATCATATGTACCTTTATGAAATATTTCCCCTCTGGCTCGGTTCAACGTAAACAGTTCTGTAACCCCTCATCTCAGGAGTGGTTTTGGCTCAGGATCGGGTCACCCACTAATCGGTTTGATCCACAACTCCTCTGGTCTGCATGTCAAAGTGTCCTTGGCCAATTATCCTTGCAAATAGCCCCATTCATTTAACCATCTGTGTGTAAATTGAAAGAGAGAGATTCTAATTGTTGAAAACATAAATACATAATTGTCAGATGTCTTTCTTAATCCGATGCAGTTGGTGAGACGAAATTAAAATGCACATTTATTTAGCAATAAAAGTGAGATAAGTAGGAAATCAATTTTCTTAATTTGTTGAGATAATTTTCATATGTAGAGAGCATATGTACAATTTTTGCTGGTCAAGAAGTGCTCATTTCATTTTTGGCAAGGAGACACATATTCCCACAACGTGGAGAGCATACATGAATTTAGTTTAAATTCTACACAATCATTTGTCATTTTTCAGTTTACCGGTGAATATGTGCTAAAGAACAAGCTGATTTTTGTCAAGAAGCTATTTTTGATTGGCTATGGTGGTATGCGGTCAACAGTGCTTGACTCAGGGAGAGAGATGCCCCTGCCGTGCATAGTCCCATGGGATGTTGGGGAACGCAAGCATAGGTGGGATGCCACCTATGCTGGCCGCCTTTGGCGAGAGTGTATAGTGTTAAAGGCCAAAACACTCTATGAACCAAAGGTACACACTACTGATGATGCGTTCCCAACAGTGTTATCAAACGATGCGCGGCCAACATTTTATAAAACTTATCTTCAACATCAACAACACCTCAAACAACGCCTCTTCCTCTTCTCTCATCAACAATCAACGAAAAACCCATGGTCATCTCCAACATGTTACTAAAGTGCATTTTGCTCCCGCAGTAACCAGCAGGATGTTAAATAAAGGAATTTCATCAGTTTCTTCTTTAGCAAGGTCACTGTTCATGAACTCTTGGAAATGCTTGCACCAAGGATAATTACATCTCATCCTGTGTTTTTGGAATCAACTTCACTTCAATGGTCACCTCATCACTGCCATTACTGACAGACAACTCAGCTTTCCTTTCAAACAGAAACAATGAAGAACAGCACTCAAGTGATCTACAAAATAAAAGCAATATGAGTGCAGCGTAAGAAAAAAAAAAATTTAATTGGAACCACAAGAGTGAAAAACTGTATGCTCCCTAAAAGTGATCTTCAAAGATTTTTATTGGACCAATTTTCTGAGAGTAGCTTCTATGACAGCCAAGGCGAAACATTAAAATGCTATTATCAGTTGCGAGAAAAATAAATTCTAAATAACTTTAATGAAGTCGTTCTTGTGCTAGAGGTCAGGATCTTGTGAAGGAGTCCCAACTTGTGAGACACCACTTGGGGCTTGTGCGATGATTTTCAGAGAGGATTAATTGTAGTTGAGTTTCAGACAAAATCATGCATACAGAAATATGTCATCTTGAATGTTTTTGTGCCTGTGTAACCCCTGAGGTGATTATTCACCTATTCATACACACACAGGTTTGCACAGCTGTTCTTTGACACCACACACACACACACTCTTCACTCTTTATCAGAGTAAAGAATATCATTTTTGTCACCTGTCACCATCAACAAATAGAGCAGCAGTTTTTTTCCTGTGCTCCTCTGGCAAATGGGTTGATTAATCCATTTTCAAGATCAAGGATTTTGTTTAACGTCAATAAATGTAAAGTCTGACTTTTTGAGTTCTGTTAGATCACTTCAGCACATTTACATTGAGGGATTTATTTGTTTTCAGCGAACAAAACATGTTCCATATAATCCACATGAATTATGATCCTTTTCACTCTCATGCTATTGCTTTGTTGTTTTTCTTTAGAGGGGACACATTTGGCTGGCTTTCCTCTGTGTACGTGCATGTCTGTGTGAAAGCAGGTCTCCAATCCTGTGCCCCTTGTTGTCACAGCAATTGCTGTGCGCACTAAGTTAATCCCCTCAGCTGCAGATGAGCGAGTCGACAAGTGGACAAGCACCCGAGTCTGCAGTTATCAGTTTTTAAGTATAGTGGCACTCCTTCATAGCCCACATCTAGCGTTCTCTCCCTCCCCTTCTTTCAACCACTTCCATCCATGCAGAGATTAAAACTCTGCATGATGTGTGCGATTTACCCGCTGACATTTTTTTGTGCTTTACAAGTGTCCAAGTTTTTTTTTGTTTTTTTACTTTATGACATATTGCTGCCTCTCCTCTTTTGCCTCAGTTTCAATTTTACGGTTTACGTTACTAATCACCATTGTTCTCTTATTGGACCTATTGCAGATGCCAGAACTAGCTGCAACCAACACCCCTGAAAGCTGCCTGTTTTCCTTCCTTGGGGAACAATAGTCATTCATTTTAAAATGACACTGCTTTAGGATGAAAGTTCACAACTTTCTCATTTACAGTAGTTGCTGTGTTTGCAACATCTAAGGGTTAGCAGTGACACTACAGTGGTTGGCTCCAGTTCTCTGACCTTAACATCATGAGATAAGAGGAATCTAGGAATATATTAGTCTGTGGAAGGTGAGATGGACCTGTCTGTGAAGGAGTAGAATTCACATGAAGACCAATGTGAAATTTGATTTATAGTTGACACAAAGATTTACAAGAGAAAGATGACAATGAATTTTGTTTTTGATTTGTAGATCAGCATCTTGTTTCATCCTTTGATATCACCACTTCAGCTCAAGACACTTGCATTGTACATTACAAGGCAGCATTGTGCTTACATGTATTGAAGAGCATTTGAACTTATCTAAAAATAAAAGCAGACAAGTTAGATGGATTATGTTCATATGGACAGAACTCAAGAAACTCCTGACATTGAGTGTGTCAAAGTGGCCAGCAGAAATGAGTCACACTTTCTGATGACATAAGCATTCAGCCAATGGTAAAAGTCCAACACATGGCCTGCCAGTCAGTGGTGTAGCAGTCAGTCAATTGTGGACTTTCAGATTTAAATGGCCAACGAAATTAGTAAATCTCACTATTGAAGGGTCTTTTATCATAGTTTATCTGGACAAACATTTATGCTTTTCAGATATTTTGGCTTCATTCTTTTGGGTCAATACAAGTAAATAATATCAAGTTGACAGGGTTTGTGATTACTTAACATTTTAGTCCTTCTAAAATGTTTATTTTTGTGTTGTAGTGTAACAGAAGGCTGCACACATAACTTCAGTTCACTGATATTGTCATTGCCTGACTCATCACTGAATTGGGAGTCTGCAGTTGTGCAATGCTATCATTCATACAAAGTGGTGATTCTGGTGAAGTGTGATTGCTTTGCTAGATGTGTTATTGAAGTCTCTTTAAGACTTCCTTAACATTGTATTCAATCTCAACGATCTTCCCTGTTTTCAGAAACTCGCAGCCCATGTAGATCTGTCACAGTTATAGTAGTCTCTTTGTTAGTACTGCAGCCCAGACATGGCCGAATATTTTTGAGATGCATGCCTGTCTCTGTTTTGCTTACGGCATAGCATAGCCTTTGGTCGGTTGCAATCGTAAAAAACATCAATTTAAACACATTAAAAAAATTCAAAAGCCCTTCTTTATTATCATGTGGATTGTAGCTGTTGGTATTTGTCACCAGAAGATGACACTGCTCTGCTGTTATTCACTTATGTATTGTTCTCTTAATTTTTCCTCTCTCCTTCCCTAATATTCCAATTGAGTGTTTTCACTGGGTTTTGACAGTTTTATTCTTCTTTTAGTCTTTCACTGATGGAACTCATTTGTTTTCAGCTTTGTTGCACACAGTTTGTTTTAAGTGCAATTTCCCTGGAGGTGTAGCATTGCATGTGTGTGTCTTTGGAAGAGGAACATTTTGAAGTTGAAGTTGAATAATCAGTAAGTTTTTTTGAATTTACACAAATGTGTTCACAAAGACATTGTGCAGACCTGGTATTGACATCTGTCCTCAGTGGACTGATCACAGCCAGATCTGGCTAAGTACAAGTCTGAACAGTCCCAATGCGTCCTCAGATACGATCACAAAATACACATTTGGAGATGGTTTTGAGGACACATTTGGCCACATTCCTGAGCTGTATGAACATAGTCCATCCTCAGGAAACTGAACATCTTTGACTGGCAGTCTCTGACAGTAGTGTCACAGCTTTTTACTCTAATCTGCGCCCATATGTTCATTATTTTGTCTTGTTCTATCACTCAAACACACACATGCTCATAGTGGACAAATCTTTATAGTCCAACTTGCTAGAAACATAATTTTGTTCTTTACAGTCCTGTCGTCAGTGTGTATTTGAATGAAGGCTCGGTGAAACCCAGATTTAATCATATCTGATCAAAAGAGACACATTTTTTTATGATTCTTTTATTTGGAAAATATATAATTTCCGCATAAAAATGTCTTTCTTTTTCAATTTTTCCTTTTTACATTTACCTGCATGTGTACAGGAAAGGAATTTGAAAGCTCAGTCCTAAAACCTTTATAGACTCTCGCTTCCAGAGGTGTGTATTCAAGAGAATCATATGGCCCCAATAATGTTCATCACTTTGCTTATTTGTATTCACCTACATACCATCTAATAGCAATAAAATCCTGTGAGCCTCTACTGAACAGTACCGTGCCATTAGGTGTTCCACTTTCATACATGGAAAAAAATGGAACAGAACCAAATGGAGCTTACATTTCTATAGTTTTCTCAATAAAGAAGGGAAGGAGTTTAAAATGAAGTTAATGAAGTTATATAACATCTTCTTTTCCCAATTTTTCTTTAATATATAGGATTTTTTTCATTTTTAGCTAGAAAGAGAGCATTATGCAACTTAGAAATTGATTTGCATGGAATTGAACTGGGGCCGACTTTAGGATCCTATAGAACTCCGATGCTGCTATTGAAATAGGATTCTTTCCTTGCCAGATAAATCTAGAAATCAATTTATCCCACTCCCTATATTGGTTGTCATTTATTTCCACTGGTAAAGTCACAAAAATGTGTAGTCGTCTTGGGAGAGTTTTTTTCCACCGGTGCAGTTGTCAAAGGTAATGGTACATAAATTGCTTTTGATCATTTTGAAAGCCTTTTTGTTATTATTATTAGCTCCCTAGTAGAGGTCATATTTATTTTGCAGGCTCTAAACTACAATTTAAACTCATTACTTTTTTTTTTGATATGTTGACCTTATACCCTGATAGATTCTAAAAATCAGCCAGCAGTGTCATCAAACCTAAGATAGAATTTTCTGGCTCTGCCAAAGGTGTTGTCCTTCCCTCTCACCTCAATGCCTCCAATATTGACGCTCTGTCTTATTAATTGGCCTAGGGGTCCAATAAATAAAGCAAGCAGGTGGGCCTGTCTTTTCCACTCTCAAAAGTAATAGAGTCCTGTTAATTTTATCCATGCTCTAGGCTTAAGTTAAGTTGTCCTGGTTCTCTCCGTCTGGTCTAAATGGATGAGAAAGGGTAGATGGGTCAGTTGTAGTGATATGTAATATAATCAAAAGTCATGGCATGGTTCCTAATGGTAAATCCAATAGTGTTCAGCCTAATTGGATGCATGCCAGCATTAAAAAGCCCCCCTAAAAGCAGTGATGACTGGGTAGCTGCACTGATATTGTGGTGATTTTCAGGCTATTAAGATTATTCATTTTGGTTTTTCTGTGCATAGAACAGCACCGGATTGACAGATAGCTACTATATGGCATCTAGCCCAAGTAAGAGATAAATTACACCAAAAAAATCCACTTGTGTTCCAAGGCAAAGACCCACTCATATATTTTCCAAATTAAAGTGGCACATTTGGCCTAGATCTATCACAGTGTTATGTCCATATTTAAATATTTGAGCACACAAAGTTGTAATGATTTATTAGAAAAAAAGGTATGAGGCCAGGAGATGAAATAAAAGTGAATTCAAATACTTTTATAAGGACCACAAGTGTACAAGCAGTGGAAAAAAAAGTATTAAAAGATGCTGGGAGAGTTAATATTATACCTTTTATCAAATGCTGAAACCCACACCAACCCCTTCTTTTTGAATTGTCAATTCAACACTCCGTTAATGATGCAGTTCAAAGGCTGCATCATTAGCACAGTCAGTGTTGAAAACAAAAACACAATTTTGCAAGTATTATGTGATATCTAAAGTAGAGGTCTTTTTATTCCAGTTTCACCTTTCTTTAAGTACTTCCATTAGGTGTGACAGGAAACTGGCATGACCACTCTTTGGGTGTTACATCTGTTTCCCAGGCAGCAGCTCAACAAAACATGGCCTTGCACACCACCATCGCCGTTCTCTCTCACTCAGAATTACAGGAGAAAGAATGCAGAAGAGAAAGAGAGGAAAGAGAGTCATCGTCAGCTCTCACAGTGAGACATGTTTCGCTCAAGGCTACGTCTCCTTTTCTACCCTCTTGTGTCTCTCTCATCTTCCATTACTCAGCAGCAAGAAGCAAAAAAAAAGGTGTGACTGAGTGTACATCAAAATGAAACTCTACTCTTCTAAAAGGAAAACTTTTTCTTCAGACATGAAGGTGCAGGTGGTTTAGGAGACACTTAACAGTACAGTTTGAAACAGTGGCAGTTATTTAGACAGCTGACAGCTCTGTGTTTGCATTGCAATGAAAAATATGTAGCAATTTCTCCTTTTAATAAGATACTATAACAGTAACATTGGCACTCTCCTTTGTGATGAAAAACCTACAATTGCAGGTTGTTGCTCTTAAAATCGGTAGCTATGACACCACCCAAATTTTACATTGCTCACAGCCTTTTCATGTCTGTTGAAATTTTTGCAGCTTAGTGCATCCAGTCTGACATCTACAAGCTGATGGAATTATGTAATTGTAGCCACAGGCATGCGTGTTTAAGTCCTGTTCTATCAAAAACTCTCTATGAGTTGCTCTAGATATAGTGGAATCATCTCATGGTGTCTGTCTGCCTGCTCTGACGTCAGACAAATTAAGTTCATGAAAGGCTCCAGGTTGAACTAACATCATAATGAACAATCGGATGAACGGTTTGTCTCCATCAAAGAACCCTGTGGCAGTTTTCATCATTAGACCAGATTAATGTTTTTAATTGCCCACGTTATCACATGCATACCCACGAAGGTGCTCATGCACTTGGACGGGAGCGGCAAACGCACATTCTTGCCACAGTTTTCAGTTGTTCCACTGTTTCTATTACATTTTTTTCTTGTAATCATTATTTTATTGGCAGCAATGACAAGTCAGCTGTTGGACACAGCCAAGAATGTTATTAACTTATTTAATGTAACTTTGTTTAATACAATCTCAAAATGTAGCTCGTCTCGTTTTTGACACAAACCTGCTGCAGTAAATGTGAGGCTTTTAACCGTTTCAAAAATATTTGGTACTGTTTTTCAGTGAGGTTATCAGAATTTCTTCAATATGCAGCCACACAAGAGCTACACTTGTACAAGTTCGTAGCGAGTTTCATGTGTCGTCAAGATTAGAGCCTTAAATTAAAGTTTTTGACCACATTAACTTCTAATTTTCAGTTTGATGGCTCGCTAGGCAACAGAGAATAACAAAAAAAGGAAAATGGCAATAACTTGACACGCAGATGTTGAATAACTATTCCCACCAGGTGTGTCCTTCAAGTATCTGGCTAGTGAAACTTAGCACACCCAGACTTTGTTACAGCCACACTCGCACACAAACACAAAGGCTTAATAACATAAGTAATTTTGTCCACCCCCACCTTGTCTGTCATCCTAGCCTTTCAAGGCGGGGGCGTATTCTTCATTGTGCTCATGCTCACACATTCACACACATAGACTTACATGGCATGGAAACATTGTTCAGCCTAAAGGCTTTGTGGTTGCCTAGCTGCCCACTCACCTGTACCCACCCATCTACACCTGTTTAGATGCTTAAGATGAAAATAGAAGAGAAAGTAATTACATTATCATCAGGTAGCATACTCGCCGTCCTAAGTGGGTTGTTCATACTTGCAGAATAGTCACCATGGGCGGTTCAGTGAGGGTTGACTGGATTTGGAAGTGTCAATCTATCATAATGCCCACTCACACAAAAGCAAGCTGCGTGGGTAAGTCACTCACCTCTTGAACAACATTTGGCTTTGGATCCTGCTTGATCTGCTGTGACCTCTTTTGTGTCCATCTCATCTTTCCACCGTACAAAGATGTGCATTTTCACTGCCACCAGGACTTCAGGTCTGGTTTACAGATTCTTTTTTTTTTTTATATTCTTAAGGACATGTCATGCAATCATGCAAAAACTGAAAGAAAGGGGCAGCTTGATTAGGCACATTATTGTAACAATCTTAAACCAAAGTGATGTGATTGCTGCATTTAAACATGTTTTTCATTTATTTGGCAAAACAGGTTAACAACTGTTTGCCTTTCTAGGCAAGAATGTAAACTGTCTGTTCTGTGAAATCTTGAAAGAATAGGTTTTCTTGTCATGAAAAATCAGACAAACCTGACTCTCTCTCCTCCTCGTGCTGGCAATTGTCACGCTGCGGTGATGTCTCCATAGAACGGACATATTTGAAGTGTTGCCGCTGGCGTAAGCAGCGCTTGCAGACAGTTGCCGTTTTATCCACTACTATTTTTACTGCCGTCATCATGGGTAATATTAAATCTGAAATGCTGACACACAGGAGAACGAAACGATGCTGCTGGCCCGTCCTCCAACTGCAGCCCTCCTCCTGTGTCTTTTCTTGCCATTTCTACAACTGACCTTCAGCACTCAACACTTCACGCCTCTGCCTAGGCTCGCCTATTACCAAATGTAAAAAACACAAACAAAAAAAACTTCACTGGGTTACTGGCACAAGCCGTAAGGCCCAGTTATACTTAATCCGTTTAACATCACACTACCCTACTTTTTTAGTTGTTATGGACACTGTGAACGGTGCACACAAACTGCACTGAATGGGACAGATTTTTGGTGTTGCACAGTGTTGTTTTAAGCTAAATGATAACGATGGCATCGCAGCACACTCGTGAGGAAATTTTTTTTTGCTTCAACTTGCTGCCAGTGGTGCAGGTGCCTGTTAAGCCTTGATAAGTTTAACACAAATATGAAAACACTGTATATGATTTTGAAAAAATTGCTCTAATTATTGTTGTGTAATAATTATTTTTCAATGTGCAAAATGAATTGTGCAATTGAGCCAAGTGTAAAAGTCCAGCAGGACTACTTATAAACCACTTGTTCATTCCCCATGGCTTGTGACACTTGATGTGAAAGGTAACGGGAGAGTGACTTTGTTTGAGACACTGATTTAATTTTTAACATGGACACTTAACCAACAACATTTGATACTGATCTTTTTAAATAATAATGATAAAATAATAACAACAATATTAATATCAATATTATTATTATTATTATTGATAACAATAATAATATATTAATATAATAATGAATTAATGTTTTGTGGAACATATTTTTTGCGTGTATTGGATCATAACCCCAGACTCCCTCTGTTTATTGCCTTTCTCAGCTC
The DNA here is from genome assembly GCF_019176455.1 of Solea senegalensis. NCBI lineage: Eukaryota > Metazoa > Chordata > Actinopteri > Pleuronectiformes > Soleidae > Solea > Solea senegalensis. The sequence goes on from NC_058031.1 coordinate 14,751,615, forward strand.
TTGGAGTACGTTGGCAAAGGAAAGAGCATCATGGACGTGGGTTTGGCCCAGGCCCGTCAGCCACTGACCACCCGCTGTCACTATTATGAAGTGGAGATCGTTGATGCTGGCGAGAAGTGCTATATTGCGCTGGGTTTGGCAAGAAGGGTGAGCTTTCTAAGAAAAGAGCAACTTTTGACAACTTCACATGCACCTACACACATTTTTAGTTTTTTCAGTTGCCCCATTTCCCCATATATTTTTCCACCTTGTCATATATCCATGTAGTCATATATATATAGCTGAATGTGCCCAAGGGATATGTAGTTCATAAATAAGCTTTTCCTATAAGGCTGTTTCTTGCAGTTTGCTTTATTACTCATGTATTACTCAAGTTTTCTTCTACTACTCACATTTCAACAAGTATTTGAGGTAATAATATACTAATTATGGGAACCTTTGACAAAAGTTGTCCTGAATTGGGAATAAGCAGACAGTATGTGAAAAAATGTCTCTCAGGCCTTGTGGTGGGAATATTATGGTAGAGCAGCACTGCTCCCATACTTATCCTTAAGGTAGGATTCCCCACATGTGTGCTAATCACATTGTATGGAGACAATTTGATGAGAAGCTACGTCAGTAAAGCCTTTTTATTGGGCACAGACTTTTATAAGCCTTCTGTTCTTTAGATTCTCACATTGGCACACCTTTATATATTAGACAGCTCTGGGCCTGCTGCCATGCATGTAGAGAAGTACTGGACGTCAGTCTCTGTGTTCTTAGAATTTTTTGGTCCCAAATCCCTGTTGGAAAACATGCTTTTATGTACTTTGCACCTGCGGCATGGAATACATTACAGGGGGACTTGAAATTTATTTAATCAATTTAATTGAACATTTTTAAATGAAGGAAGTAGAAGTAGACTCCACAAGAGGCTGTTTTTAACTTGCCTGGATATGAAGTTGAATTATTGGAACGTGATTAATTGTAGTTATTTTAAATTCAGACCCTTTTCTGTGTCCATATTTCTGTGTTGTGTTTTTATTTTGCTGCTACCTGTCTTGGCCAGGTCTTCCTTGAAAACAGATTTCAATCTCAATTGGACTTTACTGGATGAATAAAGGTTAAAAAGGTTCCATTCTTTCCAGCAGCTTAGCCATTCTCTTTGGATCTAATGAATCTGCTTTGGGTACATGAAACACTTCCAAGAGGAAAATACGATTAGAGAAATTTTTACACCTCTCATTTGAGCCCTCATTTCTTTTTCCAAAGAATGCACATACGGTTCCCATTTAACACAGCAGCTCTGCTAGTGACTATTACCATGTTTATCTGCTTTGAAGAATAAAACAGACAAACCTGTAGATGTTAGGGGACTGACTGCAAATAAACAGCAAGAGATGCCAAGAGTGAAAAGAGGTCAACATTTCAATACACTGCTGCAAGGATGTAACATAACAGTTGCACACAGGACATTGCACCAGTTTCACTGACTCTTCCTCATTAAGCTTATTAGAACAGGATTCAGCTTGTATGAATCTCTTATATAACTATTTGAATTACAATTTTAACTTATTTTATTCTTCTGACCAACTGCCTTTGACAGTATGATTAGTGAGTTTTTTACACCGTGTCAGTTTAACCTCCAAAGTGTTATGAGTGTGAAATATAAGTGACTGCCAAAGCCAAGGCATTCGAAGAGCTGCCAGCACTGACTCTCCCAGGTTCAAAACTGCTCCTTTTAATAACAAAAGTCAATGATGAAACTTGTACAACATATTTCAAGGTCTTGGAGGCAGATTATATAAAACAGAAACAAAGGGACACACAGGGCACTGAAGAAAAGAAGACAAAGAGGGCTTTACATGAATAAAGAAGGAATTGGCTGAACAAAAAAAACATACTCGGGCTATGTTCAGACTGTGGGCAAAATCAGGATTATTTTTCTCATATCAGATCCTTTCAGGCAGACTGTCCAGACTGTTGCAAATCATCAAATCAGATTTGTGTATCCAAACATGGCCAGCCTTTCTGCATGGGTTGCTTTGGTGACTACCCATAGTAGTCTACCCATAGTTGTGGTGTGGCTTTCATACATGGATACAAAAAAAATTAAGGTATATCACCTCTCCCCCAACAATTTTCTCGTCGGAGAATTAATGTCAGAGCTGAAGGATTCAGGAAAAATATAAAAATGATATACTGACTGATATTTTTTCCCAATATTTGATTGCAATTTGATATGCATTTTTTTTTTTAGATTCCTTGTCTTCTGTATTATTCAACAGTTTTAAGCTGTCTCGGTGCCTCAGTCATTGCTGTCCCCTTCTTTCAACTATAGAAAAAGTGTCCCACCAGCTTCCTACACAGCCATGTTGCTCTCGAAACTGTGTCACCTTTGAGTGCTTTTTCTGTGAGAAATAAACACGATTTGAATTGTGTGATAAAAGACAATATTATACACAAACACTGCCACTTTTACTCACTAACATGTGTACTCACTCATACACACTCACAAACACACTCACTCAAATTCACTCTCATCCACTAACACACAGACACGCCCATCCGCCCACCCACCCACCCACCCACAAACACACTCTCTCACACACACACACACATACTCACTCACTCACGAACACAAGAACACCCACGCTCACTAACACACACATTTGCTAACATACACACATACACAAACATACTCACTCACACATTTGCTAACGCACACAAACACACACACAAACATACTCACTCACTCACTCACACAGTCACTAAGTAATTAAAACCTGAATGTGGATTGTCTTGTCAAGGTTGTTGAATTATGCGAGTCCGTTGACACCTACTTTGAGACAGCCAGGAATAATACATCATTCATGCTAATAACATTATCTTTGTTTATGGTGATGTTCGCCATCCTACCCTCTGCCAATAAACTGGTGTTGTGATTAGTGTTCATCTGTGTTTGTCTGAGGAGCAAATATTTGTGGCAATGGCTCTTAAGTTTTAAACCTTTGGAGGATATTTCTCTCTCTCTCTCTCTCTCTCTCTCTCTCTCTCTCTCTCTCTCTCTCTCTGCAGCAATTGAAATCTGAGACTTTGTTTTGCTTGAGGATATGCTGCGAGAGCCTGTCTTGTTGTCACTATGAGGCTTTTACAACACTGAACATTTGAATGCTCTGATGTTTCTATTCACTTGAAATGTAGAAATGGACAGCAACTCATCCAGCTGATGCTCATCTGATATCATACAAAGGGTCCAGTTGTGATGATGACAGTCACAGAGTGGCATAGGGCGTGCACAGATCACAGATGTGACAGGCTAAAGGTTTAACAAAAAACCTCTTTATACCATTAAAGAAAACATTCAAGAAAAGACTTGTTCTATCAGTTTAACTGAGTGACAATATCAGACTTGCTGTAATTACCCAATGCTAGAAAGGACACAAGCACAGGCATATAGGAATACAGTAACTAGCAGACACCAATTCAAAATAGTAGTAATCTCACAATAGGAAAAAAACAAGTACATTTTCTACAGTCTTTTAAGGACAATAAAAAGAAGTATCTCTATTATACAGTATGCACAGAAGATTCTATAATCATAGTCGTATGCATATTTTATTGACTCAAATATGTACTAACTAGAGTCTGTGCTGATATACGGTACTGTGTACAGTAAGTCTCAGGGCACCACCAGCTGTGTTGTTTTTATGTCTGTCAAATTCTGTGTCACTGGCATTTGGATTGAAAAGTTGGCCCTAAATTAACAAACTGTCAATTAGTTTAACTCGTACAACATGTGTATGCAATGCTCGAGGATATCTTAAATAATGTGGCGTAATAGACATTTTTCACACTCACAGCAGATACTAGTTGACATGTAACAGTAGGACAGGCACAGTTTTTACTTGTGACATTAATTAGATGCTGTTGTTCAAGTGTAAGGGTAGGTCACACTAAATACTTTAACCTGTAGGAGGAGGTTTTTTTTTTAAAAACTGCATACATTTGCAGGATATGTTCCAATTTAGTGATTGAAAAATAATTATACAGTGTTCATTAAGAGCATTGCTAAAACAACAAATCTAATGGTGGTACACAGTGCTGTATAAAACTACATATGCACACAAATCCTCTCAGTTAAACAAACACATATGGTGCTCCCATGGGTGAGAAAGAAACTGAGTGGTGATAACTCCAGTCCCATTACCTCCTCAGAGTTCCCCTGTCCTTGCTTTTTTCTTCACTACTTTTCTCTCCATCTGGTTTTCATTATAAAGATATTAAGCCCAGTCCAGGAGAGGTGATAAAGCACCAAATTGAAGGCCTTGGGTAATGACTGTTTACTCAACAGCAGTTGCAGGTTTGCAAGCAAGCCTGAATAGAAACACAGATCCACTCATTAATACCCTGCAGACTGCCAGATAATTCCTGTCTCTGTCTTTGTGTGTGTGTGTGTGTGTGTGTGTCTCCATTTGTTGTGTTTTCTGACTGCAGGTTCAAAATGACACTCACTTTTCCTACATTTACAAATCTTTCTTCCTTCATACCAACTCTCCTCCTAGCCTGATATTTCTAGTAGATAATTGTACCTTAAATTTATTTATTTAAATGTATTCTTAAAATGATAATGACATGCTCTGTGTGTGTACGCAAATCATCCAACACTAACCCATTTATATTGTAATCATGTCATTTTTTGACACCATATGGTGAGCAATTAGTTAATCTACATAATATGTAGTGTGTGCCTCTAATCTCATCATGACATCATTCTTACTATACAAGCTGTATCCATATTCCTATAGAGATATAGGAACTCATCCAATGATGCAACAATGGTAATACTTTTCTGAACAATATAAATATAACAAATGACAAATGACAAATGTTATTTTTTCGGATTTTATTTTTTTACTGACGTACCTCATTTGGCCTGTTGTTCAACACTGCTGAGCTGTCAGAGCTGACATCACGTTACGATCCACTGTACTCTGATGCACGTACGCACATACACTTTTATGAACGTGTATGTGCATATGTGTACTGTTGCAGCCTTTACAACAACACCCGTTAGTAATGTAATAATGTTTCTTCACGTATTGTGCACACAAGATAAAATACATTTTTTTTGTAACTTTATGGTCCAAGCACTTGTTATGTTGTTCTGTTATGTTATTTTTTTCCTTTGATTTGTGTGTGTGTGTGTGTGTGTGTGTGTGTGTGTGTAACTGATCTTTATGCCTATTGGCACTTTTTCACGACACAGTCCCAGCACCGCTCGACTAGGTGCTTTTTTAAGTACCTGCTCTGACGAGGTTCCAAACGACCTGAGCCGATACTGAAATGTGACGTCGACAGACTGTCGGCCACTGATTGGCAGAGAGTGTCGTACTGGAATAGTCATGAGCATGACGTCCGACACAAGAATCAAACTAATAATGCTGGACTGTAGATCAGTTAAAACATTATTATAAAAAGTATAAAACAACGTCAGCCTTTGCGATAAGACAAAAAAGAGAAGACTGTGTCAAAGTGTCTGGGTTTGTAAGTTAAGTAGATGGCATTAGCCTCCTAGCACCTTCAGGTACAGCCCAGTAATTAAACATTATCTCCCTCCATTTTGCCAAATTCAGCATAGATTACCAGCATCAAGAAATTATCATTTATTGAGGACACTTTGATTGTCCCAGGGGCCCATACCAATCAGCACCTGTGGGTAACCAGCTCCAAAAACGCAAACAAAATGAAGTAGAGCTAACAGAAAACTTTTTTTTTCAGCTTAACCCAGTCTGCAGTCTAATTAGGTCTTTTTTATTGCTTACATAAAGCGATCTCTGTCTAGACAAGTGCTTTAGCTCTGTCACAGAAGTTATACTGTACTATATTATACTAATCGTCACTCTTGTCTCATCTCTTTTTCTATCACTCTTCAGTTGATTTGTGAATTGGCGAGCGATCGCAGTGGAATGCTTTTCTCTTCCTTGTTTTGGTTACATAACTGCATACTTACATGTGTAAGCTACAAAGTTCTCTTTGTCTGCTTGAAGAATTATTTATAGCAGCAACCACTGCAGAGCTATTTTCTAAAAAATGCAAAGTAAATCCATTTTATCATTAAGACTGATGAAAGCAATTATGCCAGGCTGGATCAGACATCTCCAATTCTAATTTCTATTTGGTTCATTCATGTTTTGTATGAAATATTATTTCACTTAGTCATCCCCAGACAATCATGTGTCATCACAGGTCACATTTGTATTTCTCCATTACCTTGATTTAACTAAATACACTATAAAACCAAAGACTTCCCCATCCACCATAGCTGTACATTAGACAATGTACATCAACATGTACCTCTTGTTCCATGAATGTTTTTCATCTGAATTCTGGTCAAAATCCTCATGTTTTCAAAGATGACATACTGTGAAGGTCAACGTGTAAACTACTTGATAAGTTTGAATGGTTTTAATACTAGATGTTGTAGGATTGTAAGCTCAGGGCTGTTTTGACCCCACTGCAGTTTCTAGACCTGACGGGACCACTCGCTTTCCTCTGTTCTGTCATTCCTCTGAAGATAACAATCTTTATAAATGTACAGTATGCATATGCTTGGTGTGTTGGTATATTGTTTTTTATCCAGTACACAAACTGGTTGCTAGGCTGCAGGACAAAGAGAGAGATCTAACCGTAGTTATGAGGTGGAAACGTGTTGGGGATAGATTGCTGTGTGTGTGTGTGTGTGTGTTTTGGGAGGAGTTAGTAAGGTTGAAAGTCATGAGATAAAAAATAAAGCTGCTCAAAATAAAAAACAAAATGCAACAAAACATCAGTACTGAAAAAAAGAAAAAAATGTCATAAAGATCACAACTGTATAGGAGTAGGGTTGAAACATATATCTAGGTGCTGTAGTTATTATGGCTGAAGAATAAAGAAGTATGTGGTTCTTATAACGATATGCGTTCCTACACAGAAACAAGAAACAGAAGTGCGCCAGTGTCTGGAATGTTTCTAGAGTGTTTCCTCTGTCCTTGTTTACCGTGGGACCAAGTCCTGGGAACAGCTTTCTTCCTCTTCCTCCTATGATGCAGCAGTCATTCAACCTTTTTTTTCTAGTGTTGCTCCTGTGAACCTGTTTATTCTAAGAGTTAAATGTAGTTTAAAACAAAAGACATGTCATTGTGCCAGTGCCTCTGATCTGGAAGGTGCAGAGCTTGGAGAGTACAGCAAAAAAAGGTATTTGTGGTCCTGAAATCAACAGGACATTAATCAACAATTGACAATTTAATTAATCAACAATTCTGATTAGTATTATTATATTATAGTAAATTATTAATTTGTTTTCAGGTCCTTAATTGTCAACATTTCAACAGACATTTTATTTTGTGACAATTTCTGCTACAAAATGTATCATGATCTTTGTAGATTCTTATAAAACCCCAATACTATAACAAATAACCTTGTCACTAGTGGCATTCGTCATACTTTACTTCAAAGCATCCCAGTGTTTAATGGCAGCCTCTTGGAGAGTCAAATCAAATGTCTGTGGGATTCAAACCATTGACAGATATATTCAGCTCCACTTGACTCTGTGTTTCATAGGCTAACAGCCGGACATGTTGCCGGATGACATTGCTGCGCACAGGAAGTGATTCATTTTATGTTGAAACAGACAGAGGCAATAGCAGCATTGTGCTAGTGCAGGGGTCGGGAACCTTTTTGACTCAGAGAGCCATGAAAGCAAAATATTTGCAAATTTATTTCAGTGAGAGCCATATAATATATTTTAAGACTGAATTTAACTAAATGTGAGTATAATAAGCCTCTGAATTTATTCTTTTAAATAATGTTGTTATAATACTCACCATTAATGCGACTTCTGGTTCTTGTGGACCCTTTTATTGGCAGAACAGCAAGACTTTCTTCGCGCAGTGTGTCACCAGCAGCATATCTTGCAATCACACTGAACTGCGACAAATGACTTACGTCTGTTGACTCATCCAAAGCCAGGGAATAGAACGGTGCTGCATTTATGTCATTCACTTGCTTTTCCTCCACTTCCAAAATCGATGGATGGATTAAAACAAGTGATAATATTTTATGTTTTATATGAAAAGCCGAAATCTGCGAGCCAGATGCAATCATCAAAAGAGCCACACCTGGCTCGCGAGCCATAGGTTCCCTACCCCTGTGCTAGTGCAATGGTTGCAAGCAAGTTGGTAAACACCAAGAATTGGCCATAGAACATTTTAGAAGTGAATTCTACTGCTCAAAAAAACCCAGTTGTTTAGCGCTTTGACGAGATAAATGCTTCTTTCCCCGTCTTGCCTCTGCAGTGCTGCTGTATACACACAAACACTCCCTCAGTCAAGTTAGTCATTGCATGACAGAGCCTGTTTTCAAATGAAGCTGCGGCATACAAATAATACATTGTTTCTGTTTGTGAAGACCAAACAGAGGCACAGTAATACGACATTTGGGGACATACTTATTCAATTAAAAGTACAAAATGATGAGTGCTATGCTTGCCACCCGCTAGGTAACAGAACAAACTTTGCATTGTATCAGTTTGATCTGTTTGTATAGAGCACTTGCATCCGTATAAAGTGACAAACTTGCCCGAACACATACACATAGATGGGCTGTTGTTTTCCTCACTGCAGTCAGATCATCAGCTAATGTCAGACGGTTGCTGTTATCGTGTGCAGAGTGAGAGGTTTTAGCCTGATGACACAAGGTTATACAAACAGACCTGCATTAGTTCCCTACACAGTCTCTGCCCAACCCCTATAGGTGAGGTTGTGTGGGCACGTACAAACAGAAACCACCCTACTTTCCCTCCTTACAAACTGTACCTTTTACATTCTCACACACACACACACACACACCTGTGGCAAGTTTGAAGTTATATTTTTAGACGGCTCTGTGATATGCCACATTGATAGTTGCTGAAGATGATGGGTGTCTGCTTCCACATGGTTTTCCTCTTAGCCCGCACCTTTCAGCTTGGTATTCTTACAGGCTTGTTTATTCTGCCTCAGTGTGGAAATGCAGGCTGCTCTGATGACATCGTTGTGGCAGCTGGAGATCTGATATTGCAAGCTTTTGCTTTTGCTCTTCCACGCTCTGGACACTTCATTGTTGTTCCAAAAAGTAGCTTGCATTCACTCATGGTCTCTGCACAGAGACAGAGTATTGACCATGTTTAATAAATGTATATGAATGGACCAGCTGGTTAGCATGATGTTCTCCCTCTAAAACTCATTTCACATTGATAGAGAACAGAAAGTGTGAATGTCTGGAGCCGCCGCTAAGAATCACAGCAGCTGTTGTAATTTCCAAACCACAATAGTCTGGAATGTTTCTTTTATCACGAGTAAGCTGTCCAAGTCCCACAGAACAAATCTTGCTGCGATCTTATTTTTAGACTGTCAGTTTGCTGCTTTTTTTGGTACTTTGACATCCATGATTAATACTACTTGGCATAGTGTACTTCTCCTCTTCATGGGTTGCTATTAAACAGCAAATTTGTGTTGCCCCACATAACTTGCAGGTTTAGCAACAACAGAGTGTCAAATTAAGTTGAAGAAAGTAGTACATGCTCTTTGATGACTTCTTTAAATCCAAAATAATCAGAAATGTTCAACTGATGGTTTCATATTGATATCTCACAGCAATAGGGATAATTCAAAAATTAGAGTTACAGCAACAGTTGAACCCATTGTCTTTCATGTTCAGACGGGGGGGAACAAACCCTCCTCTTCCCCCATTATAGTACCTAATGTGTTGCCTGCTAAAGTGGGGATGGGTCTGCTCCCCCATATATACAAGTACACACCTGGACTACAAGACTAGGTCGAGAAACTTACAATGTAATGCAAAATGCTTCGAAAATCATTAATGTGATTATGTTAGGGTAGAAAATTTGAGGAATTCACCATATTTCCATTCATACAGAGCTGAAGTGATTAAAGTTATGTGCATTAACAACTATACCCATGAAATACCAACACAAACACTGCATCAGGCTCCTGTAGAAACATGGCGTGTCACAATTGTGGAGGACCTTGGAGTAGGCTTATTCTAATTCTACGGAAATAATAAAACAATTATTATAATGCACTTAAACTACGTTGTTATCATTTGTTAATTCAATCTCTTTCAATATAATAGTACTCACTGTAACTTATACTGTAGTATATCAGTAGTATATCAGTTTCAATACAGTTATGAAACCTGCATTTAAGAGGTTTCATAACTGTAAGTCTGTGGTTCACTTTACACTATAGCACTATAAATCCAATCCTTTTTTTTTTTTCTTTCGTGTTGCTAGTGTTTTCCTTTTTCAGCAAGTTCCTCCAAATCACTGATCAGATCTGAGTCTGTTGATCATCAATCAGGGACCAAACAGACATGCAGACATCAATCTTCTCCTCATGGAGGTGAAGCCCACATGCCAGTCAGCCAGAGGAATCCTCAGGCTTGTGGTTGAGACTCGGGGAAAGAGGAGCAGACTTGGCGAAACAAGGGGTCTTGCATCTTGGAGCAGTAGCTGCATTCCTCCATGTCTCTCTGTCTTCCTTTGCTGATGTCTCACTCTGTCCTCCTCCTGCTCTCTCATTCCCTCCAATCCATCTATCTCTATTTCCTGTTCCGCAGTCCCCAGTGGGGTTGTCAGAGATGATCACTGATGTTTCACTGATGTTCTGACCTCAAATTCTGCCTTGCTTGACCTGGCTGCTGTCTGCTGTGTCCCGATTACTCATTTCTCTTCCCCACACAGGTGCTAACAGTAATAATTTATTTTGCCTTATTTTGCTTATGAGTAATGGATTGCATCATTCATCAGTGGCTGTGCTTTTGTTTGGATAAAAACACATTTTCCTTTACAGTGAGTTGCGAAAGGCAGACTTTTGTCTTTTTTGGACGTCATAGTGGTCATATGTCAGATTTATTTGACTTAAGAGAAGACTGAAAGGAGGGGCCTTTTGGTTGCCTTTTTTTCCTGTTTGTACTAACTAAAAAGAAGTGCAGCAGTGAAAGTTTACCTATTAGAGAAAACAAGAAATAATTTAGAAGTAGTTTACTGAGAGATGAGAGATAGGCATAATGTCATGTCTATCATCGTCATCCTTCCTCTCTTGTTCATTATTGTATTTCTACAGTTACTGAGGTGCAGCGGAAGACAGATAAAAATCTCACGTAATTACCTATGAGTCATGCTCTGATCTTATCCAAAAAGTTAGCCTTCTAGTTATTTCTGTTGGCATCCTTATCCTGGGGAAAGACGTCAGTTCTGTGTGAAGATGTAGACAGATGAGCACATATCACCATGAACGATGAGGGGTCCTCGCTGCTTTGATATAAATGTATATAATGGCTGCCTGGACAGAAACCACTGTGGTTATAATTAAGTGAATTTGGAAACGGTGCACTTAGTTTATCATTAAGATGGATGTATAGAAATCACTGTGTTCAACTGAGTTGTGTATAGAAGTGTCGCTAAGCACCGGAGGCTTGTAAAACTAAAACTGTTGCTGCTTAAGACTGATATTTGTCTTTCAAAGAATTTAAAGTTGATGGTTTCTTTGTGTTCTTTATGCATGGACAAAAGTGCAAAAAATGCATCATGAAGTTGAGGAGCATTTCACTTGCTAACTAGAGTTTCTAAAGAAAGGATCATTGTCTTTTTATACACCATAGAGTGGGAAATAGTCACATTCAATTTGTCACTCAAACGTCATGAGAAAACCTCTCCCATAACAGAGGTTATTGTGTGTTCACAGTGCCTTTTACTCTCCACTTGACAGGACACACATCCATATAGAGCATTTGCAATGTGAAACAGTCACATTTATCTTCATACAGGCTTTTGGATTAGCTGGTGTATATTCTTTTGTATTTGCTATTTATTGTATGCATTTGTCACTCATGGATCATGACACCCATCGTCGTTTGAGGTGCACTGTGCTGCCGAAGCTCTCCCCGTAAAGCACAAATGCACAGGCAAACAAGACAGTTCCCTTAATTCCCTGCTGCTTCCCAACATCATTAAACTCAGTATTTTACAAAACACAACAGTGAGACACACCAAGTGAAATAAGTGTAGTAAGTGAAGTAACCTAATTAAGTTTTGAGTCAGGCTGAATCAGTTGAGACAGGCTCTTGTCTTTATGCATCACAACACTAATCACATTGATCCCTATGAAACTGCATATTTGTGATGTGTGCATCAATTCATGTTTGTGCAGGACTACCCCAGGAACAGACACCCAGGATGGAGTAGAGGATCAGTCGCCTACCATGCAGGTGAGATTTCAGTCCTGTTCCTCTTTTCTCTCCTCTTTTTAGTCTATACTCAATGGGGAGCATTTTGTCTATTTGGTTGCCACATGACTATCCTGTTCTGCGGCAACAGTGTGCACAGTACTCCACGTTATCAGGGTCAGGGTAACCTAGGCTCTCAGGCATGGACAATACTTAGACTTCCTCGTATTAGATGTTTCTTCTTTACTGGACCCATTCCACTTTGTTAGCTAGGTGCTAACCTGCGGAATGGGGTGGTTGTTAGTGTGGCTAACCAATTACTTGTTAGTAAAGCTAAAAGGTGAAGAGTGTGGCCAGATGGCAAGATAAACAAGCACAGTGCTGAAACAAGCCTTGATAGAGACGCCCTGTATCAGGAGCTAGCTAACCTCCTGTGGACAGTTAAATTGGTTCTGCAGTAGTCAGCTTAAGCGAGGTTAAGTGCGATAAGGTTGAGTAGATTAGACTGTGCAGGATAGTTTACAGCCCCGGTGGTAGAGGAAGTTGGATCCCCTGCCTGCGACAATCTCATTGGCCTTGACAGTAGTGTGAACTGACTGAAAGGAAACAAAATATGTATGCTTCCTCTAAAGCATCTATCTACTGCTTTAGGATGTAAACATCACAGAGCACCGCCTCAGTTCTATGTAAAGGTGCCTCGCTCCGAGACAGAGATCATGGAGGTTGCAGACAGATCAAAAGAAAGAAGATAAACAGCGGTGACAGCATCAGAAAAGGGAGAAGGATTAAATCTCCATCCCTCTTGTGCAGTGGAAGTTTGGCAATCTAAATATCTCTCCAAGTGCTGAAAATAAAAAACAAGTTTAGTCAAAAATATCTTTATCCCCCTATGCTTCCACACACATATTCAGTCTTGCTTGTTTGTGACCACAAGCCTGTGAAAATTATCTGGACAGGCATCTGCACAAAACCCCTACAGCTACCATTCCAGGCCTCAGCATCCTTCCTTATCAGTGCTAAGAGATTATCTCACAAACACTGCTGTCATGATGTGAGAACAGCGGCAGCTACAGTAGGTAGGTGGTTGTTATTACATCATGCCAAGCTGCCATAAGCAGCCAAGTCTTTGTCTGACAATCCACTGTCATAGTCCAGATCCTGTCAGTCCTTATCTGAGCAAAGCAGTTAGGAGCTTGCTGGCTTTTATCACCATTATTTTGGTTTGAAGCACCCCAATGTTAATCGCCTTCTCAGGGATTTCGGCTACTATTTCTGAATGATTCACACGCTACAAAATGTCATTTTCCACCAGGAAGTGCATATGATTTAATATATCGAGGATGCTTCGTTATACCCTTTCTTTCCATTTGACCTCCAAATCAGCTATCAAAACCCTCACATTCCATTCATTTTTTGAGTTGATCTTGATAGTCCTAAACGCCTTGGTCATTCCTTATATGTTGATAATAATATAATAATAACAGTTGATACTGTGTGTCCTGCTGGGGTCTGTGGATGATGATGGCTCATTGCTGAGTGACAGCCGAGACCAGTCATTCATGGGGGCTCACCATGCCAGTCCCAGAGTTCTAGCACTGCGGTCTGCCTGGTTTGGCTGCCGTGTGCTGGACACCACAGAATGTGCACGCCCCAGCACAGCTCCCATTAATCTTATTTGTTAGAGACTAAAATGATGCATGTGGTTTTCCACGCTCTGTATATGAGGTTTGCCTGCCCGTGCTTGGGTTAATGTGCAGGCTCTGATCCAGCTACTTAAAATCAATAGCCAGGGCCTCCTCTTCATACCATATCTACCCTTGCCACTCCATTCATCTGAGATTTTCAATGAACAGCTGAGGAGCCTCAAGAATTAAATGCAGACGCTCTTTGACAGGATGATAAAAAAAATTAATGTATACACAGTATTATATACACAAGGCCATATAACCACAGCAGAAATTGCTTTAAGAATGAATGACTTTAGCATTGTAACTGTGGTTTTCCTGTTTGGTGTGAGCCAAGAATGCTGAGAAAAGTGCTTCTTTGACACGTGGTAGCCCTGTTTATTGACCTTTATGGTTAGTTTTTTCTATTTCACCTCAATATCTAAAAGGAAAAATATCTGCCTGGATATTCTTGGCAGGTCTTCACGTTATATAGAGTGCTGAAATGCATATTATCATTATGACATATGCTGTTCGTGAATTTGCTTTAAATTAGTTATATCAGTTAGTTGTATATATTAGTTATATTACGCATTCTTAAGGCACGTACATAAATTGCATCGTGATTATCTTATTAATATCTTGCATGAGTTCTTTTGCTGTCACCTTTATTCATGGTGCATTGTTCTGGGCACACGACCAGTATTGACCTGGAACACAAGTAATGTGTATTGCTTGTAAGGTTGTTATTTTACTCCAGATTTATTTCAGTTATATACACAAATTACCTGCCAACCCTATCGCTGCTCATTTGTGTAGCTTGTATAGTTTGAGAGTTGACTGGTTTTACCACCAATGTTTATATTGGGAGCTGGCCCAGTGTGGACCTCCATTCTGAGTGTTGGCTCACGTTGGCTGCACAAGTTAATGGACTGAGGCATTGTGGGCCCCTGTAGGTCACGCAGGCCCTATCAGAAGCAAATAGCCATTCAACCATTGAGTGCTCATCAGCAAGCTTCATTAACCCTCTAAACCCCTCCCCCCATCAGTGAATTACACGTGCTATGACTCAACACCCGCAGCTGAAGGTTGTGCCCTACCACCAGTGCCACCATCCATCCCTCACCACCAACCCAACCCAAGATAATAGGGCTCAGTCTAACTTCTGTGTTGTACAGTATATCTCTGACAGGGTCTAATCTGATTCCAGCTCAAGTTCTGCAAAAACAATTATTCAATGTTCTACAGAGTGATATGATAATATCATCTTACCTAATGGGACAAAAATGATTTTTGATAATGCTGTTGCTGCAACACTTGAAGGCACAAAAAGACTCATGGCAAAGTGCTTTACAGCCAGAACAAAGGCCATGTGTATCCATGCTGTGGCTGTAACCACATACCTAAAAGAATCAGGGCATTTGGGATTATGGTTTTGGATATTTATTATTGAAAGTGTATTGTTGAGAAGAACAGTTGATTGTTTTTAAATCAAATTCTTAACTTGAAATAATGTCTGTATTTACAAAGTGCCCATTCACTCACACATTCATAAAGCGTAGCATTTTTTTTTTCTATCATACATCTTCCATATCCTTTCACATGCTGCTGGCACAGCCGTCAGGAGTGTGTCTTGCAGGGACACATTAATATGTAGACTAGCGGAGCCAGGAATCCAACCCTCAAACTTCCGGTTTGACACCAGGGGTCGCCACAATAGCAACTTTACCACTAAACCGTATTGCATTTAGTTATTCGTACAGGTTGCAATTCTGGATACATGTTATGCAGTGCTTCTGACCCATGGTTTATACTTTATTTTAATAAGGGTAATATATTTCTCAAGTGTTCATCCTTGTATTATAATATAGAGCAGTGATTCCCAAATCTTTTTTGTTATTATGCCTTTGCACTTGGTGAGAGCCAAGATTGTAAATCTGTCTGATCTTTCTGCCTGTTTATCCTTTTCTTCAGAACATCTCATCATCAAAGTTGGTACAAACAGTTGGACTGGAGAATGAACTGATTAGATTTAGGTGGTCAAACTGAAGGTCACATTTTTCAATCATTTTACAATCAAAATGTTTGCCTTGTGACCATAATATCTCATGAACTCCTCCAGGTTTCCTTCAGATCTGGTGCAAACACTCACTTGAACTAATAGATACATTTGTTAGAATCTGGTGGTCAAATGTCAAAGTTCCTGTGACCTCACAATTCCCTTTTTTTTAGGACTGGGCAATGTAGACAAAAAAAAATCATAAGCAACCTTATATATCTTGGTATTTTACCCCAACCCACCAAGAGGAGCATGTTTTAACAAGTCTGACTGTAGATGTGTCCACTGTTGGTGCGTGTGTGTACTTGTTGTCTATATGTTTATATCTTTGTGAGATCAAAACATGTACAAACCTATCTTTGTGGAGACATTTTGACCTGGTTCCCCACAATTTTAAAGGACTTTTTCAGGTTTAAGATCTGGTTGTAGGGTTATGGTTTGAATTGGGTTTAGGTTAGGGTTATGGTAAGGAACTAGAAAATGCATTATGTCAACGATGTGTCCTCACTAAGATACAAAAACAGTTTGTATGTGTGTTTGAGTGACAGCGAGCAAGAGAAAAAGTAGTCAGGAGAAGTTGATTGAACTAAAGCTCATTCTCCTGCACTTCATTCTGAAGTGGGACTAACTACAGTCTATGGGTGTATTGTTTGTGTATGTAATAGCTTGGGCCTCAGTGGCTAAGTAGCCTAGGAAGCAAAGTACATTATAATGTATGTAATATATCAACAGGTCAACACTTAGCAGATGGAACCTGTGCAGTCTCACATATGGGTTTGAAATCAAAGAAGCAAATATTGTGTTTTAATTTTTTATGTTTTAGGAGTCTGTGAAGTCATTGTTCCCTGGGCAGGGAAGCCCAGTCTTTTCCAGACAAACGCTCACATTACGAGAAAACCTGTTTTCTTATTCCCAGCTGGTCTCGGTCCTCAGCCAGATTCTCTTAGCTGCTCAGGAGCCACAGAGCCTCTTGCCCTCTCCTCTTGTGGGCCCAACTCCAAACTCTCAGATCAGATCCAATTTTCACCCTCTTGATGAACCTTAAATCCAGCACCTGGTGGCACTCACAGTCACTGTTTTACTTACAGGCAACTGCCTCACTGCTATCTTTTTTACATGAACGCTGTCAACAGGTTGCTGTTCCATCACTAGCGTCGGAGCCAAATCCTGGTCAACACCTCCAAGCTAATTTTAAATTCTCTGGTCTCCAAAACAAATTTTAACTTTTTCTTCCATCCTTGCTCCAAATTGAGCCTGTTTCCTGCATATCGATTTCCACCCTTTTTAGTACCAATGAACACTTAAAAAAGAAACTGAAGCTATTATTGTATGCTCAGAAACAAAAATAGCCGCACACAGCTGCCTGCCAAAATCAATTCTGCTCAAACTGACTCAGACAGGATTGTTTAACCATTTACCATGCACAACATTATTAATTAATTAGTACACGTAATGAATAGTTACAACATTAACCTCTATCAACGGCAGATATAGAACTTGAGTTCAGACACAAACTTACTTTGCGTTCTCTATCAGTCTTTGATTTGATGAAAATCTGTCCTGTTAATTGCTGTAAAATGTGCACATTGTGTTGAAGAGTTTGTTACATTCATAATAAAATGGACACCATAGCTAAATTCAGATAACATATGATACTGTATTACCTTATTCCCACAATGAAAGCATTCGTTTAATGTCTTCTGCGGCTCTTCAGGGAGCCTTTAAAAGAATTGTGATCAAATCTACACAATTTGACCAATACCAGTGAATAAAGTCCAGGTATGTAGGCATCTGCCACCCAGATTGTCTTGTGGTTAGAGTGGTCACCTCTGGAGTGGGAGGTCAGCAGTTCCAACCTTGATCTTGTCACCAAAGATGTAATATATAGCCTTTCTGGTTACTGCTTGACATCAAGGGAGGTGTGGGGGAGGACAAATACTCACTCTGTGCTTTGGAAATTGGAGATATACTCTAGCAGGATATTCCTTCATGGAGTGAATTACCTTGTAATATTACTAACTACCATGTGCTGTTTACTGAACCTGAACCTGTGGCCTCCATTCTTTTTTAAATGTAGTCTTGTGAGTTTCAAAATGTAGGGAAGTGCAATAGTAAATTACTAGAATGTATTTTTAAATGTTTCTTTCTTTTTTTTTAGGTCCACACTGAGTTTTGATACAGATCTTAGCCCTAAGATACTTAAATTACTGTGAAATATAAAACTGATAAAAGCAGAGCAGCAACAAAACAGAATATCTTAGTTTAAAATGTATACGTTTTCATTATAATTATGTATTGAATATACAGGACACCCTCATACATTATTATTTGACAGTAAGTTAAGGCATGTTTACAGACAACTTGTAATTAAAAGTCACAGTGAAAGGCTTGTGTTAATCCCTAAACACAATGTGAATAAATATTAAAACTGCTCCATTGGCTTGTTGCTCTAGTGAACATCTCTCCAACCCCAGCCTTTAATTTTCATGTCTCGGTCAACCGGCTCCATCCGTAGGCCCAAACCTGGACTTCCACAATCCAGCCCACCTCCAGCGTCTGACCATGTCACTGTCCAGAGACCTGGTTTTGCTATTTTTAGCCATGCTGCGCCCGTGGTGGTGTGGCTCCACTGTTTGCCCAGTGTGTGGTGTTGCGACAAGGGCCCGCATGGGAGCCGTAATGATACAGTGTCTCCATCTCCCTCCCGGTTCTCAGATAGAGATTGTTTAAACAGTATCCTGAGCCAGGGACGGGTCCCATGACAACTCCATAAATATTTACCAGCAGCAGCCACACCGCTTTGCTTGAAGAGAGCTCATCTGCAGGCTACCTCTGCAATGTTTTTCTTTTTCCATTGTTGTCTCATGTGACTGTAATATGTGTTGTTTTGATGATTTCCTTTGGATACTGTAGATGTCTTTCTTAGGATGAGAAATGTTTTCACAAAGGCTGCTTACACCTTTACATATCATCATCATCATCGTCATCATCTGACTGGAATGTCAGGATGTCCTGTATGTTTGTGCGACATTGCATGTACACATCTTGGACAATGTGGTGAACAAATCAGTTGTCTTGCTACTTGATGTTAATGTGAGAAATAACAGGACATAATTTACCCCACATCGACTCAAGTCTCCTGAAAAAATTAAGTGTTAAACTCCACTCACAACTCCACTTTAATCTAAAAGTGATTCTTGTTGGATCAAGCTACAGAAGGCTGTTCAGTCAGTCCTTTTATGTGCACTTTAAATCAGCCCTTTCACTGATCTGTTTCTCAAAAGTAATTTGCATTTCTGGCACGCAGGTCGCAATTAGTGCCTACGTGCTTTTTAACAAATGAACCTCACTTGCCGACAGGTTCAAGTGGGAGTCCTCTCCAATCCTCTCATGGGTCCTGAATTTGTTTTTACTTTTAATTAGCTGAGCATGTCAAAGTCAGACTCAGTGCTTTGCAAGTTGCAGCTTGCATGTTGCAGATTTTGTGAAATTGGCATCAGTCCTGCAGAAAATAGGCAGTGAAGGAATTAGTCATGAAAAATGATAATAAATAAATCATTTTCTGACACCACCTAGTCCAGATCACATTAATCAAATTCATTATGTCATTAGAAAAGAGTTTTAAGGTTTTGTGATAGATGTTAATGACAATAATTATTAGTAATATTAACTTGGATGAATGTAGCAAATTTTACTGTACCAAAGAGTATGAATAAGGAGTATGTGTAAGGAAAACAAAATAAATAATAAATAATAAAACCAACCAACAACAGAGAGTAATGCATTTAATAGCAATAAGGTGTTGTGTTTCAAAGTGTGTTTGCACAGTGCCTCATATTCTGAACCTTTGTTATATTGGTATTGAAGGGAATAGTTTCACAATATATGTTGTTATTGAATTATTCCCCAGCCCTAGCTGTGAGAGTGTTTCATAGGGTGGGGTGGCCACATTGAATGCCTTGACACCTAACCTGCACTGGCTAGTGTGGGTGATGGTAGGCAGAACTGTGTATGAAGACTGTAGTTTCAAGGTCGTGGTGTAGGGCTGGAGGAGATTAGATAGGTGCCGTGGGAGTGGAGAATGGAGGAGTTTAGAGTAAAGATGAAAAGGAGGATTTTCTAAATTATGCTGGACTTGGGCCATGTCATCTCTACTGGCTGATATGATTGGTAAACAGGTATTAAATGCTCTCAACTAACAGATGAACTGTGATGCTCAATTGCTCTCTGAAGGAATATTAATAAATCGCTGCACTTATGTCTCGCTCCTCTCAAACAGATGATGGGAAGATCTTTCACGGCAGTGGAGTTGGTGATGCATTTGGTCCCCGCTGTTTCAAAGGTGACATCATGGGCTGCGGCATCATGTTCCCGCGAGACTACATCCTGGATGGAGAGGGCTCAGGTGGAAGAATAACATTGTCACTCATTGTCATCAAGTGGTTGACATGTCCGTCATGTTTGCTGTTAACCCTAATTATTGTGGTTTAACATAAGACAGTTGCAGCCGCACTGGGTTTTTACAGAGGTTCATTGTGTTGGAAAGAAACTGGATATCGACCAAAGTCCCCCGCACAGTAAACTGAGCAGTCACTTTAAGATTAAATTCTTAACCCCCTTCCTTTCCATGAGAGACAAATATAAACGTTCCTGCTCTTGCATGGTTCCAGTACATCAGTTTCTAATTTAGCAAACATCTCATAACAGTTCATAAGCATTGTTCAATTTAAATTCACAGACAGCACATGACGGAAACTGATGTAATAGAACCTTATTAGGGCCCTCTAACAGCACAACACAACCCATTTTGTGGCTTTAATGAACATGTTTTACTGTGTTGACTCTGCACTGTATGACCTGGCCTGGAATTTTATTATCACTTCTGGGCCATGCTCTCTTGAATGCCTTTTCTCAAACACCCTGCGCTCTGTTTTTTGTCCTCAGGTGACATGGACGACTGGGATAGGCTGCAGGTCCATCAAGGTCAAGCAGGCGTCCAGAACATTCTGTACCTTAAAGAGGAAGAGGAGGAAGAGGAGGAGGAGGAGGAAGATGGGGAAGAAGTAGAGCAAGGACAGGAGGGAAGGAGGGTCACGGTGAGGAATACTAACCCTCTGTTGATTGTTCCTGCACATAAATGTAAATGCTATAGCATGCATGACCACTTTGCGCACATTAAGTCGACATAGTGCAACATTACTGTATATATTTTATGTTTACATACCATAATTAAGATTTGGTCTCTACCAGTTAGTATTTGGATTTTTTGCAAAAGGAATTCCTCATAGGAAAACATTGCATCATTGTAAGTGTGAGCCTTTAAGCCACAGACACATTTTTACATCCTGCTTTTACACTGTCTACATCTCAAAGTCAAGTCAGGCCAGCCGTCTTCAACTCACTGTGCTTTACAGTACAATCTCAATAAAAAACATTGAACCAAATTGCCAAACATGAAAGACATAAACAAAAAAACAGAATTATGCACACACATTTACCCCCTTTAACTTTAACTAAAAATATGCAACCAAAAGCCTGAAAGAAAAGTTTTAGGTTTACTTTTGAAGACAAATAGATAGCAGCTGACCTTTGCTCATCAAGCAGCTTATACCAGTGAACAGCACCATAATGACTAAATGCAAATAGCTAAAGTATTATGAAATGCTACTTCGTTCACATCGTATCAAATCCACGCTTTTAGTGTGACAATGTTTTCAAGGGTGAATAGCTCGCTGACACTCATTCAGATGGAGAGTGTCACATGAAGTGTTTCGTACCATAAACTTGGTAGTTGATAACAATATTATTAAACTATTTTAGATTTCTTTTCCCACATATATTATACTGTACTGTATCTGGAAACAACAGAAGTGTAAACTCCAGAGTTGATATATTTGTAAACTCAGCACTGTAACATATTGATTTGAATGCTGAGCCTGTGCTGCTCACATCACTGCGCACTATGGATTTTTATTTAAAACTAATACATTCAGTGTGAACATCAGCTCAAACAGAATGAATGAACTTTTAAAACTGCATTGTTTACACCCGTGTATACCAGCTAGCTCTTCTCCTTTACTACTTTTCTATGCGTCTTGGCACATCTGTCGATCAGTGGAAAAGTGCCTCTTTTTATGTGTGTGTGTGTGTGTGTGTGTGTTGCACAAGAACAACCAAACAGATCCACCTGTAAAAACATTATGCCTTACTTGCATTCATAAACCCCACTGGGCACAGTTAACGCATATTAAAACTTCCCTTTTTGGGCAGTACACAGCAGGATTACTGCAATTATTTTACATGACTTATACGAGCAGAAACCTCCAAGACCTGTTTCATAATGAATACTTTCATATTCTTCTGTAAAATGGTTCTTGTGGGAGACATTATATACTCCGGTATATATGCCTCACACACACCCAATCAACACTACAACTTGCTGTGAGGTGTAGAATATTTTTCCTCCCATAATAAACTCTAGGAGTATTTCCGATTGGTCCCAAATTCACCTTACAGTGTTACACTCGGTGTCCGTAAGACCCAGGGCTGGGTATTTCTAATGATTTCCTGATATGATACACATCACGATACAGAGGCTACAATACAATACATATTGAGATACAGTTATTTTGAATAATGATCATGTCCTCCACAAAATGTCCTGCAGCTGCTTTATATACCTTTAAGGGTAATGGACATGTTTGAGCTTTGCACGGCATCATATCAATTGACCTCTACTGCCATCCACAGGTTTTAGTCCACACTGCACTTAAGGAGATGTTTACATCTCAAAACTACTATCACAGCATTTGTTGCATATCACTAGACTTTACTTTATCCATTTTTAGCACATATCTTAGATTCTGCACTGTTACCCGAGTCTGCAGTTAATGTTGTCATTATGACTTTAACTTCACTTATGGAATGCTGGGTGAATTTGTGAATCTGCAGTTTTGCAAGCTGTGGCCAACCGGTTGCACGCACACAATACTCAAACCCTAGCTGTTGAGAATAGAATAGTCAGAATTATAATCCAGGGATTTGTCAATATTTGTTCAGCAGGACAAATTACCCTCAGTGCACTGCTTCACAACATTACAGACGCCTTTATGGACACAACTGCACGTGTCTGAGGTTGGTCAGGGTTGCCCTGTGTGCGTGCATGTGTGTGTGTGGCTGCCACACTACTGGTGCTGTTCGACCTCATGATGCCAGTTGCAGTTTCACTCACTCCTTCATCTGTAATTGAATAGCCCGTTAAGCCTTTTTCTTTAGAGTGGGTGGCACAGTAAATGTTTGATATGTGACTCAGGCTGATTTATCGAAGACACACACTTCACAGTACTTCACAAGCTTGTTTTTTGTGTGTTGGTATTTGTTTTCAGACTTGGAAAGAAGCCCTCGGTATTAGCATTGAAAAGCTTGTTCATGTTCTTTTGAGAACAGCTGGATAATGTTTGATCGCTCTCCGATTTAGTAGAGACATGTTCTGTAAACATTAACTTTTTTTCTCACAAGAAGACAGACGTTACACTGTCACCTATTTGTTTAACAATATTTTCTCACTGAGGCACACCGTGTTCTCTGAAATGAAGTTTGTATAAGTATCAGTTCTTATGAAATACTTTTTTTTATGACTCTTTGCTCTCCATCGAGAGATTTATCGTCACTGAAAGGGTTGTGCTCATGTCTTTCTAACCCACTCTCTCCCCCCTGTGGTCCTGCAGGTGTTCTTCACAAGGAATGGGAAGCTGATGGGTCGGAGGGCGATGGCGGTTCCTCCCGGTGGACTATACCCTACTGTCGGGATGCTGAGCAGTGGTGAGAAGGTGAAGGTGGATTTGCATCCCCTCAGTGGATGACCTCAGAGTCTAGACCGGACCTGTGATGATGACCAGCTGGCTGCGCTGTAGAGCTCACCCACGGTAGCCTAGCATGCTGCTAACACTCGCCAGAACACACTCAGTTCAGCTGCACTCACACATGCACATCGCCGCTGTCTCCTCCCCCTGACACTGCCCCAGCTTTTATTTATAAGACTTGTAAATTTCACAATCACAAACAGAAACACAACCAAATCCACCTCGTGGTTGTAAAGTAGCAGTAAGGGATCCTGCGTGGTGTGCACTGTGCAAAGTACAGGGAGTAGATGTCTCCTGGGAGATATTTAACTTAACTCTATGCAATCTGTACTGCAATCATCCTCTCATCTAACCTCTTCCTGCATTCAGTACGTCTCTGAAACACTGAGCTGTTAAATCCTCCTCATGAGGTCTGGCACACTTCTTTTATTTTGTTTGTCACGACCCCAAGCAAAGCAGAGTGAGGCCAACAGCTGTGCCGAGTCAGAGCTTGTTGGCATAAGATCCTCCCGCCCTCTCTTTCTCTCTCTTTCTCTCCCTCCGTCTCTCTCCCTGGGTGCTCTCTTGGGGTGAGGCTGCCCTCCTGTGAGTAATCAGGGACCTGCTGTTGCCCCACCTCGCTCTCTGCTCTCCTCGAGCCTGCTGGAGGTGAACAGTGAATTGTTTTTACTCGGTTCATCATGGCTCTGACTGTTGCCGAGATTTGGTGATCACAACAGACTTTAAATTCTGTTCCTGAGCAGCATCAGACCAGGCAACTCCTCAGAGTGGATAATAGTTTTGTGAGTATTTTAATAGGCTTCATTCAGATTACCAGGCTGGAGTGACTCATATCCATGATTTTTTTTTTTTTGACTCAAGATCTGAACTTTTCAGACCTGGACACTGACATTTCATTATCAGCTCTGTCACTTCAGTATGTTATCCTAGATAGATACATATCCTGATATGACATGAGTGCGAACAGTCATAACAGAATCAATGCATTTTTTTTTTTTTTTTGCCTATATGCACATACTGAGTATTGTTTTCTCTCGAGAGCTGAATCTCATCCTTAAATTTGCTGCAATAGCTTCCGTTCCTGAATTTCCCTAAGAGGATAAATACAAATATGTCTTATCATATCTCCCGCTTCAAAACTGAGTGGTCTCACAGATATTACATTTTCTGTTGCTGTTGAAGACACGTACAAAGAGGTATTTGTGCACATATGAACCACTCGAGAGGGCTGTCACGTTCAGTCCGTCAAATCTGGTCTTAAATCTATCCGATTTTACTCAGATTTGGACAGTGTGGTTAGGTAATCTGAACGAAGCCTTAGTTTTATGTTGGTTCCAGGTTAAATGAGCAGGTCAGTTTCGTTTCCTTCAAGGACTCAAAACACAAAAGCAAAATGATTCACATTTTACTTAATCCTCCACGTCAAAGTTTCAAACTAAGTGTTTAGTATTTGCACTTGGTCAACATAGAGTAGAGGCCCGGCGGCCTTGCAAAGGAAGGCTTGCACACAGTCCAGTATAATACAATCCATTGTAAAAGAACAAATTAGAGCCATAAAAATAACCATTCTGTTTAATAAACTCTGAAAGTAAAATGTACCTTTGCAAACCTCACACGCTGCTGTCAGGGCTATTTGAATTGGATTGTGTCATACTGTGATGTGCTGCGCTTTTATTTTGACATTTCCTTCTCGATCTGTGTAGGTGCATGTTTCTCCTCTACGTGGAGGATTACTTTCCATTTCAATTTTCTCTTTTTCATTAACTTAGAATCCTGTGATTTATGTTTTTGTTTTTAGAGACAGAAAGAACCTGCTCAGAATTAATTTGTTGCTCTTACATTCAGAGAGAAATCTCCTCTTTGTGCTACCAATATGTGACATAGAATTAACTGCTGGATGTTTTTGTTTTGTTTGATATAGAGACAATGGTAATTATTTGCTGAGGTTTTGCGAAAAAGAAAATGTGAATATGTTAATGTGCGTCCACCAGTGATCTGCAAAGTGTTTGTGTTTTATCCAGCACATGCAGCAGCAGCAGAGGCCTGTTTCATAAAGAGAGAACAGTGAGGTTGTCCAGATATCTGTCAGTTTTAACTCAGGTTTTATAGAATCACAAAGCTGGCTCACTTTTAATCACGGTCAATCAAATGTCTAACCGATGATAAATGGAGCAGAACCAGGTCAAAACAGTCTGATTACTGGCAAATCAAATCACTGGGAAACACTCATCACTCCTTCACACGTTTTTTGTGTTATTGTAGGAGGATTATTCATGATCTAAATTCAGTTGAATTTTCTATGTTGAAAAATAGTTGAAACAATGGACCGTTTATTAATGGTTGAGTAAGTTTCTGTCACTTCGTCAAGTCGTTCATTTCTACATGTGGTTTAACACACAGTTCTTCTAACACAGGAGAATTTGTTTGTCACCCACAGTCTGATGAGTCACGAGTACAACATTTCTGCATTACTGACGTCATCAAGAATTTATATCTGTTCATTCTACCTCAGGACGTTGTCACAAGGTCGGTGGTTCAGTCTCTGTTTTTTCTGTCAGTGTCGATGAGAAAGACACTTGACATCAGCTGTTCCCAGTGTTCAGGCCCATGCTTTATATTGTGGTTCACTCATCACACTGTGTGTGAACAGGTAAAAAAATTATTTGCAGCTCTAGAATATTCCTGTACATTATTAATAGAACGAGTCTGCTCCCCTTTTTCTAGCTTCTGATTCTGTTCTAGTTGAGTGTTTTCTCTACTAAATGAGGAAAATCACATCTCACTCTTACAGTAACCTAATCTCTTATCAAATTTAGCCATAATCTCATATCCTAATCGGTGCTCCTCTCTCTCTCTCTCTCTGACTCTCCACTTCTGCGCTCACTACGGTTTTTAAACTCATGTTTCAAGCAAATGTTTTAAAGGGCAAAAGTAAGAACAAATCATGTCTGTGGCATTCTCTAAATTTACGTGTATTTTACTTTTCAGACAACATAATGTAAAAGTGTTGAGAGTCATGAGCAGTTTGCTCCTGATGTAGAAATCATGAAAACATGTGTGCTTTTCTCCAGCATGTTCAAACATGACCCTGAAATTAAGTTTCAAAAAGTATATACTATATATATGTGTAAATATATGTATATATGTATGTATATATATATATACATATATGTTTATATACATATATACAAACATACATTTTATGTATAAATGTGTATATGTACGATTGTGTATGACTATAATCACATAAATCTACATTAATTTATTTATATAGTATATGAGGATGAATGTGAATAGCTGACTGCCTTGATTTTCTCCTGTTAACTTGTGTAAAAAAAGAGAGAGATTTAATTACGATTAAGCAAAAAATATTCTTGCAGTACGTCCGTCGCCTTTAGTTTCTTTTTGCATCATTTCTTCTTGTCAAATCCTGGTGCCTACATTACCCACAATGCAAATCAGTGGCCAGTTATTCAGGTGGAGATTTGGGTGTAGTCTTTTAACGTTGCTGGATCGGTAAAAAAACGGTTACCCAGGTTCACTGGTGTTTGGTGCGGTTAAACCGACTCTAAAGTCTACTGGATCGGTAAATAACGGTTGCCCAGGGTTACTGGTGGTGGGTGTGGTTAAACAGGTCAGACTTCACTTGATTCTCCTTCATGATGCAGGCCTCTGAGCGGAAAGCACTCTGTGTGCAGTAGGGGAATGGCAAATGATTGTCAGGTTTGTTGTGTTCGTGGGAGCTGGTTTCCACACAAATAATTCCGATAAATGATTTTCTCTTTTCTTGTGTTAAAGGGAATGATATCACCAATATTATATAGATATATGTATATATGTATCAGTTAACCAAAACTTTAACCAAATCACGTTTTTTTTCCCTGCGTCTTCACAATTCTATCTGTCTGTTACATCATCATCAGAAGCAGCAGCTGTGTAACTTGAATGCACATTCCTCTGTACCTACCAGTGAGGTGCAAACAGCAGGTTTTTGTATGGTTTCTGCACCACTTCTACACGCTAGAGACATAACACGCTGTAAAGTTACGACACAGGGTTTAACTATTAAATCACATATCTGCTGGAGGGTTGTATGTTTAGTTTGTAGCTGTTTGTTGTGCATTTGTTTCAGAGCCATCGATGGGCATGTAAAGATATATGTACATCCGTCTGGTGTTGTTCTCCTGCAGGGCTGCATAAGAGACTTGCATTAAAGGCTGTTCAAGCCTGAAACTGTAAAAAAAGAAAAGATTAAGCTAGACTGTGCAAAGATATTAATGTGACACCGATGTGGACATTGAAGCCACATCTAAGTTCAGGGTATTTAAGTCACTTATATTTAAGTTTACTATGAATCTCAGTTTACAGAGGTTTTCCACCTTTCAACCAAATTGAGCAAAATCAGTTTAAAAATCTTTGTAGCATCTCTAAACTTACTCAGTCCTGTAGTAACTAGTAATAATGATCCCTTGCCT
The DNA here is from genome assembly GCF_019176455.1 of Solea senegalensis. NCBI lineage: Eukaryota > Metazoa > Chordata > Actinopteri > Pleuronectiformes > Soleidae > Solea > Solea senegalensis. The sequence goes on from NC_058031.1 coordinate 14,779,921, forward strand.
TGTTGATGTTGCACTATGAAAGCCTCCTTTAGTATGTTTGATCACCAATAAATGTTTCAGCAATGTAATAAAGGTGTGCATTGTTTTAATTTTAAAGTGAGTTTGGTTTCAAAGTCTGATCACTTAGTTGTGAAATATGATTTTCATTTACAAATGTACAAATGTTCACACATATCTGAGCATGGTGTGTGTGTGTGTGTGTTGGACAATTCATTTCATTGTTTGAATTATTGTAAATGCAGGTTTCAGACATTTATGTCGACTTTCAAAGTTGTATTAGCGACAGCTAAACTCAAATATTCTGAAAACTAAAGTGAAATACTTTGTTTGACTCTTGTGGAATGAATAAAATAGGATGACCCCAGATCAGCCAAAGGTTGAAATGAGCTGAATTGAATGGATTGTGCGTTTTATTGAGCAGTCCTCTCAGGACTGTTTTTTGAGAATTGCCCTCAGAAGGGCGCTATAGAGCAGCAACAAGACATATTTCATACCAAAGGCAATAACCATGTTAAATTCTTAAACCATTCACACAGAAACCACCTTGTTTATATAGTGTGCGTTTACATTTTCTTTCCATTTTAATGCGAATGTGAAGGATATTAAAGAGATGGATATTAAAATTAGCCTGTGAAGCCGAAGACACACACACATTTTCAATAAAGTCACAACACTCACAACATGTTAAGTATATAACAATTTATTTAAACAATAGCGTTTAAGATATTTGGTCCCTGGTTTTAAAAAACATTTTTCAGATCCAGTTACAAATGCAATCATCAAAATGCAAACAGAACAACATGATTGTATTTTTTTTTTGACTGAAAATGAAGTGACAGATTCATAATCTACAGAAATTGTATCCCATCAAATCCAGTAGTGATACAAATAGTAACAGACTGGAGTAGTGTTAAGCATGTCTTTCAAATGCAACTCCATTTTTTGTAATGATGAGGGACGATAGTTTGTCACATCTTGGCGTGATAAGACCGTGTCGCTGGTGTTTCGAACAGGTTTGGACATTTCTGTTGTAAAAATATTCATCAGACAGGGCAGAATTTTAAATATTGTACTTTTTAAAAGAAATTCTATCAGAGCGGCACAATTTCCAACTGTCTTAAAAAAACTGTAGGAGGAATTGTTTCAAATGCTTGAAAAACTACTCACAGAGGCACAAATAAGAGCTCAGAGTTCACACTAGACACTGCAGCAACTTTCAAGAAGAGAAGTAGAAAAAGCTCTAAACATGAAGGAATGGCAAAAAGTGTTCATGGCTGTCAGCTTGTTGGCCAAGAGCAGATCATTCACTTTACACATCCTCTTCCTCCTCTTCCTCCTCATAGCATCGGTTTCGTTTAATCATCTCCTCCACCGTCAGGACATCCTCCCCCTCCTGCTGCTGCTGCTGCTGCTGCTGCTGCTGATCCTCCTCCTCCTCCTTGTCATCCACTTCCTCACTGTCCCAGAATCCCACATCCTGGGACGAGTGGCAGGCTTCCACCTCGGGCTCAGGAGATGAAATGGCTGTGGGCTCTGATGGCATCTCCTCCAACACGCCTCCATCTTCTTCCTCCATCTCCTCCTCCTCCTCCTCTTCTTCCTCTTCTTCCTCCTCCTCCTGCTGCTGCTGCTGCTCCTCCTCTTGCTCCTCCTCAGTTTTTCCTCCCAGTCGAGTGTCGTTGTCCTCCTGTGGGACATGGAGGTCCGTCATGTCTTCGCTCTTCATCTCTCCCTCCTGTTCTTCCTCTCCTGAGCTGGTGTGTACATCCACACAGTTGTCCTCAGTGGGAGTTTGGCTGTCTGATGACTGGCCGTCACTGTGCTGCAGCTCCATGCTGGGCGGCTCAGGGCTGAGTTGCTGTTCGTCCACTGGAGGGGTTGGACTTCGCTTCCTGGCCTCGGGAGCTGGACCGTCTCTGGTTTGCTCTGCCAGAGTGAAGGGCATGCTGCGCTCCTTCAGGGAGGAGCTCCGGCGCAGGCAGGACATTTCTTCGTTGGTGTCATTGGACGGAGAGGGGGAGTCTTCCTCTGGAGGCCACTTGGCTTTGATGGGTTTACCAGGAGAGACCCCATCTGTGGTTGTCGTGGCTCCACTGCCACCGTCCTCCGACTCTGTGCGTGGTGGCCAGGAGATTTTCAGTCGGCGGGTTTCAGTGGGTCTCTCGGCTTTCTCCGATTCCTGTCCTAGAGCTTCCATTGTGGCCATCAGTACGTTGACTTTAGCCAGTGGAGAGTCTTCCACATTGGAGCTTTCCAGGTCTGAGGCTGGAGCAGGGCTCTGGACCTTGGGCTTGGCCTGAGCACTGGACTGTGGCGAAGTCTCGCCGCATTCACCTTTGCTCTCCCACAGCTCCTTGTGGGGCCGGTGGCCGAAACCCTCGTCGTAGTTGCCCTTGGCCTTGAAGAGCTGGCAGAAGTGCGGCTTGCAGTAGACGTTGTTGTGCAGGGAGGCGTAGTTTGCCAAACTGGCGCGCAGAGGGATAGAAAAAAAAGAGGAGACATTTTAGGTCACGAAACACACACACACACACACACGTATGTGGAGTTATTTTCAGATGTAGAGCACTACATAGCATCTGTTAAAGCAAAGGTTTTTTTTGTCATTAAAGACATTCATCTTTGCCAATAAAGCTCATGTCCGTAATTTGTTTCTGAAACACTTAATTTATTGGCGGCTGTCAGAACATGACGAGGTGCTAAATAAAACAAGTTGTTTGGAGAAAAGCCAGGGTCTGTAGCCTTTGCAATACTGTCAATATTACCAGACATTTTGTTCGGACTGAAGGGAATTTGCTGGATTACCTGTTGCTAACCGACCAGACTATAGTATTTCCTCACAGGTGATTCACACGTATGCAGTCCATGTCAACAAGGCTGTCCTTTCTCCTCGACGCCACTTCAATGTTGGGGTACGTATCGGTTACTCTTTTTTTTTGTAGTGTGGCCTTACTGCTAACTTTTCCAGACTGTACACCACAGCTTTAATGCTCTTTTATATTTGTTTTTGTTTTTTTTAAATCATGCTATGATGTTTAGCAGCAGAGAAACAACAGCCGTGCGCTTGTGCTTCCTAAAAAAGGGTTTATTGGATATATTCAGTTATTCATTCCTGCTCCTGGCTTGAGCAGATGAAGGAGATAAATGATTTTTGTGATGACTGCTATTGTCTCAGTTATACTGCGAGGGTGAAGTGGTGTTTGAAACCTGATTTAAAAGGAGAAGAATCTCCCCCAGGCAACAAATGACTCTCTCATAAATTGCCTGATTTGTCAAACTAACTTCCTTTTCTTTATGCATGTTTACTTTAGACTTACGTGCCCAAGTCAAGTCAAAAACAAGGTTAAGTAAGGACAACGTACAAGATAGAAACAACAAAATTCAACATGACAGACAACTAGGCAGGTGTAAAAGCACTGCATCATCATAGTTTTTTCGATGATCAGTTTTGTGTCCTCCTCACCTGAGTTTGGTGTTGCAGTGTGAGCAGCGGAAACAGGAGCTGTGGTAAACGTGCTGGTTGGCCACCAGCCTCTCCAGGGGATAAACGGTCTTTAGACAGGACACGCAGGTCTCCCTCACAGGCAGCCGGAAGCTCTTCAAAGTAATAACAATAAAGGAATAATTTCAGTCATGTGAAACATTAACGTGTGTGTTACAGTGAGTGAAGTAAAGGGTTCATGTGGAGACTTACTTTTGGAGTCTTAGGCTGAGGTGAGTCTTTCTGATTAGAGTACGCTGGGGTGCCAGGACCAGAGCCTGTCAGATCAAACAGTGACCAGAATTAGAAGCAGCAGTGACATGCTCTGAACACTAGAGAGAGCTGTGCTCATGTTATATAAACTTATCTACAAGGATAGCAACTTTCAGGAATCCGTTAATCCCTGGATGACGTTTAGAAATAAATATGATTCATTCTCTACTCATGGTATGGTAATACTATTTTAATAAAGAGGTAGTTTTACCATCTTATTAGTAATGCAATTTTCAGCTTGGTAATTCAATGGTAGTAGTAAGGAGATAATATCACAGTATTACCATGTTATTTCAAAAGTAATATCCAGGAAATAGTTTGGTAAAAAGAATTACTGTCGGTTACAATCAGTGTAATACGTTCAATTGATTTTCCATGCTATTATTTGGTGATTACTATCAAAATAGATGGTGGTAACAAAATTATTACCACACAAGTGCCACATCATTAGCATGCTGTACTGTAAAGTGTTGTTGGAAAAGTAAAATCCTGATTAATGCATGTGTAGTTGACAAAAGTACATAAATAAAACACCAAGTTCACTTCTAAACGCTAACCATAGGTACTTCGATTTAACCACAAAACACGTGTTTTTCCAAGCAAACATGCAGACTAATGATACATTCTCATTTCAGGAGAGAACTCCCATCATCGAATCATAAGAAGATGTGAACAGTAAGTTACCGTTACTCTCTGTAGTAAAACCTTTCCTGCCGTTTGGGTCCGACTCGGGACTCTGCAACATGAAAGGATGTGAGAAGATTGTGTCGTTTTTCAAATAGTTCTTCAACTTTCACAAAGTGCACCACGTCTGTAACATTAGGGTTCTTAATTAAATCTCTGAACGTATTGTGATGTCATGCTGTGACACATATTTAACAGTTTAGGTAAAGTCCGACTCCTCACCATGTCCAGATTGAACGGAGGGACGTTCTCCTTCTGTTTCCCACAGAAACTGTCCAGCTGATCATTCTGAGAGACGGAGAAATCACAGAGGCGTGATGTTATGAGACAAAATGTAAGGAAAACACCTTAACCCACAGTGGCCACGTCTTACAGGACAAATGCCCAGCCTTTAAAATGACTGCGTGAGCTGCCTGTGGCTTCTCCCTCTGCTTACATCAGGCTGATGAGCTGCATCTTGGCCGCCCTCACGCTAGAGTCAGTTTGGTTGATTGGATTTCACTAAAGCACAAAGCAGTCACCTTGCGAAGCTTTAGTGCAAGACAGATGTAATAAGGAAATCTGTCCTCAGGTAGCGGGGAATGTGGACAAAGCATTGTATCCAAATATAAAACAGGGACACCAGTCATTAAATATTGCAGTAGAAGCAAAGACTTAACTAACACAACAGCCTAAACTAAAGCATCCTCCTGATGTTTATTCCCCTGAATGGATCAAAGATACAAACAAATCTAGATCCTATAAGTCCCATGAATGCAACGTGATGACATTATTTGTAGCTTGTTTTTTTTGTGTGTGATACGTGTTGGCGTCTTCTAAATAGTTTTATAAAACTATAGCAGGGAAGTTTGACACCCTGAGGTGTCAAATACCCAGGTTAACATTAAAGGGGCTATATGCAAGACATGCAACTACAGTTTAAAAAGGGTACTGCAATCCAAACGAGAAATGTATTGCAAAGCGTTGTCCCCTCCTCCCACTTTCACCCATTGACGTCAGGTTGCCAGGTAGTTTTAGGATCTAACCCTGCATGAACCAAAAGACGAATCTACGAGGAGCTACTTTGATGCACCTTGTCCACAACATAAATAAACATGAACAGAATTTGCAGGCTGTACATTTTATTTGTGAATAAACTGGCTGTACCATTGTTATCAATGCCAGTATTTCAGTTGAATACGTTTCCTTATTCTCTGGTGACTTTTCCACTATATAGTTCAGCATTGTGCAGCATTATAGTATGTTCTGAGTAGTGTACTTACACCAGCATAAGTGTTTCCAACACTTTAAATCACTATAAAACTATTGTTTTGATTGAAAGCGAGGCCCCTGACAGCAGAAACTACACACTGTGCATTTAAATAATTAAAAATGCTTACGCTGACATCCTGTTTGGAGATGGCTGCTTGGTAGAGGGCCATCCGGTCCCGGAGAGGAGTGGAGTCTGCAAGACTTCCATCTGATGTAAAAACACACAGATACACAAAATTGAGACATAAAACGATTTAAATTCTAAACCTTCCGATTGACTTTTATTAATTAATCTCTGATACAGTGTTTTTACATATATTTAAACAGCCTTGTTTCAGTTGTCCATTGAAACCCTTCAACACTAATTCGCTTTTACAGCGTTTATATTTATTGCAGTCATTGATGGGAACATCTGGTAAATTCTTTTTCACAAGGCGACCCCATTCCTGTTCAGGATTTATTAATTTTCTTCCACCCACTCCAGTTCAGACGGAGTGCAGGCAGTTGCTGGTTAGTCATGCAGGCTGTGGACGGGAACATGAGGTCAGGAGTCGTGTGCAGAGCGAAGGGAAACAGCAGTTGGTCTCTTCCTGTGCTTCCTCCGTCTCTGCAACAGTCTGCTTATCATGATGGATTCACTGCGCCTGTGTCGTCACTTCTGAGCCGGTTCATTTTTCTGGGAAGGATGTAATCCATCCAGAGGAAAGCTGGACAATTGTTTTGGACGAGGTCATTGTTTGGGACGAGAGAACTATGCTGGATGAATCCAAGCTCATTATTGCAATTATTTGACGTATACAATATTTCTTAATACACCGTAGAAACACGTGGTAATGGTTGTTCTTAAAGAAGCTGTAATGATAATGATAATATTTTATCAGTTTAAAAGGAGTGAACCTGTGCTGTATGTAGAGGGTGTTGTCCATCATCAGATTCCTCTTCAAGTCACTTTAAATCTACAGGCTATTTTAGAGTCCGTCAGCTCATTGTTTTGATTTTTGTGACTCCACTGTATCCTAAACAGCTATTAAACACTGTGGAGCATTTAAGGGGCCACAATTCTTTTCATAGATGGTGGAGATCAGAAAACTGGACTTACAATAATCACATGACGTCAAATGAACAGAGATGAGATAAAGTCCCACATATGCAGGCCACAAACCAGTCTCAAGTCTTCACCTTCAAGTTTCAAGCAAGTCTAAAGTCTTAACCTCCAAGTGTTGAGTCATTCTTGCAAGAATCAAGCAAGTCAAGTCGAGCCCTATGAATATAGAAGATGAAGATGATTTCCCAGATGTTCCACATTTAAATATGCTAAAAATGGCATTGTTGTCATTTGAACTGCTAGTATTACTCATACAATGTAAGGCCTGCTTCATGGTGTTGCTTGGTTGCCAGGTTTGTACACAAGGCCACAAAAGCATGTTAACCCCTCAGTTAGCCCCACTATCTGAAAAGTACTGCCATAAGTCAAGCCATTTCAATAATATGAATACATATATTAATAAATAACAATACTTGAAATTTCATCATCACATTTTAAAGTTGGTGAACAACCGGCTGTCAAAGAGCAACAATAGCGTTAACAGTAATCTACATCCAGTGTTCAGTCATTGAGCTCCGCCTCTTAAGCTCCTAAATGCTTGAGTTCATTAATGAATTAGTTCGAAAGCAGCAGGAGAGCTCAGTGTGTTCATCACAGCTTTTTTGATTTAAAAAAAAAACACCAGAGAGAAAGAAGCCATTAAAACTACATATATCACAGTCAGCACCTCCTTCCACTTTATATACTTATTGATCATGCTGACAGCACAAAAAACATTGACTTATATTGCATTACATGAGTATCAAGCTCTCATAATTTAATCTGGTCCACCATTAGACAGGGCAGGGCCGCTTGAAACTATACATAAAGTGCCTTCAGAGCAAAGTTGTTCAAGACATGTTTCTGATCGGTCGAGTAAAAGCATACCTCCAAGGAGCTGCTCCATGCTGGCAGTGTTACCACCGTTTCCTCTGCTCGTCTGCTCTCTGGACACCTGCACACAAAAACGACAGACAGCGACTGTTAGTGGTGGAGAAAATAAGCACAAACAAGGCAACAAAACAGACATTAAAAGCACATAAGAACACACACACACACACACGGTTGTCACATGTTTTAGCCAGTGGAGCAAACCGAGAGGAAGCGCTGGTGTCCACCACGATGATCAAAGCATAGAGGGATGTACAAAGTAAGTGGTGTTTTTGTGTGTGTGTGTACTTTAATCCCCTTATGTGCTCAGAGAGACAGTCTGAGACAGGCGAGCATCCGTCTGTCCACAATCATTGGCCAGAAAACAAACTGATCATTTTATAGTCATGTTGTGTTGTTTTTGTAGACCCTCTGTCCATGAACTTAAAAAGTATAAAAAAAAATAAATACAAAAAAGACTTCAAGCATGATTTCCTCTTAAAACTCTGAAGAACAATAATACCACCAGTGGCAAAACAATAACAATGAGTTACTGTTAAGAAGTTGGTTTAAGATTTGCTGCCGTGCCTGAACAAGTCACAGCCACATTTTTAAATGAATAATAAGCCGATGCGATCATCTGTTGGTTTATGTTAAGAGGAAAGCAGCGGTGGCGCTGTGAACAGCTGTGAGGGGAATGTTTATCATCTCATATCTTTAGTATCTGTTGTGGATCCGGTGAAGTCACAGATTCACGTACAGATAACGCCACTGACACTTGTACCCATTTACCCTTTACTCTGCCAGGGCCGCGAGACACTTGCCCGCTCTGTAGATTTGGAAATGAAATTACGTGTCTGTTGATTTTAGACTTAAGTGTGAGGGTGTTTTCTTTAAAGCGAGCTGCCCGCCGAGCATCAACAGAGTCTGCAGGCCTCGGCAGGTAGAGCTGGGAAGGATTTCACAACTGAAGGAGTGCAGGTGGTTACACAAGTGACGGACAAGTCGATGCTCATCAGTGAATCATTGTTTCAGAGACGGATCTTTGTTATCATCAGGAAACATGTGGTTTGAGACTGCAAACGACTGCTCATACTCTGGTGCCTTTTAAATGACATCTGCAGCCTATATATTCTACGCTTAAACACAAACTTGACTTACTTTACTTTGAAAAAGGAGGAAAAGGTACATTAAAGCATTTTAAATCAAAACAGTGCTAGAATATTAAGATCCTCTACTGATTCTCAGTAAATGTTGCAACAGTAGAGTATAAATACTACATGAAGTAAAACTGCACCAGTCAGAATACACTTGAAAGTCTTATTTTACTTTAAATGGCTCAAAGGTTAATACATGGTTGGGATGTTAAAGAGCAAGGTTCTGGTTTTTTTTTAAAGCAACTTTCAAATTATGTGGGCAAGATTATTTTGATGGAACATCAACTTAAAACAGGGTGAAGGGCACCTCTGTCAAAGCCTGAGCAGTTCTGCATCGCCTGGTTTCAGGCCTGTGCCACAAAAAGAACTAAAAGTACCTCATAAGTAGAACAGAAACAGGACAATTTGCACTGAACCGGTTGCAAACATCTATTTTCATTCATCTATTGCAAGAAGGTTCTGGGTTTGAATCCGACAGCTGACCAGAACCTTTCATATGATTTTCTTCTGTCTTTCTTTCTTCTGACTGTCGATGTGAATCTAATCATGAATGGTTAATTCAGATAGAGGATATGAGTTTATATAGGAGGATTTTAGGTGCATTATACACAGTTTGTGAAAGTTTGTTTTTTGTTTTTACTACAGCCCTGAACTGAACTTTATACCTTTTTTATTGACTGAATAATTTTGAGCCAGGGTTGAACGGATGAACTCACGTGAGGGCAGGTCTGAGCCAAATGTGACAATCTTGAGTCAGGAGTGAGTTAAACATAACATCATGCAATCATAAATAAATAATACACGCACACACGATAACATGAGTGAGTGATGAGTGAACACTCATACTACAAATGCCGGGTGATAACAGATGAGTCGCAACGAAAAGCAAACATCTTCATTATCATAATGAGGGATCCATCAATCCCTGAGGGTGGATTAGACCTGGGGGTGGGGTCAGTTGGATGTAAACAAGAAAGCACGGAATATGAGGCCAGACTGGCTCAGCGGCTGAGACAAAGAATCTGCTGCTAGTCCTGATACCATTAAAGCTCCGGTTCAGACTGACAGATTGACTCGCAGTCCCCCTCCTCATGACCCCACCCACAACCCAACACACACACACGCACACACATCACCAAGACAGTACTCAAAACAAAGACAGAGCAGGAAAGTGCCTACATCACGAGCATGAGTTAACAGTCTTTAAAACAGTCGAATACTAAGTAGGGCTGCAAATAATGGTTATTATCCATTACTCACTTACTTTCTTTTTTCCATTAATCAATTAGTGTTTCCCAAACCTCCAGAAAATGACATCCTAGAGAGTTATTTTGTCCACAAACCAAAAGATATAGTCTTAAGTTTAACTAGTTTAACTGTAGCAGTTAATCCACACATTTGAGAGCTGAAAGGCTGAATGAACTGATAAAGTTAGTCCATGGTGTGGACTCTGAGAAGCTGTTTTCATTACAGATCCTTTGCAGCTGTGTCGCCTAAAAGGCCTCTTTCAGCTACAGTGAACACCGACTGAGACAGTGCGAGTCAAGGCAGGAGCCTGTTCACAGGCCAAACACGGCAAAAGCAAAAAGCACCACATGGCTGTGTCAATGAAAACATTTTAGTTACCTTGTCCTGGAGGGAAATGAAGACAAATAAGCCAAAGAATTGGTGATGGTGAAACCAGTGGAGACGGCTTGGTTGCAGTGACAGGAGCAGACTGAGCAGAGGAGAGATGCTGGGAAGGGTCTCCAGAGGGGGATTTTTTTTTGGGAGGCGACAGGGAGCAGGTGTTCCTGGGGGGGCTGTTCAAAGGGAGGTGTGGCCGGATGAAGTTGAAAATGATGACAAGAGAAGCGGGGAAGCAAAGTGTGCCGTGGCGTTACAGATGGGAAAAAGGAGAAGGGTGGGGTGGTTTATGAGCTTTTTTTTTTGTTGTTTTGTGTTTGTGTCACGGTGCCCCAGCTTCACAATAAAGCGGCAGGCCTATGTGGGGTGGAGTCATTTGGGCCAGTAGAGTATAGTGGAGGAGCAGCTGGTGCAGGGAGTGGAGTAAAAGAGGAGGGGGGCGGAAGGTGGGGCTGGGCTGTGTGATTATGTTTAGGCTGTGGGTTGTCTGGGCAGACGGGGGGGGGGAGAGAGGAGTGGATGGTTAAGGCCATTATTTAGATAAGGATGAAGCGAGGGGGGCGTGTGTCTTTGTTAGACAATGGTAGAAAAGCCAAAATGGGCACAGTATACTGGATATACAGTATATGGAAGTATGAAAGTATCATAAATCAAGAATTCAAGTCTTTATTTAAATGATTAATGACTGATCTATTGTGTGAAAGTTGAAGAAACCAGTAAATTGTCATTTATATGGACAGAAACACATGAGGTAAACCATTTAAAGTTACACCTCAGAGAATCCGTTAACATTAATATTAGGGTTGCTTCTGCTGTACAGATTTGATTTCCATTCATTTAGAGATATTTCAGTCTCCATATTCATTTTGCTCTGCTGTAAAAAACATTTTAACCCTTAAGAGTTCCTTTTATATCCTGACTAAACTGCTGTAAAAAATGTTATATTAATTTTTTCCCCCCACTTTAAATAGCCTGAAACCTACATATCAAATAGAAGTTATATTTTTGAGATTTTAACCCTTTAAAAAAGGCCAGTAAGTCTACACAACTCAAACAAAAAAAATAGTTTTATTACAAATAAAATTAAAATAATTTCCAGAAAATATATTTCAAGGAGAATTTAATTGTAATTACTGTTAAGCCTTGAGATGGGTCAATGATTGGCAGACACGTGCCAATGATTACATGCCAATGACAGCAGTGAACATTAGATATTTTTAGATTTATTGTTGCGAATAATTCAAAAGAAAAATTGATGTCCCTAAAGGGGGAACTCTAAAGGGTTAAAGACATAACGGTACAAATGATACAAAGCTTGGATCTCAATAACCTGCTGGATTAAGAATATTGATCCCAAAGGAGTGACATTGATGTGCTTTTTTTAATTCAATTATGTCCACACAGTGCATTGTAGCCTGAGGGGAGACGGTCAGATCAGCTGTCTGCAGTCATGAGCCTGCCGGTCTCCACCATTACATCATCTGCCCTGTGAGGAGAAGCTCAACAAAGAAGCAGAAGGCCCAGCCTCAGCTCGACAGTGGAGCCTATTGTACAACTCCCTGTACACAGAGTCTGCAGAACTGTATAGATCTTTTATTACTGCTCAAAGGATTCCTCAAACAACTCCTCCTTTGGTAAGAAAACTCCACTCAAAGACCCCAAATCCCACTAAACTCCACACAGCATATAGCTGCGATCACTGAGCCCACTTTTAGAAAAACCCCACACAGGAGGCGTGTGTCTCTAATGTGTGCAACAGCAGCACATTATCATGTTTTTGATCCACATGCCAATCCTTTGTTTGTACTGGATCGCATGAAATCTCAACAAAAACTATCTGAGGTTTAAGGAAAACAGTAAACATATCAGAAAATGGCGAACGCCATCATCCGTACACTTTCAAAACATCAGTGCAGGATTGGTGGTAGTGGGTAATGTCTGAGCCTGTTTGTCTGGAAGACTTAACAGAAAAGAAAAGACAGCACATTCCTCTTCATAAGACGAAATGTTTATGGTAATGGACGAGTGGAACATTTCAGGAGTGGCTGTTTAACTAAGGAACTAGTGGAGATCGAGGTCTGTTTTTGTATTTACTCCTGTAAGATGCCATTATTTGCTGTTTTGGCCACACGGTGGAAGTAGAAACAAACATAACGCTGCCATATCATTAACTTTCAAGATAAACATTTCTTAGCTGCAGCATCTACACTCATTCCCCTGTGCTTCTGAGCTTCATGTGGAGAACATCAGGGAGTCGTCGCGATCAATTCAGTCTGTCCCACACTAGAGAATGTTCAAATCTGACTTCATATCCTAGGAAAGCACAGACTAGACGACCCAGTCAAGACGCAGGACCACACAGTTGGTGTTTAATCAAAACTATTTCAGGGAGGAGATTCCAGAGATTTGGGATCTCACAGAAACTTGCATGATTTAATGTCGCTTTGGGATATGCACAGACATGGAGGCGGACTGTCGGCGTTGTCAGTTAATAGCTGTTGTGTGCTGAGAGACACAAAAAATAACTGTGGATGAAGTCACGGCTGAAAAGACAGAATTGACTTCGCTTGTACAAGTTATGGTTCTAAACAAAAGTATGCAACATCCGTATCTGTTAATCCCTCACACTAACCGGATAATTTGGCCAGATAGTCTATTTAAATCAGAGGTTACCCACGATTGTCAGAAGGTCCAGATCGGGACAGGTTTTAGTGAGAAATAAATACAATAAAATGTAGAAAGATAGTAGAGCTGAATATTTCCTTTCTCACTCATAGAGGGAAGAAGATGACATCATTCACCGGGTTAACTGGGTAACCCTAAACCTAAACCAGGTAATGTACGTACACTACACTACTTGTCATTTTATGATCATTTTGTGCAGAAATGTTACATATTATATCTTTAAGTCTTATATGTTCTGTTTTAGCTACATTTTTTGCTCCCTTTAGGAAGTATTCATTTGTTATTGATTGGATCCTTATTAGCTGCGGCTAACTACACTTCTGGTTGTTTAGTTGCTCCTCTCTGGGCATCTGCTGCCCTCTAACTGTGTGCATGTCCTGTTTTGGATGTGTGAGTAACTTAAACTGCAGCAGAAAAAACAAAACAATGACCTATAGGAGCTGCGAGGAACTGTAGAGTCAGGTGACAACTCGTGTCCTCTCAATATAACTGAGCTTTAATGCCCAGTGTAGGGCAGTGGCAAGATTAACACTAAATGAAAGTCACCATCTGAAGTGAATTGCTTTAAAAAGGCTACAATAGCTCACGTCCAGCGGATTGTGACTCAGCACATTTCTGTGACATCAGTATATGATATGCTTCTTAAAGCCTCATAATGGCTCGTAATGTTCTCCGTCTGTTATAAATGGGCGCTCTGTGTGGAGGAAGCACAGCATGGCCGTTGTTAGCATGTCACACCTCGAGTATGAGCACTTTACATTTTACACGCCTCCAGGGAAATACATGACCGGACGTTTAACGTCTGCACCTTTACGGTCCACAAACAATTAGCTGCCCCGAGGAGCGCGAGGCAGAGACCGCCAGTCATTGGTGCTTTCTGAGAGGAGATGCAAGTCAGCTGAGAGTGAGACGCTATGTTTGTGTGTGTGATGAGATAAAGGATTGTGAACTGAGGCTGCATCATGTGACTGCAGCATGACAGTTCCGACCACTTTGAGAACAAGGAGTCTTTTTTTTTTTTCTTAAAATAAATCTAATTATGGAACTAGATGATTCTCTGGACCGTTGATCACGGCTCATTACACGACAGTTAGATCAGCGATGACCTGCAGAAATCATGCACGTTACACACAATAATGGATGATCTGTTCAACTTCAAACATTTTGAAGTTTATTAGAAACTGATGTTGTCAAATACAACGGTCCTGCCTTCTTAAAATGTTCTATAATGAAATTATTTTGAAACAAATTATATAGATTTGAGATTTTACCTAAAAGGTCCCGTGTGTAAGCATTAGTGACATCTAATGGTGGGAATGCAGATTGCAACAAACGGAGGACGTCAGGGGACTACGTTAGAACAGGAAGAATATCGTTGTTGGTTTTTCTAACAAGCTCCTTCCTCACAACACAAAACACTGTTTGGGCTGCTGTCGAAACATGACTGAGAAAGATGGCAGACTCTATTGAACTAAAGCTACAGGCTACTCTGAAGCCAACCACAAGACAGGAATATATTGAATAGCCACTATTATACAACCAAGGTGGAATTGTATTAGAATTAAGATGCTATAACTGTAATAATACTTCCCCATTATTACCATACTGTGATGTTAGTAATTCTAACTAGAAAATAACTGCAGAATACAGTTACAAGTTGTGTGGAGTGTGAAGCAACACTAAAATTAACATAATCAAAAGTGCAATTAACTACAATGCGCGAGTTGATTTTCTTTGGCTTTCTTCACGACTGCAAACCTTGAAAAGTGAAGACAAAGACTAAAAAAAAAGAAGACTTGCCTGGTTGGTCAGGTTCTCTCCCTTCTCAAACATCATCTTGAGGCTATTGAGTGGAACGCTTGGTTTCTCGCATTCAGGCACTTCAGCTGCTGCTGCTGCTGCTGCTGCTCCCTCCAGCCCCTCTGGTTCTCTGCTGGCCTCCATGTTGGTCAGGTCCTGTGGCTGAGCTGCCTGGAGCTGGCTGGAGGTGGATTCACTGATCTCAGAGTGAACCTGTGTCTCTTGATTACTGCCCTGCTCCTGCAAGAGAGTGGTGATTTCCAGGGACTCACTCCGGGTTTTGATCAGTGACTTGGGTCTGGGTTTGGGGCCTAATGATTGCCTGAAGTGGATCTGAGGTTGTGTGGGTATGGTCTCCTGAGTTTGGGCTGTATGGCTGGACGATGGCTGCTGTTGCTGTTGCTGCTGTTGCTGCTGTTGTTGCTGCTGCTGTTGTTGTTGTTCCCAGCGTTTCTTTAAAACACTTAGATTTCCAGTTCGCAGAGTTGAAGGCAAAGGTTCTGCAACCTGCAGAGAAAAGGAAACAAAGGTCTAATTAACTCAGGCTGAACCACTGAGGTAAAATATCTAATTTACCATTTTTCTGACATACATTTTTTATTTTATTTTCTAAAGTCAAGCTCCATTTAAATATTTCCAGTGTCATAGATTTCAAACATGGGGAATTGCCTGATGACACTTTTTATACACTAAAATCCACTGTAGTGGAAAGTACAAGTACTTTTTTCCTATAAACATTAAAAACAACGGATGGTGCTGGTGTTTTGTTCCACCATGTATGCATCACATTTAAACGGTGTAGAGTGGTCAAAAATGGAAAAAGAATCAATTTGCTACTTACATTGTTTCAAACTGCAGTTTCTGTTTGGGAATGATTAATATTACCAAGACTCAAAATGTTCTTGACTCCTGACTGACATGCTTAGATCCGGGTATGATTCTGCGGATCTGATTTATTGTAAAAAAAAAATATTATCTTATGATCAGTATTTTCTGACTGTTGCCTTCAACTGTCCCATTTGCAGAAATACTGTCCAACTGGACCAGCGTCTGATGGTCTATGAATTACTTTTTAATCAATTATTGATTATTATCTAGTTATATACACTCAAATATATGACACGTAATAAAAGGTCCAGATTTGTGACACTGCCTCCTGGTGAACTAATAATTAAACATATGATTAAAAGAATATTAAAAACGGATCAAAAGGTTTCAGCAGGTTGTCAGTTCACAACACAACACAACATCCCAGTAATTGTTCTATTAGGATCAGTATCGAGATACATTTAGGCATTTGTCAAGACATTTTTGTGATGAATCAATGACAGATGAATTGATTATCAAACAGTAACCTATGCTCTAAGTAAATATACAGTACGTAATCCCAAAAGTTGAATCATTGACTGGTTAAAGACATTTACCCTCAGAACTTCACTGACACTGAAGGTGAGGTCTTTAATTTGCTCATTTAGTCAGATCAGTGCAAATCCGAAGATATTCATTCAATCAATCGACCACCACTTAAAGTAGATAATGAATCGTTTTCTATTAGTTAAAGGAATCAACCAGATCAGTTGGGGTCCCATGTCTTCTCACACAGAAGAATGAACCAGATCAAATGTGGGCAGATCTAACGTCATCATCTCAGTTTAATGAAAACTATGACTGTTAGACTTAATGGAGCAGTGACTCATACATGGAGGCTGTTGCATTCCTCAGAGAGTTCTATTAAAGTTGGACGTGTGCCACCTGATACACCTTTAAAGAAAATCTACCCAGCCGCGTACAACTTCAGCTAAAAAACTTTCTTTTATTCTAAGCAAAGTCACAACACCTCCAGCTATGCAACAAGAAGAAAAGACACAACTGCACAAAAGACAAAGAGCTGTTAGCTGCTCAGCATGCACAACTGTAAACCTTCATCTGCTGGAAATAGAAGACAAAGCCAAAAGAAGAAGAGCACCAAAGACACTTCTTTTCAAAAGTAGAGAGTTAAAAACCTGAGGGAGAGTGAGGCAGATGACCCGGCTGTCCAGTTGGCGTTGTGCGTTCGCGTGTGTGTGCGTTTGTGTGCGTGTGTGCAGAGTGTGTCTGTTGGCCGGCTGGAAATGCTACAAGCTGTCCCAGATGTGAGAGCCTTGAGAAGGGAATCAGAGCTGCATGAAGCAACTAGCCCATCCCCTACAACACGGAGAGGGAAGGAAACAAGAGGGGAGTGAACGGGGGTGAGGGGCGGGGAAGGAGAGAAAATCAGAAACAGAGACAGTCAGTGAGGGAAAAGAGGGAAAATAACTCCAGGAAATTAGTAAAAAAGGTAAAAGGGAGAGAAAGCGAAACAGAGGGCAACAAAGAAGCACACAGTAACTGAAGCAGGTCAAACGCTTATCCTCTGATAAAACTGACATGACTGGAGTGATATCAGATGTTCATTTATGGGACTGGAACAAAGGAATACCTTCTTTACTTCTACTAAAAAAGGACAATGGATGCCAGGGGGGAAAAAAGGCTGAAGAGTATTCATA
Organism: Solea senegalensis; assembly: GCF_019176455.1. NCBI lineage: Eukaryota > Metazoa > Chordata > Actinopteri > Pleuronectiformes > Soleidae > Solea > Solea senegalensis. The sequence goes on from NC_058031.1 coordinate 14,797,354, forward strand.
TGTTAATCTAATTTTGACAAATCGATGGTCTCTAAAAGCACACGACGCAAGTAGTCACAAAATTGAATGTACTTTAAATACAAACAAAAGTCAAATTAATTCATACAATAAGACCAAAAAGGAACAAATGACTCCGCTTTGGCTTCCCGTCTGCCAAAGAATTCATTTTAAAATTTTATTCTATTCTAAAAATGCTGTTAGTTTATGAAGCACTAAATGGTTCAGGACTAAATTACATTCCTGACCGGTTGGCTCACTCCAGACCACTGAGGTCATCTGGGTCAGGGTTTGCTCTGCGTCCCCAGAAGCAGGACTTAACGTGAGGAAGCTGCCTTCTGCTTTTATGTCCCAAATATCTGGAAGAGTGCTGCTCTGCGAAATCAAGTCATTCTTTTAAGATCTAACCTGAAAACCGACCCGTTTGCCACTGCATTTAAATAAAAATAAAAACCATCATCACTGCTGCACCTCAGCCGTAACTGCAACGTTTAGTTTCTTTAAATTTCTTTTACCTCTCTTTGTTTTATTATGCCTTTTATATATTCAATGCTACTGCTATATTTCTATTTTATTGTAAAGCACTTTGAAATGTGCTATATAAATATCTGTCAGCTCCACACGACTATCCTCTCAATATAACCGTATTCCTGCGCTGCACACAGGAAGTGTTTTGTTTTAGGTCGAGACAGACGGAGGTCTGCAACTGCAACATTGTGCTAGTAAAGCAAAATGTGGTGTGAATGAATATGTGAATTCTACTGTTTGTTTGTCTGCTTGTTCAACGGTTTCATGGGATAAATGCTTTTTGTCCCCGCCCGCCCCTGCACTGCTGGTGTTTACACATAAACGCTCCCTCAGTCAGGTCTACAATTGCTTGACAGAGCCTGTTTTCAGGTAAAGGACACAGCATAATTATAGTAATAATCTTGCATCTTTATGTTTATGAAGACCGAACAGGTAGAATAACAATGTTCACACAAACTCAGAATTGGATCACATACTGTACGACAAACACACTGGGAGATTGTCGTCCTTTCACTCTTCAGTTTCTCTTGTTGCATTTTCTCATTCTGAAATAATCCAGAGATAAGACTATGTGGCTGCAAAGAGAATCTGAAAAGTCTCTGCAGCGACTTCTGCTGACATTTGCATTGATCTCTACAGCCCATGTGGAGAATTACACATCCAATCATTAAAAAAAAGAAAAAGAAAAGAAGGGTCTTACCCCCCCCCAGGCTGCACCTTGTGTGTAGACCCTGCTCGTTAAATAATCCCACCCTCAGATAACAACAATATAGCTTCTCCAGCCTGTGGATCAACAGGTGTGGCAGGGAAAACTAGCAGCTGTTTGTGTGTCACAGTGTCACACACTTTCCAAGTGGAACGACTGATTACATGTACTTTTTTTTTTTTAACCTAGATTTCTCTCTTTAACATTAAAAACAAGTTGCAGTCGTATAAGAAAGCAATATTAAAGTATTGATTCCATGTGAATGATTAAAATCCACCAACACAGTAAATTGTTATGGAGTTTACTTTGACACGAGTCAGGACTTAGGTTCAAAAAAAGATCAGTTGATTAGCATTTATTTTTACCTTCTTTGATAATTAGGCATCATCATAATCATCTGACTGAACGTCACATATAGAAGTGTTTTATTGTTGTTGTTTTTTTAAACTTTAGATGACATTTTTTGTCCATGAAACCACATCACACAGAGCTCAAATCAAGCTTAAATCATGACACGTACCATTTTCTTCTTCTCTGCATTCCCCTCTTCTGCTGCCATCTGATACCTGAGGACAGGGACACGTCGTGGGACAGACGGTAAATGAGAGGACAGTGATGGAAAATAATGTCAGTGAGTATGAACACACACACACACACACACGTGCAGGAAAACCATCAGATGATTTCATGCCTGACAGTAAATCTGGGCGGAAAACCTTCAGCCCACACAGTGGATTTAATGTGTTGTCCATTTCTGCTTCAAAACTCAAACACAAGCTGGATCGTTTTAAAACTTCTTCTTTTTTACTTTTATAACGTTTATTTATCAAAAACAAAACAGCAGATTAAAATGTCCAGTATGTGATATTTAGGAGGGCTTATTGACAGAGTCTGGCTACCTTCAAGAATGTTTGTTTGAGAGTTTAATTTAAAATAAAAATGGTTTTCATAGCCTTAAAATAAGTATTTTATATGTATTTTAGGCAAGGACTTTGTTTTAGACACAACAGAATCACCACACTATTTAAAGAGGTTAATCAATCATATGTGGTTGTCTAGCGTCATGACGATGACCAGTGAATGCTAGTTTGGCATTTTAGATTTGATTTACACTGGTTGACTGATTGTGTTTTATATTTTATCTGCTTTAAATAGTATACTCCTCACCCACAGACACAGAGCAGCATTATCTCCTAGTGGTCAGAGGGCGTAAGTCCAGACAGGACATGAAATAACACTCACAACTAAGTAACTTGATACGCTGTGTTTAGCGGGTAAAGGTGGAAGCCCAGGGGTGGAGGTGGTGTTGGTTTGCTTCCATCTTGAATTTAACACAGTTTTATTCTGTGACACAGAGATTGTGGAGTAACAGGTTGGTTGGCTGATGGTGTGATTAACCACACTTTTACATAAAAGAAGAGACCTACAGCTGAGAGGTGAGGAAGTGTTGCAAGGCCCGTGACCTCATTTCTTATCAGGAGAAGAGGAGAAAACTGGGTGAGGTGCCACATGAGAAAAGGGAGACAGTGATCTGCTGAGTGGCTGCTGGTAAATTATTAAAGCCCTGCTCAGAAGCAGACAGAGGCAGAGGGAGCGACGTGGTGAGGAGCGACTTACTTGGAGAAACGCTCTGCGATGGCGTTGTTTCTACCGCGGGCCGAGACGATGGACAGCTCCTTGGCGGTGACCCTCAGTGACTGGGACGCCCACTGCCTGCGGCTGAATGGAGCGATGGAGGTCATGTTTGCCGTCTGTCTGAGCGATCAATCTGCCCCGTCAGCTTCCCACAAACGTGACTTTGAGAGGACACACACACACACACAAAAGGGGATGACATTTATTCAAATAAAAACAAAAATAAGGCAAATAAGCACATGTGCTGCTGCTGCTGCTGCTGCTGTAGCTTCTCCTTTGCAGTGTTGCAGCTTTAACTCGGGCTGAAGCTAAAACACATTTCCTGTGCATTAAAAATGTTTATGACACCCCCTCTATCCCAACGCTAAGTTAAAGTGACACTTGGCCCTTTGTGTGTAGTTAAATGGGCTTTAGACCCAAAAAGGTGTCCGTTCGGCTTCTACGTCGGAAGAAAACCTTGTGCACAAATCAATACATTTTAACCAGACAACGCATTACACCGGCGGCACAAAGTGGCCCCAGTGTGTGAGTCAGAAAGTCAATAGAGCTCGTCACACAGCCATTGACCATCTGCTCCCTGTGTGACTCTACTCTAACTGAGCCTGAGGGCGACAAACGGCAGACATGACAACTCATTCCCCAACTGCATCACAAAAACACTGCTTTGTACACTTTCACAACACACAAACTGGTTTACGCAGCTGTTCTTCTTAGGACTCTGCATTGACTTCCATTTATTTGGACATTTGGACAGCCTAAACAAACCCTGGCCTCAACTATAACCAGTTAAGGCCACACCCTAGCCATAACCTAACCACAATTCAAACTAAACCAGTTCCTCAGTAATGAGTTTCTCCTCATAGGACCAGGTTACTGGTACTGACTAGGTCACACAAGTACACAGACACATGTCTCCACACGCCTGTCTCTTCTGCAACTCCTCAGTCTCGAGGCCATTGGCGCGATGACACACACAGCCGCACCGTGCGTGAGCTAATAAAAATACAACTGTCATCAGTGAGTTACACACGGTACAGATGAATTAAAGACGGCTGATGATGATGATGACGATGACGCCGCAGCCTCCAGGAGATCAGCTCACACTCATCTCAACGTCATCTACAGGTGGTGCAACAACTTCCTGCTCATCTTTGTGTTCCTGACACCCGAGATACGCCATGGCAAATTATAATTTGATTCAAAAGATTACACCTGCTAGTCAACAAAGACACTGTAGATGAACCAGTGAACCAAGTCATCGCTGAGACCACAAAGCATCACAAAACGGTACATACGACTATTTCAGTCAGTTCTGTTTAATCAGTTTAACACAGACATTTTAAACGCACAAGATTTTGCAGAATGTTGCCTAATTAATTGAGGATTGGCTCATGAAATCAACTAATGATTTGGTTCCACCTAATTTTTTTTTTTTTAAATGATCACATATTTGGTATAAAATATTACAATAAAAAACCCAAACAGTATTGTCCCAGCATGTCGTCATGTACAATGACATCAAGTACAGAAACAGAAAATACAATTTCACCATTTCAATCCGACATCCCTGTTCTCAGTATCCCGGCTTTTTTCCTGTGGCATATACAAGGATGACAGTGACTGTGTTCACACAAAGAGTCACCTCTGTAACACAGTTTAGATTCCAAACAAAGCAGCATGTAAAACTGATGCAGTCCATGCAAAGCTTACTCTTCCAGAGTGGCATCAAAGTTAACAAAGGAAGAAAAGAGACAGAAATTCAGGAACAGTCAAACAACCTGAGACACAGCCTGAGGGTAGAAAAAAAGAGAGCTCTGCATGCTTCATTTTAGATATTACAGGATCAAAGGAACACAAAGGTTCTCTGTATCAAAGCTCAAAGAAACACAAAGCACAGAAGCTTCATGTTTCAAACATTTCCTTCAAGTGGAGAAACACCACCTACCTGTAACTGACTCAGCTGATTTACTCTGTGGCTCTGGTCTGCTTTAGAACTTTACTACTTGCATATTTCCCCATCTGCTTCCACCAGTGCTTTTGTGTGGCCAGGGAAGTGGGAGGAGCCACAGTGCTCCCATTTAACTCCTCTCTCAGCCAGTAATGAAGCAGCATTCACCTCCACCTGGCAGGTACACGCTCTAACCCTTCCTGTCCAATCAGCAGCACCGCTGGACTCAATGTGACTGAAACTGACCTGAAGGCATGTGGAAAGCCTCGTGCTAAACAACATAGCAGACAGGGAAGAGGGTGGGGGGTGAGAAGAGGGAGCACAATGGGGGAGGGGGGAATCCCACGCTGGATTCCTGGAAGCTGAGTGAACTGCAGGCTCCTGGCTGCCCATTTTTCTCACAAGGTCAAGGGTTTTGAGGATGTGACTCACAATCCTTACACAGGCAGGAGGGGAGGTTTGGGACAAGAAGGGGAGGACGTGTTGCTTAAATATGTTTTTTTTTTGCCAAGAATGCAGAGAAATGACTCAATATCCTCATTTCTTAAAATGAGAAGTTGCCAGAGGTGGAAAGAGTACTGAAATAATCTACTCAAGTAAAAGCACTGGTCTAAAAATGTGCTCAAGTGTAAGTAAAATGTAGCTTGTTTAAAAAGTACTCAGTTAGTAAAAGTCACTTAGTTACTTTTTTTTAACAAGGTTGGGGTTCTTGTGTTGTGCAAAAAGGACAAGCGGACACAAATCACATGTTTTAATTAAAGGAAAAAAAATATGTAAAAACATAATGTGTCAGTCAAAATGGGTAATAATTAAGGTCACAAAGGGACCTTAATTATTGCCAATTCACCTGTCCTCCTCGTTCACCTGTCCTCTGTCCACATTATTCACCTGTCCTCATCATTTATTCACCTGTCCTCATCATTCATTCACCTGTCCTCTGTCCTCATCATTCACCCGTCCTCTGTCCTTATCGTTCACCTGTCCTCTGTCCTCATTATTCACCTGTCCTCTGTTCTCATGGTTCACCTGTCCTCTGTCCTCATCATTCACTGCCAAAGTTCCTTTTTTTTTACTCAGTAACAACACATAGCGAAGTATAATACTTCCAAAAAAAACCATACTTGAGTAAATATAAAATTACAAATTTTAGTACACAAAAAACCTACTCAATTACAGTAATGTGAGTAAATGTATTTTGTTACTTTCCACCTCTGGAACTTACATGTTTTCATAGTGTCCATAGTTTGGTCCATTTACAGTCCTCTAGTACTCTTCTTCACTATCACTATAATATTAATGATTATGTTTAGAACTGTTAAGAAGTTTAACTCATTGATTATCAGTTAACTGACAGAAAATTAAATAAGAAACTTTGATGATCTATGAACCATCATTGTTCAAGATTCAAAATTGCTTTATTTGTCCTAAAGGAAATTAGTCTTGGACACAAAGGCTGCCGCATAATGTACGACCAAACACACACACAATACACAACATAGACTAATACAATTTAGTGATTTACTGTCTTTTATTGTTTAAACTTTTGTGTTTGTCTGTGTACTTTTTGTAAGTGCTTCATAAATACAGCTGGATTAGATTGGATTGGATGAGAAACACTGTTTAGGAGCGGGACATCAGCAACTAAAGCCCATGAAAAGCAGCAGACAAAGTATGTATGGATGGGTGTTAATTGATCAAAGTTGTCGTCTGCTTTGTACCATGTTGGATTTAATACATCAAGAGCTTCTGTGATGATTAGTTTCAATTCAATTTCTGTGGTGGGACTAAAGATTTTTTAGATCCACCAGTGTCACATCTTTCAACACTGAGCCAGTCTAATCCCAAACACATGATGGCTGCCAAGAGGAACTGGCCTCATCTCATCTTAGAAATTCCCAGTAAATACATCTGGGATTCCTGAGTATTTCACAGTGAAGGTTGAGGTGAGTTTCATTTTCACTCTCAGTATTTGTACTCAGAACTTTAAATGAAGTCACTTTTTCTTTTCACTTAGATGGGAGTTTCCCATATCAAGTCTCACTTTCAAGATATCTGTCCTGTACAGGTCCAATGATTAGTCCACTGATCAGTTAGTTAAAAGGCACAAAATGTAATTGATGTCTAAGATGATAATCTGTGAGAAATAGACAGATTTTCTCTGTTTTATAAGTAAACAAATGACACTAGGTCAAGGTCAAAGTGTTTGGTCAGTGCAAGGTCAAAGGACGCAATGATATGCAATAAGAAAAGTCACCAAATGAGTAAAAACCCAGCAAATGTATAAATAAAACATAAAAAATAAAACAGAAGCAACAAGAACTGTGCCCAATAAAATAAGAATAATAAGAAATATAAAAAACAAATAAATAAAAGCTCAAAACATAAAATATTTCAGTAATCCAAGCGTGACGTGATGAACATATGAACTAGGTTTAATCTTGCCGGGCGACTAAAAGAGGCGAGAGGACCAAGAACAGTGTCAACACCATTTAAAAGATCTGGTTTACCAAATAAAATGATTTCAATGAAACAAAACAATGTTTGAAGGATTTAGGTAAAAAGAATACTTTGTAGAGTCAAATCTGAGTCCTACAAAGTCCGACAGTGGGTCGCGGCCCACTGTTTGAGAAGCTCTGTTGTAAGGTAAAATATCGATGATATATATCGTTGTCCTTCCTTGTGCAGTATGATAATTGATACACCAGGGCATGTGTCGATATTTTCATTGACAAATAAATGAAGGCGCTTTAAACAGTCCGTGCCAGTTTCATTCACTGGGCGTCACTACTTCATGACTCCTTATGGTGGTGGAACTTAGGTGGAACTTACCTGGCTGAGGGTAAGAGGGTAATGGCAGAGAAAGCTACTTTAAAAGATGTTCCATCCACGTTCAATACATAGACTTTATGCACTGCATTCTCTATGTTGTGAATAAATAGAGAAATCCTGCACCTTTAATTTTCACAGACATTTTGTTGTCTTCAGTTAGACAGATATCGTGATCAATCGCGACATGATTCTCTTGCAATATATTGATTCTGACAGAATCATCATATGGTGATATTATTGGTATCGTGGACCATGTATCGCGTATCGTATCCTAAGTTACCCCGCGATTCTCACCCTTGCTCTAAGATGTCTTTGAAAATGAGTAACATTAAAGTAACCAACCAACATTGCGACACCTGGCCCATTCAGAATGACGACAACATTAACAAATCTGACCTGGTGCTGTAATAATTCTCTGTCGTAGACAGACAGTGAGATACAGCTCAGCTGAACAGTGACTCATCGTCTTGTGTCTAAAAGACACTGACAGGTGAAGTAAATCCTGTTCACACACGTTTCCCTCAGAGAAAGTCTCTCTTCACGTCTGTCCAATTGTACTTTGTGGATATTTCGTAATGACTCACCCTGTGCTGGAACACTTACTCTGAGGCAGAGCAACCATTTATATTTATATATTTAATTACTGCAACATGTAAAAGAATAACAGCGTGTCCTTCTTCCAGGTGGACGTAATACAGCTCAAGAGTGTTCTGCCAATCACACGATTACATTCATTATTATTGGATAGACAACTAAAATCTAAATTATTTACTAAATCACCACAAATTGTTGTACGCTTATTTACATGATACATAAAATCCCAAAATAAGCACAAGTACAGTTGTGAAAACAATCAAATTACAAATAATTCAGACCTTCATGCCTTTCCTACACATTATACATTGGTCCAGCAGGTGGCGGTGTGGCTATAAAATTCAAGAGTGTACATGCCCCCTGAGCTTCTAATTTTCAAAATAAAAGCTTGCGTCTGTAACCTCTGGTCTCCTCCTCTCTTGTGCTCCGCACTGCTGCTTATCTTGTGTATGTGGCAGTGTACACACACACACACTCAAACTTGTTATTATACCATAGTGAGGACACACCATAGACAGTTAATTCCCTCGTCCCTTACAAACCGTATGCACAGAGAAGGACCTAACCCTAGGGCCTAACCCTAAAACCAGATCTAACCCTGAAAAGTCCTATAAATTGTGAAGACCAGACAGAATGTCCCCAAAAGAATATAAACATTAAATTGGACTTGTAAATAGTGTATAACAGTGGCTCTTTAACGTTTTATACCAAATCCAATGTGAGATGAATGCTCCAGGTTGTATTTAGTGTAAAAAGCCAATAAATACAAATGCGTCACCTTTCACAGTCCTGACCTGTAGCCTTTACCTGAGGTCTTGAAGGAAGGTAGAATTGTTATGTCGTTAGAGGCCAAACAGGCTCCAGGCTGCAGACTTTATGTTGTGTGATGTTTACATTCTGCCACTAGATGGCAGACAATAACAATACACATTATCTATCTGTCTATCTGTCTATCTGTCTATCTATCTGTCTATATTGTCAGATCAGACAATGTGCCTGTTCTGCCTGTGTGTGTGTGCATGTGTGTGTATGTGACGTGTTTCCACATACCTGGCAACCTAACCTCATACTTGTCCAACAGCAGCTATATTTAGTCTGGTTCACACAGATGCAGACATGAGGAAGTACAGGAACATTTTCACAGGCCTGATGGACTGGCAGCTGAAGTTCTTATTAAAGCTGATGATCTGAAACTTTACTTTGTCGTTGAATATAACGGTGGGTTCAAATATTATTTCTATTTGTGGCCCTTCACTTGCTTCATCTTCGTTAATGTGCTGTAGTGCTTTTATGTTGTTCTTGTCTCACTCATGTACACAAAACATAGATATAATATATTTTGCCACAAAGGTTTTCTTAGAAATAGTGTCTCGTCTCGTGAGCAGAGCTGAGTGTCTCCTCCCAAACCCATAACTTACTTACAAAAGTGTCTTTCAATCTGTTTTCATTTATTTGCTCTCTATATGACACCAGTTGGATTTGACTGTCGTTGTCTCACCTTTTGCCAAAGCATTTCCACATGTATTGCTTTTTGAAGGAGTTCACTTTGAGTATCACAAATTCATTGTTTTTCCCCCAACATTTTTCTATAGAAATGAAATGCTGGTATAAGGGGAGAGGTCAGTGGACAGACAGGAGCACAAGGCAAAATGGGACTGGACACAACAGAAAATATGGCAGTATACAGGTGGACATGGATCTGTCGGAGAGGAGAGCAGGTGTGCAGGGCGATCAGGTGAGTGGAAGAAGTAAACAGTGCTGTGAAGTGGCAAAGGCAGACTGACTGAATGAATAAATTATGGTTCCACCTCCACTGAAATTTCAGCTCTATTCATTGTAATTTGTCACTTTTCTCACAAGGAGAATGGAGTTCTATCATTAAAACCATGATCTAATGCAGGAGTGTCAAACTCATGTGACCACATACAGCACTATTTGATCTCAAGTGGACCAGACCAGTCAAATAAAAGCATAACCTATGAACAACAAAATGTTTCCCGTTTTTTTTCACAAAAAAACCCCCAAAAACAAATATTGTAAATGAAAGCTAAATTGCCAATATGTCATCATGTATGTCAACTAATCCAATAAATGGCACTAAACAAGAGCCAATAGCACCACTTAAAAGGGAAATGGGAAAGGAAAATTGCCAAGAAGCATTGTTACAGCAAATAAACAACACAAATATCCTTACTTTTTCTGCAAGGTTTATTTTTAGACCAAGATTCATAAGATTGAACTCAAGAATGTGACTCTCTCTGATAAATAAATGGAAATAAAATACAAGACAGGCAAATTTTAACACGTGATGCCGAACAATATCAGTGAAAGTCTGTTGAATTCACAATTTGAATGCAGTTTCCTGTGTCCATGTGGAGGCAGGAGAGGAAAAGTGTGGTTTGAGGTGGGGGCAGATGTGCCTCTTACTCTGGTATGTGTGCTGCTGCAGAACACATCTGATGCTTGTTTAACCCCACACCCCCTCCACCACACTTCTACCCCGTGCTGTTATATTTCATACCCAGGCCTGTGGTATGACAAAAACAACACGAGGAACCCGACCCTCCATTCTGCAGATTCGATTTGTAGTTCGTGTGAGTGAGAAAAAACTGGGGACTGGGGATTTTTTTATTAGACAAATTTAAAAGATCCGTATAAAAAAAATGTTAGATATGCATTTTTAATTAATTAATTGAAATCTCTTACAAACACTTGTAGTTGTTTTGCATGAACTTCCCAGGAAACTAATATATTCTGATGTTTTTTTGTAATGAAAAAAAAAAAGAGGAGCAGAGCAACTGGACACTAAACTAAACAACTGAACTAACACACTTTTTGAATCCAGATTTTTCCACATACAGTATCCCAAACGTGGTGAGTTCATCTCTGAGAATAACATTTTACAGTTTGTTATTGTTAAACTGTAAGTGAGCTGAAAAGGAAATGACCCAGTTGGATCTGAACGTTACGTAAAATACATGGTGCCACATGAAAGTACTTAAGTGAGAAGAGTCTGTGTGTTTGTTTGTGTGTGTGTGTACACTTGTATTTGTTGCCTCTTCGTGACCTTTTCTAACATAAACAATGACGTTGTCAGGACCAGTATAGTCATCATGGAGACCAATGCCTTGCCCAAATGAGGCAGAACCTCATTTCTGAGGAACTGGTGAAATTTAGGGCTATTATTTGAATCGTGGTTAGGTTAATGTTAGGGATAACACTGTATGGGCTGTCCAAATGAATGGGAGTCAAAGCAGTGTCCTAAGAAGAATAGCTGTACAAACCACTGTGTATGTGTGTGTCTGTGTGTGTGTGGGAGCTCCACCTCTGCTCCAATTGGAAGAAAGGGATGGGTGGAATCTGCACATGGATTTTATTTTAGGTCCACAAATCAGCTTCAGATTCCTGGCCCCATTTTGTGAACAAGTGTGAGTTACAAGGGCATAAAATGTCATGTGTGACAAGTTTTTGTCCAACGGCTGTTTTGTCTGTTTGGTTCACACAGATGTAAGAAAACAATGTTTTCCGTGTGGGTTGTGTATGTGTGTGTGTGTGCATGTGAGAGCTCCACCTCTGCTCAAATTAGCAGAAAAGAACATGGGTGGTTCTGTGCACATGGCTTTGGTTTGTTCACATCAGCCTCAGGTACTCGGACCCTTTTGTGAACAGCAGCATGGTGCTCATCTGTTGCGGATCAAGCTCTTTATTCATCTGTTGGGTTTCACTCGCTGGCGAGAACACGGACTCTTGATGCAGCACCAACACTGATTGTTACTTAATGAATCTAAACATGCAACACTCACTTTACAGCTGCTGATCGTCGTCATCTTCACATTTGTGAAGTGTGGTCAATTCTAACCACGGCCTTATCAGTCTGTGACCATCAGTAGACATGTGGTCAGCTTGAGGATCGGATCAAACACTTGAACGCTATATGACTCTCCCTGTTCCACGTCCAAGTCTCTGAGTCACGTCTTTTGACTCAGCAACTCTGCAGAGCAAAGGCCAGAAATTCTGCACATCTCCCAAATCCCTCCACATCTTTATCAAAACAGTGAGCATCCCACACTGAGCCCCTGTCATAGATGATTAACTGACATATTTAAACTTTAGGTCATTTAATTAGTGCGTGATGCAGAGGCTGCGTCTTCGGGAAAACCAGCATTAGGGAAAAACAGAGGAATGCAGCATTGACTGTTATGTGTTGTACGTGTGATCCCATGCGTTGTTTGGTGAAGTGGTGAATGTGATGGTCTCAGGTGTACAAGTAGAGTTTTTGGCATTTGGAGACACTGGAGTCTCTATCTTCTTGCTGTCAGTCTCCATCGAGGCATGCAAGGCATGTTTCACACTGTATTATTAATGTGCTGGCCAGTCTGTGGCCAGTCTGTTTTATGGCTAAAAATGTTCCGATTTGGGGAGGATATGGCTATTCTCTATGGGTGCAGTGTGGTCGTCTCAAAGCATGCCGTCTGATTCTGGTTCAGTTGTTTGTGTTTGCTGGTACTTGGGAGAACTGTAAACATTTCATTGCACCGTTGACCCTGTGTTTTACTGTGTACATGACAATACGTTTCTTGAATCTTGAATCAGGTCTCCGGTGAGATGTGCTGGAAAAACAAGGTCACGTTTAGCCGATGTCTTGAGGGGCAGTAAGATTTATCCACTTTTAGGCAGTCCATGTTATTAACCAGTTCCCAATTCAAGTTTGAGAGAAGATTTTCCTGAGGAATAAAGTGGAAGGACATTCAATTTAAACCACTCTGGTAATCTATAGCTATGATAATCCACTATTTCATTCTAATGATGTGAAGCTGGAGGACTTGCAGGAAGAGACATTTGCTATCGATGGAGAGAAAGAATGTGACAGCCAACAAGACTGTACTGTAAAATAACTCTATCATCCATCCATCCATCCATCCATCCATCCATCCATCTTCTTGAATGAACAAGGGTCTCTGGGGTCGCTGGTGCCGTGACACAAGGTGAAAGACGGGGTACACCCTGGACAGGTCGCCAGTCCATCACAGGGACACATAAAGACAAACAACCATTCACTCTCACATTCAAACCTACGGTCAATTTAGAGTGTCCAGTTTGCCTAACCTGGCAATTTGGACCGTGGGCGGAAACCGGAGAACCTGGAGAAAACCCACACACACACAAGGAGAAAACCACGAAAGTTGACGTGTTTCTCATGGAAATCAACATTAACATGTCCAATAAAAACAGTGAATATGATTGAGGCCTCACAAATAATTAGGATTTTATCGACAAAAAAATATCAGTATCTCTGTGAAGGTCCAGAGTGTAACGTTTAAGAGGATTAAATACAGTATATTGTCCTTAAGTATGTTTGCAATTGTTTGGTTGTTGTTTGGTTGTTGTTTGAATAGAAGCCTGTGTGGACAAACCAGCCAGAGTAACAAGATCCTCTCTGGTGTGTGAAGGCCACTGTAGTTTTCTGATGACCTTGTGAAATGGAGGGGTGCAGTGTTTGTTACAATCTGCAATTAACACTATCTCCTTACAGCTATCAATTGGTTGTGGTGTTCAGTGGCAGTTAGCATCTGATGAATGACTTCTTTCTACGTCTTCTATGTTTTACAGCCGCTGGCAACCACAGGTCTACTGCCAGGATTTCCTGAGCTGTTCATTTTTGCGTTGGCAGGTAACTTTGCAATCTTTGACCTGCAGTAAACATGTACCAATATGTCCATGTTTATAGATAACAGAGACAGCGATCTATAAACATGGTCTATGAAGAATTGAGAAGACATTTGATATTTGGACAGTGGAAATTAAATCTCTAAATGTGCTCATTACTATTTGTATGCAATTATCGTGGGCTTGTTCAACTGCTGATCACTCATTTTTGTGTGTGCATAAATTACTTATTTATTCAATTATGCATTAGTTAGTGTTATAGGCTTTAGTTTTGTAAGTGAAAACCTGGAATGATGTGACTGAAAGTTGGTCTTATATTTTGCAAACATGTGTTTGTGATGCTCAATCGTGTCTTTAATACACCTGGTGTAAATGACACATCTCACACTAAATATTTGACACTTATCACACCTTATAGTCATTATAGCTTTGCTACACTTGACCTTTGCTTAGTGCTGTATTTGGGAAGCACTTTGACATACATTTTGCAAAAATGTCTGAAATGTAAATACTCATTCAACGTTCTCTTTTCTTTCTTTATCTGCTCACATTGTGAAGAGCTCCAGAACGCTTGTGCTTGAACTTGGTTAAATGTAGGCAGATGTAAGTGGGACAAAGGTAAGAGGGTCTGTGAAACCAGACACTGACATCTGAAGGACAAAGAGTTCTGTAGCAGTGTGGGCAAGGCAAACAGATCGATACTGAAGGTTGAACCAGTTTCTGACCTAAAAAACAGACTATGGACATCACCAATTACTGCTCACTTTTAACCCACATGACATAAAAGCAAAAATACAAATTGTGTGTTACCAAATCTATCATTTCATTTCCAGCCCAGCATTGAAAATCATTTGGAATTTTTTCACATTACTCAGAGATGTCAAACTGGCGGCGGCTTATTTGGTGTTTTAATTACAGTTGTCACCATTATTATTTACTTAATTTGTTAATCTGTTTTTGATATGTATAGATTTATTTTAATTTTTTTTAATTTAATTTAATTTTATTGTGAAGTATAGACTTTGACTTTGAGATTCTGTGAGATATCAGCATGAATATTTTCATTGTGATATCATGATGGGATAATGTGTTATAATTCTAAACTCATATAGAACCGTTGCTTTTTTCCCCTTCTTGACCAGACTAGACGCTCATTGGCCCCCAGGTCATTTGAGTCTGACACCCCTGATATATATAACTCCTTGTGCCTTGTCATATTTTGTGTTTTTTGGTCATAGAGAGGTGACATTCAGCTTTTCACCTTTAGGCAACAGAAAAACACCACATAACGTTGTGCTGACAGGGTGTGGATGTGAATGCATGAACTTTATAATTATAGGACCAAACCGGTACTTGTATGATGATACACATGTTAAACAATATAAGCTTATATTATATGCCATTATGTAAACTGCTGTGTTACGTCAACTTCTCTTTTAATTACCACTTGGGAAAGAGGACATTAAGTTTTGAAAGTGGAATTGTTTTTCCACTCCTTCTTGATATAACTCCAGCTTCAACTTAGTTTCCACTTGACTGTTTCATAATGTGGCAAAATGTTCAGTGGGTGAGAGGTTTGGTTAGCAAGCGAGCCAATCCTGTACAAGTTACCCATGATGCAATGGGCACTAACACACCCTTATTCTATCATTCCATTACTCTTAGAACTACGCACTGGTAATGAATCCTCTTCAGTCTGGAGGACACAGCGTCTCTATTTTCCACTTGACTATATGCATGGTCACTTTCTGGTTTTCAGTAGGCCAGCTTGCTTATTTCCAGGAAGCTGTCAGCCAAAGATGCAGAGATGTTCTCCAGTCAGTACGTTTACATGCACAAGCCGTAATCTGATTAAGACAGGCAACTGGACAACTTTCTGAGTCTGATGCGGCGCAAAACAACTTATTTATTGGCCGTGTATGTCTGACTCTGTGGTCTTGTGATCAAATTCATGACTATGAAGATTAAATAGTACTCTTGTGAAGAGAGAGCACAGATCATCACATAACGTCTGTTTTCACTCACAGCACATATTACCCAACACCCAAAATCTCCAGCTAAACTCTCCCCTAAAAAAAATCTGTCTCACATTACCAATTTTCCCATAGTTCCCACCTCCTTGATTCCTTGTTTTTCGCTTTAAAAACTCCGCCCAGATCTTGCTTTTTCTTTTCCCCCTTTTATCTGCTGGCTGCAGTAAGGTCTGGAGTGAAGCAGCAAAACAGGAGTGTGTGTGTCCCATACTGTTTATTGTTTTAGTAAACCCAGTAACTAAACAGTTTGGCCTTCCTGCCTGGTGCAGAGGCAAAGGGCAGACGCATATTGTGGAGAATATCTGTTGCCTGTGGGGAGAGACTCCAACAGCTGAGAGGAGATTCTCTGAGCTAAACCCTGGACACATTGATAGTTTTTTTTAGCTGAATGCAGGATATGAAGCTATTTCAAATGTCTGATAGACACACATAAAAACATTCTCTACCTCCCTCATCCAAACATGTAGTCCTCTTTCCTCCTCCTCAAATCCACATCACTGTGTCAGAGGCATAATCACAGACAGACTCAGCGGGAAACATTTAATTTAAAATTCTGTTGGCTGCAGCATTTAAACAAAAGCACATAGTAGAGGTCGAGTTGGCCAGATAATTTTCCAAGAGTCCATCTTTTTTCTGTCAGTACTGGTGGTCCAAGCACGCTGCCGAACCGAGATCTAAGCATATTTACGTGTTAGATGGTTACGTGAATCATGTGATGTATTGGAGGAAGATGGAATGTTAATTAAATGAACTTTGTTTCATTTAGCTTGACACTGTCTTGTATAATTTGAGAGTGTGACGCATTTGGAACAACTTCAGATAAAAATAACACCCAAGCCCAGATTCACTTGACAGAGAAAGACATTTTTCACATTAAAAAAAAGATATTGTGAAAATGAGCACAGATGGGTGTACAAACTCCAGACTGGAGCCCAGATCAAAAGCAGCAGGGGACATGAAGCCCTGCTTCATGAGTGCAATAATTAAATGCCAAGCTATATATATCCTGACGTGAAGCATTCTGCTATTAGCACTGTAAATGATTGTAAGTATTGATTTTTGCTTTGTTTTCCTCAGTGATGAGGGGAGTGAAGGTAACTGTCAACATGTGTGTTCTTTGTTCTGTCCATCTAAACTGATCAGGAATTCAATAAACGAACAAAGACATGACAACTAAACAAGTTAAGTATCTAAAAGAAGAGGTTAATAGTCACACCCTAGTTTTGGCAAGGAAGTTTCTCAATATAGACTCTATTCCAGAGAACTGTTGATTTCATTGCAGTTACACAGAATAATTAACAGACCTTCAAATATTTGTATTTGTATGTTATGTTAAGTATTATCGTAGACACAACATTGGTACTAAACAACAGTGTTTAGTAATATTGTGTATATAATGTATAATATGCATAATGCTGAATGTTTTACGTGTAGAGTTGGGCTGTGCCAACCTGCCACAGTCCTGATAAGCTAAGTCCCCCCATGCTATTGTTAATTTAAGTAAAATCAGTGAGTTTGTTCTCCATATTATTATTATTATTGTTGTTGTTGTTCATAGCGTATTACACTGCGCGTACCTCTCTACTACTCCCCACGCACGTGCGCTGTGTCTGCCTCAAATTCCTGTGCTGCCGCTCAAAGCGGCCGGTCTGTTTGTGCGCATGCGCGGGTGGTTAAGGCTCATCTTCATCACATCCAGCAGTTGTCCCGGTGTTGTACTATCAACTACTGCTGCTGGTTAACGTCTGACCACTGGCACGTCAAGCACGTCGGAGTGACGCTCACGCCGCCGAACCGAGCCCTCAACCGGACCTCACAGGAGTCCCACGCACACGCGGTGAGTGAACGCGTGAACGGCTGACTAACAGTTCTGTCGTTGCGTGTCGAGACAAAGAGACTAGAAGCTGGATGGAGCGGTTTGTTTCACTGAAGAATGAAGAGCTTACTTGTGAATTAGCTCCGCGCTTCCGTCATTAGCCTCATTTGAAGCTTCTCCGCTCCGCTTCCGCTGTCATTAACACGCCCGTTAGTAGCAGAGACCACGCGTGGTTGAAATACCTGACTTCACACGGATGAACCGACCTGGTGTCATTCACTGGACACTGATGCTGCCGCGTTCATAGCCTGGGGACCGGCCGCTACTCTGGTCACGGACGGGCAATGGCACAAGGTGCCTCTCGTCAAAAAAATATATACACGGAAATATGTACACATGTTAAAGCTTGAGTTCGTAATTTGTTTCTGAATTACATGTCGTTTAATGAAACCCTGATTGAGTCCAGGTAGCCATGAATACACACTCACTGGCCTCTCTATCAGGGGGGGCTGGACACCTGATTAAGTGTCCCCCTGTGTGGCTATCTGCTGCTGTAGTTCATCAGGGTACTTTAATTATTTCAATGTTATTTGAGTTACTGTTGCCTTCAAATCACTCTGGCCATTCTCCTCTGACATCAGCCAGACAAAACCGCCATTAACTTGGCATTTGCTGTTTATGAGTGGACTCAGATCAGTTTCACAACGATGGTGCCACACCAAAGTCAATTAAATCACTGTTCTTCCACATTCCACTGCCAGGTTAACTTCAGCAGGTTGTGTTGTGCTTGGCTATTTGCCTAAATGCACCAAGTTGCTGATATGTGATAGGATGATATCGGATTAAATGGTTGGTGAGCGTAGATATGACATGTGTCGTGATGTATCACTAAACATGCCTCTAAAATCTTTTTTTTCCGGTGATGCAAGAGTGAGTGTAACTCGGCAGTGGGCGTGACAGTACAGAACGACTGGTGTATTGCAATAACTGTGAAGTCCCTAATATAGAGTCATGAGTG
The DNA here is from genome assembly GCF_019176455.1 of Solea senegalensis. Classification (NCBI taxonomy): domain Eukaryota; kingdom Metazoa; phylum Chordata; class Actinopteri; order Pleuronectiformes; family Soleidae; genus Solea; species Solea senegalensis. The sequence goes on from NC_058031.1 coordinate 14,816,125, forward strand.
CCAAGCTGAGAGGAGGAGAGACAACTCTTTTTGTTCTCGACTACATTCTGTCTAAATCAGCTAGAAAGAAAACATTAAAAATGATTGTAATCAAAAGTGAGATACCAGCATGTTTGCCAACATATCAATCCGTTTGGTTCAAATGAAATCATTGGTCATGTTTGTTACACTATGTGTGGGGGCTGCAGAAGTGTTTCAGAAACCCATTAGAGGATAGCTTTTAATGTTAAGTGTGACATTTTGGTGGTCAGTGTGGTCATTGTGTGTCCCTATGGGGATATTTGCATATCCCCATAGTTCTCTATTGTCTTCTTGCATTGATCCTCCCCCAAGCTATTATGTTGCAGTTCTAGTAGCTGAAATTCACCTACCATACCTTTTGAGGTCATGTTGTGTGTCTTAAGTTGTATTGTCTTTATATTGTTTTGTGTTTATTTTCCAGGCAGGGTGGAGTGGGTGGAGACAAGTGTCGGGGGTGATGGGTGACAGAAGGATAGCAGCAAAAGTCTAGAAGATGGTAGTGAGACATGCTACGATGTTTGTCTTGGAGACGTGGCAGAGCTGTATATGCTGAGACCTTCGTTTCTAGTGACCGGGATGGACAGGATTAGAAATGAGCATATTCGAGGGACAGCTCAGGTTGAACAGTTTGGAAATAAAGTGAGATGGGTAAGGTTGAGATGGGTTGGTCTCGTGCAGAGCAGGGATGGTGAAGATATATTGGACAAAGGATGTCGGAAATGAAGCTGCCAGGCAGGAGGAAAAGAGGAGGACCACAGAGAAGGTGTTATGAAGGAGGACAGGAGGACAGTTGGTGTTATAAAATGTGAGACAAGGGATAAGGCAAAATGGAGGCAGTTGATCCACTGACCCCTAAAGGAAAAACTGAAAGTAGAGGTGCGGTTATTTTCATTCTTTTTTATTTACACTCATTTATTTTATTGAATTACCAATCATAAATATTCAATTAAACTTCATGCAGAGGCCCCTCCCAAGCTCCCAAGCTCCTAACTTCCTAACTCTTTGGGCCCCCATGGCCTGTTCCCCATTGTGCTTATTCAGCAATCCAAGTGTAAGGTCAACACAGAGTTGGTGATCTTGAGCCGTGGCTGTGATTTCCAGTCACTCGAGCAGTGCATTTGAGCTTGGTCTAATCTGTCATCTACTGTCTGCACTGAGCTGAATGAGTCTCACATGCTGGCACTTTGAGAGCAAGGGCTCAATGGAACGCTCACATGGCAGCCAGATGTACTGCCTTCAATGCATTCCTATTAAAATAAGTAAATAAATATTAAAAGAAGTACAAATGTTGGTTGTCCTATATGTATGAAACCAGGAGATAATCTGTTAAATGTACTGTTGAGTAAGTGAGTGTGCATTTTCCATTTACGGCAGGGCCCCTGGTGTCATGTTCATTTTCTGTTCTTTGAGCTTTGACCTCTGTGGAGGGCGACTGTTGGAACTTTTACCTCTGTGTGTCACTAAAATATAATATGCAAATAATAGAGCATTTAAATCAATATATACATTTTAGTTTTCAGACCTTGAATGAAATCTAAGGTTGAAATACATTAAATAATTGAAAGCTTCCATTTCATAATTATAAATGTTCTCAACTTACCAGGGCTGTAACTTTTTTTTCCTAGAAATGTACTTTGTGTGAATATTACTATTAATACTTCAAATGGTCTGATGTGCTGCTAGGCAGAATATTTCGAACTCATACATGTTTTAAGGTTCTAGTTTGACCCCCCAAATTTAGAATTTTGTATGAGTGGGGACAACCCTTGTTCTGACTCTTGAACTACAGTTTTTTCTAATCTTGGGCATTGACTCCTCTGCTACGCCATTTCCCCACACTCTCATATCCTGGACTCCTTGAGCATCTACATTGTTATCACACGCTCTTTAATTATTTATGACATTTAGTTGTGAAGGATTTGCCGGAAGATCAAATGCAATGCCTTCTGATGGTCATCAACACTGCTGACCGGTGTGTGTCTTTGCCCTCTACTATTTGGTGGCTGTTCACAGACTTAATGTGGGCAGTAGTTTGAACCGTGCTCTCAGGGAGTTGCAAGCGGTTGTTTAATCTTTGAGCTGCATCAGTGGACAGTTTTGTAGGTTCTGAGTTAATGAAGAGGCGGTGCAGAAAATACCTTTTAACAAACGAGGAATGTTGGTTGAGCCTGGGGTTTAGAGGATGGGACAGCCAATGAGTTACTGGTCATTTTTACTGTATGTGTGTGTGTTTTTGATTAAGATGGAATGCACTAAGTACAACCAGATGTGGGTCAAATGCACACAGCCAACTGCCACCCTTTAATATTTCACAGATAAAACTACAGTCTAACCAAATATGTTTGGTTTCTCTTTGATATAAATTAAATTTGAGCAATGTGCATGCACACACAAGTGTGAAAAGACCACGCGTAGCTACATATTTTTATGTGCATACACATGTGGAGTGCACTCAGGATTAGAGAAGTGTGGCAAAGAAGGATAAACAGTGGGGCGACATCAGTATTGGTTAATGCTGGTGAGGTTTAAGTGGTCATTAGTGTTAAGCTGGCAAACATTATCCAGCCTTTGAGCTGTAGAGTTTAGAGAACTAATTTACATGTTTGTTTTTCAATGAGACTTGAATTGTTATTTAATAAATTTAAGCAAACAGATGCTGAAGGACGTGTCTAAAAGCAATAGTTTGTGAACAAATTGCTAACTAACCCTAACCTTAAACATGTGCGATGGCCTCAGGGGCAGCCGATGGCCAAGTGGAAAGGGAACTGGGCTTGTAACTGGAGGGTTGTTTGTTCAAGTCCTCACCAGGTCAAAAGGTGGGGTAACCCTGAGCATGGTACCCCCCAGGACATCCTAGTAGAGGATGGGGTAAATGCAGACAAGAATTAATAAAGTTCTCCTGCAGAGTCATGTCAGTTCAAATTACTTTGCTTACTCATGGAAGCATTAAAAGACACTCCCACCAACCCAATTTTTCTTCCTGTCTGTATTTTCCCTGTTGTCACAAGTCTCTCATGAGTGGCTGGTTATTCCTGTCTTTCTTATTTACTGTAACAACAATTTGACTGTTTAGACTGACACACGTAGATGCAAAGCCCTTTAATCTCTATGATGGTGTTTCTCCTGCAGTTGAACATATCTAATGGTTGGGAGACTCAGATATCCAAGACGAAAAGTATAAACCACACTCTACAATTTTACAGCATCATTTGCTGTTTTACGGTTTTCAGGTAATGTCAGCTCCTCCGCACACTTTGCTCAAGGGAGCGTTTGTTACTGCAGAATGAATTGCCCCATTGTTAACCCCTTGGGGAATGGTCCTACTTTACTGAAACATACACACTCACATGAACCACAGACGCCAAACAACACAGAGCAGTGAGACCTTGGCGAAAGATGACAACATAAATCCACTCCCTGTGGTGAGGCCTGCTCCCTGTTATACGAGCAGGCCTCACATTGCATATCACATTCCCCCTTTGTCGGTTTTCCATTTTAACTGGTCCAGCTTATGTGGGTTCTTTGGGTCTTGGTGCCACAGTGCCAGGGTGTCACTTGCCCATGAGCATCTAAACTTGACTGAACTCCAATAAGTAGTGTCTTTACATCAACAATGGCAATACGTCTTTGACTTTAATATAATTCTGTGACCATGAAACATTTCTCACCTGTGTCAAATTTAGTAAATGGATTTTTTTATGGCTGTGGGAGGCTAAAGCTGCATCTCAGGCATGGAAATACATGAAAAATAATCCTGTTTGGCTGCCTAGGCTGTAAACTTGGACAGGTTTATGCATTGTCTGTATTGTTGTTTATGTTTCATAAAGAAAATCTTACCTTTTTAGGCAAGGGACTAACCACTGTTTAATGAACGCTGGAGTCACTGGTGTGGAAACCTCCACAAATCTAATAAAAGAACAGCACAGAGGTGCTTGTGTTTGTCCTCAAACTTGTCTTCCTACAGCCCCGAGTAACATGTGCAGAAAACCAAAGCTCAGCCACTTCTATGTTTGCTTGTATTTCAATTTTGTTTCTGTTTGGGGTTTTTTTTGAGGGGGGCTGCGCAACATATGCTGTCGCTGTTGCAAGCATACTATTATGAAAGTGGATTTATGATGGTGTTGCTTTAAGCTGGGAATTGGAATAGCTAAACAGAAAAGGGAAATCTGAATTAGGAAATTGTGTTCTTCTGCTTTTTGAAACATTCGTCCAGTAGTTAGTTAGTTACTATAACGTCAGACGATAATTTTCCTTGTTCCAATATGACGTTTTAAGTAGCGACACAATTACTACACGGATTATTTGCCTTTATCCATGATCAAAATAAAAATGTTCTGTCATTCACATCCCCTTTTGTCTTGACTGCCTTTGTTGTATTTGCTGAAGCTGTCAGGTGAACTATCACTGTGAGTGAGACAAATGCCTATGTGGATGTTTTTTGTGTGTTTGGCCTATTTTCTTGTGAGTTCAGGAAAGTGTTTACCTGAACATGCATGATCAGGTCAATGACATCAGTAGTGGCGCTACCTATTTCATCATGGTTAAGCGGAACAAAGACAGGAACTTGAATGTTCTTTCAACTGTTGCCCTTTTTAATAGGACATTTTTATCTATCACTAGGTTCTACTTTGCATTTTTTGAAAATGCACTGCTTGATATTGTCTAGATTTATCTTATTTGTTTTCTTATAAGTTTGCAAATGAAGAACACCTTAGATGACACCAGTCGACCTGACACGCTGTGTGCAGAAGCCAGGACCTTAACTGTATCAAAATCCAAAGATATTTAGTTTACGATCACATAAGAGAAAAATGTTTCCCAATTAATGAGAGTGTTTGCTACCAAAAACCATGATTAACTTATTGATTATCATTCCTCCACAGTACAATGAGACCATGCTGCTAATGAGGTCAGGACCGGAGGCTTAGTGAGCAGTGAAGTTGTGTACTGATCAGTAGTTTTTGCTTAGCAGAGTTTCAGTGAATAAGTGTGTGACAGTATGCCTGGCTGTGTTTGTCAGACTACTGGATGGTCAAATCACTCTGTGACCACCATGAGAGGTCAACAATTTATGGATGTATCAGAAACAAAATGAATAAAAAACCAACACTGCCTCCATAGACCTAAGTGGTTAAGTTACAGTTGTTACTCTTTTAATTTGGTCCCTCCTTAAGCTGATTGTTAAAATTATCTGATAGTTGAAATAAAAATATTGAGCTCCAGATAAATGGAAGATAAATGTATGTTGTACACAATATTTATGTCACAGTACGATAGTATCACAATATCACGCAGTATAATTTCCGAAATCATATATTGCGATAACAACACTTGAGTGAACACTTGGCACCGTCTAGTGGACTGAAACATCAATTGATTTATTTTCATGCTAATCCACAAAAAGATTGTTTATTTGTAACATCAGTTGAATTATATGCAACAAAAAAAAATCAATACTTGCAGTATCAACCCCAACCCACCCCTAGTGTTTTTTTTCTTTCTGAGATTAGATGTGTTTTTCTATCCAGCATTTGTATTTGAGAGTATGTAAAGTGCTGTATGTATTTTGGCGAGTGTTGAATGTGTCTGTGTTGACTTCTACACGTGTGACTCACCATGTAGTTACTTTAGACTCTTTTCTTCTTCCTCATGTAATGTTCAGGTGCATTACCACTGCCCAGTAATCTGGAATTTGAACATGTGCAACTCTCTAACCTTTTAAACTTAACATAAATCAGTATTCAGAAGTACTGATTATTTATTAATTTAATTTTTCTTAAACTTTATTTGTACTTGAATCTCATTGAGACCCAGGGAGACCTGTTTTGAACAGATATGTAACTACATTTACATACAGACTTACCAACACAGTAATGTATAATTAATTCTGAAACATTTAGTGACAGGTTGATCATGTGATCAAACAGTTTTTTCTTTCATGCAACTACATTAAAGAAATACGTGGTTTGGCTTGATCCATTAGATGACATAATGATTCGGGACTGGGCTTAGTTGAGTTTACTGGTGAATATTTTGTGAAGTGACTTTCTGACTGAGGGGAAAAATCACTCTTTTGTTGCAGAATAAATATACAAATTCAATTTCTGTGGTGGTGCTGTATCTTGAAAAGTCTGTAATTTCCGTTATCCCTTCAGACACACTGAATACGATACAATCCAATATGATAATGCTTAATATTGTCAGAACATGCCTGAAGTTTGAATTGCATCACAGCAGCTTTGTTTGCAAAACAAACAGCACATTATACATCACAATTACCAAAGGAACCACAGACACAAACACACACATATATAACACACATTACAAGATGAACAGAAGATGGTAGTTTCAAAACATGACTGATGGGATTTGGCACCGTGTCTAAGCCAGCTGTTTGGTTGCTAATGGAAAAGTGTGGTATCTGACATTGTCAGAATTATGGAGGAAGTGAAATTCTTCATATGCCCATTGCTCATGCACATTTGTGGGTGTGGTTCTGTCTGTTTGGTTTGTGATGTCATCTGTCTGACTGCTTGTTGGTATGAAGTGCTCCACACGTAGGCTGTTTTTCCACCTCTTTAAAAGAGTGAGTAATACAGAATGAAAAGGACTACCTTTAACTAAATGTTGCTCACCAGACTCACTCCACACTCAATTACCAATTTATCATTAAAATCACAGTTTGTAGTGACTTAGCAGAGTTCATAAGGTTCATAAGAGGACTGATGTCCTACTACTGCCTTCTTTTTGTAGTCTGCTCTTTGAGTGACCCTGTTATGAGTTTAATTTTGGTGAATCATGTCGTTCACATTGTTTTCGGACATTACATCAGTTCCGTGTTAGAGTACCAGATTTTTGGGGAATTGAAACAAATGTATCACTCTTGTCATGGCAATCTGAATCTGCAGCTTTTGTATTGCAATTATTATTCTTAGACCAGTAATTTAATTTGTAGACCTTATGGAGGGAGAGGCCATGTTAGAACAGTGAGGACTATTATTTACTGTTACTATTATTACTACTATTTCTCACAGTTTGAAAGGGCAGCTTCAGTCATCAAGTTATGATGGTTAAGGGAGAAGACTAGTGGGTGAAAGTCATTATTTTTACACAGGTAAAACTAGATGTGACCACTTCTTTCTGTATTTCACAGCAGTATTTTTTTATTTTTTTTTAAAAAACATGTAACTTGTTTTGTTGAACTTCTTAAATAAATGTTTAAACTTTAATTCACCACTAAGGTTATACTCATACATCAGTCTCTATAAGCTACTGCATATTGAATAGTTTACTTTTACGTCACAGAAAATAAATGGCGAGATGGACAGTGAGATGGATTGTGCTTTAGTTCTATATGTTTCATGTGTTTATGTGTATGTTAAAAGTCAGATATTAGTCTAAGACTGTCAGATTGTCTGTCTTAGTCGGACTATAGCCCTAGCTCAATTAAACTGTGCATGTAAACGTACTGCATTATCAGACAAATAAATAGTTTTTCAAAAAGGGTGACCTGAGAGTATGTGCCAATTACCATGGCATCACACTTCTCAGCCTCCCTGGTAAGGTTTACTCCAAGGTACTGGAAAGGAGGGTTCGACCGGTAGTCGATTCAAGAGGAACGATGCGGATTCCGTCCTGGTCGTGGAACAACGGACCAGCTCTCTACTCTTGCAGGGATCCTGGAGGGGGCCTGGAAGTACGCCCATCCGGTCTACATGTGTTTTGTGGACCTGGAGAAGGCGTATGATCGGGTTCCCAGGGAGATGCTGTGGGAGGTGCTGCGGGAGTATGGGGTGAGGGGGGAACTACTTCCATCCAATCCCTATACGCCGAAAGTATGAGCTGTGTCCGTGTTCTCGGCACTAAATCAAAAAAAAAAAAAAAGTTAGCGCAACCAATGCTCCAAGTTATTCTGGAGGCCTTAATGGCCCAAACAGTAGCAATGTTGATGTCAGAGAGCTGCTGACTATAAATAGCTTGGTCGTGTGTTCTAAATGGGAAAAGAGGGCTTTGAGATGGATGCATTCAGTGAAGAATCCCAGGGATTTTTGAGCTGTAATTTTTGAGCTTTTCGTCATAGAAAATCTTAATCATCATCTGCCATCATTATTATTTTTATATCCAGTTTTTAACTTTTATCTGTTTTTGGCTGCCTTTGTCTGTATACTCGTGCGTCAGGGTCATTTCACCATCGGGGTGATGGTACAAGTCTGCACCCAGGGAATAGTACGCATTTACTACCAAAGAAGAAGAGATTGATGCTACAGCTCCCTCAGACACGTCTGGTCCGAGCAGCTCACAGCTGAAAGGCCCGTCGGGCAGGGGAGGGTTCGAGGGTCACCAGGTCAACACTTGGATGACTACTTATGCTGTTGTCAAAATGTTTTTTCTGCTTGTTGAGCGGGGCTTGTATTTCACCTACCGGTGGGGTGGAAGTTCAATTAGTGCATGCGCTGTCCACACACACCCAACATGCTCTTTGCGCACGGTTCCAAAATCTGGGACTGCATACGTGTCATGCACACGTATGTGCACAGAAGTATACCAGGGTCTTAACTGACTGTTAAATGCAAATCAGCATCACACACCAATGTCCTAATCTATCTTTAGTCTGCTCGTTGTCCACTGCTAGTATGTTGGCATGCAGCCTGGAACAGATGTTCTTTCTCACAATCAGTTTAGAAATCATCCCACACGTACATATTTTTCTGTACATATACCTCTTGACTGCCGTCATCCCTCACTCCTTACACTCCTCTTTTCCTTCATATTTCATTGTCATTTGAAGTCTGATAAAATACTAAGAAGGAGGATGGCATGTGTTTATTTATTTTTCTCACCATCTGTTGATTTTAACCTGCTCTCTGCTCTGTTCCCCCCCCACAGGATTTTGAGTCCTGATCCCAGTTCAGCTGGTTCAGTGGTCTCCAATCATCTGAAGCTCAGTTATCCTTCAGTAGTGGCATCCTGTTCTTCTTCAAAACCTTCCACTTGAGCAGACATGCCTCCAGCGTTGGGTGGTCCTGTGGGGTACACCCCACCTGAAGGTGGCTGGGGCTGGGCAGTGGTGGTGGGAGCATTCATCTCCATTGGCTTCTCCTATGCCTTCCCCAAATCCATCACAGTGTTCTTCAAAGACATCGAGATCATCTTCAATGCCACACCCAGTCAGGTGTCCTGGATCTCCTCCATCATGCTCGCCGTCATGTATGCTGGAGGTGAGTGGTGTTTTAAATTAATATTTTGTGTTCCATTACAGAACAACAGTTGTCAGGAAAATAGTGATTTCTTTCAATACTTCCTGTCCAAATCCAATAAATGTAATGTTTTATTTAATGAGTAGCCAACTGGCTGATAAGATGATAACATGTTAAATAATCAATAGTTCATTAGCTACACAAGGATTAAAGTTCTCCATAACTACACTCCATTTCCATCAGCTCAAATCCAGAGGGGCCATGTGTGATTACAATGTTAAAAAAATAAACAAATAAATGAATATACATATATGTATATGTATATGTATATGGCTCATGGCAGATAATGCTGCGTGCAGGTCTGAACGGCCGTAATACATCCTGAATCACAGAAACTCTGAACAGAGTTCACTTTTGTTTTGAGGACACATTTGTCCAGATTCTTGAGCTGCATGAACGGGTCTGTCCTCGGGACACATCAGAGACCACCTCTTCAGCTAACGTTGTCCGACAGTGGTAATCAGCACTCACACACACCTTCACGCACGTCACGCAACAGGCTGACAACGGACGCCTCTGTGCAATCAAACTCAATAAAAGCATAATTTTGTCCTTGTCAATGAAGTCAGTGTGTATTTCAATAAAGGACATGGACACATCCAGGATGTATTTTAATCCCAGTTATGAACAGCTGTACTTAAAGTAATATGGAAAATGATTGGGTCACTGAGGGCAGATGTTAATACCAGGTTCTTGGTTTTCCCATCTAATAGCTGTTTAGTCTGTTTTTACTGTATGTAAATGGGGGACATGTAGGCTTTCAATCAGTTTGAAGTGTTTGAGTTGGAGCTAATTAGATTGGATCAAGTGTTTAATTTGTAATAGTGACATTAATCCAGTGTGGCCTGCCGGAAATGATCATTAGAAGAAGGAATTTTAAGCATAAGCATTACCAGCTTGTTGTTGTTATCTTAGAAGTTAGGATCATCTGGTCATTAGGATGGAAAATCAAATAAAAAATGGAATGTGCTTACATTAATTCATATCTGTGCTGAATGTTGGGGCAAGAGTGAGCTGTAAGGACTGAACATGGGCCATAATTAGTGCATTTGTGACAGTGAACAGTGCAAATGTGTGGCAATTGTACATTGATTCTCACTGGCTATTGTTGAATAATACAAATTCCTCCTGGTCTAATTCTGTGGTCAGTTTGTATGAGCTTTATTTGATTGGGCAGTTGTGAAACAAAGCAACAACAAGGCAGTAAAGTTCTGCCAGATGATCAACTTTTGCACCAAGGTGTTAAAGTACAGAATCAAAGCTGTTTTAAACAATAGGTTGTAAATTGGGCAAGATGATTTGTTTGTGACTCAACAAAGATTAGCCCAACTTGGAAAGGACAGGCTGAATTACAATACAAGTGGATCGTCTGTGGGGAAATCCCCTCTGATAAATCTTAGCAACACCTCAGCCATAGTATCATCTTAAAACACAGATCTAAGTGTCTTGCGAAGAGACAGGATCCCATCTAGAAACAGAAGAAACAATTATTCTACATTTATCAAAACCCATTTATTTAATACATGTTAAGATGCCAGTGTAATGAAAAAGTAGTGAGTAAATGTTATCATATCACGTCTCAAACTCCTCCAAACTTCTAAGACTTGGACCCTACAAGAGCTTTGAAGGTGTCCTGTGGTATTCCGCACCAAGGTGTTTGCAACAGATCTCTTTGAAAGCTGTTGGCAAGAGCCAGAGTTGATCAGATCTGTCATTTCACAATTTTCCCGAACACCGTTTTGTTACCTCATTGTTTGCGTGTACTTGAACTACTGGCCAGGAGCAAACTTAACTTATTTACTTTCATATGGCTACAAGGTTGTAGTCAGAAAAATTCCCATTACAATTTATTAAAGGCCAAGGTTGTGTCACTTCCTGAAAATTGCTTTTTTGATCCAACCAAAAATATTTTATCACCAAAGTAAAACAGCAAAATTGGATTTTAGAATCAGAATCTTATAAATTATATGTATTATAACTCTTACTAACATCTCTTACTGAACATCCAGATGGCCGATGTCCCCATGCTTTCTCTATTACGCAACTTACCCGTGTGGCAAGGGAGGATGCTAGCGAAAGGTCATGTGATCACTTAGGCCAACTAGTGGTCATGTGACACTGAATCCTGCTCATCGCTGCAGCAAGGAGGGAATGTGTGGAGTTTCAGTGCCTGTTTAATCGTTTTTGTGAATTTAGTTAAATACTTATATAATAATGTCAGTTTGCTTTTTCTTTAAAACAACCATCCCAATATTATTAATTAATGGTATATCTTGCCCACTTTTACTCTTTACACACTATCTCTCTCCCTGCACTTGCTCAGTCTTCTCCCAATCTCTCCCAGTCATGCACTGCTAAAACAATTCTGCTTAAAAACAGCCGGAGACGATATGGGACATGGATACATTTGAGTACTTACAGTCAAGATTATTCTTCTAAAGTTGCCGGAGATGAATTGTGCAAAGGACTAAAACCCATTCACTTAACAGTTGGCAGATGATAAGTCAGAAGATGATAAGCCTTGTCAAAATTGTCATTATTTATTATATTACTGAATTTAAAGAAAATAACTGTTTGCTAAAACTGCAAAGCAAAGCTCCTGCAAACAGGTTAGAGTATGAGAGAAAATGCTGCTGGAGTATACACACCAATGGCATAAATGATAGTATTGCTTGATGGATAAAGGATGCAGCATACAAATAATTCATCATTATCAATAATAATCCATTATTTTCTTCATTACACATTCAGTCCTGTGCTGCTTTAATTAGATGTTTGGCTGTGCTGTAAATTTTAGCATTTCTTGCTCTTAGTGACCCATTTTGCTTGCACTGCTACAAAGGCCTTTCTATTTACTTGCCTTGGCAGGATTTAAGAAAGAAAGAGACTGAGGCCAGTTTCAGGTTAGGTTACAGATCAGGTTTGTCTCTGTTTTTCAAGACACAAAGCAAGTTCTCTTTACCCAACTACTCCTTGAGTATTTATCTAGAAGACCTTACCGTTAAAACACCATCATTGCATGTTTGTGTGTCTGTTGTTTGTCTTTGTGTCCTCACTTTGAATTGAAATCAATGGAGTCTGTTCCTTCCACTTACTAATTAATTCACTCCAGAGCTGCGTGCCAGTTGGCGCTTGTATTCAGTCAGTTTTAAAAGGTATGTAAGAGAGGGAACTGCTGAGGGAGGCACAGAGGGGGGAGGGGTTAAGTTTCATAACAGGAGCCAGATGTTGTAGCTCTTTCTTTCTTTGTCATAATATGTTTTTGTACTTGTTTGTCACAGTGTGTTCTCAAGGATTATGCTAGCTTGGAGTGTAGTACAAGAGAGAGTGGAGGAAGTAAACTACCATATTACTTCCTGTTTACTTCCTGAGTCAGCACAACCTGTAACACGTAATTATTGTAGTTCAGTGACGCCTGTGAAAGCTGACTAATACTGGGATCCAGTGTAGACTGAATACACACACACATAATGGAAGACAAAATATGTGAGGTGAAAGTTTGTCTTTTACTTTTTCAAGTCTTTTACTTGAAAGCTAAAGAAGGGGTGGTGGGGGGAGTGCAGGCTAGGGTTTGGAGATAGGGGGAAAAAACTGACGGTGTTTAGAAATGACACAAGGGAACTGTATCATGGTACTTATATAAGAATGTAGAGGGTCTGGTATCTAGTGTTTTTCTAGTGTAATGTAGTAAAACATGGATTTGACAAAAATGTAATTAATTTAACATCACAGCCTCTTAATTATGGGCATATTTTTGCCCATAGTTAAAAAAGACTGAGACTTAAGAGCAGGAACCACTGTAATATGTGTAACTCACCGTAGCTCCTAGCTTAATCCTAATTGTGTTTTGCAAACATAAATGGTATTTGATGTTGTTGTGTGTGTGTGTAGTGCTGTTCAGCCTTGCTGAGTGGAAGCATCATTGATAGACTTTTCTTTGTCCTCTCTTGTGTGTGGGATTAAAAAGAGCCCGTGTCTGGAGAAAGACCGTGTGTGAGTGTGCATGCATGTGATTTGGACATATGCATTCACTCCAGCTTATAGTAAGACATTGATATGATGATGTGTGGGATGTGTCGATGAGTATCAAAGGGGTTTTCAAGTGTACAATCGATGCATTGCATCAAACAAGAAGAGAAAAACAGGCTCTCCACACCTGGTGTGTGCATTTAGACACTGACTATAAAGCTCTTTCCTGTTTGTGTCTTGACCGTGACCTTTTTGACCTCTCTGTCTTTTAAAGTAATGGGCTCAACACACAAAACATTAATAAAACATCCAGTAACCCTATGTTCAATGTGTGAAGGATTGTTTTGTGAGGCATTCTCAGTCACTGTGCAGCCCAAATGACCTGATAGTCATAAGAGGGTTAAAAATGTATTAGCTGATATCTTTTTGAAAAGTGTTAATTGTAAATTAAACATTTTCATCAAAGCCTTTCTGCATGGAGTTTGCATGTAGCCACGCCCACCCTGTAGTTTGTGTCACATGTGTTAACCAGTGTAAATGCAGCCTTGCATCCCATATTTAGACCATTTTAGTTCATGATAGACTGTTTCACTTGTGGCGCCTCTGTCGGTGTAAAGCTGAGCACCAGTTTCACTGTGGGGAAAAGAAGCAAATGATAAGAGGGACAATGATTTGTTTATATAATGTCTCTGAGGACAAGACTCACTGCTCTCTTTGTCCGTTGCCACACAGGAGGAAACGCTGTCACTGCTGATTTGGTTATGTGAGCTTCACTGTTGAGTGGATGCATTTCTGTTCCTGCCCTTGATTTGGTTTTAGTTTTTGTTCATAGTCCGTATGCTTCCATACACAGATAAGTCGAGCTACAGTTGTAGCCTAACATATCCCACAATTTATTACACGACAGAGACCAATGTCTAAACAAATGGCCAGGAGTTTTTAAAAAAGCTTTATTGAAGTGAACATTCAAGTATGGAAAATAACCACTTAAACAATAACACTCAAAAACAGATAAAAGATCCTACTTTTGAAACAAATGGTGCATATAAGGGGATGCTTGAAATAATAATAACAAATAAGATATAATGTAAGGTACAACTATTTGTTTATAAATATTGACACACTTACTGTGAAATAATAAACGAATGAATTCCAGTCTTGGTTTAATCTCTAAAAGTAAATAGAAAAATAAAAACACACAAAAGTTGGGGCTGATAAAGAAGTTGTCCTTGAAGGTAAGGTGAAGGAGGGATTGAGCTTTATATACTTTGTCAGCTGCAGCCCAGGTACGATGCAGACACTCTCGGAGCCTACCTCGAACATGGCAGCCCACCAACACTGTAGTTGTGCATTCAGAGCATGACCCGTGCTCTGCCAAGTTTCAAGTGCAAAGCCACCATATTCTGTGTGAAAGGTCCAGGCTGCTGCTGAGGAAATGGATTCTGGTTGAGAGAAACCAGGTAGTAGACATTAGAATATGTTTTTTTTTTTGTTTGTTATTATTGTTATACAAATAAAAATGTGAGTAAATTATCCTGCGCTCATTGATGATGAGGTTGAACAATTGATAGATTTCAAATTGATTAAATAATAATTAATTATATATAATATATATAATTAAACCGTGACTCAATTTTTCCTTCCATTTTATTTTAGAAACAACATATTCTTTAGTTCTCTTCCTTGGCAGTAGAGTGTAGTAGTCATGCCTCAAAGATACATCATGATTTAAATGTATTGCACAATATTATCTGAAGCTCACAAGTTAAAATCATACTGTCATGAAGGGACAATTTATTATTGGACTTTTGTATTGGATTTGGCAGAGATAAGGTGTAGCTTTGTGGACCTATAAATTACCAGCTGATAATACAGTATATATTCAGTGCTTAACACATTTATTAGACCACCTGTCATTAAAAAGAATGACAGGTGAGAAAACATAAATATTTATATACATATATATATATATATATATACACACACACACTGTATAAAGGTCCAGAATTGAATGCATATATTGATCATCATCATCATCTTTGCTGAAGCAGACAGACTTGTTCATCTTAAAAACAGAAGAGCAGCACATTCTCAATTTTGACCTTGAAAAATCATTGAACCTATGAAATGATTATCGGCTAATAAGTCATCGTACCAGAGGACAGACCTTGTCTGTGTGTGTGTGTGTGTGTGTGTGTGACTTGGTGCTGTTCACTGAGCTACTGTACAGATTCTACAGGCATTGACTTTGTTTTCACATCTAGCAGAGTAGCAGAGTCGGCCTGTGTTCATGTGAGGATTCATTCATAGAGAGTCTGGCACAAAGCTGAGACACGTGGCCTTTGTCGCTCCTCCTCCTCCTTCTCCTCCTTCTCCCTCCTCTCTTTTCATATTTCACTGTGATGGTGTATTTGTGCATACTGAAACTTTCTCTCATTGAATTTTTATTTAACATAAAAGAAAGAAAATGCAGATTAGCATTTATCTAAGCCAAAAGCTGCAATCATCTCCTCTCCACTCCTCTCCACTCCTCTCCTCCCCTCTCTCTCTTCCCTCCATTTTCTCTGTAACCACCTTGAACCAGTGCAGTTACACAATCTTCGTCCTACTTTTACTTTATGTCATCATAGCACCATCTGCTGGTGAGCAAGTAAAGTTGAAAAAAAATGTAATAATACATGAACAAATCATTAAAACTGTGGCTTGTGCTTTTCTCTTTTTGTTTTTCTGTGAAGCATAATTCGTTAATTCTCCAGAACAATTTTCAGTGTTTGGTGACATAACGAAGAGCAATTTTAATATTTGACATTTTTGTGTTAAATTCCACATCAAATGACTAAAAGCAAATTTGTATTATTTCTCATTATTCTGCACAAATTGCAATAAGATTCATCTCTACCTCACTGCTGTGGTCTTGGTCACTAATTCATCAGTTCTCCTTCGTCCCAGGCCCGATCAGCAGTATCCTTGTGAACAGATTTGGCAGTCGTCCAATCATCCTCGTCGGTGGTTGTCTGGCGGGGTCAGGACTGGTCGCGGCCTCCTTCTGCCACACAGTGGAGCAGCTCTACTTCTTCATAGGAGTAGTGGGAGGTTAGTGCTTTGGCCTCATCCATTACAACCGTATGATTTTGCCTTGGTTAAATGTTAACCTCTCTTTGTCTTGCTCCAGGTTTGGGACTTGCATTCAACTTGAATCCAGCCCTCACTATGATCGGTAAATACTTTTACAAGCGTAGGCCCATCGCTAATGGCATCGCCATGGCAGGCAGCCCGGTGTTTCTGTCCACCCTGGCTCCTCTCAACTCCTGGCTCTATGATGAGTTTGGGTGGAGAGGCAGCTTCCTCATACTGGGCGGACTCCTGCTTAACTGCTGTGTGGCTGGCTCCCTAATGCGCCCCATCGGACCCAAACCTCAGCCCGCAAAGCCCGACGCGGAGGCTGGGGAGACCAAAGCAGTGGACGCAGTACAGCCACAGCAAAAGAAGACGGTCCTGCAGACCATCAACTCCTTCATTGACCTGACACTGTTCAAACATCGCGGTTTCCTGCTGTACCTGTTGGGAAATGTGATTATGTTCTTCGGCCTCTTTGCTCCACTTGTCTTCCTTTCGAACTTTGCTAAGAGTAAAGACATCAGCAAAGACAAGGCGGCTTTCCTTCTGTCAGTTCTAGCCTTTGTTGACATGTTTGCCCGGCCCTCCATGGGCCTGCTTGCTAACACCAAGTGGGTCCGGCCCAGGATACAGTACTTCTTTGCTGCTGCCGTCCTTTACAACGGCGTGTGTCACGTGATGGCACCGGTGACAAAGGACTACACTGGATTTGTGGTGTACGCCATCTTCTTTGGTTTTGCCTTCGGGTGGCTGAGTTCAGTGTTGTTTGAGACACTGATGGACCTGGTGGGGGCTCAGAGGTTTTCTTCAGCTGTAGGTCTTGTCACTATAGTGGAGTGTGCACCAGTGCTGTTGGGCCCACCGCTAACAGGTAAGACATCCAGCCTGCTTTTGTGTTGTTTGTGTTTAGTTATGATTACATCTTCTGGGGATATACTGTATGTTATGGGTCAATTTCAGGTTTGATTTCATGTTTTCTAACCAATTGTTGACCTCGCGAGTGCTTTCTCTAGTTTGGATTTTAGAAAATACGAATCATTTTCCATTTTCACTCCTACACTCCTGAGAATTCGCCTAATGGGACTAATTAAATACTTTTTTATGCTGTTGCTCCTTCTCATCTAATCCTGTGTGTTTCACATAAACATTAGGACTGACAATATATTTAGTTATCGGTTAACCTGCTGATAAAATATGACAACTTTGTGAATTGAATCATTTACTGGAACTTGTTTTGACATTTAAGATTTTAGGCAGTGAACAACATACTGTTCCACCCCATGAATAAGTTATTAGTCAACTAAGCATAAACTATTTTGTAAGTCAAATATGTTCTACTTCTTCATATCGATAAACTCATTATCTTAGGTTGAATTAGAACGGTGTACATGAACAAGCAATTTTAAAACACCACTCGGCTGCCGGGAACTCATGCAATTCATGGCATTTTTATGTTTCATACACCAAATGATTTATTGCGAACACTATTCCCTAGGTAATTGATTGTCAGTATTTAGTTCTGTGTGGCGAGAAAGTGCTTCCCATAAAATCTCACATAAAATGTTCTTGGTGGTTTCGGTGGGTGGCTCATAGAAATAAAAGCCACTTTAAATGGGTTTAGTTGTTGTAGTTTACATGGGATTTCCTCTAATGTCTCACAAGTTAATTTTTCTGAGACTCCATCAAAAAGGTTCATATATTAATCCAAAAAGAGGTTATTACTTTTACCTTATTTTTCTGTCTGACTGAACGAGACCTAAGCTCAAGCTGTTCATATATTGATTTGGACTGTAATTTGAACTCAGTGTTCTCTCTTTGTCTCTCTCTGACCTGCAGGTGCGTTCTATAACGATTACAAAACCTATGAGTACACCTACTTAACCTGTGGCATCATCCTCATCATCGCAAGTGTGTTCCTCTTTGTGGGAATGGGCATCAACTACCGCATGTTGGATCGAGAGAGGAAAGAGGAGGAGAGGAGAGCAAGAGAGGAGCCAAAGGAGGAGTGCGCCGCCATGTTGGCCCCTTCCTCTCCGTCAAAGTCAAACGAGGGTGCGAGTGAGGAAACCGATGCCGTGGTCCGAGTGGAGGACGTGGCAAAGATGGACGAGGACACGGTGTAGAACAAAAAATAAAGACAACAAAACAGAGAAGAATACACACTTTGCATTTCATACGTCACTGAAACACACACAATTGGCAGTTGCTCATTTCAGTGAAGCCACATTCTTTATAGAGTGACATTTAAACACAACCCTGAAGCCATAGAAACAGTTTTAACTCACTTTAAAAAAAAACAACTGCAACCTGTTTCCATGATGTGATGCTTAGCCGCGTTAGTACCTTTTGTTTTGGCCTTTGACGTGCCTTTGCTAAAACTCAAGTCCTTCATAAGCATACTGTATAAATGCCACACAGACACAATGGCTGTAAGATGATAATCCGTTAAAATGATGGAGACTTGCACACGGGCTTCCTGAAAATCCCTTGGGCTTCGACTCGAACATGATCTGAGGCTCAAACCGGCAAAGGACACGTGTTAATACTGTACATTTCCCCCACTAACACATTTATTTCACTCCTTAAGGGCTGGACATGAATCAAAATGACACATGGTACTCAATGTGTCGTTGTCAGACGCACAAAAGTTCACTGCTGCGGGTAAAACTGTACTGTTATTACTACACAGAAAAGTCATTTTGATGAAATGTTTAAACCTTTTCTCAACAATATTGGGCACAAAAATGGGGAAGCTTTTTAAAAAAATATAAAATAAAATGAAAAAAAGAGTAACAAGGTCGTAGGAGAAGTTTGTTGCGATGTTGAATTGAAGGCACTGGTAACGCTGTTGCTTTTTACGTGCATACATGTGCGTAGTTCTGTTTCGTACACCCTCCAGTCAGAGCAGTTCTTCACAGATTTGTATTCATACTGATGACACGCGGTGGTTCATACCAGGATGATGACGTGACTCTGTATTAAATGACACCACAGGCTGGTTTGTTTGTAGAGATGGGGGGGTGAGAGGGTGAACTGGGCTTGTGTGAGTGTGTGTTTGACTTTTCCTAGCTGTGGTGCCAAAATTTGGGCGGGGCGGGGTGGGGGGGTGGGAGGAGAGTTGACACAATTCTTTTTTTTACATTATTCTGGATTGTAGGACTCACAGCACCATAGTGTTTTTTGTTTTTTTTGGTGTAACACTTTGTAGAATACAATTATATCAAAAAAATACTTTTGTGTGTTTCTTACAAAAATCTATTTTAGCTCAATGTATGATGACAATCTGACAACAAGTAATCTTTTTAATGGATTAGGGTGTATTTTTAGGGAAGTGTGTGTGTGTGTGAGAGCGAGAGAGAGATTCAGACGCTGCATTATTGGTATGTCCTGTAGTTTTTGTCTCTAAAATACACAACGTGTCATATCAGATCCACACTGTTGGTTGTTATTTCACTGATCACTTGTTGGTTTTATCGCTAACATGAAGCGCTGACATTGGTGTGAGCAGTGGGAGTAGTCTGAACTAACTTTTTCACGTTTTTTTTATTATGGGAAAATGAAGAAACATTTTTTTTCAACAATTCTCTCTTTAGCATAAATGTTTTATACTCACATTTTTGTTCTAAATGTTTAAAAAAACGCCCTGGAAATATCTGCAGTTAAAATGAAAACACATTTGAATGAAGGCTCATTGTTTTTACTTTATTTTATTTTCTGTGATTTTTCAGTAGTTTTCTGCAACACATTTGCATGCATTGAACTTGACGTACTTGATTTCTGTCATCTGAAATCACTACCTCACGTGCTGCTACTGTGTACGATAAACACGTGGGTGTTTAAACACTATGGGGAGCACAAGCTGTAAATCGAGATTCCAAACAATATATCTTTGCTGTTCATTCGCTCCGCAGTAATTGCCATTGTGGGATTGAAGTAGACGGTATTTCATCTGAGAGAACACAGCAGCTTATTTTCAGTCGATCCCACGCGCCTTCCTGCTGCTAGAAGTAGTATTTATCTGCAGTGGAAAATTCAGCACCAACAAATACCCCTCAAATAACAAGTGACCCCTCTGCAATTCACATATCAAACTTCCGTGTCAGGATTTAGGAATAACTTGGGGACAAAGACGGAGACATGGACTGACACAATTCAAGTGTTGTTCTTGATTTGTTGACAATTAAAAAAAAAAAAAAAATAGAATACAACCAACATTATCTTTTTATACTCTGAAGGCAACTGTGATCAAATAAATACAATTTTGTAGTGGAGCTTTATTTTTTTTCTTTTGTTTATTTTAACCTCCTGATGTGTGATCAGTTTCTGCAATATTTGTCCTCACAGAGAGGCTTTTTTTCCTGTGGGAATGTAAAGTAGCAATGAAAACCGTGTTGGTTTTTTTGTTTTTGTTTTACAAAAAAAAAAGAAAAAAAGAAGCTGTTCTGGTTATTTTGCCACAACCAACTGTAAGTATTCATTTAATATTTTTTTAGACAGGTTAATTCCAAAATGAAAGTTGTTGTTGAAACTTGAATGTGATCATTTCAAGGATCTTTTAAGATGTTCTTGATGGCAATGTGAGAATATTTATACCTGAAGTATTAACCTATCTTTGTACTTGCAAGATTTCTGTTAAGAGTCAAGAATTTCAGCGAACAGGTCAGCTTGATTGAATTTGAATCAACATTGACTAGCACTTGACACACACAAAAAAGACACAATTCCACGTACAACAGTTTTTAGTGTGGGGGGGCGTTGAAAATGAAAATTTTTATTGGATTAAAAACAACAAACAATATTTTAAGCTTCTGGAGAATAGCTTTGTTTTAGTCGTAGTGTATGTTTTTAAGTTGTTTCTGTGTGCAGTGTTAATATGACTGGGGAATGAATGAATAAACACTTTTAAAAACTACACTTTTGCATTTATTTTGTTCTGTTGGGGGGGAAAAAACAGAAGGAACATGTTTTTATTTATTTATTTACTATGCATTAGATGGAAAAATGAAACATTTATCACAATTACCCCTTTAAATAGTTAATGCTGCTGTCTATGATAAACACTGCGGGATATATTTATATTATTTATAGACTTTCCAATTCCATTTGTAAAGATGAATACACCTCACTAATTGATGATTTATTCTTTTTATTCCAAAAGTGTAACTAAAAATAAATCACCACCTGGTTTACTAGCAACTCCATATATGAAATATTCTATACTATATTACATATTTTACAGCATTTACATTAAATAAAAAGGTAAAATATGATTTCTGTCACACAGCGTGAAGATGCAGTACTGTAGAGACTCTGTGTAGTGTATTTGTGTGTGTGTGTGTGTGTGTGTGACGTGCAGGTGGTGGAAGACGTGTCTGTGGCTCAGAAGTTGGAGTTGTGTGTGGTGGTGGAGTCGTTGGGTAAAGAGTCTCGGCGCTGCGAGAGTCTGCGACAGAACAGCAGCAGGCGGAGCTCCACAGAGACGCTGCTGGAGAAACAGGAGTAGATCCAGGGGTTGGTGCACGAGTTCAGACTGGCCAACAGCATCAGCAAGGTAAACACTGCAGCTGCAAACACACACACACACACACACACAGAAGAGGAGGAGGAGGAGTGTTACTGAAATCCATCAATCTATATCAAATAACAGGTATGTGGTATTAAAGGCCCAGTATGTAAAAGTTTGCGACATCCAATGGAAACACGCAGAGGACTCCTCCACTCACTCCTCACTTTTCAGAAGCAGGTACAGGAGCTACGGTGGCCTTTGCACGCCAGAAAGGATGTCACGCTCCGTTAGCATGGTAAGTTTCTGCTTCAAAACGTAAAGCACATGCTCTGTTGTTCTAATGCTGTGTTCACACTGAACGCGATTTGTCGTGTCGTTGCGCGTCTTTCACGCCGCAGGATCATTTGCAGTTGTATCATTTGTGGATTATTTGTAAGTGTGTGTGTGCGTGTGTGTGTGAGAGAGAGAGAGACCCACCATCCTTAGGGGCATCAGGGTCCCAGGCGGCCCACAGCTGGACACAAAAAAACGGTGCCCAGCAGAGTGAGTAGACGAGCACTATAACCAGCGTCATCCTCACTGTTTTGGACATGGCCGCTGACACCTCTTCATTCCGGGCATCAGGGGCTTTTGGCAGGTAGTAGCAAACAGGAGAGGGCGCTGTAGAGGCGGGCACTGCCTCGTGCTGTAGATCAGCTGACGGGGCACACAGAAGCACACAGATTTCAGAGGACTGAAAGCAGTTACCCTCACTTCACACAGAATACACCTTATCTGCTGCTCACTGGATAGTTTTATGGTTGTGCATGGATATCCCAGGAGATCAGCACTTCCTGAACTACTCAGACCACACCGTCTCAGTGGTAGGTCGAGTTATCTTTCGTACCACCGAGTTCCTGGCCCTGCTAGTCTATATTTGTCCTTGAGCAAGTCTATATTTGTCCATGTGGCAGCATGTGAATGGGCATAAAAGACACGTGAATGGGTGAATGGCAAAACTAAAGCAGCTAATTTAAGCTCTATTTAAATACAGACCACTACCAACTCTTCTTCTGTGTGTGTGTGTGTGTGTGTGTGTGTGGCTCTTACCAGGATGATCGGAAGTGTTGGTGTGATTATCACAATGTGAAGTGATGCTATTGGATCTGAGCGGACTCATTTGGCGGTGCTGGTCGGTGGATTCGTGCTCAAAGCTGGTGGTGTCACCAACGGGGCTGTTGCACAGGAAAGGTGAAACACACAGGGAGAGACTGGACGTCCCTCTGCTGCCTTCTCCGTCTCCTCTCTGGCCGTCCTGTCTGGACAGAGCATGGGAGGTTGGGGAGAGGCGGCGCTTTGACTTCAGGTGCAGATTTTTGTAGATCTCCTTGAAGATTCGCACCTAAATAATCATAAGGTAACTTTGGATCCTAATAACCCATCACAGTGACTTTTCATGTTTTTTATTATGAGGTAAAGAGTAAATTCCACTGTGGGCTGGTCGTCTTCTCTCTACCTGACAGACAGTGATAATGAGGACGGGGAGGATGAAGACAGCCACAGTCATCCAGGTCACGTAAGCTTTGAGGCCCCAGGACTCGGCAAAGGTGCCCCAACACTCGTGAACCCCTGGAGCTACTTCTGAACGTGAGAAGATAAAAACCTGGGGAGAGAAGAAAGTTAAAGGTACTGTACTGTTTTTACTATATCGCTTAAAATCCTCTTCACACCCAGATTGTAACCAATTAATCAATACATTGTCACTAAAATGAAAAATGTCAGTCACCTGTCCTGTAAAATACAAATACTTTGTTACTGTACCTGTACGTTACGAAGAGTTGTTATTCACCCATTCACTCTGCACATCTTTTATCACACATCATTCACACCCATTCACTCTGCCAGTACAGCTGTTAGGAGCAAGGTGGGGTTAAGTGGCCTGAAGACTAGCGGAGCCGGGAATCAATGACTCACTCTACCGCTGAACTACCCCTCACTTTAATACAGAAAATGACTTTTGATACATAAGTACAGTAAACGTCACAAACGTTAAGACTTTTTCTCAAGTAATATTATAAAAAGTGACTTTAACTTCTACCAAAGTCATTTACTGCTATGCTACTTTTACTTTTTCTCAAAAATCCCTTTTAGGTACTTTATACCAGAGTGATAGCTTCAGCGGGAAGTCTGAAGAAAGGGGTTTGGACTTTTGAATTCGAAATGTTGCCACCTCAAACATGAGATAATTGTTTGCGCCTTTAAATAAACGATAGAGCCACTGCTGCAGATTTTTTGGGTTGCAATGCAGGGATGTTGAAGTAGAACAGGCTGATATATGATACACAACTTAACAGAGGAAATGACTGTACAGGCTTAAAAATGAATATGTGTAAAAACCAACAGTTAAGCCTAATTCAAAACAAAACCAAGCAATTGAAGAAGTTAAGACGAAATGACAACACATCATGCGATGACAGGTCTGACAGGTTCTATGCAAGTCAATGATTAAGTAAATGAAATTTCAAAAAAACAAGATTAAAGCTCCACTGTGTGACTTCTGTCACCAGCACACTGCTATCTCGAGCCTGATGGGGCAGAACGAAATTTGTGGGTGCTTCATGGAGTTTTATTACAAACATTTGCTAGCACATCCTCGTCTCGCTTTACTGGCACGGCTGATATGCTCCCACTTTCCCTGTGAAAACGCTGATCAACAATCATTAGTTTTATCAAACAATGATCAAACCCTCAGGGTTAGGGTTGTGAAACCTTCATGTCTGTTCATACTTATGTCTCTGCTTTGTGTAATTGTAAATTCAACTCTCTTTGATATTGAGTCTTTTGAGATACCCCCACATCCTGTTTTCCCCCCACAGATTATATCAGATAACCATTTGTGGCTTCCTATTTTGACATCCCCTAACGCTGTAGTACATAGGACAGGACTGTAAGTGGCGCCCTAACAAAGAGACAGAATGAACTAACCCAGTTTGTTTACATTCCGTACCATTACAGCGTGCATATTTAGCCACTTTACAGACCCCCAGCGAAAAATGAAATTTAATTAAAAGGCAACTAGCGACAAATCTAGCCTCTTTCTGTCGTAAACCTAAATACTTTACGAGAAGTTTGTAAATTCCGCCGCACGAGTGAGATGAATCTAACTGTATTTACTGCGGGCAGAGACACACACACACACACACACACACACAGAGAAGCGCTGTGTGAGCGCAGCACGCACACACACACAAACAGTGCACAGAAACAGAGTCACAGACGAGGTGTAAATGTTCAGTGCAAACGACTCTGTGTGGAAAGATTCACCTAAACCCGTTTCCAGGCCCTAAATGTAGTCAGGTTTTGCTGTAGTACACCGCTCGTGTGCAGACTGACCTTTCTTGTCGCCCGGCAGAAGTCTCCGTTTCATTATTCTCCAACAACAAGCGACAGAGGATTTCCACAACATTTGTCGTCCTACCTGTGGAAGGCTGAGCAGCAGTGACAGACCCCAGGCCTGCATTATGAATTTGTTCCAGCGTTGTGTGGCCCCCCTACGGTGCGCCTGCAGGGGGCAGCAGATCGCATAGTGGCGGTCCATCGTCATGGCGACAATCATATAGGAGGAGGCGAACATGCCGAGGACCTGCAGGTACTTGACCAGACGACACAGAAAGTCGGGGCCGGGAAAGCGTCCCTCCACGTCCCAAACCAGCTGTGGCAACACCTGAGACGTGGAGGCGGGAAGGAAGGAAAATGGGGTAAGTAATATGTGAATGTGTGTGTGTGTGTGTGTGTGTGTGTGTGTGGGTGTGTGTGAGTCACCTGACACAGAGCCACCACCAAGTCAGCCAGACAGAGGTTGAGCATGAACTGGTGCAGCTGGTTATGGTGTCGTCTCCGCCGCAGCAACACCACCAGCACCAGGCCGTTCCCGAGCAGCGCCATCACCAGGATGACCGCCAGCACTACGATCTCAGCCACTGCCAGCAGGTCGTCACGCTTCCACGCTGTGACATTAGCACCTGCTGGGCTCGCAGATACCACTGAGCGGTTGATGGATGAGTATGAGTTTGTTGCCATGGAGACTGACATAGTGGCTAAGAGAGGAAACAGATGGAAAGTCCATATTCTCCAGTATTGCTCTCGAATACAATTTTGAGGTACTTGTACTTGAGTATTTCCATTTTAAGGTCCAGTGTATAAGAATTAGTGAAGGTGCTGCAGATTATAACTCCTTCTTTTGTGTGACAAGGAACTACGGTGGCTTTTGCATAAAGACAGACAAGTAGCCCTTGGCCAAGTGGAAAGGGAACTTGGCTTGTTACTGAAGGGTCGCCGGTTCAAGTCCCCACCAGGTCATAAGGGCTGTGGTACCCCTGAGCCAGGTAACCCTAACCCCAACCCCTGGGTGCTACTCAGTGTGGCTGCCCACTGCTCCTGATTCTAGGATGGGTTAAATGCAGAGAAATAATTTCCCTAAGGGGATTAATAAAGTAATAAAAAAGTAAGGCCCTTGCTGAAAGTAAAGTTTATTTATATAGCACCTTTCACAGATATAAAATCACAAAGTGCTTTACAATAAATATTCAAAGAGACATAAAAACTCATCTAACTAAAAGCCTGCTTGAATAAAGGACTTTTAAGCTGCCTTTTAAAAGAATCCACACAATTTAAAGGCAGCCCGTTTGGGAGTCACCGACTGAAAGGCTGGATCTCCTCTGGTCCTAAAAGTTGTTTTGGGAACAGCTAACAGTCTCTGACCTGAAGACCTCAGGGGGGCGGGCGGGTGCGTGAGGTAGGCTCAGGTCAGAGATGTAAGAAGGAGCTTGTCCAAGTTAAGCCCTAAAGTAATAACCAGGTAACCCTGATTTATTCTAATTCTAATCTACACACAGGCACATAGATTTAAAGGATTAAACAAACATACTTAGAGGTACATTAGTATATTCAATTTCAGTATTCACTGCCAGTAACCCATCCCAAACATTACACACTAGACCTTTAATACCACTCCACTGCAAATTGTAACAATAAACCATTGTCTCTAAACCAAAGGTTTATGTTTAAAACTTTCCTCAGATAATCAAAAGAAAATGTAGAGTAGCATAAAATTGTCACATACTCCTCAGACTTTTCTCCTCTGCTTGTTTCTCTGCACAGGAAATGATTCCCATCTTTCTCCAACCAGAATTGTATTACATGATCACAGAACATATAATACAATGACGTCAGTGGTTAGGACAGGTGAGTGTTTGTGGGTAAATAACACCTACGGGTCTGTTTCTTCCCAAAGTGTCAGCTCTGCATGTGTCAAAGTATATTCCTCCATGTTTGCGTCCAAAAGTGATGTCACATCTCTGTTGTGGGGTCAAACTTCCCAATGAACGCATTCATTGTGAGACAATAAGTGGTAACACATGTTTACAGCAGTTTTTCAAGTGCGTTCACAGTTCAACACACACACACAGAAATGTACATACAATGCAGAGAGGGCCCCTCGTGTTGCACTCATGTGTTCACTGAGTGATAATGAGAAAAACAAATTCACAATCACCAGTGATCGACATTAATTACTAAGTCAAAGATTATTTAACTGCACAATCCAAAATAGAGTTAGTGCAAACACAATAACGTCACTAAGCGTCTTTACTAAAGTGCTACTCCAATTAAATACTATGATTACACAGCAAATCCTAAACTTTGTGTCCCAGGGCCTTTCACAAAGCTGATGTCGATGTCATTTATCAACACATTATTTAATTCATTCACTCAGAGGTTGAGGGACCACGAAAGTAGAAAGTGGTTGAGACGTCCCCCTAAAATCTGAATTCCCACCTTGAGATTCAAGTTCATCGAGGTCAACTATTGGACGATACCAGGTGTCAGTCACACCAGGTGTCCACTCATGTTTGTCTTCTAAATGGGAAAAAAACTTTTTCAAAATGAACATCTGTCTGTGCTGTCAAAATGGGAAAAACCCCTCAAACTAGCAGATGAGACCATTAACTCTTTAGTAAAAGGTTTACTGATGTAGATTTGACTTCCATTCCAATCAAGTTCTTCCTGTAACCAGCAGAGCTGCCCTTCGGTGGCTGTTCGGTGTATTGTTACTTCCTTGTTGGCTCCAGAGTAGAAACTAGAAGACTACGTCCAATTTTTTATCCGCGGTCTATTGGCGTATTTCCACCAGTTTAGGTTGCATCTCCACTACAATAAGTACCCAACATGGGTGTAGTTATCACTGCATGGCTGTGTGAAACTGCGGTAACTTCGTTTTATTCCTGACACACACACACAAACGAGTGACTAGTGACTTTACACCAGACTCCTGGTAGTTGTTGGAGATTAACCCACGTTTTAAGGATTGTTAAGTAGTTTTAACTGATCTACAGTTCGGCGCTGTTCGGCTTGATTTGTGTGTGGGACGTCTTGTCCTGTGACGGCACTCTGGCCGGTCAGTGGCCGGCAGTCTGACCAATCATCGCATAGTACCTACTCAGCACACTTTTGGAACCTCAGTTACTAAAAATATTACCTGGTACCAGGTACTGTGCTAGTGGAAACGCTACTTAAACCCTGGTGTGGCGAGGCGAGGCGAGTAGAGCCATATGCCATATGTGAGGAACCTTTTTCCGACACAGGCCTGCTGACCCAAGACTGAATACATTGAGTACATTACACTGTCACACTGACCTCTCTAATGCGAAGGGTGGCAGTGCGTCTCCAGATATCTGATGTCACAGGGTAGTGATGGTGCTTTTCCAGGTTTGAAGTCAGTCAGTCAATAGTCAGTCTTAAAAAGAGCTGCTCTCATCGGCAGCTCATCCCACACATGGGTGAAAAACTGCACTGCATGTCCTCTCAGGATGTGAAAGTCCTCAGGATGTAAAGACAGTTGGAGCTCGAGCAGACGGAGGCTGTCGCACTGAGCTTTGAGCTTGTTGTTGCCGTGCAGCTCAGCGGGTTTTTGCTGTAACGTGTCAGGGCTCATCAGCTGGTTCCACATTAAACAGAAGAACAAATATATTCAATTCCCCTTTTGTTTGCCTTTGTGCAGTCCTTGCTAAATGCCTGTGGGGCTCATTTCGGTGTGTCAGGTGTCAGCAGAGAAGGCTCCTCTACACAAGCTCTCCTGAATGAAGATTCATCGTCTTAACTCTTCACCACAGACGCTGTCCGTGGCTTAATGACACGATGTTCCTCGGAAAGAGTCTGTACATTTCAGTGTCAGAGATTTATTGGTCCCGCACTGCAATTAAGCGAATACCAATTCCCTCAACCTCCCATTTCAAACATGCAGGAGAACATAGAGGCCCTCTCATCAATCAATGTTTGCCACAGGGTTTCACCTTAAAACACATGTTGGTCTACAGTTATTTTCTCTTACTGCAGGAAAAACTGAAAACAATTATATTGTCATGACAATAATTGCTGCATTGTTGTCTGGAGGGCAGAAGATGAAGGCTCTCATTCCCTGGCTCCAAAAAGCCATCAGACCTCATTAGAAGTAACAGCAATATCCTTTCAACCAGAAATGTTCATTCCCATAGAGAAGAGGAAAGAGAAAATCAAGTAAAGGTAGTAGATGACCTACTCACCATGTTCTCATCCTCAGTGTCCTGTGAAGCATCTGTAGGAGCCAGGACAACCCGATCTGCTGTTGTACACACGAGCCTCATCCATGCTGTGTCTTGTGTGTGTGTTTTCCTCCTGCTCATTGGTCTGTGGGTGACCTCTGCTAAGTCATGCTGCCGACTCCCGTCTCTGTCCATTTTCTCCCCTCGTCCTCTCTCCTCTCTCTCCCTCCTCCCAAAAACAGCGCCCCCCGCCTCCTCCTCCTCCTCCCACGTCTTGCCTCACGTGAATTTATGAAAAGCGGGATAAAAATTGAAAGTGAGGCTACTCAAGCAGAGAGGAGCAGGTGTGTTGATGAAAGGACGTGATGCCGTGCCGTAGGCTGTGTCTGCGAATTAATGTCATTTCCTGCTTCAGTCATTGGGGATATTAACCACGTCGCCGTTGGCCCTACTTTGATCCCCATTTAGTGCAGGACACAAGTGCACATGTGAGCCATATACAAGCAGATCAAATGAGATTTCTGCTATTGGCCTTCCACGGTGATCAAAGACCTGTCGCACGCACACACACACAGCCGGTGATAGAGCGGTGGTGGGAACAGGCGGAGAGAGCCTGTGTCAGATGCTGTGACAGATGGGATACTACAGTTTTGGAGAGAAATGAGACGGCAGCAACACGGGGAGAGTCAACTTTCTCAACAGTACTTTTTTTCCTTCTCACCCCTTTGCCCCTCCATCTCTTTATGTCTCCTGCATTCCACCTCCTTCTCCCTCTCGCTCTCTCTCTCTCTCTCTCTCTGTCAGGGCAGTAATCTGTTTGCTTCCCCTCAATTGCTCCCTCATTTGAAGGAGCCTCTAATTATCAAGGGGCCCACTGAGTGACCTCAACACACACACACACACACACACACACGAGGCTGTCGCATTATGCTATACTTCTCTAAAACAGACCGGCTCTTTCTGCGAATTGCTTTCAAAGTGCATATATATATAAACTAGAATGTGATCAATAGCAGTCTAATGAGAAGATAATTAGAAGCATTGACCGTCTCTCTGGCAGTCCATTCTTTTCCGGTAGAAGACCTCAAGTGATGCACCAGTAATTGTATTGATTCATTCCTTTTAAATCCACTTGTTTGGGATTATAATCAAAGAAAGATTTGGTGTGAATCATGAATTTCCCTTGTACAATGACTAAAAATGGATTCTATTATATTCCTGGCAAATTTAGGATTGAGTCAGAAATAAGTGACAGTGTGTGCAGTGTAATCTTGCTCTTTTTTTTGGACTTCCGTTGATTAATATACTGTATATCAAGCTTTGTATGAACAGATCAGTTTTATTTTTGCAGTGAAATGTGTGACTGTGAAAATAATAGTAGTGCAATATTCTCTATCAAAGGCATTTTATCAGTTAAAGCACTGCCCACGAACAGTGTCTCATGTTATCTGTCCACTGTACTGAGCTTTGAGCTTGTTGTTGCCGTGCAGCTCAGTGGGTATTTGTTGTAACGTGTCAGGGCTCATCAGCTGGTTCCACATTAAACAGAAGAACAACTAATATATTCAATTCCCCTCTGTTTGCCTTTTGTATCCAAAAAATCCTTGCTAACTGCCCGCGAGGCTCATTTAGGTGTGTCAGGTGTGAGCAAAGAAGGCTCCTCTCCACTCTCCAGCTTCTTAGCCTTTCACCACAGAAGATGTCCATAGCTTAATGACACAATGATCCACTGAAAGAGCGTGCACATTTCTGTGTGCGGGATTTATTGGTCCCACACTGCAATGAAGCGTGTGAAATGTCACACGGGTTACATTTTGTTCTTAAAAGCCTACTTTAATTCCCTTTGCACCTCAATTTTCACAGTTTTCCTAACTTCTCATGGATCCACTTTCAAATCTTTCCTTGACCCCATGTCATGTTCCATCATGTGGTGAGTAAAGGACATTTTTCCCGACCTTCACCCCGACCGTTCACATGAGTCAACGTGTCGTCCGTGTGGGCGACGCATGTCGTTCATACAGATAACACAAACACACAGGAAACGTGAGGAAACAGGCTTTATTACAGAAGGAGGTCATCTGTGTAAATTCATTTGTATTTCAAATGCACAAATAAAGTGGAAGGTGTTATTGAAACCACTGCAATAAAGTGCTTAATCGACCTCTATTAGTATAGATATACAATACTATAGTTCAGTTTGGCATTATTCTATTAAATAACTCACCACTGCTCTCATTAAACGGCACAGGAAATTTCTTTTTTAAAAAAAAGTACATTTGCAGCAGTACACTGTCAAATGATTTCCACAATTTCACATGCTTTCACACTAAATTTCACACTACATTAAAAAACTTATTTTTATCTGAGATCATTCACAATATAACACTGTATGTATTTTATTGTGGCAGTTACTGTACGAGGAAATCCTGTTATGTGCTCTAAATATGGTCTAAATATGAATTACAGAAAAGAAAAAAAAACCCATGTTAAAATACGGTATTAGGACACAGTAATGATATTTGTTTTTACAGTGCAATCATTACATAACTAAATTACAGTATGTGTTTGTTGTAAGCGCCGAGCGTGTGCGGCCCGGTGCTCTGAATGGCGCTCATGATGGACTGAACCACGTCGGAGGTGGAACCTTTGCCTCCCAGGTCAGCAGTGTGCAGCTGGAGAGCAAGAGCATCCTAATCGGTATCATATCGTACAATATTTGAAATATTAGATGACATAGCGGGCGCATGTGTACCTGAGTGTCTGTGATGGTGCTGAGGACGGCTCCGCGGATCATGCTGGCATAGGCGTGGAGCTTCAGGTGGTCGAGCAGCAGGCACGAGGCCAGCAGCATGGCCGTGGGATTTGCTGTGTTGCAGTTAGCGATGCTCTTCCCTGTGTTCCTGGTTCCCTACACACGGTTGATTGAGCATATGTCTAATTATTTCATTTGTTAATGTTACTGCAGGCCTCAATGGACTCCTTGCATAGTTGCCATTTTGACAGGTCACAACAGGAACATCTCAGGGGTAATAATCAAATTAATGATGGGGAGTTAGTTCCATTAGGCTTCCTGAGTTTCCGGGGTGCATGCTGATTCACTGACACACTGTCCTGACTCACATGATATTATTTATAGTCCTTAACAAATGTATTAGATCACCACCTAAAGCCACTGCAGCCCTACATTAACAACAATTATGTGTTTGTTTAAATCAATTTTTTTTTTATTGTTTTTTTCCTTTTATTTTCTTTGAAGAAAGTGACTTGGACGTTGACTTTTTGTCACATTTTATTTATTTTTTTCAATCCCAACTTCCTCTGTTGTTGTGGGAATGAGACGTGTATCTCAGATCCACTGTCTGATGATCGAATTACACATTTATCTCTGGAAATGTATAAAAAACTATATTCTTTGGGTGACGTGGCCCTTTAAATAGTGAGTCGGCTCAAATTTGGCTATAAAAAGGTGAATTAGGTTTGTTATTTGCCAAATAAATAACAATGACATTTTTAGTTTTTCAAAAATATTAGTGTTTTCTCATTTTTAGAGCTGTCACTGACCAGTAGCACCTGTGATTGTCCTGTTAAAACATGTCAAAATGACTGTTGTTCACTTCAATTCACCATACTGTATTCTGCTTTTTTATGCTCAAGGGGCTAAAAGAAAAATGTGGATCCGCTCACCATCTCAAACACAGCATAGTCTTCTGCATAGTTTGCCCCGGGCACCAGGCCCGGTCCTCCGACCAGCCCGGTGCACACGTTGCTCACAACGTTTCCGTACAGGTTTGGCATGATCATGACGTCGAACTGCTGTGGCCTGGAAACAAGCTACACAAGTAGTAGTAAGTAGTAGTAGGAGTGATGTATAGCCCCAGAACATGTTTACAGTTTAAAGGGTTATGAATCAGGTGACAGGTGCCTTGAAGAATAACTGTGAGATGGTATCTGCATAACTGTTTCTCAGAAACCTTCATGCTCTAAAAAGGCTTTGAACTGATGGATTGCAGTAACCGTTTTAAATGCTAATGGTGACTGTTATACGCATTTTTACTGTACCACCTTTAATATCGCACCACGTGATTCACTGTGCATGATGATAGTGATGATATGAATGCAGCATGCATGATAGAAACAGCAGTACAACAGTGTGCAGACCTGCATAGTTGTGTTGTCTACAATCATAGTGTCGAAGCTGATTTCAGGGTAACCGCTGGCCACCTCCTTACAGCACTCCAGGAAGAGGCCGTCACCCAACTTTCTGATCCGAGAAACACAAACACACGCACATTAAAATGTTTCATGTCTTTCATAGAAAAAACGATGACTTAGAGGTTCCCTTTAGACCTGGTATTAACATGCGTCTCCAGTGTCCACATCAGGATCTGATCGCTAACTGATCATCACGGTCATGCCCTCCTTACGTCACCTCCCCCTCTTCTTCTGCAAAGAGTTCCAGCAGCAGACTACAGCATCGCATCTTTTTTTTTTTTTCTCTTTGCTTTTCTTTGACAAAAAGCAGAGGAGACTGTGCAGTTTTGTCATCACTTTCACGTTAGCTGTGCTCGGAGCTTACGTAGTTGTTGTGGGGGGGACGGAGACGCATTGGAGACTCATTGCATTTCCACTTTTGTTTAACGACCACATTAAACAAAAGTGGAAATGCAATGGGGACGGATATGGAAATGCACGGGTGTGTTTACACCTGTCGTGGGCAGGCTATACTGTATATAGTTGCAATGTGATCACAGGAAACACATTTTAATGCGAGGTGTAAAGGAAGCCAGGCTCAGGCTGAAAAACTGACATGATGTTAGCTTTGTGTACAGCGGTGACTCGTCTGCGTCCTTTCTCCCGAGCCGTTCTGAATGCATAGTCCGCGATGCGCAAAGATTTTTTTCTGGTGATGATCTTCAGACATTCAACAACCCCTGGTATATTCTGCAGAGATCGACAGAGACAGAGGTTGAGGTGAGGTTGTGATTTGCACACAGACACAGGTCAGTGAAGAGGAACGTTAACTCACACACACACACACACACCTCATGCTCCAGGCTGCTGTACTCGCCCTCTGTGTTCTCCCTGATGATCATAATGTCGACGTTTCTGTGACGTGTCCTCACTCCAGGCACAGACTGGCAGTGCACCACATTGGCATAGAGATCCAGACGAGTGCTGCAGAGAGACAAAGAACGGCTAAGAGGACAAGTTACATACTGGAGCTTTAAATGTGTGGGATACATCGTGATGGGTCACAAGCAGTGTAATGTAATCCTTTTTATCTTGTTTTCCTTTTTGCTCTATTCTCCATTTTGGTCTGGACCAAATGAAGCAAACTACAAAGGTGCAGTTAGAGAAATTGTGGACTCACCGCAGTAAGTTGTTCCGGGACTTGTGAGAAGGTGGCAAGTTGTGGTTGGTGTCGATGTTGCCTGTAATAATAACAAATACAAGACATGACAAAATACCATGAATATGTTTTCAAACCTGGCATATGCATTGTGTTTATTCTTAACTAGTAATATAAGTAATTATTTTCATGTTTCATCATTTTCTCTGTACAATTTAGGAATATACACGACCAGTCAAAAGTTTGGACACACCTTTCTATTTACTTGAATGAGGAAGTGTGTTCAAACTTTTGACCCTACAGATATTCAAATAAATTTTAACAACACATTTTCATTGTCTTTGTATGGATGGGAGTGATGTTCTTTCACCTGGGTGGTTTGATTTGAACGGTCACCAGAGGATGAAACATAATTATTCTGTTAAACTCTTACTATGGTAAGTTCTCCTCTAGCGCCACCAACAGGTTAACATTCTTGGCTTTTTTTTTTTTTAAATGCACTTATATAATATCCATAAATACATAAGTAATTCACATTTACACAGTCAGAATTCCAGTTTGTGCTATAGTTCTGTGAACAAAATACCTGAAAATCTAATGTCTAATGTCTGCAGACTCAACGCTTGTTGTATACAAGCACAAGTTAAGACTACATTTACTACATTTCCAGGCCCTTGCTGATAGAACATGTTGCATTATTGAAACACAGACCTTTGAGTGCAACACCATTGCGTCTGACAGCCACTATGGCGTTACTGATGTCATCTTCTGAGGCCATGGTGGAGTCCACGGTGACGACCTCAAAATCGACTGGAACGCAGCAGAACCTGAGAGTAGAGACTCTTTGTAGTTACTGACTAATGTACAAATACTTTGTTACTGTGCTTAAGTGCAAAATTCACATTTCTGTACCTTTTCTTTTACTCCACTACATTTTCCTCTAACTATCTTTGTTACACTTGTGACACTTGCACTTTTACTCAAGCATCCCCTTAAAGGTACTTTATACAACTGTATGTACTGTATAGAGTACCTTATACTGTATGTGAGTGTGTGTGTGTGTGTGTGTAAGAGAGATCTTCCATGACTCAACTATTTATAATTGTAATCATAATAATTAACTCTAATTATAATCCGGTAATTTTATGGTATTCTTATTTTTAATTATTGCTATAAAAGGCAGTCATTTCATGGAGCTTTTACAGTCTTGTATCAGTATGACTGACAGTATGTTGTAAGCATTGAAATAGCCTATCTTTAACAGTTCTTAAATAAGTGTCATATCCACTGATGCACGCTGTCCCTTTCCATCCACCTCTCGTCTAACATATGCTTTTATTATTTAATTACTTTCTAAAGTTCTATGTACAGACTTGTGTTGCTTTTGGAATGGATTGAAATCTCACCTGAATAGTTTTTGCACATGGTCGGCCAGCTCTGGTCCAATGCCATCTCCAGGAATCAGTGTCACAATGTGTCTGCCTCCATACCTCGCAGGGGGTGGCTAAAGCACACACACACACATTTACAGTCTGTTGTGTATATGTATATACAGTATATTTTGTAAACAAAGACCATATGGGTTTTTATGCAGACATACTCACTATGGTCTGCCGTGGGCGGATGGAGAGAAGGTGCAGAATAAAGGAGAGACAACAGTGTAGTTAGTAGGACAAAGAAGTATATGCGATTAAGACATTTGACATTTGGGATGTTAGTTGAAACAGTGGGGTTAAAAGGTCAAGTCAGGGGATGGACTGTGCATCTGGTGAAAGAGTTCCTGAGGTAAGGAAATCACTGTGTGCTATCTCATTCTGCAACTTACAACATGAGTGGACATGTGTCTTTTATTCCAGGCAGCACAGTTAACCTGTGGAGACATGTGGTCAGTTGTGGAGTAGAAACAAATGCAAAATCCGAAAAAAAGATCTACACAACGTCCTCAAACTGGCGATCTGTCCAGGATGTACCCCCGCCTTTCACTTTATGTCAGATGAGATTGGCACAGCAACCCCCGCGAAGAAGATGGATAGATGGTCTTCAAGTTCATTTGGGAGGTTAATCCTTTTAACTCAAAAGTGCATAACTTTTAAATCTTCACAAACGTCTATTACTTTTCAAACCATTGTCAAATGAGTTCACACAACTCTCTCTCTGTGCTTCTCAGTATAGTGTTGTTTCTCATGATCTCATGGATCGCATAGATCTCATGTCACCCAGCGACATTTCCATGTCTTAAACTAAAATTGGGTTTCTTGTTCAGAAATAAATCCTGTTTTTCTGTGAAGACTGGGAATCGGCTTGTTACTGCCACCTTCTTGCCTCTTCTTGATTATGGAGATATAATTGACATAAATGCCTCTGCTCAGTCTCTTCTCTTGTTTGGATGCTGTCTATCATGGTGTGCTAAGATTCATTACATGCTGTGTAGGCCCCTCATACACCATTGCATTTTGTACTCTCTGGTCACTCTCTGGTCATCATTGTCCATGCCCAGACTGTTGTATCGGTACAATTTCAAGTCTATCGTAGACCTGCTGCCCACATTAACCTCCTACATGTAATGCACTCAGTGCAGTTTATGTTCCAAGGATTTCATCAAAGCATCACAGTCCATGTCAATAAGAGATGACTGTAATGCTCATTCTTATGATTACCTTACTAACCTAATTTAGACTAATCATTTTGACTTGAATACGACTATAAATCGGGTTCCCTTTTTCAATAACAAATACAGAATACCGCCGCCTGCTGGTCAGAAAAGTAAATGTCTCTCATGCAGGTGCAGGTGTTGACCGACCTTTTGAGCAGTGTGTACCAGGGCTGAGAGATTTTGGATAGTTTGTAACACTTAATCCCTTAAATTAGTTATTCAGCTGTGAATAATCTATATCTCTGCTGGGACCAGTTATCAAAAACATCGAAGTACAATATGGTAAAGCGTATGTTGTGGAAGTGAAGGTCCTCCTGCCCTCCTACCCAGAGCGAGCGGCTGCTGCTGCTGAGGCTCTTCATGGAGCCGGATACAGGGCGCCAACACCGGACAATCATCATCATTCTGACTGTGGAGCGAGCTGCGCGCTCACATTTAAACTCATTATGCATTATGTTCTTTGATCGTAATGTGACGTTATCAAAGCACAACATAAGAGAATAATACGAACATATATATATGTACACACATATATATATATATATGTATAAATATATATATATCTATATATATATATATATATATATATATTCTTTATATATATATATATATAAAAAGAATATATACGAATACAATAGGGCTAAACATGTAACTATTACTGTTTATATCAGCTGCTGCATACATGTTGTGCATCAAAGAGTGATTATACCATTAAAAAATTCAGACAATCTCCGGCCGAGTTTCTTCAGAGCTCAACGCGACCACCAGGAGGCGACAAAGATACATCATAAACCAATCTACCTGTTACACCACTCTGGACTAACATCACTCAGTCATCTTTCATTCACCAAACAGCAACAGTTCTTAAACATGTATTCATTCAATGTTCGTCATTTGTATGTTTTCTTTATTCATGTGCGTGTTGTTTTACACGTTAGGCGTTTAAATACAGTGACACATATCAGCGTTTCTATTTCAAACACTTGTAGAGAAATTCTACTCTCCAGTTTTTCATCCTCATTCAGCCATTGTCACCCCTCTGCTGGGAGTTGTAGTTTATTTTTCTTGTGACGACAGCGCCAACAAGTTGGACGTGATCGCGTTACGAGACTACATTTCCCAGCGTCCTCTGCGGCGGTGCCTCCTCTTTCCTCCACTCCCTCCACCTTCCCTCCCACTCCACTGGGCCGCGAGGAAGTCGCAAGATGGCTGATGTCGCTTGGAAGTAATGTTCCCCTCTACAACATGAAGCCGTGAGTGTGGACGAAAGCGAGGGAGGCACCATCGGGCTTTTATTTTTATTTTCTTTTAGTTACTTTTATTTTATTTCTTCAAACATCCATCTCATTCCGCGTCGTGTCCACCCCGGACTTGTCTTCGGGAGTTGACGCGTCAAAATCACGTCGGGGACCCTGCCAGCAGCTAACGGCTAGCCACACCGTTAGCAAATATCAGCAGAGCTCGTCAGTCAGTCAGTCAGGCACACAGCTAGCTAGTTAGTTCGTTGTTTTTAATACAGTCTGTCGCCGACGAGCCATTGAGCTACAACAGCTTGCTTGCTGACATTTAGCCCGAGGTGTAAATGCGGAATAAATTTGCACATATTTAATCTACAACTACTTAAGAAGCTGCTTGGTTTAACATCATGTCGGCAAAGTGGCCATCCAGCCTGTGGGTTGCTAACTAATGCGCAGTATCGATACAGTTCCATGTGCACAAACCAGCGGGATCATTATTTTGCTGACATTTTACAGTAGTATCCACCAAACAGCTGCATTCCCGCGACCTGTTGTCAATTACATTTCGGAAGCTAGTTATGTTAAATCCAAATTATGGGAGCAGGAAATCTGTTGAACTTTTTTTTGGCTGTAGTTAGCTGCACTGGCCTTGTTGGCATCTCACCAAAAATCCACAGGGATGGACACTAAGCAGAGCAGCTACGACCAAAACTAAATAAATTGGCTTTTTTCTTAATTATCCGAGAACACGCGTCGTTAGCTGACAGGGTTGCACATCAGTGCGCGGCGACTCATTTCAGCAGTTTGAGAGGCGGATAAGTAGTTCAGCAGGGTTAACTAAAGTACAGTTAGTCTACACCGAGACCAGTTAGCTTGCCGTAAGTGCACAGCTAGCTGCAGTCTCGCCCCACATCACATTACAAACACGGCGTACAGAACGTATTCAGAGCCCGCTCCCGGCCAGACGCACCGGCTCAACAACACCGTCATGGGAGTGCAGGGTTTTCAAGAGTATTTAGAGAAGCGGTGTCCCGGGGCCACTGTCCCGGTGGACCTTCTGAAGCTCGCCCGTACCGCGGCCCGTCAGCCCCCTCATCACCACCATCCACACCACCACCCACATCACCCCGGGCCCATGCCTCCCCCGCCCCCGCCAGCCAGGATCCTCATCGATGCTGACTCCGGCCTGCAGCGCCTCTACGGCGGTTATCAGACGGACTGGGTGTGCGGGGGCGAGTGGAACGCCATGCTTGGTTACCTGGCCGCCCTGTCACAGGCCTGCCTGTATCAGGGTGGCCTGGAGCTGGTCGTGGTTTTCAACGGCACATTGGGAAAGGAGCGCTGGCCAGAGTGGGCGCGGCGAGCTCAGGGCCAGCGACAGACGGCGCAGCTGATAGTCAACCACGTCGGCAG
This sequence comes from Solea senegalensis, assembly GCF_019176455.1. Lineage (NCBI taxonomy): Eukaryota > Metazoa > Chordata > Actinopteri > Pleuronectiformes > Soleidae > Solea > Solea senegalensis. Next base: position 14,856,205 of record NC_058031.1, read on the forward strand.
CAAGGCCACCCCGCCTCCCCGAGCATGGTTCCTGCCCCCGGCTTGCCTCAGTCACTGCGTCCGCCTCGCCATGTTCCGCTTCCGAGTGCGGGTGAGCAAAGTGATCATGGCTGTGTGAAGTTGTTATACTGTGGTCGCTACGTGTCGTACATTTGCAACAGTTGCCCCCTTTTTGCAACAGAAGCAGCACGCCCGTTTATTAACTTGAATCACTGCTTTCATTTGGTGAACAAGTGCAGCTGCTTGTCCTCACCACCAAAATGACTCAATCTGGGATGTTATTTAATACTTAACACGAAGACAGGCCCAATGGGTTAAACACTCTAACCAGTAAAGCATTTATCTGTGTAGCTGACGCTTGTAGCCGCCCTTGCTCCGCTATCATGGGTTTATTTTGGTTGGTTTTATCAGAGGAGAGGTGAATTCTGTGCAACCGTTTTTACTGTGTATTGTTGGGAGTTTGATTGCCTGTGAGCAGCATAACTGAACTGATTTTGATAAAATTTATATTCAAAATATATTTATATATTTGGTAGTATTTTCTCATTGTGGTGAGGTTTGTGCTCGCTTAGTGCTTTCTCTGTGAATTGACACCTGCTGGCTAACCATTCTTTTGCACCCTTATTTAATAGCGCGTAGGAACTCATTGTTTAACGTGACCTAGTGTGGCCTATGTATGACATAACATAAACCCAATGAACCTTTCATACATTGTTGAACAACTGCAGGGTGGATACCTACTGTTCATAGTTCCCTTGATACATTTCCATACATATTTAGTTAAACACATTATTGACTTTCAAATTTTTTGTGCACATGATAATTGACAAGACCAGATTTGCTGTATCAAACTACAGCGAGGTGCACAGATTGTTTTTTTCCCTAAATGTAGTATAATTAAGTGAAATAAAGCAGACATTTGTGATGATGGAGAACTTCAAGTGATGTTTTTGTGAAGGCAAAGTTGGCTTTTTATGTTCTTGTCTGCTTGAATGCAGCATATTTTAAGCCTTTTCATCAGCCTAACATTGATTTGTGTTCCCATCAGCATGCATGCTAGTATTTTATTTTTTTAAAAAGACCAGTATGCTGTCATTTACACCAAGAGGTTACCTTTAAAAGCAAAATCACACCAACATTACTGTACAGCACACTGTGATGCTGCCTGTGCTGTACAGCATCATTACTCACAGATTCCACATGTACTGTTTTTTTAGTTTTTTTTAAAAACACACATTTTTAAATCTGTATTGTAAGAAGCAGTCTCTCTACAGCACCAGGAACCTGGTCTCTACCGGAAAGGTTATATAAAATGGTTATACATTGTCTGGGCTATTACAGAGCTAAATTATTTTGTTGGTATCCAAGACACGAAGTGTCGGTCACATGTCAGCTTGACTGGCAGCCTCGGACCTCCTTCATGATAAAATAAGTAATATTTACGTGAATTTCCATCACCCCGCTTGGGTTGTTATTTCAACAGCTGCTGCTTGTTCACGACTATTTTAATTGCTCTCTTAGTTGAGGCATCTTAAAATGGCTTATATGTCATCTTCTAAAATCAAATATTCAGTTTTCAATTAAATAAGACACAAAGTTCCTTTCATTTTAGAAGTTGAGACTTGATAAAGTTTTGACTGAAATAGTAATAAACTATTAATAGTAACAAATCTTGAGACATGATTTCCTTCTTCCAAGTTGTAAGTGATGCAGTCAAAAGAATGTCAGCATCAATGAAAATTCCTTCCAGATTTGTTTTAATGACACAACTGGGCCTTTTCTGCATCTACAGGTTGTACAGACATTGGAGGACCACCACCAGGAAGTGCTGTCTCTTTACAGAGACTATGGTTTTGCTGGTCTGATTGCTCAGGATTCTGAGTTTGCCCTCTGCAACGTACCCGCCTACTTCTCCTCACACGCGCTCAAACTGAGCTGGAATGGCAAGAACTTGCCCACACACCAATATCTGCTGTCTGAAGCCGCCAGGCAGCTCGGGCTAAAGACACAGCATCTACCCTGCTTTGCTGCTCTGCTTGGTAAGAAGCAATGCATACACACGTACCTCAGCATACATACATTTCTACATAAATCCCATTATCTGATATGCAGAGACTCATTTATTTATTGACGCAGCAAACATAAAAGAATATTTCTCTCATGCAGGAAATCATATTCTGCCTGATGAGGACCTGGCTGCCTTCCACTGGAGTCTGCTGGGACCAGAACACCCACTAGCTTCTCTCAAGGTATTTTATACTTTTAGAAATATACTTTTTTAATAAAAAACAACAACGAAAAACTTCCCTGTAGCGTCTTTCTATGTAAATATCTCATGTTACAACCATACGCAGCGTTACAGGTGGGCCCACTTTTGTCTGTGGCCCACTCGCAATCACGGACGCGTCACGTGCACTCACTCGCCATTCATAAAGTTGATGCATTCATTAACAAACTCCTTTGATAAGAGATTGAATCCTGGCACTGCTACTGGTTACTACATGAAAACCTGCGGCTTATATTCAAGTGCGGCCTATATATGTACAAAATTTATTTTCTTTTAAAATTTAGCTGGTGCGGCTTCTAGTCAGGTGCGCTCAATAGGCCGAAATTTACGGTAATTAAGTAAATTCAAACATTTGTGCTGTTTGTTGTCACAGGTGCGAGCTCATCAGTTGGTGCTCCCGCCCTGTGAGGTGGTGATCAAGGCTGTCTCTGAGTACGTCTCCTCCATCAAAGACCTGGGAAACCTCGACGCCATTGCCAGAGATGTTTTCAAACAGTCACAGGTTGGTCAGAGTCTTTTTGTTATTTTCATCTATTTTAGGTTGAATTAGCACGAGTTAAAATATAATATATACAGACGTCCACAATCTTTTATTATAGTAAGGACAATAAAATGGCAAAGCCACATTAAAGCATTTAATTCTCAAAATTGTTTCTGTTGTGAAAGTTTGGTAACAACTGTACTTTTTTTCACTTCATTAGTTTCACGATTTAGAGTTTTCAAGCAGTGGTTAAAAAAAAAGACAAGTTTGATTTGATTGCCAACCCTGAAACTCAAATATGTATCACAGAAATGTCTGCGTTAAAAAAAAGGTGAGAACTAAACTGTGGACTTGGAGGTGTTTCATCCCCACGTTCTACCTGTGTTTGACCTTACATAACATCAACTTGTTGATGGTTAAGTAGGTCATTGGTTGCTGTTGACACAAAACTTGAGTCGGCATCTGTTCTTCCTCACCCATCAGTGTTAAACCATAGACTTCTACCACACCTATGATAAATCTATACTCTTAACTGGATTAACTTGTTGCAATTTATCAGGAGAGGGCACCATAGTGTTGAATACAACCAAAGAGCATCTTTGTGAAAAGATTATTTAGATTTTTACTTGTTATTTTTATTTTAATTAATGTGGTTGGTTTTTAGTGTTGTGTAAAGGTGTAACTTTATGGCCCTTTTCCACTACACAGTTCCAGCACAGCTCGACTCTACTTATTTTTTTTAATGCTTTAAAGCTAGCTGAGCCAAAACAAAAATTTGACGTCAACAGACTGCTGGCCACTGATTGGCAGAGCGTGTTGTTACTGGAAGAGTCATGATTGTGACGTCTGACACAGGAATCAAACCGAAGAAAGCTTAGATCAGCTAAAAAGTCTTTAAAATCCTGAAACATGCGTTAATCCCCAACATTTAGCAAGGACATTTCTAAAACCTCAATATTGAGGAGTCTGTTGTGACAGCACTGCTGTAAGCCAGTGTTAGTGAGCCAAATCACAACCCGTTCAGTTGTATTTCAGTTCAGTGACTGTCAGATGGAGTCTGTGCTCTGGTCATGCAATCTTCATTACAATCATGTATGTGATTGTAATGATTCAGTACACCGAAAACAACTGCTTTGCTCGTCACTAGTCTGTGTTTTTGTGTCGTGTATAAAACGACCTCACAGCAGTTTTCGAGGTACTATAGTAATGGATAACCGCGTGCCTGATGCCAAACCGAGTAGAGCCGACACCATTACTGTCAGTAACAGTTCCATTAAGAAACATAATGTCTGATTTTATCTTTATCTCTAACCAATGCATGTAATGAAATTGCATCCTGTTTACACCAGCTCATGTATGTGCACAGTGTACTTGAATGATCATGAGAGATCCATTCTCAGGTGTATAAAGAACTTCCAAGTTGATAGTTCAGTACAGATAGGGAGGGAGTTAAAGAGGGAGGAGGCATGTATGGAAAAAGCTCCATCGCCCCAGGTTTGGTTGGAGTTGATGGTGGGTTTGTAAACAGAAAAAAATAAACATTTGTATGCTGCGTTTTTCACCTGGGTCCTCTCAAGAAATACTATCAGACCTTACTAAGGGAGCATTTGTGCGGGCAGTGACAGTGCTAGTCAGATAGGGGCAAAAGGAGTTCATTCAGTCAAACTGCTGAACAAATGGCTTTCTTGAGCAGTTCCAAAAACTTTTTTCAGTCATATCTGTTAGCAGCTTTACGGCTGCAATGTTACTCATCCCTCTGTCTCTGTGTGTGCAGTGAATGGCTGTTTTGCTGGGCATCTAAACACTGGCAACTGAGATACACAGTCAAGTCATGTGGAGCTGTTACACTGGATTACTGTGTAAAGTGCTTTGGCAATTGTTTGTGTAAAAGTTATGCAACATAACTTTAACATCACCAGCACTTTCCTTTTAACAAATGCATCCATATTCCTACCTTGGAAGCAGATCTAAAACTAATCTGATAGTTGAAATTAAACTCTGTTAATCTTGCAGTTGTCAGTGGTGCCTGTGGTTCAGTCTTTCACTTTTATGTTGAGATTCCTCAGACCTGTGTTAAGTTGAGGTCAGGCAGAGAAAACAAATGAACAACAATGGCAAACAAGGCTCTCTTCTAAACTGCTTGCTTTGATCTGAAGGGAAATAAATCTGCAGATTTCTACAAGGCCTCAGTTGCTTAGGAACATTTTCACTGTTCAAATAATCCCATCGCATTTTGTATTTTACAGTCTCGTATGGAGGACAAGGTGGAGCGGTTCAAGAAAGCTGTGGAATATTTTTCCGCTGCCCCCAAACCACGTTCACCCAGCATGGGCCCCTCCTCCTTCATCTGTTAGTAAACTGCTTAGATACAACAATCATTTGTCTAACTGAATCTGGATACAACAACAATGAAAGTGATCATTTATATTCATGATTTTTTTTTTGTTTCTGTGCGCAGTACCTGGGTTTGGACCCAATCCATTTGGGGGACCACCCGGCCACATGGGGATGCCGCCTGGAAAGAATCAGGTAGATTATTTCATTCTCTTAAATGTTCTCTGCTCTACATGAATCCACAAGAGTGGATTATGTTTTTTTTGCTCTTCTGACTCCTTTGGGGCATGTGCTTGTTCAAAGGAAAAACTGGCGGAGGTAGGAGTACACAGCCCTTTCTATCCCAGATCCCTCTATCTCCTTTTATTTCTACACTGTGTTCCTTACTTTTCAACCCATTTCCTTTCTTGTCCATCCACTCTCTGGTCCAACCACAGTTCCCTCCCCCCCAGGTTCCAGGGTTAAAACCACCCTATCAAAATGCTCCATATGGACCTGGCCCTGCCCCTCTGTTCCAGAATCCCCCGCCACCATCTCAAGACTGCAATGACACGCTGACGGGCAAGATGGGCTTCACAGACTGGTCAGCTCCATATGATTCCACACAGGGGGGTAGTCGGTTACCCAATCATCACACCGGCGGTCAGTCTGGTCCCTCTCCGTCGCCCTCCTCGTCATCAGATGGAGATGAACCCAATGACAGCAACGCAAAGTAAGAACTTTGCCATCATTACATCACTTTATCATATGTGGACTCAAACAACAAAATATAGACAGATGTTGGTGCCTGTTGATAATAATATTATTATAATATTTATTATTAGTTAATGAAAATACTTTTCATGCACTGCTGCTCTAAGCAGTTCCACAGTTCCAACGGATACTGCTAGCTACAGAAAAGGCTGTAATGGTCTCGTCCTTGGCTGCTCTCCACAGTTCTAAGTTCTTAATCACAGTTCAAAGTATTCTATCTGCAGTTCTTCATCACAGTTTTTCATTCTTATTCCTCAATTCTTCAAGATTCATCCTCCATGGTCCCAGTGGGTGTGAGTGGACAACCTGATGAAGTGGCCACATATAATGTATTAGGATATGTTTAATTGTTTAGTGCACTTGTTCTGGCTGGATGGTTGAATTGAATAAAAGAAGGCAATATTAACCTGTTTTAATTTCACAACTATGTCAGCTGTTGCTTGGGACACCAACTCATAATCATAATTACTGGCTGCTGATCTTTTATAGGCTTATATTTGCTTCAAATAATTGAAGCAAACATGCATAGGGATGCCTTGGTGGTTTTCAGTAACAGTGTGGTTCCTTGGAGAAAGAAACAATTTTGTATGGCTCTTTACACCCTCATTCTCGTCTTGTTTCCGGCCGATGATCAAAACACTTCTGGTTCCATTAAAGCCTTTTGCTTAAACCAGCTGTTGTAGCAACTCCTGACTGCACACATGACACCTGTTTTTCTAGAAGCAACTTGAAGTCTTGCACAAAAATAATGGAGTATGTCTACTTTTTTCTGCTGAAAAATGTCTGCAAAATCAACATTTCCCACAATGCACTGCACTGCACCATCACTACTAATTTTATTTTTGTCAACAAGCTTACTGTGTGAAGTAGCCCAGATACAGCTGACAGTTTTAAGGATTAGCTCCTGAAGAGATGGAAAAAGCACCAGAGCAAATTGTCTGTAGGGGATACCCATGATTTCAGTTTTTGCCTCTTCGTGTGTTTTGTTGACCCTTGGGTTTTCCAATGTGGGATGTAAAAGTCAGAACTGGGACACCTTGGACTCATTAAGTTTACATTTCTGGGAGAATTTTAATCATGCTGCCATAGCATTTATTTTTACCTAACCGCTATGACAAAAGGTTTGACCCATTTGCAAAAAATGCTTTTGAGGAAAAGCTTTTTATGCAGAAACTGCATTAGTAGACATGAAGGTTAGACAGTAATCTCTGTCCTTAGATGGTAGTAATGTTCCTGCATTTGCACGGGAACAGAAACTGGTGTCGTTTCTCTCAAACAGTTCACTTTTAAGGATTCCTGTGTCCTGAAGAAGAAAATTACCTGCGCGTGTGTTCATAGCTCATAGCCAACGGAGCCGTCTCCATCTCTTCTTCTTCCTCCTCCTCTTCATACACTCCTGTCGTGACAGGAGACGGGGACTCGGGCGCCTCGTCGTGAGACTTCTCTGTCAGACTGCCTTCCTCCTCCTCCTCATCGTCACCCTCCACTTCCTCTTCCTCTTCCTCCAGCACCTGGAGCCCGAGCTTGGAGTTAGACAAACTGTGGTTTGGTGGACGTTCTTCCTCAGCCTGATCTGACCTGCAGAGGGATCAAAATCACAGTGTGTTAATAACGTCGGTGACCACTTCCACTTAGTCAGAGTATTAAGGACAGCTCTGGAAAGGTATTTACAGTGCAGCCAGTCTGTGGTTCTGCCTGTTTGTTGTGGGAAAAACATTGTGCCACAGGTGAACCCTTGGTAAATTAATAATAATACAATAATACACAACTCTTTATATAGACATCTCAGGGTGTGTGTTTATAGGTCAAATCTCCAGGCTTTACAAAATGCATTTTTAGTCTTCTTCTGCGTTGTTGAGTAAAAGTTATCATTCATTTTATTAACGGGAGTAGCGACGTAATAGTCACAAAATAGACCCTTTATCTTTTGTTTTTGCAGCCAAGTGAACTCTGAACTTGGACTTTAACTTTGTATTTCCAAATGTTGAGTGATTTTTGCTCAAGTGTGTTTGTATAGTTATAGAAAATAAAACACAAACTCTTTTTCATCAGATTGCCTACAGGTTGTGCTGGAAAAAAAGGGACACAAAACACTCTATATTGCACATTCTTATAGCCGCTGTATATACATTTTAACATAGTAATGGAAAAAAGCAGCCTGAATGTGTTTGAAGGGTTAATAATGAGCGGCAAGAAAAAAGAGAAGCAAATTAATATTTTTAGTTGTTGTGATCTTTGCTACAACAGTTTAATTAACACCTGTAAGGTTAATATGAAGTGTGTTGGCAAGTGAGGTAACATTATGTACGTATTATGTCTTTTATTTGGCTAGCAGCATATTTGAATCATCTTTCTGCCTGAAATGCTTTAAGGATTCATGTTAGGTTTGCTGATGAAGAAATATCTTGTGCAAAAGTCAAAACCATGTTTTAATATTGCAAATGGCCCCTTCTAGACAACATGAATGTGAGTCTTTGAGTCAATCAGTAAGCGCATAATATGCAATATTACATTACATTACATGTCATTTAGCAGACGCTTTTATCCAAAGCGACTTAAAAAAGTGCATTTAAACATTTGGGTACAAAAAATAGATGCGTAGAGGAACTACAGTACAGATCTCTGCCTGCATAATTCAATCGCTGAGTGCTCAGTTTGTCACAGAACAACAATTTCAAAGTGAGAAGATGTTATTTTCTTTGTTTGTTCTCTGGATTCAGTCCAGGGCTGGGAGGCTATTGCCATTTCCTGACCAGCTAAGGACATGACTCATCGTGGGCAAAGAGAGAGAGAGAGAGAGCGAGCGAGAGAGAGAGAGAGAGAGAGAGAGAGCGAAACATAAATAATCTGTTGACGGCATGAACAGTTCAACTCTAGCGTCCACCCAAACAACATGGGTGCTGACACTGTTTGCGGAGCACTTTTCAAATGGCTGCACATGATTAATTGGTCGGCTCCTCGGGAGCGGAGCAGGAGATGGCCCGCTTCAGTCTGGTTCCTCTGCAGTCTGTAATTGGTGGAACATACTTTGTGCGACTGAGGGAAGACGATGGCTGATCTGCAAACAGGCTATCAGCACGCCGCCGTTATGACCTGCCATATGTACATTTTCCAGCCAGCACCCTGACTCCCCCTCCATCACCCCCAGACCACGATGTCATGGCTCATGATATCATTTCCTCTGGGACGCCAAATTTACCCCCTCCATTTTTTTGCATCACAGTGGACATTTATCAAATCTGACAGGATTACCTCTGGGACGGGGTACGCAGGGACAGGATTGGGTCACACACAGTGGGTGGGTAAATGCAAGTAGGAGACTTTTCTTTTTTTTTTTGGGGGTGTTCTCCTCTTTCAATCTAGATTAAATATCACTATAATCAAATTGCAGAGCTGGTTGGCGGGGAAAAAACTCCCTGCCTGTGTACAAGGGAAAAAAGTGAAGCTCTGACATGGGGGCCCTGGGTTTTGTCATTTAGTCTAAACACGTCAGCTGGGTGTTTGTGTTAGCAGGCTTGGAGTATGGGCACAGCCAATGGAAGGGGGAAGAGCTCCATCATCAGTGGATCTCCTAGATAAATGCCTCAACCCAAGTCCCCCTCAGGGTCCAAACTGCCCACCGCTGAAGTCCCAACAGCTCCAACTTTAGATTCATACAAACTATAGAGCTTGGGTCATCATTCCAGCCCTAATTATGACCTGAGGAGACACATTTTGTCCTTCAACACCACAACGATGGAAATATTCATGTGCACCTAAGATCCCCAACTCTTAGACCAGAGGAGCTGCCTCAGCCTCTGTGAAACTAGTCAGACAAAGTTTTTTTTTGTTTTTTTTTGTGTAAAACGTAGCGCTGCCACTGACTTTTATTTTGACTGGCTGTGAAGTTGAAAAAAAGGAGCAAGAACTACATTGTGAGGGCCGTTAAGGGCAATTACAGATAGTCAGCCATGAATGTGTGTTTGCGTTTGGTGTTTGACTTCAGTCACTCAGAGGGAGAATAAACAGTGGGCTGTCTGGTGGGAGGACAGAAAGCATAACACTTAGGCTGAATTACAGATATTAAAATGTCAGGCCAGTTTGTTGTGGATGAGACTCAGTATTGATCCCAGATGGCAGAGGGGCTTAATTGCCACTGGGTCTGCTGGCTGTAATGTGTGTTGACAAGAGGGGGGGGGATGGAGAGACAGACAGACAGACAGACAGACAGACAGTGAGACTACCAGAAAGGAATTCACTGCACGAAGGAAAGAAAAATGAAGAGTAGAGTCAAGAAAAGAGGGCAAACTGACTTTTACAATACCTCAGAGCTTAGACCCCTTTAATAAAGTCACCCCCCATTTAGTTATAGTTCATGTAAAACACTATCTGTCAACTACAGCAGCAGTCATCAGGTATAAACTGCTAAAGTTTTAGATGTGATTGACGATACTGCATTCATACTACAGTCAACAGGTAGTGTGATCAAAGCGGGAAGGTGGAAATCATTCAGTATGTATGTATTGCATTATTTTGAAAGACATATTTTGTCCCGAGATTCTATGCACAAAATGAAACTTGAGTCACAGATGCCATTTCGTCCAGTTCTGGATGAAGTAATTCCTCTTCTCTCTGGACAGAGATACAGTTTTCTCAGTGTTATCACTGTTATTTTTGTTTCTATTGTACTTTATTTATAGTTTTTTTTATAAACTATCAGTTTTGATTGGGATTGTTTAAAGGCAAGCTTGTTTGTGCTGTGTGTCTTTGCTGTCCTATGTTTTGTTCATTGTGTTTCTTGTGTGTTTTTGTAATGTCAACTGCAACAATGACAATAAACCTCTGAACTGAGCTGAAACATAAATGACAGAAAATGTTACATTTCTGAAAAAGATTCTTTGCTAAATTTTCCTCAAATGTATTTAGCAGGTTGAACTGATCAATTTCAAGACATTAACTAAATGAGACTACTGCTGACATGTAAAAGCGTAGCTGCCAGGCATCTTCAGTCCACTAGAGAGCACTGTACACTAAGGAATAGCATGAACGGAGCGACATGGGGATGGAAGAAGCTACAGATGTGTGACCACAGCTGTTGAAGAGCTGTGTTTTTCTGCACATCAGTACCTGTTGAGACTAAATGTCATCTGACAGCTCGACAAAGTGAAGTCATTTGACTGCTCTCGTCAGAGTTTGGATTGAGATTAGATTTAGGATGAGGTCTGGCTAGGAATTAGAGCTTGGCATGAAGCAGAGAGGAGTAACCTCCTGAATCAAATGTAATCACTGAAGAGCTTTGCAGAAATCTTAATACAAATGTGGTTTGTGCAAACATGTTTTCTGTTACCTCTTATCCATGGAGCTGGAGGCCTGGTTCATCTCACTGTTGGAAATAAAGTTGCGGATTTCTGAGAAGTACGAGTCCTCCTTCTCGTCTAAAAGTGCATGATTGTCTGGCTCCGAGTTTGGCGAGGAGATCGTGGTTCCTAGGTTGGAAAGCATCCCGGACTGTTGGCTCACTGTTGGGGAAAGCATGCACACATACACACACACACACACACATAGACACACAGGGACAAACACACCAGCCACACACACACACACATCCAAACACAGGAGGATGATTAGTTTGATGATCGTCAGACATGAATAACAGATGAGTACAAAAGACATGCAAAATATCATAAGAGTTATTTTGCAATTATCCATATTTTAATATAATATCTAAGGCACTGTTTTGTTTGTTTTGTTCTTTGGTTAAAGAAAATGGTTGACAAAATGAGAGACTTACATTTTGGCTTAAAATGAATCTACACCAAAATCTACACCTATATTTTCTGTTTCTGGAGCAGTAGAAGAAAAAGCGCTATCCTGAAAAAAGAGAAGTGAACTCTGCTTTTTTCCCCCTAAGCATGTTTGACTTAAATGATCTAGTGCTGTGCTGCTAATTTTCCCCCCTGTTGTCTTGCTCATGTAACACTGGTCCTCTCCTCCCATCCAGTCTGAACCGATCAGACATGCTGTTTACTGGCAGCACCGTGCTGAATATGCAGGCACACTCACTCACACACACACACACACAAAGATGCCCAGCTCAGCCACAGTCTTCCACTGTTGGCCGCTGTGTGTAGTCAAAGTCAAACTTTACTCTAGACCTCATATTAAGGTAACATTTATAGATTTAGAAAAATATTTTTTTTCCCTTCATTTTGTTTTACATTTTGTTTTCTTTGTTGTGGATTTCCTGACACTGCTCTTGGATGTATCTGGGGATTATTTTAGGTGCAATTCACAAAACATATGTATGTCCATGTTTATGTTTAATTTAAGGATACTGCAGCACATAACATGTAAAAATACTACTTTGCCAGCAGGATCCAGTCTCCAGTCATTTACATTACATCGTTTTAGCAGATGCATTATTCAGTTTAACTCAGAATTGGGTATTCAGATTACAAATTTAGGACACATCAGGACACATCTGGTCTCTCTGCCATGAGGAACCTATTCATAAATTGCATCTAATTAACATACTCATTTAAAACAATGGCATCCCTTGTGTTTTTTGTGTGTTTTTTTTAGAAATTCAGTTTGCATGTTGGTGATATCACAGTGGTTTACTGCTCCAATTGCACTGCCTTGTTTCAAAACAGTGTCATTTTTAAATTTAGAAATGTTAACAACACTGTCAATCCCAGGTCAAAATGTCTTTTCCTTCCTCTCATGGGACACACTTCTGCAAACGAAATAAAAAGGCCGTTTTTCGTTCATTATAACTGCAGTTCAGCTTCCAAAGCCTCACAGAGAAAACTGAGTCACACACGTTGCAAACTGACCAGGAATGTTTTCGTGCTCATGCTTTTTGAGATGGCGGTCAAGGTTGGTTTGCTGACCAAAGCAGCGGTTGCACAGGTGACACTTGAAGGGTTTCTCCTTGTTATGGATGTTGCGGACGTGACGTTGGAGATTGGATGAGATGCTGAACGAGCGGTCACAGTATTTACACCTGCCGAAAGAGAGCGAAAGAAATGGATGAGGGTAAAAATTGAATCAGAGAGGCACAGAGAGCAAGGACTGAAGTACTGAAGAAGTGTTCATAGCGATTTCATGATCCATAACTGGAGGTGAGCAAGAAACTCCTTTGAAAAAAGATCTTGTGGTCTTATAAAGAAAGTGCAAATTTAGACATTTTTGCAATGATCTCAGTACAATCACATACAGTACATACACACACATACTGAAATCACTTACTATAAGTAAAATTAGAGCAGGAATAGCTGTGGTTACTGGTCAGCTACCTTAATGAATGTCATTTAAACACATGGAATTGTATTATGACGTTATTTATTAAGAAAATCTACCCTAGGATTGCTCATGTCTAGTATGATATCTAATAAAAATCCCACAGATTGCCTAACTTTCCTAAGTGAGATAAATGATTGCATATTTTGAAAAACAAAACTGAAAACAACAAAAAAAGTCCCACAGAAAATGTGACAGCAGTGTGTAAAAAGTCAAACAAGCAGACATAAAGACATAAAAAAATAAATGAAATAAAACACATTACCTGTAGGGTTGCTCCCCTGTGTGTGTCCGCAAGTGCCTGGTGAGGTTTGCTGAACGAGGGAAGATTTTCCCACAGTACCTGAAAGGGAGGAGAAGAAAGATGAGCATCATACTGTAAACAGTTGTTAAATTACATGTGGTTAGTGACCGGCTGCCGGTGACACGAACCTGCAGGCGTAGCGCTCCTTGCCCTTGCGGAGGATGGCGTCTGAGAGAGAAGGTGGTGGCGAGCGGAAGTTGAACAGTGGATGAGATGAATGTTGCAGTGAATTGGGCGGTGCATCAAGTTTTAATGCGCCAAAGCTCTCCAGTTTCTCTGTCATTGTCTCCATGGCTGACATCTGCAAAAAGAACCAAGTATGTTCAAATGTTTTGATGAGATTAAAGACATTATTAAATTTTAAATAACCCCAGTTTATTAGTATTATGACTGTATTAAGGGTGTCGTTTTAAACCTGTAATGACAAGCTTTTAAAGGTACAGTATGTGAATTTCAACATTTAGCAACCTCACCCCTCCCTTTCAAGTGTGTTGGAGAACCCGTGCAGCCTATGCATCAAAACTCAAAAGAGGTCTATTATGGGCTATTGTTAAAAGAAATAGTAGTCCAAAAAGGTGGCCTCCATAGAGCTGACTCAGCTCTTGACATAAAAAAAGGCAAATTTGGCTAATGCTAAAAAAAAACGAGTATAATCATATCTTCAATTTATGCCTAATTGAAATATTTTCACCTCAATTTTCCACTCTGGGCCTTTAATCACACCTCAAGAGAAACAATATATGTATATATAAGTGTCTGTGTGTGTGCATGTGTGTGTTTGTGTTCAAACAGAAAAAAAAGCACTGAAAACAAAAAGACAATGTCAGAAGAAAACAGGGAGCGAGGGAAAGAGACAGAGAACGGAAGCTTTGAGGAAGCAGTATATCAGTGGTAAGCTTTGTCGTTTGTTCCAAAGGCGAGTCACCTCCATGACCTGTAACACCTTCACAATCGCTCTCAAGAACCATTTCTCCCGTGTACACCCCCCTCCCCCCCACCACACCCCACGTACACGCTCACTTCCATCTTCAACCACTGCTTTGTTCTCCCCCCCGTCCCCCCGTCTTACCCTCCTCTGCCCAAGCTACTGTTGCAGGCTGGCAAACTGGCTAAATGAGCCATTCAAGAACTCTGATTGGACCTGTACAATATAGTTTGCAATACCCCCAACTGATAGGCGCTTCCCCTAGAAGCTTGTGAACAAAGGCGTCCAGTTATGTAGAAGTTTATTTGGCAAAAACAGCTTACGTCCTTCCTTTTTAAGTGAATACGGGACGGGAGAGACAGGGATAGACACTCCGTCTCGAAGTGTTTATACGCAGTCTGAGAACGGGTGGAGCGGGTGATTTCATCATGAGACTGATTTAGATGTGGCATTGTGTTTAGATCACTAGGGGAATCAGAGCTGAGACGGTCCGATATGAAAGGTATTTCCATGGGAGCCTGTGAGAACTTCACATACAAATTGATCATTCATGACTATTGATTCATCAAAACTGTGAGGTTTCAAGAATTGAAAGGAGAGTTACTCTCCTTTGTGTCACAAGGTCACCGAGACAAACAAGGTCAAAGGTATTTTCCCAGAAGTTTAACAAAGTAATTAAACAGTTTGCACCACTGTGTACACATTAAAAATATGCAAATGCATTTATCTGTCTGTGTATGCACCAAATTAATGTGTGTGTTGCAAAGTCACAGTTGATTGAGGACACAGATTTCCAGGTCAGATTAAACCGCTTCCCCAACGAGAGCCCCCCATTCTCCTGGACACAAACACAGGATGTCCTTGATGGACACGCTGCTATTATCTAGCCAGCCAGCCAGCCACAGAGAAAAAAACTTGGAGGGGACTGAGTTATTAGCTGGCCTGTGGGCTCAGAGAACATGAAACAATGCCACAACTAAGTTTAGCATGGCCAGGAGAGGTAGTTTGTTACGAATCAAATTGTTATTATTCTTTCTTTTATTAATACTATCACTCCTTGCAATCAAGGTTTGTAGAGGTGGGGAGGGTCCAGGGACAGTCGAACAATGTCACTGATTATCAAAGGGGCTGCAATAACAGACTGTCTTCTGAAAAAGGTAGAAAGGACGAGGTACACAGGCGCCATCTGATAAACAAAGGAAGAAATCATACAGAACCCTTGAGAAAATAACATCAACACTGTGGAATGATGGTGCATAGGCCCCTATCAATTCAGGTTATTGCAGCGTGGGAGGCAGGAGTCAGGAATTTTCACATAATACATGGTATGAACATAATAGTTGATAGCATCTGGGAATAATAAGCTTGTATGTAATACCTGGAGGTCAGTTCCTCTGTTTGGTATTCCCTTGCTGTAGTTTTTGTTCAACCACTTATGGTTTCTTACTAAGATTGCACAAAGTGTCCATCCAGCTTTGCATTGTGTGTATGTGTGTGTGTGTTGAAAGTCTACCTGTGGATGGAAGAGTGGCGGTGACGGCCTGAGGAACTTTTCTTTCAGAGCTCCGACAGGGTCAAGTAGCTTCCTCTTTTCCACCCTGCTGGACCAACAACAAGGCAGAGGGTTACGTACCAAGGTCAGGTTTATCTACAGCCTCCAACCACACACTAACCAACAGTACCACTACCTTCTTCAATGTGTCAACATTAAGAGGTTAAGGACTTGATGTTATTTATTTGGCAATAGTTGTTTCTGATCTAATCGGGGCTGAAATACCTGTATATGGGGTCCATGAAGAATGCTGAGGGCTTGGCATAGTGTAGGGGTGGTGGTTGATGTTGCTGATGCGGCTGTGCCTGGGGCTGCTGGTGCTGCATGGAGGAATGGTGCACTGACTGGGACTGGGGGTGTGGGAAACCAGCTGGGGTTTCATCCTTGATGAAGGCCCCCTTCCCGACTCCATACATGTGGTTCTTTCGACTTTGTGGCTCACCTGCCACGCCATTATGACCACCTCGGCTCCGACTGCCAATGCTGAGGTCCAAAGGTTGCTCCTCACCACTTGATATTGCTAAAGGTCCACTACTGCTCCCAGTGCTACTGTTGGGGTGTGAGGGGTTTGGTGGGGTGGGAAGAGATGACTTGGTCTCCTTGGATTTTGTGGTGAGATCAAACGGTGACTCCGCTGTGGAGACAGGAGTGCCTGGAGCCCCAGAAACTATCTTGTGAAGATGCTCGTGAGGTGACTTGGGCTCTGCCTTAAAGAACATACTAGGGTTGAGGGCACCTCGATCGGCGCTGAAGGGATAGAGGGAGTTATGGAAGTTAGGTAGGAACTGGAAAGGAAACATGGAATTGTAGGGCAATGGACCCATCTTCTTCTCCTGATGAAGACCAATCAAACCTGGACCGAAATATTTCTCAGCAATAGAAGCAATGGCTTTGATAGAATCTGTCGTGACCACATTAGCATTTGTAGTGGAGGGAGGGAGGGCTTGCTCATCAGGGGGAGGGAAGAAGGAGTGTTGGGATGGTGCTGAAGAGAAGAATGGACGATCAATTGCGATGTTTCCAGAACTAGACACAGCTGATATCAAAGCACTAGTTGTGTCTTCTAACTGGTGGCCTTCTTGACTTAATATGGCTCCAGATGGTTTTCGTCTTTTACCACTTCTCTCGCGTTCACTGTCGCCATCGCTCTCTAGGTCAGAACCATCACCTGAAGCAGTACCAGTGGTGGTGTCCAAATCTGTCCCACTTGTGGTGTTAACATCTTCAAGGTCACTACCGTCAGACATGTCTACCATCTTAGATTTTGGCTTGACTTCTCCGCTAGATGACAAATCCAGTTTGTTCTCTTTCTCCTTCTCTTCTGCCTGACTCATACTATTACCTCCATTGCTGTTTGTTGAGCTAACCAGGGACATTGGAGGTGCATCTAGGGGACTCCGAGGCAGCTTCACCTCTTGACTGCTGCTTCCCAATGGGCTCTTTATCAATGGACTAGCCGGCAATAAAGGTGGTCGCGGATACAGTGATGGTGGAAAGATACCTGGGAAACCATGTGGGAGGGATGGGAAGCCGTGGGGTCCTGGGGAAAAGGGTAAGCCAGTGTGATGGTGAGGTCGGGAGGGAAAGTAGTCAGCGAATCCCAAACCTGACTGGTTTAGACCTGGAAGGTGAGGGTGATGGGACTTTGCCTTTGCCAGGATTGGGCTGGAGCTCATGGGGATGCCAGGGTTGAACATCCCTCCAGGAGACCCATAATGATTTTTGCCCTCACAGAAGCGGCGGTGCTTGTTAAGGGAGGAGGTAGTGCTGAACAATTGCCCACAGTCCTTACACTTGATCTGGGTGCGGCAGTCAGCATGCATGCGCTTGTGGCGGCAGAGGTTGGAGAACTGGGTGTAGGATTTGTGGCACACCTCGCCTGGGGGAACAAAAAGACACAGCCCATCAGGGCCTGGTTAAACCCATTTTAACACTGTCTCTAACTGTGAACACCAAATCAACTTCAACACATATATCAGAATGGAAACAGATGAAATTGCTTTAAAAATGAGGCTTCTGTAGAAGAGGCCAAACATTCATTCTGCAAATCAAAACAACTAAAATATTCCTAATATACTGCATCTGCTTAGATTTTTTTTTTATTTTTTTGACAAATGACTAAATTCATATAGAAGGAGAAGAAGGATCGTGCAATGTCATGACCTTAAACACAGAAAAACATTCTCAGGTTCATAATTATGAGCCACATAATTCACATTTGCTATTTTTATTATTGTAAAGTATCATAACACCTTAATACAAAAGCACATGTGAATGGGTCAATGCAGATATGATTTTGGGCATGCGTGCATGGTTCAAAAAAATGGAAGCAGCTGCTGTAAAACGGAAAAGAAAGAGACGAGTGGATCATGCAGAGGTAGATGGGGTAAAAAGAAAAGGAAAAGAGGCATTAAAAAAAAATGACTGTCAGAAATAAAAGCATCATTAACTTCTCCAATGCTCTAACTTACAGATAAAGGGTTTGACACTGCTGTGGATGTGCTTATGCTGCTTGAGGCCTGACGAGGTGGCAAATGTCTTGCCACACTCAGGACATGTGTGTGCACGTGCCCCCACGTGCTGCGAGCGGATGTGGCGCTGAAGGTTGCTGGGATCTGTGAACACCTGCAATTTGAAAGAGGTGCATAAAAATACAGTTCATTTGTTTTAAAAAGTACACTGTTGTTTTAGAATGACACAGTTTATGTCTGGTGAAAACTATGAATCAAAACATTTAAAAGAAGACCAGCAGAATTTCTGAAGCAGATACAGCTTTTGTGTGTCCTGTGCACAACTTACGTGCCGGGTATGCTGTACCTTATCACAGTTTTCACACTCAAAGCGCTTTCCACTATCATGTGACATCTGGTGACGGATGAGGTTGGACTTCCAGTTAAAGGCTTTCGGACACTGGTCACACTTGTATTCCCTCTCTTCTGTATGGACTATCATATGTTGGCCCAGACTTGATGAAGAGAGGACAAGTTGATCAGTAACGTCCTTGTAGGATACATGGAATTGCAAGTGTGCCAAAAAAATTGGTCATTATATGCGCCTATATACCTGTACTCATTTGGGAAGATCTTCTCACAGTCTTTACACTCGTGGACGGGCTCGTCGCTGTCCTCGCGCTCCTGTTTGAAATCCTCTCTCAGTGAGTCAAAGATGGAGCCCGCGCTGGTGCATGAATACTTCTGGTGCCGCCGTAGGTCAAGTGTCGAGGAGAAGAGCTCATCGCAGTCTTCACAGCGGTACATCTGCTCGTCTACACACAAACACACACACAGATGTGTTTAGCCATCACACAATTCACTGAAATGCTTCATTTCCATTGAAGTGTATCTTAACTGCACCTGTAACGATATAAATAAGACATGAAATACATTTTAAATGTAATTATAAACAGTGTTAAACATTATTATTTTTTTTAAATTGCAATATTATTATTCATTCAAATTGTCAAAACTATATTTTCCCAGGTTAACATTTTTTTAAAGGCTATTTTCTTCTAGAAAGGCACAAATTCTTCAATTCAACTCCAACTTCCTCCTTCCTTTTTCCTGAACTACATTATTTGTATATTTTTGCAGGTGGAAAAGGCTGGGTTTTAATGTAAGCAAACATAGGACTGCATCCTATGGGAGTCCGGACAATAACAACCTAGCTGTGCACAGCGTATCTATCCTTGATATTTATGTTCCTCCTGAAGATAAAGAACAAACCGTCTATAAAATCTGTCGATAGTTCTTAACAGGAACAAACGTGTACTACCTATCTCTGTGTTAGTTACAGCTAAATAGACTCTCATTCAAGGAACAATCCTGTAATTGACATTCACATAAAATGGAAATCAATTAGCAGTGAAACGTAGCCTTCATTAACACAGCTAATTGCTTGTTAAGGCAAGTATTTGCTGGAGACTGTTGGTGTAATAGCACACAGGGGAAACAATAGGGGCAGGTCTTCCCCTTCCATGTTGATAACCTTTACAATACTTCTCACCACCAAGGTCAAACGCATAAAACTCAGGCCAGCTTTTTCAATAGCCAGTTCCTGAGTGAGATGCCAAGTTCAACATATCAGGGGAAAGCCCAGCGGAGTGTCTTTGTGCCGAGGCGTGACTGTGTGTTTAAGTGTCCATGTGTTTATGTGAGCATATTCCAAACAGAATGAGGCACACGGAACAGAGGTAAGCAGGGGCATGGTGGCGCCAACCCCATGGTGATTTCAGCATCAACCTGCCCAAACCTTCCCTGACAAAGCAGCCAACACTTGAGCTGACCTGTCTAGGTGTCCCAACGCACCACACACAGCCATCCATCATTTCAAGCTGTACTAAATGGGTTTTATCCAAAAGGACTTACAGTGCATTGCTCACCTGTTTTCTACTCTCTGTGACCGTTTATCCAGCTGGAACGTCTTGGACACATTAAAAGGGCATTAGTGTAGCAACATCAATGTGTCTAACCTTGGGGAAAAGGATAAATGACCTCTCGGTCAATGGCCCATTACACCAAGCTCAAATGCTAAACTAACTGGCTCACTCTGACACCAGTGTGCACACGTCACACAAAGAGTGAGTCTTTTTCTGCGAGAGCTGGATGTGAGTTGATGTGAAGCACAACGCATTTTAACACGCTGGTACTTTTTCTCTGTCAGCATCACAAACGTAGCATGTAAAGTCCCTTTTTGCAACTGAAACAGGGCTGGTGACAAACCATCCGAGTGGATACTCGTGCATGTGAGACGCGTTTCAGTGAGGGTACGCGTAAATGGAGGGGACTTTGCGTGTGTATCAGCGTGCCTGTGTGTGTGGTGTTTTTTTTTCTCAGTAAGTCTGGTCTGAGAGGTTGGGTTAGGATGGGGTGGAAGGGTGGGGGTTATAAAGGGGAGACTAATAGCTCTCTGGGAGACGAAGGGAAGCACAATTATGTGCAGTTTAGCAGCTAATCTGGGAGCATGGGTGAGGTCTCGGGGGACTCCTCAAGTCCTCTACTTCAAATTCCTTCTCTGATAAGCCAGACACAGAGAGCAGGACTGCACTGCCAAGCTCCGACTCAGCCCTGCTACACTACCTTTGTCTCTCTCTCTCTCTATCTCTGGCACACATTTACACAAACACACAGACAAAACAGAGACTTTGATCCCTACAGTAAGAGGACAGCTCTCCATGACCTCCTCTCTTTCTATTTTCCCTTCTCACTCCTACACAAATGTCTTCAAACGGCGGTTGAACATTTTGTTTTTGCCTTCTTCATCCATCTCTATCACGAACACACACACACACCCTGCAGGTGGAGTGACTCTTTCTCTCGCTGCCTCCCTCCACTCACAGAGGAAATGAACAAATCATTCAGAGGTGCGCTCCATCTTTGACATACCTACAAAAACCACTTTGGTTTTGATCCATAATCTAGTTGAGCTTGAGTTTGCTTACTGATTTGAGAAGTGTGCATAACCTGCACGACACCCCGTTCTCCTTCCATCATTTCATTATCGATGACGAGTAAGAACAGTAGGGTTATTTTTCATCCGTGTTGCCTGACAACAGTCTACATCATCACAGTAAGTCCAAGATGTCTAAAGAAATGCAGCAGAACAGTGACCCTTTTTACGCACAAGTGAACTTGGAAAGAAAAGCCAATGCAGCTCAACATTGAGCAGCTGTCCCAGTCAGATTATGATGAGATAAAATATTGAACATATTCAGCCTGACGTATATGGAGACACGGATGAAAGCCAGGGAGCGCGTGAGTCCGGTTACAGAGGGGGAGAGAGAGAGAGAGAGAGAGAGAGACTACCAATGTGACGCGCTCTGAAATGTGAGACTATTTGCGGCCAGCTCTGAGCACATGCGCGATCCTCCTGCGCATTTTACAGTTATAACCGCAAAACAATCAATGACAAAATACATAGAAATGAACCGTCTCATCGTCACATGTATGTATTTTAAATAGCCACGAGTCTTAAGTCTCTATAAGATTAAAGTGACTGTACACGCGCGCGCGCGCACACACACACACACACATATACATATATAGGCCAAAATAAACACATTGTTAAATCGTGAACATTAATTAATCTTGACTACTGCCACGTCTTAAGCACGTGCCGTTCATTTTGGGGTCTACATTATTATGTTTTTCTTTTGCGTTGATCCGATTCTCTTTGGCATCATAATCAGACTGAGTCTGACAGTGCAGGTCAAAGTGCACTGACAAACAGAATTTAACTCAAATAACAAGAGTTCACCATCATTTCCGCAATTTAAATCACCGATATTTTTTTTTTTTATTCCACAAGTGTTTTGTTTTTCTTCTTTTTTTTGCATTCCAATATTTTCTATTTGGTCTATTAAAAAAATGTTCAACCCATTAGGGAATACAATAAGAGCCAGATAACGCACTAAAATGGCGTTTTGGGCAAAGAGGCTTCTTATTATTACAGCACCATGTCAGCACTGGCAGGTCTGGTTTAAATGACTGGACCCTGCACAGCGGCCTTCAGTCTGACGCTTTGATGCGGCATTTATTTCTTTAATATTGGACATTTATGATTCGAATAATTCACATTTTTTGGGGGAAAGAAAATGATAATAAGAATAATAACAAATGGGTTGTGTGTGTGTGTGTGTGTGTTACCCCTCGTCACGTTAACGGAGTTTGGAGCAGCACACGATGCAGCTTAGAGTTTGTTTAAAATGTGCGCTAATGACGCGCATTAATCTTACCTTGTAGGTTTGGTGCCATGGATCCCTCGGGGAAAATGCCGTCCTTCATATACACTAAAAGCTCCTCCCCTGCTTCAATGTCCCGCACAGCTTTATAATAAATCTGCGGAGTGAGAGAGAGAGAGAGAGCGAAAGACGTTAACTTAAGGTCAAGGTGGAATTAATAAGTCTGGCCTCTTACATTTATTATTGCAGTTAACGGGAGGACCTTGTGTTGGAATTGATAATATTAGCATATTAATATGGTTGGTAATAAGCAAATAAAACGACTTTAACTAAACTATATTAACTCGAGTTATAGAGGATCACATGTCCTCTGATATATGTCCACACTATTTTACAATTTATTTGCACAACTCCAATTAAAAGTCGAGCCCTTAGAGGTTATTTAAATACACCACATTTACTCGAGTGTTATAAAAATAAATACATAAATTTAAAAATAAAATCAAACATAAAACACTCAAATAATTAACCCCATGATTAAGTAATCAAATAAAAACAATAAACACAGTTTTTTCTGTGTTATTTTGAAATAAATCACACAAACATTTATTATAGCAAATGCAGAAAAAAAGAAGCAAACGTTATGAATAATGTTGTTAAAAACGGGGTCAGTGAAAAGAACATAAAAACATCAAACAGCTGCTTGAGCGTTGTTGTTGTTTTTTTTACTGCTGCAACAAATCGGGGAAAAGTCGGGATTTTAAAACAGTTGCTGTGATGAATCCGTTCACAGTGTGGTCGAGCATCAATTATTGAATTATTCCTGGCTTTTAAAAACGTGTTTAAGGTGCAAGTAAATACGAGGACAACTGAGAATAAAAGAAGAACTCATTTAAGGCAAAATCCGGGCCAGTCTGCAGTCTACCACATACAGCAGGCCCACATACAGCAACGAGATCCCCCCCACACACAGACACACACACGCACACACGCGCACACACACACACACACAGTGTGTGGAATATTAATCGAACAGTGTCACCATTAACATAAAAGGTGAACATTTTTGCAGCATCAAAATAAACCACAGCGCACAGGACATTAACTTAAACTGCATGCTCCCTGAACACATGGGGGCGCTCTGCACTAATCCAACTTTGTCACCGGTGCACACACACACACACACACACACACACACTGAGAAAAAGGCTGTGGAAAACAACTTCCAAGACTTAGTGATATTAGGATGACACCAGGACCAGGGTAAAACAATTGATCGTATAGTTTCCATTACTGTTAGAATTATCATCACTATTGTTAACAACAGTTACAGGCCACACACACACACACACACACACACACACACAGAATCGGACAGCCTCTCTACACTTTTTCGACCTGACCTTTCTTTTCTCCGTGAGACGCAAGAGTTGAGAAAGTTGCGCGGCGCTGCGGAGAGCCTCCAGCTGCAGAAGCACTTCAGTCCCGGAGGAGTTGGCGACACAACCCATAGTAGATCTACCGGGAAGGAGCGCGGCGCTGGGGCGCACAGGGCCGGGGAGAGGAGGAGGAGGAGGAGGAGGAGAAAGGTCGCGGAGCAGCCTACGCGCTGCGGACACTTGGTTATCGCTCCGTGCGTCTGGATGAAGGCTGGCGCTCCTCTGCTGCGCTTCTCTCTAATCTAGTCAAGTGAGAGCGTCTTTGATGGCGATGATGAGTCTCTCTCTCTCTCCTCTCTCTCTCTCGCTCTCTCTTTCTGTCCCTCTCTCTCTCTCTCTCTGTCAGACTCTCTCTCTCTCATTAGTGATTCCCTAATGCCCCTCGGTGCTCCCTCGGTTACCCGTCGGCCACTCCTCCTCGTCTTATCTCCAGCCAAAAGGATTGAGGGATCTGCGGCGCAGACCCCTCCCCGCATCTCCGATCCCAATGGCCGCTTTGACCGCTTGATAAATCTATTATTAATGTAAATAATGGATAAGACAGTCCGACAGACTTGAACTCACGGTTACAGCACGGATACGTGCATGTACTCGCACTGTAAGAATGTATAGATAGAGAAAATGACCCCATCCATGGACTGACTGACTGAACTTTTCCTTGGAAATGTTTCTTGCACTTTGACAGAATATTTATTTTTATTTTTAAAGTATCTTTAATAGACTTTGTGAAAAATGAAATGGTCTCATTTAAACCTTTACATATTTCTAACTGGTTATTAATGTGTTGTGTTTTTTTGTTTTGTTTTTTTGTTTTTACTTTACCTAGCAAATTAATTTAATATGAAAATAAAATGTTTATAAATTTTAGCACGAAACATGACATGAATATGGTCCTGGAAGGTCTTGGAAGAAGAGATCTTTAATCTCAACGGAACCTCCCTGGCTAAATAAAGAATAAATAATAATAATAACAATAATAATAATAATAATAATAATAATAATAATAAAGACTGAATAAATAACACAAAGACATATTAAATAAATTCCTGCACAATTTGTACATGCAAAATACAACATACAAAATGTATAATCTCATGAAATTGCTTGTTATTATTAAATACACAATTTTTCCACTTTTTTCCCACCCTTTTTAATTAATGAATAAAGCCAGTTAAACATTTTAGTAATTATTAATTACAAATATTAATCTTTGTAATTTCTGCAAACACACACACACAAACATGTGTGTGTGTTCTACAGTAAGGCCAGCACACTCAGATGTGTCTTGATGCCTTCCCATCTCTGTCCAGTGTTTAGGGGACAGATGCCTCATCGATCAATGCCAGCCGTAGGGCCAGCAATAATCCCCCACAGTGACTTCATACATACACACACAGACACACACAGACACACACACACACACACACACACACACAGACACACACACACACACACACCAGTGTCTGTTTATTGATGGATCAGTCTGCGGTAGAAGGGGCAGATCAAACACTGTTGGAAAGGGCTCCACTCCAAAACACAAAAGAGGATGAAGGACTGACAAGAAGGTGGACAAGGTTCATCTTCTCTTCAAAACCCCATGTCCCCACACACACACACACAAACACACACACACACTCTCTCCATCATTTCCTTCACTAAGATGCAACTAAAGGCCTTGGAACTGCTGAATGTGCTCGCTTACACACGGTTCAGCATGATTGTTGACACTGGTGCTTCTTAATGAACGGGGGCCATTTTATTGTGGTAAACTGACTCAAACAGACACACAGGCTGTGTTGTTTGTGTTGTTCAGCCATGCAATGGTTAACATTGCATTACAGGATGAAACTGCAACCAGAAGAGCTGTTTTGAAACAACCATACAGATGACTGATTGAGAGGAACAGAATAACAGCATGGCTATTGTCTGATAAAACAAAACACTATTACATCTCTTCTCAATCACACACACACACACACACACCAAACCACACACCAAATTACTGCACGACCATATATATCTAAATGATGCATGATCATACATACATGTGTTCTTCGTACATCATTAATGGCAGACAAATAAACAAATAAATTATCCACTTGGGTTTTTTTTAAAAGGTTTCTCCATGCATTTGAATTTGCCCCGTGTGCACATATTTCCATAAACTCATGCATTGTGCATGTCATCACAATAAAAAACAAAAATAGTCTCTTAAATTATACATTTTACCTCTGAGTGGCTGTGTGTGTGTGTGTGTGGTGTTTGTAAATAAATGATAGGGTCATACCTGTGAGCCACTACACCGAGCAAATGGCAAGACAAACAAAAGCAAAGTCGTGCGCTACGTACAAGCAACCACAAAAAACATCAAAAAGCAATGATGCACGTGGCTTTTTCTGTGTGTGATAATTCTCCACACTTTTCACCGGTGCCCTGATTCTTTCTTTGATATTGTGTGGCAGTGGCAGGGGGCACTGATGTGAAAATCTTAAAAGGATTAAGTGGGTTGGTGTTGCCTGCCAATTGGTGCTTGTCAATCTCAGAGGCCCCTGTGTGTGTGTGTGTGTGTGTGTGTGTGTGTGTGTGCTCACGCTCTCACTGGGTCCGAGCCCCCTTTCTCTCTATCGGTCAAGCTTAATGTCTGAAGCTTAAACAGACACACTAGACTGTCCCCTCTGTGTGACAGAGTGACAGGTGGCAGATCGAGACATGAAGACAGAGAGGGAAGACAAAGGCAGTGAGGAACAGGCAGCTAGAGACCAGGACAGGAGGGAGAAAGAGCCATGTTGGCAGGGATTAGGCACCAAATACAAGTGGAGTGACAAGAATGTGGAAACACAGGCAAGTTATATCGATGCATTTGGTTACTGTCGTTACTACTCTTCTCATGTTACCGTGTTGTGCAAAAGTCTTAGGTCATTAGAGTTGTGGTTTTAGCAAATGCTATAATGACCATTATATATATAGTATAATTACGTTTTAAAATAACAGAAAAAAACTGCTTCTACAGGTTAAAGTGTCAAATATTTAGCATGACCTGCCCTTACACCTGAATAACAGCACGACTCTGACTCTCATAAACCTGGAGTGGAACGTAAAATGTGCGTTTGTCCTACTATTTCATGTTAAAAAATATCTACTGTGAAAAAGGCCTGTTACGCCAGCTTTATTGAAGACATGCTTCCGCAATACATGCACATGTTGTATGAGTTAAACTTGCTTTTGCACAGTGCTGTGTGTGTGTGTGTATGTAAATATAAATCAATCATATATAAATATACAGTATACATATATATATATATATATATAAATAATGATTGCTATGTTTTTTTTTATTGTGTATGTTCATAGGAAACTCATTTTATTCCATCAACCTGCCAAGGGACTTCTAATGTAAATTAGTCAATGGCATATTTACATGTTGGTGTCCATCAATGTGTCATATACTGTACTTAAAAAAACCCAAAAACCTGAGTGTGAATTGTTACCGTAGTCCGAACTGAAGCATCTAAACAGTTAAATAAAAAATAAATAAAAAAAGAGAGCGAGAGAGGCTTCGGCAGAAATAAAGTGATATACTGCAGCACTAAGTTGTGGCACATGGGGTTGGGGTTAGAGCCTAGTTAAGCAGTTGGGGTTTTATGGGTACTGGCTGGGAATCTTTCCAAAAGCGGCTGATGCCCTATCCGTGTGTCTTTAGAGAGAGAGAGGGGAGGGGTTGAGAGGGGGCGGAGACAAACTGCTGCCTCCACAGCCAGAAGAAGACCATGCCTTTGGATAATGGTTATTATGCCACTCAGAAGTGTCAGGCTATTCTTCAGCCTCTATACATGGGTCATTTCCTAACAGTGCTGGCAACTGGCCCAGCCACCGACACACAATAGAGTCATTCCTTGGTCATTACCAGTGCACACATTTTGCTGCCACAATGGTAAACACTTACACACGAACAAATGCAAGAACGCTCATACACTTTCACACGGATCAACGGAGTGTGGATCTCTCGGTGGATAGGAGGCAGCAACAGCCGTCTCTGCCTATCCACCCACATCGGCTCCGCCTCTTCTCGAAAACATTGCCCCGTCTCGCTCTTCACTGGAGCAAAAACCCAGCCAGGACATCTCAGTCACATCACTCACCTGGTCTCCAGTGAGGTGACAGGCGCTGAGGTTCTGCTCCTCAAATGAAGGGGCACAGCGGATGTATTTGAGCCAGCTGTTGCTGATGGCGTCCGGGCCTGTGTCCAGTGCAAACTTGACGTTTCCCATGTCGTCCACCACCTGTTGGAGAGTGACAGGTTGTATTAAAAAAAAGAAAAAAGAAAAACAGGGTTGAAAAATATTCATGACAAACAACAGGTTAGCCATCACCTGCCAAATCACTCATATTTCCTAAAATTACATTTTCCAAGGAGGAGTGAGGTAGTGAAAATGTTAACATTTGAAACGGGCACATCGCGGTTTAAGAAGGCAATGCCAGGAGTTTGATGTCAGTCAACCTTAAGATACACAGAGGCAACATGTCAGTGGGTGTTAGGGCCACCTAACCTTGTCAGTCCTGACAACTAGAGGAGGGAAAGGAGGTGAAATGAGGAAGGAGTAGACCGACTGTGGCTTCTTTCACTTGTCTAAAGACTTTCTCTGGCACATATTGATCACCTTTTGTAACCCCAACAACCCCCTGAGACTCCAAGAGCAGGTTTCACATTACCCGCTTTCACAGAGAATGAAGGAGGATGCAGATAAAGATGAAGGAGGAAGAGGAGGAGGTGGTGGAGGAGGAGAAGAGGGGCTTATTGTGGAGCACAAATGGAGGGGAAGACCAGGAAGGAGAAACAAAGATTTATGTTTTACTGAAGAGGGAAATGGGAACTCATTCTTCACTTATCTGTTAAAACAATGACCAGATATTCTGTTTTATACATTAATTACAAAACAGCAGAGAATTCATAAATTTTAAAGGTAAGACATGTTGCCTTCTCCTCATGGCTACTTTGAGTGTGTGTATGTGTGTGTGTGTGTGTGCGCAATCTTTGCATTGACATGTGCATTGGTCGTGCTGGGGAATCTGGGGGTGGCGTGGCTGAAGCTTCCAAGTTAACCCCCTCCATCAAGCTGGGGTTGAAGCTCCAGTTTCGCTTCAGCACTGCACGTGATACTGAGCCTGTGTGATTCCTCTGGGGAGAACAGGCCCGAGACAGGACAACTCCTCTAATTACAACTCCCAATCAGCCCGGGCCTGCCCGAGTACAGCGCTGACCTCCAGCATGACTCTCTGCACTCCTAATCACAGTCAAATGTCTGCTGCAGGGAAATCAAGGTGTGATGGAGAAGAACCAAGGAACCAAGTGACATTTTTAGATGTGCAGAGTTCACAACCCTCTCTCACTGGCTGCCTTTCTAGATGCATGCTCTATGGTGTTTCCCTGCCAGCTCGTAAAGTGTGAATGGTCATGTTCTTGCTGTATGGGTTGGATGCGTGCAGAAGGTGTATTTTCATGGGTGGGTGTGCAGGTGCCAAGTTTGGTGAGTAAATATATATGTACAGGGTCTGGTTGGAGGTGTGGAAGAACTGCCATGTTCTTGTTTGTGTGGGTGCAGTAACTGTTTTAGGCTAATGTGTGTACGCATGGTTGAGTTAACAGCAACATTGTGCGACTTCTGAGCCAGGGTGTGAGTTACCCTCTTCACAGACCATGCCTGCTTTAGAACAGCAATGTCTGTTAGTGCCTTGACTAAAAATAATACATCAACACCTTGGCCATGTGTTTGAAATAAAACTGCGGTTATTGCTTATGTAAATGTGTTAACTGAGCTCGCCTGTGATGGACCGTTGATGCAAATCAGTTCATTTAATGTATTTTCAGCGTTTTCAGCTATGCAGAGAGAAAATGCAGTGATAATGTCTGACGACTGGGAGAGGGATACAAAATATAAAACTCAGTAATAACTATTCCTCACTCTTCACATGCAGAGCTACTGTCTGTTATGCTTCCCAAAACACTCAGCTCAGAGTTGTGAGCACCAGCCAAAAATGTCCTCACAGGGTCAAAATGTCCTCGCAAAGACAGGCTATAGTCAAAAACGTGTCCTCAAAGCCAACTACACACACACACACCAGCACCTATACACAGCTGAGGGTCTGATAGTCAGCTTAATGAGCAGCAGGCTTGGGTGTGTAGTATGTGCACATGTGTGTTGTCTGGGAGGCCTGCTAACACCCTGTCTCCGGGTGGAAGCCTGATTTATAAGGCTTCAAATGAGGTGCAACAGAGAAGGAGAGCCAGAACAAGCCCACGGCTGATTGTTTGTTTATTTACCTTTCTTTTTCATTGCCCCCTCCTTCCCTCCCTCTCTACGTCATACGGTTAAGGAGGACCCGGCTGGAAATCATCAGCTCCACGTGTGAAAGGCTTTGAACAAAACAAAGCCAACCTGACTACTGAAAGTGTTTCCCTACAACCTTCTCTCTGCTTCTTCAGATCAGGAGCTGAGATCGAGACGATGACAGTAAAACATGTGTGTGTTGCTGCAAAATCCTTGTCCTGACTCTGTTCATTACATCATCACACCTTCATTTGTCAGTCACCTCACTCACAGTCTGCTCATTTGGGCAAATCATCTCTGCACTTCTAGGATACATTTCCAAATCACTCCATTTCTTTCTATGCTCCTGGTTCATTACAAGTTGAATCTTTTCATATTTTTGGTTGTCCTCTATTAAAACGTCAACAGTGCGACAAAGTATGCTTGCTCAGAGGTGTCTGACGGCAAGAGTCAGGTGAGCAAACAGGTTTGAACTGAATAACGTGGGTTAGTTAAACCTATTTACATGAGGAAATGAAGGTAAAGTGTGCAGTAACCGGCCACACAGTTTAGATATCGATTTCCTGGTACCCAAATTTACTACAGTCAGTATTGACAAACTCTCTCCACTTAGAGAATGTGGCCAAACTCCTTGCTTGTGACAGCACAGTTTGTTGGGATCGAGATCTCACAAGGTCACAGAGTTTAATATCATTTTTATCTTACCATTTAAAATACAAAAACCAAAGTTGTAAAAACTAAAGCTCATCACCATAAACCTGATTTATAACACGCTTATTTCTGATTTCAGAGCTTGTGCTATTTCATTTCATTGTTTCGCTTTATTTTAACAGCATCAGAGAATGACTTATGTGGCAGTGCAGAAACACACACACCCACACACACACCTAAGCATAGACACAATGAGACTTCAGTGAAAGAGAAGCGCCTCTGAGTGGACAGGATGCAGGGCAAACTCCACAGGAAGCTCTGATAAGAGCACGACACTTGTATTGCTCCTCGCAACACAAAGGGGAACCTTTGACAGCTAGGAACCTTTAATGGATGTCTCGGCATGCCCTCTCCGCCGCCAGTTATATCTGACGGATGTGTGCGGCGCGCAGGGCTGAATTAGTAGAGGAAAGTTGCTTGTATGGGTAGACGTAGGTGACAAGGTACATATTATTTTCTGTTAGACGGAGGGCAGAAAATGGAAATGGCAGCTCCGAGCACAGAGGTGATTGTGATTTTGATGTGAGATGGAGATAGAAGCAGACTTACAGCATGTGAGACCTAACTGCGACGTTATTGTATGTGTCTCTGAGGGAATATTTTTTTACGAAGTGTGATCTTAGTGCTTTGTTTCGCTGCCTGGGGTTTCAATGTGTGAACACACCCTCAGTATGTATTTGTATACCAGTTGCTGTGTGCATACAGTTCTCACACAAAAATGACCCCACTTGTTTTTTTCATGTAGGAGGACGCCGTCGCTAACAAGTAAAACAAAATAAATACAAATAAAAAATGTAAGAACAAAGAACAGGGAACTTTAACTGACCAAGAATATGTGAAAATGTGTAGAAAGCCAAGCAGGGAGGGAAAGGAGCTGATGAGGAACTTCTACTTGCAGCCGCTAGGGGGCAGTACGAAGCGACAGCTCATGATGTAGAGGAGCAGAAGTGGATATGAAACTTCTCTCCCTCTCTGCAGCTGTACACACATACATTACAACGCCAGGCCAGGGTGATTGGAGACAATATAAAAATGGCAGACAGAGAAAGAATTCTATGCACTCTCACACAAACGCACGCAGTTCTTTGCGTGAAGAGAGAGGACCAGTCATGGAAACAGAGCAGTGACAGTGACAGATTGAGTGGCTGTGAAGTGGGCTGTGGAGCTGGTTGTTAGAGGTGTTGCAAATTAAGGTGCAGGATGACTAACAAGAAATAAAGAAGTGTGTGTGAGAGTGTGTATCCTCTCTGGAAAAGGGTCTGTTTCCAGTTGGGAGGCCCCAACACACACACACACACACACACACACACACACACACACACACACACACTTGGACTAATAA
The DNA here is from genome assembly GCF_019176455.1 of Solea senegalensis. Classification (NCBI taxonomy): domain Eukaryota; kingdom Metazoa; phylum Chordata; class Actinopteri; order Pleuronectiformes; family Soleidae; genus Solea; species Solea senegalensis. The sequence continues at coordinate 14,888,616 of NC_058031.1, forward strand.
AGAGGCTGACAGAGTACAGATCCGCACAGCTCCACTGTGTTTGTGCACATTCACATTTGTGTGTGTGTGTGTGTGTGTGATGGATGGGGACCTGCAGAGATGACTCTAGCCTGCCACATCACTCAGCAGTCTAAATGAGTGTGCGTCCTTCCACATTTGTGTGCATGTGTGTGTGTGGAAGTGAGAGGTGGACAGGCACACAAGGGGTCCCGTCAATAAACCTTCGGTAAGAGCCAGAAGGGGGAAAAAAAGACAGAGAATAAAAGACAGAAAGAGAAAGAGAGACTGCTCACTATGTAATACATTCAGTAGACGTGGGGTCAAATTGCACATTAAAACTCACGACATGGAGAGAACATGTAACCAGCAGGAGAAAATACAGAGATTTCAAACTGACAGAGATAGAGTTTTTTTTAAATGTATAGATTTGTAACAACTGAGCAACATAAACAACATGTGTACACAAATAATATCTGTGACATTAACATTGTTGTTGGTTGTATTTAAATGTGTTGAATGTGTACGTGTCAACAATGTTCTGACATTGTGGCTTAAATTCACATTTCATATCAAACATTTTCAGTGGAAAACAGACAATTCTGAGTCCAAATAAAGAGTCAGAGCAAAGTGTTTCATCAGGAGGAGCCACACTGTGAGTGTAGAATGGACCTTTAAAAATAAGTGTGTGTGTGTGTGTATGTGTAAGGCCTATTACTGATGTTGGTAATAGTACACCTGTGTAGCCATGTCTGGCAGCCTAATCACAGCTAAAGAGGAAACAGGCAGTAAATCCAAACACACACACACTCACACTCACATGCATGCACACACACACACACACAGGTAAGTGGTCTCACGTTGAATATCTCAAATTTATCATTTGTCAAAGACACAGAGAGAACAACGGTAAAAATGTGTCTGTCCCTTATGTGAGTCGAAGCTGTTGTCACTAATAATGTATGCAAGTTGTTGGAGTGTGTGTCTTGCAGGTTGAGTGTGTGCGTGTTGTGTCTGTGGAGGTGAGTAAAAGCGTGTTAAATGTGACCCATTTTATTCAGGCTGGGCAGCCATCGACATAATTAAAAACCAGGCAGGCAGGCCAGAGAAGGCCTGGGGCCTTGTAAAAACCATCTGGGTTCTAGTGTGTGTGTGTGTCTATGTCAATGAGTGTGTGTGTGTGTCTACATGTGCCATGTGTGTGAGAATGTGGCTCGGCTCACTAATGAACCAACAAGCTTCTCCTAAATCAAAGTCTTTATACAGTGACCGTCACACAGCTATCATTTGAAGCCTGTGTCACACTGAGAAAAGCACGCACACATTTTCTCCAACGCTCACAAAATCATCAAAATCCAATATCTGCGGCAGGACGTGGAAATGTATGATTTCATTTCAAAATATTTGACCGAATAAATATACAAATGTACAATCCGATAAATATTTTTGGAGCTGACAATGCAATAACATCCGATTTTCATGCTACGAATGATTATTATTTCATCATAAACCTAAACTAGTTTAAAGGTTTGTTTGATTTGACTTAATATTTTTTGCATTATTATATTGTGAGCAGCTACAACAATTTTCTTTGTTTGTTTCTCTACAGTTCTCTCTTTCCAGCAGCAAAGGGCCAGACATCAGTTCTACATTTAAATCCTACCAATAACCATTTCTCAAGTTTGGGTTTTGACTAAGTGTAATTGAAACATCGTGTGGAGCTGACAACTACATACAGTATCCCTCAGCCACTCTGTTATTTTTAGCATCACGCCACCATGACCACCTCCGCAACTCCTGCAGCTCGTCTGAATGAGCAGGTTGCCATGTGCTGGGTTGCCAGATTAGGGTAACTTTAAACAGGACGTGTGAGCACTTTCAAAGAAGCGGGGCAGGGAGTTTTCAGGCTGGACCTCATTAATGAAATGACTTTATGTTATTTACAACCTCCTGTTAAAAGGCTGGATGAGTGTGTGTGTGTGTCTGTCTGCGTGTGCGCTTGCAGTTTTCTATGGCATCATATATGTGTTTTATGTACGCGCAGGTGTATGTGCTTATGTGCATGACTTTTCTTGCCCCTGTCTGTCTGTGTGTGTGTGTGTGTGTGTGTGTGTGTGTATAGTAGTTACCATCTTGCTATATCTGTTTCTGTTGGACAGCCCTTCTCTAGCCTGGGCTTTATGATATGTATTGAGGGCAATTAGTGAGTAGATATATTGGCTCATTATAGTGAAACAGGTGCAGTGTAAATGGGCAAATATATGAAGAGTACATCAGGGTCACATTCTCTAGACGCTAGACTTATATACGTGCCACAAGCAGCGACTCAGTCAGAGCCAGACGGAGGAAACTCTTTCTCATACTGGCCTCTGTCAGAGAAATCCTACAATCAAGCAGAGACATTTATCACATTTAAAAATCTGGATACATGATTGGTTACAGGCTCAAGAGGAGAACAAAGCGAAAAACTGGTTGACTATTAACTGAGAGGAAATCAGAGTTGGCCGACGATGGCTGAAAAGAATTCTGAGTAATCAGAGCGGTTGTTTACAGTCTCAAGAGTCCACAAACACATTAAATACAAATTAAATACAAATGTACAAACTCAATTACTGCATGTGTTTTATTTTATTCCCCCATTTTCAGCAGATTTTTAAAAAAATATATATTTTCCAACAATGTTATTAATGTTATTAACATTTAAAACAACATTTAATGTTTCAACCATGCCTCCATGGGAAAATATTATATATTTAAAAACACATTTACTCAGCAAAAAAACCCAACAACACACATCTGGATGCATATGAGCAAAAACATCTTTCCGATGTTCAGGTTCTCAAAGAGTGAGGGTGTAAAATAAAAAGGAGCAAAGCAAAAATCAATCAAATCCAATGCATCCATGCCAAGAATAATGGCAAATAATAATACTGATGCGAGGAAACATGCATTCAACACCGACACAACTCGACCTCCACTCTATCAACTGACATCGTAAGAGAAACACAAAACAGGACAATTCCTGGAACTGTGCAAACACAAATAGGGAAGTGGTGCATGTGACAAGTTTGTAGACCATGTAACACCATCAATTATTTATTAACACCCAAATAAAGGAATACTTCCTTCAACAACATTAGCCTTTGTGATACAATGGCGAATGATGGCGGGGAGAGAAAACACAGCGGAAACACTACTTTATTTAAAGTCATATTTTTAGTGATTCAAACCAGACAACAGGGGTTTTCACGATGAACTGAAAGAGAAATTTTCCCCCTGCATGTCAGCCCCTGTTCAGTATCAAATCAACGTTGGCCTCAGCATTTATCTCAACCACTACCTCATTCCTTAAATCTCAGAGAAGCAGACTGACACAAAACAGAGGATGTCACATCTGTCTCCAACCATCTTCTTAAAATGTGAGATTGCGGCGGAATATCATTTGGTCCCTGCACTGTGGACAATTGTAGTAACCTTGTGTGTCGAGTTCAGTGAGTTGATTAAGACAAGAAGGGATTAAACTATGTCAGGTTTACGACATCAAACCTCTTTGTTCTTTTCCTCTTCTTATATGACCATCATCACCTTAACTGCACTGGAGGTTAAAAAAGAAGAAGAAGGTCTCATTGACAATGACATGTCGCAGAACTTCTGTGCAGCAACTGATCTGCGACGAGCTAATTATGACAGTTAAACACAAAATGTAAACAATAGAAATCTCCTGTATGTTTAGACAGCCTTGTAGGAAGATACAAATTCAAATTATAGACTGATACTCGTTATCCTAGCAACATTTGAGGTGATATCTCCAAGCCAAATGCTATCACACACTTAATTCTAAGAAATGAATCAAATATATTTCCTCCAAGATCATTAAAAAAAGTAATTGCCAATGGACAATAACTAAATAACAATAAAAATTGCAATATAATTGTCATTAATTGTAATGTAAGAGAGGATCATGTTTTGCATGCATTGCACATTATATAATAATTCTACTGTTTAACATTTCTTTTCGTTGTTTTCTGCCCATGAAAATGTCTAAAACTACAATGTACAGGTTTTTATCTTCTCATCTCAGATAATTATCAAAATATTTATTGTGATCATTTTGGCCCCAGTTGACACCGCAGCCAGTTCTCAACTCTTTCTTCTTGAACACACCAAAAAACCCAGCACCTTTTATTTCCATTTGTAAAAGGGGAAAAAAAGAATTGCTCTCATTGACACCATTGTCTGTGTTAAGTCCACAGACACTTATCTGCCCAGGACGATTTGTGCAGCCAGACATGCACAGGTGATGGTGTGAGGCACGTTACTCTCCTTGAACAGGATTAGAGGAATATCTGGCAATTCTCATCTCTACCTAAGGATAATTTCATGTGTGTGCTCTGTGTGTGGCTGCTGAACATAGGTCTACCTACAGAGTGTGTGTCTCCATTCAACACTTGCCGTTACATGTCTCTACACAGCAGCTGCCCCCCCTCTCCTCTGCCCTACCAGCAGCTGAGACTAAGCAGGACAGTAAGGCTAATAAAGCTTTCTCTCCGAGTGTTGGGCCTGCTGGCAAGAGGGAGAGGAAAAGACCTATTTCACTGTTGTGTAAACCATTGTTTCATTTCCACACTTCTCGCTCCCGCTCTCTGATATTTCACAGGGTTTTTGGCCCCCGTTCAAGTGTGAACACAATACAGCTATTGAGATCATTGCTCGCACCTCCTGGTCAGAGCTGAGCTCTGCACTAGGCTCAGCACCCGCAGCTACCACTTCATACTCAAACTGTCATAACTACTTCTTCCTTTTCCCTTCACGATACTACATTTTCATTTTGACTCAGGAAACAGCACAGACAGACTCCCCCATGCCCCATCCCCCATCTTGTCGTGTTAACCTTCACCCTAACGCTGGCTCTGGAGGGCCCCGGCGTGCAGGTAATGCATCCTGATTGACCACAGCAACCCAGAGGCCCATATATCCAACTTTTAATGAAGAAGAATGCTCATCCCATCTCCTGAAAGAGAGGGAAACCGTAGAATAGAGCAGCAATAGAGGCCGTGTCATGGATGTGTGCGTTGCAGAAGAGCCCTGCAGCCATATGGTTTGTGTTAGACAATATTAACAGTGTGTCAGTGGCTGAGACCTGGTTGATGGCTATCAATCTGCCCTTTAATGTATGAGGGGATATGTGGAGGGATGGATGGATATGGCCCCCCCATGGAGAAGCTAATGGCTAAACTGGAGCATTAAGGTGATCAAGGCCCATGGTGAAGATGGGGCCCATAGAGTCGGGAGGCTTGAGGGCTTTGCTGGACAGCTGTGTGGATGAGCTCAAGGATGAAGGCAGGAAAAAACAGCAGAGAAATGGGAACAGATGGGTCACGCCAAAACAACAGGAAACACAAAGAATACACAAATAGTGCTGAAATGATCAACCTATTAAACGATATTGTTAATTAGTCATTTAGGTCATTTGACAGACAAAACAAGTGTTTATGAATAACTATCTTTTTTTTATATATATAATTTGATATTCTAAAGAATATTTACCACTTAAAAACAATAGCAGTGAATCAACAGGCCAGTCAGCAATCAGACACACCAATAAGCAAACATCAAAATTTAATTTGTGAGACATGAAAAGTGGGTAAGGAAGAAGAGAGCGACAGAGAGAGATAAATGAGGTGGAGGAGCAGCTGTTGACACAAGCCTTCTCCTTTCTGTCAGATAAGAGATAACTGGGCTGCAAGTGTTTAGACACTCCATTATTAGTGTCATCAATCACACACACACACACACACACACACACTAAGGGGATGGGGGAGGATTACTGGCGGGTGACACAACATATTGCTCTATTACTGCTTCTAGCCAGTGTCTTTTTCTTTACAGCTCGTCTCACACACACACACACGCAGGTTTGCGCAGCTACCCTATTAAGGGCTCACACTGACTTGCATACATGTATATTAGCCCAAGCACTAACCTAACCATAACTTCACCACAATTCAAATCTTTGCATTCAACTTAACCAGTTTCTCAGAAATGAGGTTCTGCCTTGATAGGCTTTGGTCCACATGAGGACTACTGGTCTTGTTTCTGCCAGAGAAGGTCCTCAATAGGTTACAAATACAAGCGCGCACACTTGGACGAATAAAGATCCACACAGCTCCGGTGTGTTTGTTACACATTCACACGTGTTTGAATGTGTGAGATAACTCGCTTCGGAGAAACAGTGTTTGACTTTTGACAGACCACAGAAAACAGTTCATCACCAGACTGAGCTGCGGAGCAGGTTGATGCAGATAAGATTGTTATTTACAGTGCAGCTCCGTTAACGAGTTTTATGTCTCTGAGTTAAACTTATCAACACTGCAGAGGACGTGTACTTCCAGAGTGGACACATAGTACCAGTGCATGCATACACACGCACAGTTATATACAAATACAGTTATGCATTATTCATTAAATATTATTCACAAATAAATACAAATCCGTGCATGCACGCAGTCACGTCAGAGTTACAGAGAAGCCATGGAGGACAGGGAAAGGGCACAGTCCACCTGGAAACTTCTCATTAAATATCAAAAGACCCACAGCCTCGGCGTTGGCCTTAAAGTCACACCAAGCAAGTAACAATGACTTTCAAACTACCCTCTGACAAATGCTGCTGTCTTTACAAGTTACTTGTGGCTTTGCAAAGACCAAACAGCACTTTTCAAAGTAATCCTGGGCTCCCTGTGGTCACATTAAAAGCTAAGGCATAATTTGGCCATTTGCTAACAACTCTTGGAGAATGCTTCCCCCAAGGAATACAATCAGCCATAATTGGCCAATCAACATTGGGAACATACACAACGATATACCTCACACAGTGAGCCGACTGGATACAGTCATGTGGACATGACTTCAGCCACAAAAATAATGAGGGAAAAGGGCACGGCAAATAATTACTGTTATCCTCTTGAGCATTCACAATGTATAATGTATTAAAAATGTGGTATATTTGTTCCTTTTTTTTGAGCAGGTATAGATGCCGCTGTAGAGACAATAACTTGTGACTGCTGCTCACGGATGTTGCGTCAAACTTTGATTGAATAGTTCTGACCTTGAGCTCTGCACCTAATTTTGACATGTAGATGAAAATCTTATTCTAAATGATTGTAATAACAGCGTGCATAATTGTCACCTTAGCGTGCTTTCAGTCGTGACATAGTTGTTTGTTTGTACACCAGGTATTTATCACCACTGAACAACAGGTCACGATCATCAATGAATATTCACATAACTTGTGATGTAATTAGTGAACACCCAACCTCTTTTTAACTTTTAAATGTTTTGTAGTGGAGGAAAAGTCTGAATTGAGTACAAGTTATGTATAAAATACAAACATACACATGCAAACTATGTATATAACTGTACCTTTTGCATAAATCACTATGATTTTTTAAATAAATGAATGAATCTCTTCTTGGAAACTGGTAAAGGATGGATCAGAATCTGGACTGTACTGGACCATACTTTGTTAGCTTGGATTTAGAAGGAACACAAAGGTTCCCAAACTGGACAGATTGAAAGGAAAAATCAACACGGCGTGGTTGTTATTAATTTGAGTGGGTGAAAAGTTGCTCGTTTAGAGACGTGAGAATTTCAACGGACATAAAAGACTACAAGCAGATCCATGAGGCAGTTGGAGTATGATCAATAACACTGAGGACACTTTGGGGGCAACGGGTCATTGCTCAGCACTTAGATATCATTATACATTATTGACTGACTATTGATTAGTTTAACCAGAAACAGTCAATACAAGCATAACAGATTTAATTTGATAAACTTTGTGAGGTCAGTAAAATGTATTATGACTAGGACAAATAACAACATAGTGCAGTTCCATTACAGCAACTGTGTCTTTCTCTTCTTTGACAGCATTCATGTACTTGAACGTATCACAAACATAATATTTGTTCAATGTTTTTATGCATTTTTAACAACAAAATTATGAACAAATTGGACGTTATATTATCGTATTATTTTTGTATACATGCGTGTGTTCAGTGAGCTATTCCGCTCTTAATGTGGGCTTGAGCTTGTTAGTTGTACTAATTACTCCAAACTGCACAATGGATCTTTTTACCCTGAGGGTTGCATTCAGTGTGACCCCCCATGTGCTGGAGCTCAGTGGTCCTGGGGGGTATTTAGGAAGTAAACATGTTGACTGCACCTCTACCCCGTCATACCACCATCCATTTACTTCCCCGCACGTGCAATTAATGAGCCACTAGCTAATTTGCGGTTGGTGCATATATGTAAATGAAAGGCAAACAAAAGAAACGGCTGATGGATGACAAGAAAAGGGGCTTGGGCAGGGTCCATGTGGGACACTTAGCACTGCAACACTAATTAAAAAGCCATAGCACTGAAAGCAGCGAGGTAAGTCATTAGCTGCAACCTGTTTCCTTGCCACACGGCACAACGGAGTGCTAATGCTAGCTGTAGTCATGAAAGAAGGAAAGCCAGAAAAAAGAACAGTAAGAGAATGATGGACGTGAGCATTGTGCTCGAGTGAGGTGTCCATGTGGGAATATGAGCCCAGCCAAATTAGCTTGGTTACATTAGCCCTCCTGTGCCATTACCCATTAGTTTAGTGCAGGGGGTAGAAAGCTGAAGAAAGGTTACCATAAGCATGGCAATTAGGGCTATAATAGGATAAACAACAACCTGGCTGATGGAGGGAGTGAAGCAGAACACAGTGCAGGGAATGATTACACACAGGCCGAGTGTGTGGAGGTGGGTAACTTTAGCTATATTGATCTGTGGCCCCGTGGTGGACGGAGCTGAAAGTGTCACCCACTGAGCCAGCATGACTTCTCAACTCGGTGGAGACAATGCCAACAATGTCCACATGAAAAACACAGGCACAAACAGATGCACACAAACTCTGAATCTCTCTCTCTCTCACTCACTCACACACACACACACACACAGTGGATGTCTAAACGTGTGTGTGTGTGTGTGTGTGAGACCTCTCCTCTTGTGTCTGTGCCTGTAGTGTGTTTATCCTCTAGTAAATCATTCCGTCTCGTCACGGTCATTCTCCTGCTGCTCTTTACAAACAGCGATCTGCTAACATACTGGCCGAAATAGCATTTTCATAGAGGAGGACCGGGAGCTGTCGGTGTTAGGGGGGAGAACAGGAACAAGAGGCAGAAACAAGTGCTGTAGGATCAATGGTGCAAAAAATTGTTTTTATTGAATAGTGCGTGGCTCACATTTCCTGCAGACACAGATAAGAGAATGGGAGTGAGCAGACCCTTCTGTGTGTGTGGGTTAGTGAGCGTAAGAAGGGGCAAGAAAATAAATGAGATTATTGATGTTACATGTCAAATATAATTGCTGAGATTTGAGCAAAGAGGAGGAGAGGGTAGGCTGATGGGGCTCACTGATCCGTGGAAAGCTTCATTTGGGAGAAAGGCCAATAAGTCTCAGGATTTGGATTGTGACCTCCGCTATGTGATACAGTGCGGGAAAGAGATCGCTTAGCCTCAAACCTAAGTTGTTAACTTTTAAACTTCGGACAAACACACATTCACACACCTCTGGCCTCCACGTCATACTCCCAAGACAATAAGTCAGAGTCACAGTCTGTCACATGCAATATGCCGTGATGCCTGTTCTCCTGATTTTCCACCTTTCAGGTCAAAATTTCCATACAAAGTTTGTTCAGTATGCATGCTTTATTTCCCCCGTGGATCTAGTTCTAATCAGAGAGGAGCTAAATGATAACTTGGGTCTGCCTACATGAAGCATTATGTACCTGGATATGGGATTTTCAACAAAAAAATATTTTGGAAATGGTGGGAATACTCCTGACTTATTACTGGAGAAGAAATTTCATCCTGGTCAGTTGGAGAGAAAGAAAAGCTGCCTACTGTGAAACATTACACAAACCTTTTAAAACCGAATAACATATTTGAATCCCAGAAGTGTCCCAGACGTCTTCTCATTACATCAGATACAATCAATCATGACTTTCCACCTTGAGATGGAAAACGAACGACTAACCAAATGAAATGGATACAGCAAAAGTTTAGATAAAGATACACAGATGGATGAATGGATGTGTGTCTATAAATGAATGTATGTGTGTTTTGGATAACATATAATGAGACGTCCCATAGCTGGTGGCTGCAGTCCCAAAGAGAGCGCGAGATGTTCAGAGACTCTACGAAATTAGAGATCATCTGCAAGGCCAAATGGACATCTGGCCCGTGTGTGTGTGTATCCACTTACAAAGACACATTCAGATGTCTCGCGGCTTCAGGAAGGTCTGAGCGGCACGGTGGAGTCAGAAATCTCATCTCATTCACAAAGCAAACACTCTGACTTTGCAGCACTTTTCAGCACTTTCCACTAATTCTGCTCGTTCCCGGCGTACGTCGTCTTCATAAGTAAACAGCTGCTCTCTCCTGGAGGAAAGTCTCACATCCTGATTTATCCGTTTTAAAAAAAGTGTCACATTTTCCAGTTCAGTGGCCAAAATGGCTCCTTTGGCTCCATCGCCAATGAAATGTCACATGTCAACGTGCACTCCAAGATGATTTGTTCCTTTTCACTGAAGGTTGTGTTTATGGCAACAATGGGAAGTGAGAAGAATGTGTCAGATCATGTCCTAACACGGTAGGTTAACATGACACAACCAGTAAAAGTTAGTAGGATGATACACTGTGCCATAATGTGATGTTTATGGTATAGGTTTTACTTTTTAAGCAGCAGACGACGCAAAACAAATTAAGAATAAACTAATTTACTTTTCTCTCTTTCAGCAAAAGCGGCTGATTAAACAACTCCAGGAAAATCTGCGAATGGATTTTAATGATTAAAAACAACATGTGCTCATTTATTTTCAGGGAAAAGTAAAGGACTGAAAACTAAATCCATTTTTACCTCCTTTCATTTACGTTACGGCTCTCCTTCCTCTGCAGCGCTACAAAGAGTGCTTGTGAGCTGGAGCGTGATTGTGTGTGTATGCGTGTCACTGTATGTTTTCTTTGTGCTGGCATATCTCTCTTGGAAGCACATGCTGTCCATCCCCGGTTAAAGCAGACCAATTTGCAACAGGATCCCAAAGGTAGTCAAGTCCTCCTGCCAAGTCTCTCATATTTTCAAGCTGACCGTTTTATGGCCAGATCTGTAAAATAAGCCCTCCACCTTGGCCTTGAGTTCACGCCACCTCCATAAATACTGAGCTTATGACAACAGGGCACAAGGGTCAGGCCATATTGGAGAGAGTTGTGGTTGTCAGTCGAACATCTTCATGCCGAATGGTTTTGTTTAATTTCGGTCTTTTACAGTGATATTTTAGACTTGGCAGGTAAGTTTCACTCCCCACTCATCGCTCCACACTCCTCTGAGCATGTGTGCGTATTCAGATGCTGGTTGAGAATGTATCTAATGACTCCAGTGCTGCCCTATCAATCAGCAGCCTTGTGTGGACACTGAAAATCAATGGCTCCACACAGAGCTACCTGAGGTCCCCCACACTTCATTTGTCATAATCGCTCAATACGTCGATGAGCAGAGACTACAACACATTTCAGTCAGGAGGCTATTGGTGAGCATGGCGGGCGTAAATCTTTTTAGTGTTTTCCAATGATTGTGAACTTCTCCATTTCAAAGCATCATTGTGTAGTAAAAGATCGCCTATTCAAGTCTGTGCCTGTAGTCTTTTTTTCATTGATAATTCATTCATCCGTTCTCTTTCATCCCCGTAGTCTCTTATATTTTGTGTATGTGATCTGTTTTCTTTCTTTCTTTCCCTTTGTGCATTTATTCTTCAACTTTCTCCCCCTCCAGCTCCTAACTCTCATCTCTCTGGGCGCTTATTGACATTTCCCCGCTAACCTTCTCTTTTACGCTCACCTTAATGTGTGCTGCCTTATCAGATGCGCAGGTGGTTTGGAGTTTCACTCGACCTCACTCCCTACACTCCTCCTCTCCTCCAGGTTATTCAGCCCTTCTTCCTGTGCTCTGAAAGTCAAGCTTCCCTTTACAAAACCCCTGCGTCCTTATCTGGGAGACCCCGTGACCCCACAGTCACTGCAGCAGCCAGTGGGTGAGAAAGGAGACCACAACTCCCTCATGAGGAACACAACGGAACCTAGGTGTGTGTGTGTGTGTGTGTGTGTGTGTGTGCAGTGCCATTAGAGCAGTCTATTTACTATCCAACTGTCTAAACACTTGTGATAACATACAGTGCAGGGCTGCAGCAGTAGACTTGCAGTCCTCCTGGGACAGTGAAAGAGAAACTAGAGTTGACACAGTTGACAATTATTTGCATCATTGATTAATCTATTCCTCTCTTCTTTATGAACTGATTTATTGGTTTGTCTACTAAATGTCACAGGTTTTCAAGGCTCAGCAGTCTCTGAACTGCAGGTGCAGACCATTTAATTAACGATGAAACGCGTCACCCAACAACGGCACAAATCGAACAACAATAATGAACATCCCGGATTATTCTATGTTTTCAAACGGCTTGAAAAAATGGATAAATGTCAAATAAAAGAGTTTTGTAAAAAAGTTCCAAAATGTTTTTTTCAAAGAGCCAGTAATTTGGAAGGATACTCAGCCATGGAATCTCACATTTCCTCTCTCTGGCCCTTTTTCTGTGTGTGTGTGTGTGTGTGTGTGTGTGCGTGTGTGAGTGTTTGAGTGTGTGGTCTTTGTCATAGACTCTGCAGGTGCACCACAGTGAACATATCCCATATTCATATCGTTATTCTATTGTGTCCAAGAGAGCTCCCTGAGGAGAGGAGAGCACCTGCTAAACACACACACACACACACACACACACTGCATTCTTGGTCATTTCCTCATGTTTCCGTTCTCTTTTTCTCTCTTTAGTTCTCTTTTTCTCTCTTCATTGACAACTCTAAATTTAAACGCCCCTTCCTCTTTCAGCCATTGTACGCACGCGCGCACGCACACACGCACACATGATGGACTACACACACATACACACAAGATGTTGATTAATAGAGAAAATATGCATGGAAGAGCAGGAAAGAGACCCATGCCAGAGGGAAAATATAGGAACTACAATTAGATGAATGGGTATTGAAAATACAATGAACCCCCGAGCTCAGCAACGAAAGCTTCTAAAGAAACTGATATCTGATCAGATACCACGTAATGATCGAAATGCAATTACAGGAGTAGGAAAATATAAGAGTCATAAAAGAACATAATACATAATAAAAAATTGTTGAGAGAGAGAGACGTCAAAGAGGATTTCAACATTATCTCACATAGAAATCTTTATAACTTCAATCATGTGAAGTCTAAGGCAGTTTTGGACTAAAATGGGCTGTGCTTAAAAGTCTTCATATATGACTATTTAAGGTCATACATTCCAAAATGCTGAGATGGGTAGAGATAGACAGACAAGGCTTGGCCGCTGCTGCTGCTGCTGCTGTTGAGTGTATTTATAGGTATTATCATCCACTCTGTAATGCTGGCGATCTACAGTGAAGGCATGCTATTTGGTTACAGCAGCAAAATGACATCACATCAAAACCAGAAGGACAGACGATCAAGACATTACGGCTGCTCACAAAACTTTTCTTCGGTTGCCCTTTTTGGAGCAAACCATCCTCCCCTCAGGCACGATGTCAGATCCTTCATGAAAACTGAATTTGGGGAAACAGCGATGAGCTCATCATTACATGCACAACAAAGCCAGTTCCTTCACAGCTCTGTAAACGGGTTTTATTTATTCATTGTGCTTGACAAGCTGTAACAGAGTGTGCAGACCTGCTGTGTTCGCCAGGCACACAACGAAAAATGATGGAAAGGGGACTGACAGACAAATGCCGAGCTCTATCGAGCAAACCATCTCTGCTTGTGGGGCGCAGCTATTATCTGATGGCAAATTGTTTTGCGCCTGTGAAAGGAGAAATGCTGCAGTGACATGGTTGAAATAACCTGCCGAACTAACAAGAGAAGCCAGCGAGAGCAACACGTATGCACATTAAGTAGAAATGAAATGCATTACCCTATACAAAGATGTTCTATTAAAAACAGACAGCATTATTCAAATCTTCTGTGCGACTATAGGGATAGCATGTGCTCAACAGCTTTAGCAACTCATGTGAAGCAGGTCTGAGTGTATGCTGATAAATAAAGAATGACAACAGCAGTAAATGTATCTTTTCCGAAGAAGTTCCCACCACTGAAATCATTCATCATAGTGTGAAGGAAAATTACAAAAAAAAATACATTCATTAAATTGGGATTTATAATATGCTAGCTGGCAAATCCTACTTTTATCTAGTATAATTTTAATGACTTGCTTTTATTATGACTAATGTCATTTTAATGTCTGTACTCTAGGACTTTCTTAATGTATTTATATGCCTTTGTAAAGCACTTTGAGTTGCCCTGTGTATGAATAGTACATGTTTTCGACATATTTGTATAGTAACTTCGGCATTTATAAAAAAAAAAAAAATATTTTGAATAAATCTTCCTCCTTAAGTTCTTTCAATATTTCACAATTAGGTTTGGATCCTGTAAACAGCTATTTGTCTGGACATATAATTAGAAAGTGATGCAGTGATAGAGAGAGAGAGTGAGTGAGAGTGAGATAGAGAGAGAGAGTTGAAGGTAGGCGGTGAGAGCCTGCAGCAGAATTATACAGGAAGTAACAATTTGGTTGTCACAGAGTACTCTATAATCTACACCTCACTCTGCAGCCTTTTCCCGTTGGACACCAACCATGGTCTCTCTCTACATGTGTGTGCATGTGCCCTCCATTCATGCTTACATGTGGTGTCTAATGGGGATAGTGTTTCAGTGCACACAAACGCTCGTTCTGTAGGGGTCGATCTATGTTAAGGTCCAAGCCATTTTGTTTTCTGTTTGCTTGTTTCGCATATCGTTTGTTTGCGTGTCACAAAACCACACGCGGAGACGATTTCAGACCGTGTCCCTGCCTCACCTCCTCTACATGAACGTCTCCAACACGCTACACGACATTATTTATCGTACGTTCCCCTTTATATGCACTGAAAACACCATGTTCAAGGACATGCATGTTCACGTCTTTGACCGTGCGAACACAAAGCCGCTCTGTGTCTAATAAAGACTAATGTGTGAGGCTCTGTTCGTGATAACCAGCCATCCAGTTTGTTACCGAGACCTGGGGATCTGTGAAACAGCCAAGACGCCAGCACAAATTAGGGTGAAATGTTTGCAAAGGGGTACCAGTATAGTCCACGTATACACACACCGGTGACATCATAGACAGCTGAACAGTGGACCACAAGTTGACTGAAATTGGACAATGGAAAATAGGTCGTAGGATAGAGTGATGATGTTGTTCTTAGCATGTTTGCGTATGTTGGACACAAGAACCTTTTGCATCTGAATACACAACACACTCACTCACACACACACACTGAAGAGCCAGGTGAAGGATAAGGTGGCTAAACTCCCAGAAAGAATATGAAGTCTTTCCTTTCACCTAAACACTAAAGGTTCTCTGTCATTTTAACTATTAGCCCAGAGGCCAACAGATATGTTGTTAATGGCTTAAATAAATGAGTCTCCAATCATGGAGGACGAGTGGTGAAGGTTATCATCCCTGTTGTAGGGAGCAAGAGAGAGTTGGAGAGACAGCCTAATTCCTTCCAGCTGCAAGGCTCTGTGTGTGTGTGTGTGTGTGTGTGTGTGTGTGAGTGACTGAATGTTCAGTGGCTAAAATGACAGATTTACTTGGCCCCTTAAATGCACCAGACAGGCCAGGCTACATATACTGTAAGAGAGGCCTTGTTAGAAGAAGATGAGGCCCCTTCGACCAGACTGTGGGCATGTGTGTGTCCATGTCTGTGTGTGTGTGTGTGTGCTACCTTAAGCGATTCATTTTCCTGATTTCAAAACAACAAAAATGACGTCCTTTGTTATCACTTGATTTTTCACATCGCTTGTGAAAAATCAGTCGGCGTCAAGACATTTTTTTTTTTGCTTTATTAAAATCTTACGTTCCATTTAAATGTAGCAGCCACTTTGACACATACACCGTCTAAACACACCCTTTTTCTCCCAAGTCCACTTAATTCATTTCCTCACTTATGTAGCTACAGTATAGTGGGACCACCCCCAACTCTATTACTAAGCACCTTGTGGCAACGGGCTCCTAGATCACAGTCTCACACAAACACATGAACACACACAAACTAAGTGGGTTTCCCCCGGACCCATAGCATAAAGTTGGCCAGTACATACTGTATATATGAGTGAGGTTTGCAGCACTCACTGTAGGGAAGCCACACATTTGAGAGAGGGAAGTGGGAGGAGTGGTGATGTGGGGGAGGGAGCGGAGAAGGATGAAGAAAAGGTAGAAGAGACTCCTGGACGACGGTCTCCGTTGCTATGTCAGGAAATGTGATCTACCATTAACATTTCTGAACTGAAACTTAACATTAAGTTTTACAACAATATAAAACAGAAGAGTCACATTCAGGACTGGAGTTAGTTACTTCATAATTAGACATGTTGGAAACACATTTCACATAGTCTGACTTGGTTAATCAACCAGTTTATAAAACCCATCACAATTCTGGCATTTCCATAGCAAGGGTCTATAATGTAACTGGTTCCAGTTTGTTCACAGTAGTTTGTGCTTTATTGAATTCCATTACTCAAAAAAACATGCATTCATGAACATACAGACTCTCCAGCTATGATGAGAGGAGAATGAGCTCATAGGACCAGGAAACAGAGCCCAATAAAAAAGTTCAGGGCAGTCAAGAAGAGATGGACACACACACACACACATTTAAAGTGCATGTGCATGTGTTGCACAAAGCCAAGAATACACATATTTAGGCATAAATTGTACATTTGGCCTTTCAACACATATGATATGTGCAGACACAAAGAAAAGGCAAAAAAGGCAGAGGGGGAGCGCAGAAGAAAATGCAAAGGGTATAATTTTCCACAATCAGCCTCCGCTTGAAACAAGCAATTAAGGGGAATGTGCAGAGCATCCCCTTGTGGTGGGGGGAGGCTCAGTGTGTGTGTGTGTGTGTGTGTGTGTGTGTCCATGTTTGTGAAGACCTTTCTTCTCCTCCTCCACTACTTTCTTGTGGTTGGGTAGGGTGGTTCTGGGGCAGTGCACAGCAAATTCGATAATTCCACCAACAAATGGGCCAGAGCGTGCCCTCACTTTACCGCTATACCATACAGCATCACAATATATCACCAGTTATAAACAACAAGTACCACACAGGTGCTCCACCATATATTCAAAGATACATTACACATTACATAATAACCACAAAAGTTTGTTGTTGCCCTGTTTAGTGTTCAAATGAGATATGACTGAATTTTTTTAATGAGAGAAGAGAAGAGAAGAGAAGAGAAGAGAAGAGAAGAGAAGAGAAGAAGAGGAGCAATGACACAAGACAAGCAGAACAGGAAATATATTGTCTGAAGCAGCCATAGCAGTAAATTGGGGAAACACAAGCCTTAATCCCAGAGGTGGAGTTTCTCCTTAAGGTTCCTTCAGGAGGAAAAAGAACAGAGCACACTCTTTTATCTGTGTGGTCCAGCATCTCAGCTTTCTTTCTCTCTTTCTGTCTCTGCCCCTCTTTTCCTCCTGCTATGCCTCGTTCACAGTTCACAGATGCGGCTTGTTCTCTGTTCAGGTAGTGTGTGTGTGTGTGTGTGTGTGTGTGTGTGTGTGTGTGTGTGAAGTTTGATCTCTTCCCTCGAGATGCCCCTTTACCCCTGAAGTCACCTGTATGACCTGTCCTTCCTATTAGCACTATTGCAATTCATGGTCATCCCAAACCATAAATCCATACCAAAGACCATTTTGCACATCTGATTTACTCCACATCCATCACCATTTATTTTATCCAGTGACCATTAACCTTTCCTCCCAACAGCTTCAGAATCCACCACATGCAAACGCAGAACATGTGAGGTAACACGATACGTGGCGGGTGCTATCGGCTTGCAGCCTTGTCTGTCTATAGAACAGACACCAGTGTTTGTCCTCCTGATCGCTTCAGTACGTTTTCCCATCCAAAGTACATAGTGGCGGAATCTTATATTGCTTGAAAGTTGCATTCCCTGTTGTGATTATTTTCCTACAGGCTACTTCTACTGTTTATCTTAGATTAATTACAACGTCTCAGCCGTGTGTGTGTGTGCGTAAAAAAGAACTGATTTTGTGTGCAAGTGTAGGGGATGGGGGTGTGAATGTGTGTGCACATCGTGCAGGGACCAGCTTTATTAAAAGTTGCCGGTTTTCAGATAAACATACAAGCACCGACAAGATTCTCCAAAGAGGAGCAAGGCGTCATGGGAGATGCAGAGAAAATAATCAGCTGAGTTCAGAGGTGTACGCAGAGAACAGAATCATGTAGAACACAACATGGGAGAAAAATAAATGACAGGTGTTTTAAAAGATTTAGTGTAGCACTTGCAAAAATGGGAAATTGATTCCGATGGAGGGGGAGGAGGAATGTCAAAATTCTTGGGAAAAATCAAACGTCTGGGCTGCTTTGGAGAAGCAAAGCAGGAGGGGAGACTAAATAGAAACCTCTCTCTAATGCTGTGCCGCACTCCTTCATTTGCTTGTAAAAACACAAAGTAATTCAATAAACATTTGCTGCTTGAACAAGAAGGGTCTTACTCCCACTGCAGTCGACAGAGATGGGGAGAATGTGCACCCAAATGGCAGCTGGGCTGAGGCCGGCTGGGGAGATCCATGGGGTCGGTATTAAAATGAAGTGCTTGTGGCTGGTGTGCAGAGAGCAAGGCATCTGATATGTGGTCTGTAAATGGGAGCAGTAAAGGAGGGAGACTCGTTCCACCTCCTCATTTGGGGGAATTACAATGACAAAGAGCAGGCCTAGCAAGACCAGCAGCATCCTGTCATACATGCACACACACACACACACACACACACTCATATATGCGCTTCAATCATAGTGCGGACCCTCATATACATGATGCATTCTCTAACCCTTTACCTTCACCATAAACATTACAACTAAGTGCCTAACCCTAACCTAAACCCAATTCTAACCCTAAAACCAGGTCTTAATCCTCACAAAGGCCTTTAAACGTGTGAGGATCAGCCAACATGTCCTCACTTTCCCAAAATCTCCTCACTCTGTATGAGTTATATGTTTTTTGGTCCTCACAAAGCCACAAACACAAGAACACACAAACACACATATGGGTAAGAAAGCAAACATAAACCAGGCAGAAGATTTTTCCAGCATTTATGTTTAAATGACAATCATTCTTCATGTTGAGTGAACAAAAATCCAAACGGGGTCATACAATCCCAGGGACACAGATTAAATAAATCATAGACTTTCTTTGTGGAAGAGAAATTCAGAGATGTCTGTGAAGGTTATCAGTCACTCAGGTCATAATCATCTTCTGACTGACCTGCACCTCTCACCACCCACTGCAGCACAAACTCAGCATCATCAGATGTTTGCACCACCAGGCCACAATAGAGGAGGGGAAGGAGGGGGAAGAGAAACACATCAGGGGAGCACTTAAAACCTGTGGCTACCCAAACTGGACCTTCATCAAAACCTCCAAAAGGCAGAAGATAGCAATGGATGTAGTCTCTGAGAAACTCCACCACATCCCTGTACACTTCAAACCCTGCATGGCACAGCACAGAAGAGCCAGCTCATCTTTAACAGCACTCAGCGTTCCGCCTACATCTGAAGGACAAGAGACACTCTTTTGATGATGAGGATGATAGCTGGTTTGAAAGAGGAGTGGGATAAGCCACATTTTAACCTGGAGAAACATCACTCAACAGAGGAGGTGGACTACACCAACCATCAGCCACCTACAGAGTTGTCTTCCTAAAAGCATCAACAGTCACACACACAACAACAATAGTGAAGTCCAAACTCAACTTAACAACTCTACAGACAGCTTTCAGCCTTCAGAGGCTAAATACTTGGACTTCCCACCAGTAAGTCAGGACTGAAGAAGTCTCTTGGATGAGAGGTGAAACATCTTCAGTTGTCAGAGGGAGGAAAGAAACAGGGCAATGTATGTAGAAGAAAAAAAAAACCTTGCGTAAAACGTTCTTCCGTACCACCATGGCAGAAAAAGCCACAAAGGCCATAAAACGATGACAGTACCTGCTTCCCAGGAATAGAAATATGAGCACTAAAATAAACCTTTAATTCTTGCCACCAGGCAAAAATGGGTACGAAATGGGGTTTTCAAAACAGCAGCAGCTAAAAATACAATATTGGTGGAGTGTCCAAAAGCTGTGCATGTGGGAGAGAGAGAGAGGGGCTGGCATTTCTGTGGCAGGTCATAATGCACGAGCCAAAGGACCCACAGTAGGTTTCGCCGCTGGAATGCTGGGGCCAACCACCAGCTTCCTCCTTACAGTCCCTGACATGCTGGCACCTGTCAAAATCAAAGCCCCTCTCGTAATGAAGTCATTTAATCTGGGGTTTTCTGTATTACTCTACAATGTTTATTATATTGTGTAACGCAAGATAATCAAAAGGGTTCTTTATAGACCGTCCGTTGCTCTATAAAAAGGGGGCCACAACTGCGTCACATTTCATTTGATGGGGACGTGATTGACATTGGATGGACCTCGTTTTCTCTCATTTTAAATGTTCTGGAGAACAACAAAAGATATTTATAGACTGCACTGTATGTGCAAAGGATACTGTGGGGTTTCCATTTCTCACATTAGGTTTCTTTTGCAATCATATCAGTGCTAAAACAAATAGTGTGTTATAAGACATTCATTGGCAACTATTTTGATCAATAATAATTAAATGTTTGAGAAGTTTATCCCTAACACAGCTTCTATAACACAATTAGTCGGTCTGTCGTATGATATTTTCAGAAACGAATAAGAATGATAATAACAATCAGTCAAATTATTATTCAAAACACGAGGAAATGTAAGGTTTTTCAGAGCTTATTATACATTTTAAAGGTGATTTGTGGATCGTTCAGATAAAACATGAGTCATGATTCTTTTGGCCAAAGGGAGAGAGATGAAGTTTAACAGGAGCGATGGATGGTGCATCTGCAAGGCCAGGAAAAAAAAAACCACCATCGGCCTTTGTGTGTGTGTGTCTATGTGTGTATGTGTGTGTGTGTGTGTGTTCTGGGCCCGCATCCAGAACCAATGTATTACAAGCGTTCCTGCTGTAACATTATATTTGGATTCTCCAGGCCCACTTCCAATTATTACTGGCACTTAATACTTTTCACACCATTCACAGATCTCTTAACCCCCACCAACATACCCTCCCTCTCTCTCACACACACACACATATGAACAATTTCTGCAGTTTTTGGCTTGAATCAGCACTTTCACTGGCCTATTGACCGGGCAGAGTAGATGCAGGCGACCGGAGGAGGGAAAGGGGAACTGATTTGACCCATTTCTATGCAGAGACACACGTTATAAAACACAGGATTTGAGTAAATGCATTATTTCCGCACCAGCCTGAGGAGAGCAGGAGACGCCGGTGAGTTGAATGTACGTTATATGAAGCACAGTTTTTTTTTTTTTGTTTGTTTTTTTTACTTGAAACAGACCTCGTTTCCTCAGTGGGAGATATTTTGGTCGTTTGTTTTACTATCTGACCATTTCTCGCGTCTGAGCACAAAAACACACGGTCAGTGTGGTCGAGCCACTGGCAGGCAGAAAACCAGAGGAAGAGGATATGAGACAAGAAACTGGGAGGCAAAACAAAAGTCTCTGGATAAGACTCCCTCCCTCTATGTGTGTGTGTGTTCGAAGAATCTCTATGTTACCTGCTACAACTGTGTGGAGAGCATGCAGTGTTAGTATAATGTGCGAGTGATGACTTACAGTAAATGAAATCATCCAAAAAACAGTGGTGATTCATTCTTTTCAATTCTGTGAAACTAGTCAACAGAAGACGTATTTGGACTTGGCAGTACAAACAATGTTTTCAAGGGCAAATCAAACTGTGGATAATATTCAATAATATGGCAGCGGTGACTGATATCCATAACCTGCTCTTTCAGGTTAATTATATTGTAACTTCAACTGTGCACGGGCGAGTCTTTCATGTCCAGACTTTGATTAACGTTTGGATGAGGATTGTCGTTCTGGACACAGGAGCTTCCACGTTAACCTCTGTGTTTAACCGACTTCTATTCTATGAAGCAGTGAGGCACACTTTACATTTGGTCAGTCTATCCAGCAGATGGACTGGTTGTGTTCAAGATGCTGCATTCTTATCCTTGGAAGGAGGCGTTTGTTCTGATGTAAATAAATGCCTGAAAAATAAATGCATGATCCAGTTATATGACATGTGCATTAAGGCTTATATTACAAAGGGGTGTATGCTACGGATAGATAGGTAGATGCTCAAACACTCGTACCAGTCAACTGGCCTTGTCCCCAGAGAGCACACCCTTATGGAGGGAAAAAGGGGGGAATTATAATAATTCAATAAATAAACAAGTGTGTTTCCTCAAGTCAGCGGAAACAGCATATTCCTGTGTGTGTGTTTTTGGTTCACAAAGGTACACCCTCCACACAGACACACACACACACACACACACACACACCAATAGCCTGTGTCTCATCATCTGTGAAGAAATAATGGAATTATATATATTTTCTCCCCTACGCGCGACGAAGCATCAAAGTTCAGTGCTGTGATAAGTTGCCTGTGTGCTTTGCCCCTGGCCATAACGGTGTGTGGTGTTTTCCTATTACTGGCATGTCCTGTTTCATAGATGGATGGACCTCAGGCTGACGTCTGCCACTGCCTCTGCTCTGCTCTCCGTGTTATTACCGAAATCGATGTCCATGTCTGCCGCCATTTATTATCCCCCACCCCACCCGCCCAACAAACAACCACACACACACACACACACACCATAAACTGAAATGAGATGAAGGTGGACTATTGGGAAGTTCTATAGCATGGAAATTTTGCTGGGCTTGTGAATCTGTGAATGTGTGTGTTTCTATGCTTCAGAAATACACTCTCGCCCCAAGACAAGGAATGGTTTGCAGATTTTGAGAAGTAACTAATGTCATTTGGCACCTATTTCTTCCTCCTACTTTAATTTGTCCTGTATGCGCAGGCCCTAATTTATGTTTTGTGTTGTTTCTTCTAACATGAGATCATCATTACAAGGCCAAAGGGACATGCTAATGAGCAGAACTAATGAAAACCACATTAATTGAATTCATGTGTAATTTTACGAATGCAAATACTATCTAAAAAAAAAAAAAGATCGAATGACATCTTCACTCAGAACAAGATTATTTTGAACTCCGCTGCACTGAAAGAAATCATTTCTGGGACAGGTCGGCATATTTTCTGATAAACCCAGAGATATTCTCCTCAGCTATACAGTACGGATAATTGTACACAAGTGTTTCAGAGGACTGAGGCCCGGAGAGTGATGCCACATGTCTTATCACGATGCTGTATCTCTATAAAGATACCTCAGACCAGCGTGCATAAAGTCAGACTCAGTGTGGAGCAGAGAAGCGGTGATACAGTCACATTATGCCTAGTAAAACAGTTTTTGTTTTTTTTTTGCTTCTTAATGCATGTGTCCTTGTGCATGTGAGCACGTGTGATAGGTAAAGGTAGCTTCTCAGCCGAGCCCCTGCGGTGCTCTGGGCCTTCTGTCCTCCCCTCATAACCTCACAAAGACACTAATAAGCCCTCCGATGATGGACGCTTATGGATTTCTGTGCCGCTAATTTCCGTAACTATCACTGTTTGAAAGATAGCTGAGGGATTTAGCAGAGGGGGCCAAGAGAAGGCCCCCTTGTATTCTGTGGGAACACAAGAGCTGTATTATGTGATATAAAAAAATGGAACGTCCCCCCCTTTTCTCTCCCTCAGGCCAAGTCCATGATATTTATCTACGCACAGTCACATGAGGCCATTATGTTTGTGAAATATCAAATGCAGACCTACACTGTTGTATTGTGCTGAGGCAGTAATTACCAGGGGGATGCACAGGTTTTCCGCCACAATCCACTCTTTCAGAAGTGACATTTTGAACTTTGGTTAATAGTCTGAGATAAATATGTGTGGCTCACCGTAAAGTAAGTCCAATACTTTGCTTATGTTTCTGTGAAATCAGCAGTATACAGATTGATACTCCTGATAAACACACACACACACACAGAAGAATAAGCTCATGCAAGTTCAGGCAAGTTCTTTCAAAAGCAACAAGGTGGAAACGCGATGTAATAACTTATCCAAATTGATTACCAATCGATTTCCCATCAAGCTTCCAACTCTCCAAAGTAAGAGGAGTTTGTCATTGTGAGGCCGTAGGCCCCAAAAATCCTTTAATTACACTGTAAAGACAAATGTTGGCAAACCACTGTAACCTTATCTGATGCGGCTGAACCAGACATGCATGACTGATAACACAATGAAGCACAGAAATACTTTTATAATAGGATGGGCCCCGCAACAATTCAATATATATACTTCACAATATACTTCAATATCAATGTAAGAAAGTACATTATAACAATGTTCAAACACTGTTTGGCCAGAAGATTTGCTTCAGATATTGTGAAATATTGCTCTGTCTAAGAAGTGTTTGTTGTTTTTCGTCCATGTAGAATTTTAAAACCTGGTAAATGAACTGGATTCTTCCTTTTTCACTCCGCAGCTAAACTTGATCTTTACTTATCTGATATTCTATTGCAATAATCATCCATATTGATAGTTGTGAAATGTTTTTTCTTTTCTAATCATACTAATCACCCAGCCCTAATCACAAAATGACAAAATGCCGTCACCTGCGATTACACTTCAGAGAGAATTTAAATTTAGCCTCTAATATCCAGTTGTCCGCTGTCCTTCCTCGAGCTTTGACACAAAAGCCACAGCCTCTAAAAAGTGAACGTGGAACAGGTTTGCCCAACGAGTCCAACGCCAACCGCCATGCATCACAGTCGGTCATATCCGTGTGCTGCAGAGCTCACTGGATACACCAGTCAGACCACATGCACAGTAGCTACACACACACACACCTGAACACAAGTGTGTGTGTGTGTGTGTGTGTTTTCTCTACCATTTGCGTTCATTAATTTGTCATCGCTGGTTATTCCTCGCCGCCTTCACCTCTGCAATGGATGGATCCTCCCGCTGCTCCAGCAGCGTCGTGGCAGGTTTTGCTACCTAGGCCTTTTTTGCAAGGGTGATCGGGGGCCAAGTTTCTGTCAGTGAGGAATGTAATTAGGGAGAATTAAGCGGCATGGGGCTACAGGGGAGGTCAGGAAGCGCTGGCAGGGTCGAGGCGGGTCACTACCAAGCATTCTCTCGCTTTCTCCTTCTCTCTCTCTCGCTTACTCTTCTCTCGTAAGAAAGGGTGAAGAGGTGTCATATTTAGTCCTTTGCTGCTTTGCGGGAGGCTGAAAAAATAACCTGTGGATATTTTCTCTCTCTCTCTCTCTGCTCCCCCAAATTTATCGTGTCCTTCCTCCTGTGTTCATGCAGTCCTTCCTTTTCTTAAATTTACAGCAAAACACAGTAAATCAGTGTTGATTCATAGTTACCGTTGTAGATATCTAATCTAATATAAATGTGTTTCTTTAGATTTAAAGTGGCAAACTCAGCACATTTTAAGTCAAAGAAAGTTACAGCGTTTAGTGGAAACTATAATGTGCTGGCAAAAAATGATATGTCAAAGATATGCTGTAGTTTAACAGTATATGACACGAATAGAAACTTGGTGTTCACTATAAGGTCATTTATAAATGTGTTGTTTCTATGAGGCCATCGCAGTGACTTCAGACAGCTCAGTTGTAATCTTTGGATGGGAGGCAGGTGTGAGTGTGAGACAGATATAGGAATTACATGCATGTCAAGGTCGTCCGCTGGACTGTGGACGAATATTAAGACATAATCAGACGGGAAGCGTGGGCCAGAAAACGAGCCCCCTGGCCGTCTGACAGTGTGAGGGCAAATATGACTCTGAATATATTCAGGATCTTTTCTGTGAGTGACTCGTTGGCAACGTTCTGGCAACAATTTTCGACTGTAGACTCCTCCCAATTAGGAAAAGAGCGGTATTTGAGGTCAGCGGTTAAGATTAGGGGTTAGGTTAGGTTAACATAGTTAGTAGTTATGGTTAAGTTTGTGGGTGAGACTCTAGGAGATTAATGCAGGGTAAGAGTCAATGTTATTTCCCCCAAAAAGTCAAAGTTTGTGTGTGTGTGCATGTGTATGAGAGCGAGGGAGTCTGACTGTGTGTGTGTGTGTGTGTGTGTGTGTTCCAGACGGTCTGTATAAGTGTTTTTGGACGACATAACATAGACAGGGAGTCCTCGGGGGTTGAATACACTGTGTAAACTGAATACACCCCAATGACTGTCTCCATTACACTGAGCGCGTGCACACGCACACACACGCACACACGCACGGTGCAGCTGTGCAATTTTATTCAATGTGTGCACAGAGGGGATTTCCCCACTCATCTCCGGTTTATTCCGTCTGTCACTGGGCTACTCATTCGCTAACTCACCCTACCCATCTCTCTCCCGGGACGTCTCCTCTTGCGCTGCCTCAGCATCTCCTCCTCGTCTGTCTTTTTCTTGTCTGACTTCTCCTCCCTCTCTCTCGCCGTCTCATATCTTCATCAGTTCACTCTTATTTTGGCATAAAGTGGACCTGTCACACCCCTTTGCGAGTGTGTGTGTGTGTGTGTGTGTGTGTGTGAGAGAGAGAGAGAGACAGACAGAGGGAGAGAAAGAGAGTGGAATGGAAATAGCAATGTTCCTGTAAGTTATTTATAACAACCCCCACCCCCCACACTGACCTTTAGCTCCTCCAAGCAAGCAAGCATGGTGACTTGGCGCCGACAATGATTTTTTTTCGCCCGTTTGTTGTCGGGTTTTTTTCTTTGTTTCTCAGTTTTGTCTTGGAAATTTTATGCTGACCTATGTGA
The DNA here is from genome assembly GCF_019176455.1 of Solea senegalensis. NCBI lineage: Eukaryota > Metazoa > Chordata > Actinopteri > Pleuronectiformes > Soleidae > Solea > Solea senegalensis. The sequence goes on from NC_058031.1 coordinate 14,915,610, forward strand.
AATTCTGAGCATGGATTATGCTGGATTTCAGTCCACGGTTTTTGAAACTGATCATCTTGTTTTTGTCTTCGCAGACTAACTATGGATATCAACAATATTCCCTTCCAAGCTATAACATTAAGCCGCGCCACCGCGAAACAATATGGCGGCCGCGCTCAAGCCTTCGACACACACTGACACAAAATGTGTTCCTTTAATTTCCAAAATAACAACTTAGTTAAAGCGTCTGTCTCAAAATCCTACCAAGAATTATTGTCTTAATACCTTAGTCTAAAAAAACAAGCTGTCACAACTCTATAGGTACGGTTAATATTAAAGATGCCCGAACCTTAACAAACGTCACATCATGTGAAAACCACAATATGGGTTGATCAAAGTGAAGTTACATAAATAAAAGGCTCCTTCTTTATTCAACAAAACCATTGCTTCACCTGAAAAATAGCATCAGCGGGATGATTACGCCTGTCATCACTGTTGGTTTTGGCAAAAAAAAACATTTCTCCGTCTCCTGAACAGACAACAGTAATATGAACCCAGTGTCTGACGAAACGTCAGACTGGGGAATTAAATGAAAATGAAATGGCAATTCAAGGCTTCACTGGATTTGAACAGGATTCACGGCTTCACGTATGACATGTCAAATCAAATAAAAACATGTAAAACAGGCATTCAAATTCGTCTCACTGACAGGCCTGAGAAACGTGCGTGTGATCTAACTAGGGCTCTACAACACTGCAGTGAAAACAAATACTCTGTTTCCTCCCTTTTTTCCTCCCAACGTGTTGTTCTCGCTGGCTTTCTACAAACTGATGAGTTTGACAGGCAGCGGTGTGTGTGTGTGTGTGTGTGTGTGTGTGTGTTTTGCTCTCTTCTCTCTTTGCGCTTACGGCAACTGCCAAATCCTCTGAGGCCAAAGCTTTGGAAGGGGATGGTCCTGGACTTTGTATGTACTGGATCCAATAAGACAAAGACCGGCTCGACAAAGAATGAAAATGAGATGGAGGGATTTTACATGGAGGTTAAACCATGCCACACAGTCCACACAAATAAAATAGTAGATAGATGCTAAATACACTGAATAATGTCGTTCAGGTGATTTGTTACATATACATTTTAAAATCATCGCTGCCTTGTTGATTCTACCTAATGAGGCAACATTTAGTAGGACAAGCAAAGCAGCAATGTAGGAAATATTAAAAACAACACTGCAGAAGTAGTATTAGTTTTGTATTTCTGTGCATAGAAAGATTAAATATCTCTATCATGGTCTCGCTGGCTCTGACTGCCATCTATCCCCAAGGCCTGCTGTTTTATGCAACAGCTGGAGAGAATTACAGATATGTACGGTCTTGGAAAGCGATCCAGAGGTTTTCGAGAGACAAGCCAGATTTAGGCCTAACATATAGTGTTTTAGACCATAATTACATGTGTATAGTATGATGGTTCAAAATAGAAAATGCCTGGTAAAAAAGCACAATTAGGACGAAGTGCTTCTGCTTGTGATATGGCCTGTGCTTGTGGCGCAAAAGAGGGGATTTTATATGTCGTTTTTAATTGATGGTGGTTGAATTGTATGGGATATATTTAAAAAAAAAAAAAAATTGCTTCCAAAATTAGCTGACGTTTGAAATCCTTTGGTTTGTTATTGAATTATTTAAGAATTATTCATATTTTTATCATTATCACGACTGAGTGAATGTGTCATACACTGTATATCATTTTTCAATCCGGTTCACTCCCGATTCTTTAACTCCTGTAAGTCCTTAACTTCCTGTTTCTGTCGAAAATCCTGAGGTTGCCATTAGGAGTTTTGCAACTCAATCTTCCTGCACACGCACACGCACACACGCGCACGGACACAGACATGAGCTAACAAGTATCATTATGCGACGGATAGTTGTTTGGGATGGTGTTTCCGCAGAAACAGCAGGGGGATATTGGAGCCAGACGTGTGGAGCTGTCAGGGTCTAGTGATAGGGATGGGTGTCAGTCACATCCCAGGGGTCCACAGACACACAGACACACAGACACACACGTTATCGCTCACCCTTTTGCTCTCATTTGCGCGCACACACACACACACACACACAGATGAGTGTGATTTGATGTGCTGCAGCACATGTAAGTGGACACCCTTATTCTCCTCAATGAAGATATATTTTTGGCCAGAGGTGGATGTGGGGGTCTGACTGCACCTTTACTATGTCGGGCTCAGTCCACATCTGCTTCCTATCAAACACAAGGCTTACCTTTTTAAGGCAGAGGCGAAGGTGGGTGGGGAGACGAGGCAGGAGGGGCAGCGTTTGGTTTAGGCTTGATTCAATTACTAGCACCACCGTGAGAGATCGTTCCCCCTCGGGTGTCTGACTCTGTGTATGTTTATGTATGTGTTTGTGCTGCAGAGGCAGAGACCCTGTATCTGGAAGTGTGTGTGTGTGTGTGTGTGTGTGTTTGACATCCCAGGGTCTGTTGACTGGCCACTGCAGTGACCTAGAGAGGCCCCCGAAAAATGTCTATTCTTCCTATTATTTCTCACCTGGTTTCTTCCCGCTTACATTTCCTCTTCCTTGGAGGCCGACTCTGATTTACATTATGCTTTTCAGACACGTCACAATGGGTGTTATTCAAGATAATTAGTGCATTTACTTAGAGGAATGAGTGGACTTACGCTTTTCTTTATGGAAGCATTAATTGATTTGGGTTAGAAAATCCCAGTGTGTGCAACTTTTCAGGAGATAATAAAAGTTAAATCCTGGCACCAGCATTTATACCACAGCTATTCACTCAGTACCCATGGTAACAGCCAACACCACATGGCCTGTATGTTGGCAAGGACGGTAGCCTTTAACCGCTCATCAAGACCCTTTAAAATAAAGTGGATGAATACAGACCAGACCGAATTCTCCTTCTGGTTCATGTTATTTTTATTTAACTGCTGCTTACAATTACAGAGAAGCCTTATTTAGTTGTGAGGCCTTATCTACAACTACAACTATTTACGATGTATACTTTGCTATTCAACAGTCGTCAACGTGCGCATGTTTAGAATTCATTTAGGTGAAAGGATGAATGTGTTCCCTCAATTAGTGCAACCACCCTCAGAGCAAGAAGATTTATGGTCAATCTCCTGCAGTAAATCTCATTTTCATCTTTACTGTAGGAAATATATATATTTATGGACAAAACTGCTGACAGGATCCTTTTTTTTTTCTTTTCCTTTTCCCCCAAAGAAAACCTCCTGCTGTATAATTGGATTTTTCATCATGTCCCTCTCTTCCTCCAAATAGGTGACATTTTCATTTTAATAAATGTCATACTGATAAGCAGTGAAGGTTAGCCATGTACAAAGATGGACCGTGGTGTTGCACAGCTACAGCGTACCGTAAATCATCTCTTACACGATGACACTTAGTTCACCTTCTTGTAGTTGACACATAAAGCATTGAATCTTGAACATTTCTTTGAACAATATGGATGTAACTTAGTGCAGAAATTGACTTCAACTTCCCTCCTTTACTTTCACTGGTAGAAGCTGATGCTCAGCAACAATAATCAGCTTTTCTGAACTGTTTATACTTCATCCACACGTCTAAACTCTTATCTGTAACATTTTTGTCGATATCTATCAGTCCGAATCTGTAAATGAATAGTCAATAATCAATAATGCGTGTGCAGACGTGCACGCCTTTCTATTTCCTCTCCCACTGTGGGCATGCTGTGCATTTTAGAGAGCGGCAGCCTGATGGGTTCATTTTGTTTTTTTAAGGCTTTTTTTTTCTTCTTGAGAGGGGGTGTTGGTGTCTGAGACGGTGAACAATGGCCAAACTGTTGAGCTGCGACTCAACTCAGCCCAGAGGATTTCCTCCTCAACCCTGGACCACCTAATACTATATGACACGCTACATCAGGAGGAGAGGAGACACGCATTTAAAAAAAAGAAACAGGAATGGAGAAAGTAGGGTACATTCTATGCCACTTTGCCTAGGCTTAAAAATGGGGATGATTTTTCGATTGATTCACCTCCAAATCCCTGCATATTCTTTTATTTCTCTCAATAAAAATAAGCAATGATGAAACACGTCAAAGAAAGAGAAGAGATTTGTGATGTTGAAAGACATGGACGGACCCACAGACAATTCACTTACACACACACACCTTTACTTTCTCTGCTCACATCATCATCAAACCAACTACTTGACTCCCACATGGGTTCTCTTCCATTTCATCCAAACGCTTTTACGTCATAAATCAGCAGTAAAAACGTTGCGCCGTGTAGCGGCCCCACTCGTCACATGATCATCTTTGACCCTCTCCATCAAATGTCTCCCACCTCGGCCTACTGTAGCCTTTAGCAGCGCTGCTAACCAGACACAGATGGACATTTACAACTGACAGCAGATGGAACTCGCTTCACACACAGACTCAGGCCTCAGTGTTGTAGTTCAGTTCTGTCTGCAGTGACATGTTTGTAACTGCTCATGTTTTTATAATTATCCATCCATCACCATGACAAAAGAAAATCCTCTGTGTTTCCTATGAAACGTTCAAAACACAACGTGCTGGAGTATAAAGTAATGTGTTGTGTTACAAAAAATAGTTTAAAGAAGAGATCTTTTACATGTGGAGCACGTGCATAATTAGCTTCATTCAGATATTTATCTAATGGACATATTTCCATGAAACATCATTTCAGCATCAATTATAAATACTCTGTGTTCAAACGTGATGTTTGTTGACCCGTGAAAACCTCGCACTGCATCGTGTGCGGTGATGATGCACGCTCTCTATTCTCCCCGGAGCCCCGCCCACTCTGTCGGAACAAGAGAATGTGCTTGGTCGTCGACATGGGCTAATTTGTAAAAGATACAGTGGCTGCGTGGCTTTCCAGGGCGCTGTGGGGGAACCAAAACATTCAGCAGTTGTCCAAACAGATTCCTTGCTCCACTCTGCAGTGGAAGACACAGCACTGCCATAATTTACACACACACAAGCATGCACCTATGCACACAAACACACACTCACCCTCTCTCTCTCTCCTATGGTGCAGGAATTTATTTTACTTGCAGTGATTGCTGTGTCTGCAACTTTTGAAGCCGTGTTAATGAATCTGAAACGGGGTCACGCTGGGATTGATGGGTGACAATTATGTATGTGTGTGTGTGTGTGTGTGTGTGTGCATGTGCAGAAGAGGGAAGTCCTGTGGGGAGCTGTTTTGAGATCTCACAAGCTAAGCACCTTTGTTTCTCTCGAAGTTCCCGACACCGCTTTGATAAAGACGGTCCACTGTGGCAGATTTAATCAATGTATGACCTGTGGTATATAGCTATGATAACATGACTCTTGCTGAAATGCATTTCTGGCTCGTGCCACGTGAGTTTGCCTGTGCATTCTCATGTGCAACGCCTGACCCTTTGTGATCTCTGACGGCAGAAAAGTGGAAGGAAAGATGCAATAGGGGGCGCCTGGACACAGCTGGACATTTAAGTAGTGCCACTGCATGGGCTACACGCACGCTCACATGCACAAATGCACCCTCTGTCAAGAGAAAGTGGTGTGTGTGAACCCTGTCACTCATTATCTTTGATCAAATACACATTCAAACATTAAGTGTCTTTCTCTTTTTTGTCTATCAAGCTCGGCTTTCTGGGCACAAACTGTGCGTGTGTGTGTGTGTGTGTGTTTGTGTGCATGGGTGCGTGACCGCCCCTGCCCTTCCCATATCTGTCTCCCATCGCTCTGTCTTATCACAGCACACACATACCTCAGCGTTGCCTCCTGTGATTGTGTAAAAGGTCTGGGGCTTTTTGTTTTCCGTGCCACAAAGACAAGCAGAGGAAAAGTGAGTCTACTTATTTGTGACAATACCAGGGTGAATGGGCAGTGGCGGCGGTGGGACATTTTGTTTTCGCAGCAGACGCAAATAAACAAATAACATGTCAGCTATTCAAAAGATGACTCGACTCAAGAGGGCTAGAGGCCGAGCTAATTCCTTTGGGAAAACAATCAGCTGCCATCTTGTTTTCTCCCTGAACAGCTGCCTTTTGGTTTGATAATAGTGAGAGACAATTTGGAAAACTCTGCAGGAGTGGCCGTAAGTTACTGGCATAAGCCTGTTTTAAACAGATAGATGTTTATCCAGAGATTTGGTATAACAAATCTCACATCTGTGTAACAAGCTTGTTGCTCAGCATGGTTAAATAAACACTCCTAAGGTTTATATCATTACATGTGATGACCAGTTAGGATGGCAACTAATTCATTCCTGTCCCACCACGGGGTTTAAGGGCAACCGTTTGGTCGCTGCTTTGAACTTGCGTTAGCACTGGAAATGGCTGCGCTAGCAGGCTCAATACATAGGTCAGCCAGGATAACCCCCATATCCTGATTACTGCCACAGAGTGCCCTCTGGAACACAGAAGACAAAAAAAAGTCTTCAGTGAGCTGCTGCAAACCCGCCTACATGACTAATATGGCCAGTGTTGTAACCAGGAGCTAAAAAAAAAGAGACTTAATGACGCTGTGGAGAAATTCATGATCCTAATGCATTTATGTTCATTATGTGATAGATAGAAGACCTTGAGAAAGAGAAGTTAGGAGCTCTTTCAACCAAAAAAAAGGGAGAGAAAGATAGAATATAAGTGACAGCGTGTTAGTAGAAATAAAGGCTTTTAGATCATCAGCTGATATGCTAGAGTGAGAGCCCCCCCCCTCCACCCCCCAAGTCTATGAATATCTCTTTTATTATTACTATTGACCCATGTGCCATAAAGAACAGCAGGGGCTCTGCATTACTTGAGCTGCAGAATAATGGTGCTACAAAAGGGCAACAGGATCACGGACGGCACATAGAAAAAATTCATTCCAAATACAATGCACATGCACTTACACACAAGTGAAATCAGATTCTTTGATTTGATTTGAGTTACTTTTTTTTTTGTTGCCAGAAATGTAAATCGTGCACGACTGAAACAAATATTACACTTTCCATAAATATTTAGATGACAAGTTAAGACAACTTATTCTCACTCTCTCTCCCTCCCTCCTCTGTGTGTGTGTGTGTGCGTGTTGGGGACACTTTGATAAATGGCCAGTTTATGGTGCTGTCACAGTCAAGATGTCTATGGGGAAATACTTCCCCACAAGCAGTCTGTGTGTGTGTGTGTGTGAGTGTGGAGGAGTACAATGCTCTGGTCATCCGATTGCAAGCCTGTGGTCTGGCGCATGATTAATCAAACTGATTGGATTGGGCAAATATGGTTGGTGATAGCACAAAAAAGGAGAGGGTCAGAGAGGGAAATGGATTACTCTGTTACTCTGTTGTACGGGAAGATGTGTGCGGGGGGGCGGGGTTGTTTGTGGACGTGACAATGTTTGCATGCGTTTGTGCTCTGGTGTGAACACAAAGGTGCAGAGGTGTGTATGAAGGGGGCTGAAGTGAGGCTGCTGTGTGCTTGAGGGTCAGGGGGGGTCAAATAAATGGAAACATGAAAGACTAAAAACATAGGGTGGCGCTGCTGACACAGCCACGACCCTGTTAATATCTCACACAGGCTACACATTTACTTTGAGAACACCATTTTTTTTTTCCTCTTGCACACACACACACGCACACACACACATACACACCTAGGAACACGCGATGTATCCCAGCGAGGTACACAGCAGCCTTTGAGTAATTGAGCTGTGCCATTGCAGCTTTGTTATCGCTGACGTGTCTTTACATAGCCTTTGTGCCTGAACAATAGACTGCCCTGACTAAGTTGTTGCTGGTCACAAGAAAGGGGGAGAGAGAGTGTGTGCGTGTTTGTGTGTGTGTGTGTGTGGGAGAGAGAGAGAGGGAGGGAGGGAGGCAACTCAGCTTGCATGTATGGGTGCCACCTGGCCTTAGATCAATGCATTGACACATAGGTCATTTTTAATATGCTTTGATCTGTCACCCCAGCTGCGCCGTGTGTGTGTGCGTGTGTGTTTGGGTGCGCCGCTCTATCAAGCACATCTTGTTTTAGGATGCTGGACACGGTGCATGAACTATCAAATTGTCCCTTTAATAGCCTCATTCTTCATCCCTCGTTATTTGTCTATCAGGCTCTCTGGAGATGCGGAGAAAGGAGAAAGAGATGGAGTGACTATCTGAATAAGGAGCGACATGGGCCAGTGTTGTGTAGTTATTAATTAGAAAATAAATCTGGTCACTTGTGGACTATCTCTATGCATATGAGATTAATTAAAAATTATGATTTTGTTACCTGGGTTTATGGCCCTTTTATCAAAAATGTGTCCCCTTAAAGACCAACAAATATCTTTAAGTTAGATGTTAGATGATCCGCCCCACGGCACTCATCAGTATTTCTCTGCTCTTTCATATTCACACAAACTAATAATCGAGGTCAATGTGTTTTTTTTGACCACATATTGTTGTTCCCTTGTAAATCACCGCACTATATGTGGGGGAAAAACAACTTCAAATTGTGAGGAAGAGGTGGTGGCACATAAGAGTGTCTCCGGGTATAGCAACTCATTGCTCCCAATCAGCAAGACATTGAGATAATAACATACATTTCCCTTTTCTTTTTTTTTTTTTTAACTCCTCAGTCTTTCAGTTTCTTGTCTCTTTCCTCCCTTTCACTCATTAAATCCGTTCCACCCTTTAACCCCGTGGGCAGGTGCTACTGTAATTAGCCGTTATTTGACTATCAAAAGTCAGGAGTTGATTAAATGGCCACGAAGCGGCGCGCAGAGCACTTTCCTTCTGAGCCCAGCCCCATAATTTCAAAAGCTTCTTGCAACCTGCTGAGGGCCTTTCAGGTCTGTGAGACGCCGCTTCCGACCGCTGGTAAGAGCCTGTTGCCGGCAGTAATCAAAACTGATAATCTTACAGGAGAGAAAGGGGGTGAGGAGGCGGGGGTTAGAGGAGAGAAAAGAGAGCGAAAGAAAGAAGTGCTTGGGGGCTTTCGCGAGGTTGGAGCTCAAACAGAGAGCCTTCCATTAGAAATGTGTTGTGGCTCTGAGGGAGCTGGTGGCCAGCAAGCGGTGAAAAATGCTGCCTTCTTAGAGCAAGTGAATGGCATCTCTTTAGTGATTAGGAGCACTAATAATGGGCACCCCTGCCTGTTACCCCTAAGTCCATTTTATTGCTAATTCATTTACCTGTTATTTCAGACATACTTGACAGGAGTCACCTGCTAAGAAGTCATGTTTGTCAAGCAGGTATGCCCATTAGCTGGGGATCTTAAATCAGCTTTACAATGGAGCCAGTAGGGGAGTAGAAAGGCTGGCCTTGTTGTGAGCAGATAACACCACACCACAGTTATTCTGACTAACACGGAAAATCTTTTCTGCTCCAAAATAATTAGACTCCATCCCCGGAGCGATTCTTAATTAACGTTTTTTTTGTTTCCGTCATAAGTAGATTTTAAGCCAAGCCGATCTGCTTTTGTGCTCTGTCGTGCAGAATCCTGTACAACCCTGAAAAAAAGATTACATCCAACACTGCGCATTAAGCGAAAAAAACAGCTTATTGAAAATGAGTTATGAAAAATGAAATAATCTCTTTCTGTATCAACTGTGGCCCGACCTTTCTGGATTTCCACGGCAGAATCTCCTTTCAAAGAGCAAAGCCATTAATATCCAAATAAATATCTGACTAGATAGGGTGTATATTAGAATAAATCATGTGATATAAATGCTGTTATATTCCCAGAGGAGAATTGGGGCAAAATAATCACTTTGACTCCCTGGTTAATGTTCTGGATAATTCTCCCCAGGGAAACACTTTCTATGATAATATCCTCATATGAGCATCTCAAGCTGAAATGTCACAGCTGAGATTAGAGCAGGCCCGACGCCGTGTGCATGGTGTTTTCCTTTGGAGTGTGGAGAAATGTAATGGATTTTGATGTTAATATAGTAAAGTAAAGAGGCACTTCACATCAAATGTGGGTCTTACACTTTCTGTGAATGTCTATTGCTCGAGACAAAAAAAAAACAAAAAAAAACGAAAGGAGACAAAATTGCATTTAAATGAAGGCTTTGTCTCCGTTCGCCGTCTCCTTCAGCGTCCAGGCCAGAGTCATTGTCTGTGCAGGTCTGCACCAGCACAGCGAAGGTCACTCTCTCACTGCAGCTCCCAACAGTTTCAGTGTTGTTAGCTGAATAAAAGGATTATCCACTATGAATTAGTACGAGGACACAGAAACCCCTCTCTTGGGATGATGCTTCATGTGTGTGTGTGTGTGTGTGTGTGTGTCATTGCCTCCCTCTCCTGGGATCCCCCACTCGGCCTAATCATTGTTTCTCTAACAGATAATTCTCCATGTCCTCACACGTGTGTCTGCGTGTGTTTGTGTGTGTTTGTGTGTGCGTTAATTAGCACCAAGTGTGCTCTTCCTTGTAATCACTTAATTAGGGGTGACGGCCGCGATGCTTGTTTACTCAATTAGCCATCCTCTTTAATTATCTAATTCACAGCAAGTGAACTGTCTTTGTTGGTAGGCTCGCTCGTAGCTCATACAGCCAAGTATGCCTGTTTGGTTAAAAAAAAGAAAATTATTAGATGTAAATGACAACATTAAAACCACGAAACAGTTGAAAGCAGAAAGGAGAAAAGCAGAAAAGAGACAACTCACATGCACTGCAAACACACACACACACACACACACACACGCACACACACACACACACGCTCTCCATCAGACACTAGGCCATGCTCATGGACTTCACATGAGTGCCGAGCCACATGCCTCAGATTACTGTTGCTCCGATTCTCAGCGATTTAGTCATTAATGATAAAATCTACGTCAAAAAAAGAAAGAAAGTGAAGTCTCATGGTGAGTATGATTGATGGTTGCTTTAAATGGAGGCGTCCGGGGCCAGCTCTATTGTTTCTCCTGACCAGCATTGCCACCTACTCCACCACCGCCACCCCCACTCCTTCATGTGGATTAAGGCCTGCCGTTTATTTAACAGTTCATTTGAGCGAAGGAGCGACCAAGGTGAAGCCGGGGGGGCGGGTTGGCAGGGTGTCTGTGCTGTACCGTGGCGGGACGTCCCCAGCGGGACAGTGCCAGGTTGCGCTGTGGGGAGACGAGACAGGGCCTCCCCAGCGGACTAATGCCCTGTAATGAAGATTAAGACTCAGTCAAAGACCATACTGTTCTGCTGAGATTGGAAGAAAGGAGCGAAGGATGCTAGGTGGGGAAGAGGAAAGGAAGTGAGGATAAAGGATAGTAGAAATAGAGGGGAGAGAAAACCACGCGTGTGTGTTTGAGGACAGATTATCCTCATTTTCTGCTATAAATCAACATTTCTGAACCAGCTGAGAACAAAACACAGATTTTTTTTTTTGGTCAACAATGCAACTGTATTACAAGCTGAATGATTGCCTTGTTATTGCAGCCACAAAACTTTATAGAACAATTCAGTGAAACAAAACCAACTGTATAAAAAAAAAAATCACAATTCTACATTCAAACAGCCACACAGTGCAAACAACAAAAGAGATAAACACTTCATTTTATATCTGTTTCAAATGCACATTTCCTCTGACTTGTCTGGCATCGTAAGTGTCACGCGTACCCAGATCTGCTGCGGAAACTGAACGAGAGAGCAAGCCGGCTTTTCACAGAAGAAAAGAAACTGAGTAACACAAAAATGTAGCAGTAAAAGGGTGAAGACGAAAAAGAAAATAAGTAAAACTAATGTAAAGCTAACAGCTAACACATTGATTCACTTCACAGTTAACGGTGAACATTCTTGACAAAAGAATCAATATTCACTGATGTTGTTCCTCTCTGTTGGTTTCAAAGAACTCCTGCAAAACAAAAAAAAGATTCTGAAACTGCTCATTGTTTTTTTTCCACCCTCTAGATGCCAACGTTATCTCTGCTTATAGTGTGCTGAGATATGAAACTACAAAAAGCAAAACAACCTAATAACTTATGAGACGACACTGATCAATTCTCTCCATTAATTCAGTCTTAATTTACTAATAGAGCTTTTAATTATGACAATTAAAATTTCTTAGCAGTTTGTGAGTATTATTTTATCAAACCTTTCATTGAAGATCACCCAACAGATCCTCGACGTCAAAGCATAAGAAAAGTAAAAGGTTCCTTCAATTTCAACAAATTGATCTAAAAATGTAGTTCCTGCTAAAGACAATAGCACATTTTCTGGCCTGTCTGTGGCCCACTTGACAGACACAGAGACACACATGTGTTTGCGGGCTCATGTTCCAAAAGACAGCGAACACACGGCACACTTCACTTACCACTCTGTGGCTAAAAGCTCCCCTAAGACCTGTTACGCCCCGAAACACTCGCACTGTCTCCTGCCGTCTCCTCATCCTTTACTTCTGTCCCTCTGCGTGTTCCCTTTTTCGCTCACTCTTTTCCCAACAGGAGAAATTCAAAAAATGTTTTGTCTACGAAAGGTATTCAACGGGGCAAAGAGATGTGAGGACACATGGATGGATGGATGGAAAGAAGAATGGATGGGATGAGTAGGTGGGTGAATGGAGAAAGGGGGATCTTTTTTCACATGACCTTGTGTTGTTAGCAGGGCCAGCCCCTCTCCCCACTCTCTCTTCCCCAGACGGGCCATGTCTGTGACTGGACTGGCAGTTCTTGCCCCTCTTGGGCATTCTGGCATTCCTCCTTGTCCCTGCCCCTCCTCCTCACTCCGGCTGTCTCTTGCCCTCTGAGGATTTCCATCTTTACTGAAGCTCGCTCTCTTGCCTTGACTTCAACGTGTTGCATCAACACCCTACAATCTCACTTTCTTATGCACTTTTTTGTTGTTTCATGAGATGCTTCAAAGCTCTTTAGGCACGATATCGTCGCAAAAACAGCGTTCAAAAGGCAGACCTGTACATTGTGAGACACTTCACAGCACAAGAACAAAATACTCCCCCTTGTGATGCAAAGTTTCAAATGCACCAGGCCTTTCTCACACACACACACACACACAGATGAACCTCTATCTTCCCCGTCTGACACGTGAAAATATTTTTGATGAGAAGGACCACACAACTTTTGTTCTCCACCTCCCCCTGGCTTCTAGGTCTCTGTGGCAACGGCGTGAGGGTCGTTGTGTTATTATCACTAATGCTTGACCAACCAACCCCTTTGCATTCACTCTGTCTGCCTTAATGGAGTTACTGCTTTCTTGACAGACGTGTGTGTGTGTGTGTGTGTGTTTTAGGGGGTATTTTAAAGCGTATGAGGGCAAAGTGTCCTTACAAGCACAGAAAGAAGAAGAAATCAATCCCCCAGAGTAAGGACATTTACCAGTGGCTCGTAAGGCCAAGAGATGTCAAAGCCTGTTTTGATATGATGTCCTTTTTCTATTTATTTTATTTCTATTTTTGTATAAATCACACCAACTTAAATTCCTAGAGAATTTCATTTCCCTCTAATTTCATATTAAATCCTTGAGTGTAAATATAAAAATGTACGGAGGATTACCCATATCATTAGGTGATCAGTTAGGTTGGAGAGCTATGAGAGCAAAAAATGAAATCCACCTTCTGATACGATGTTTGATTTATTTCAAGATGGACGACACAGTTGAAATGTTTTTGTTTGTCACCTCTTTCAGTAAAATGTTTTATTGTGCTCTTTGCAATATTCATTTAAGTTCAAGTTACACACACAGGCGACGGCTGTATACGTCAGGTACTATTTGTGGGTCTTTAGCCCTCATAGATTTGACTTCTGAACGTATTGAAAGAGCGGGGAGTGTTGGTGCAACAGCAACATGATTATAAAAAATATTTTAGAGGGAAGACACTTCATCTAGACCAGTGTCTGATAAGGTAGAAACAAGATGAACCTCATTTCAGGCCGAGTTAATTATATATTTATACATAAATCCTCACATAACCTAGAACAAGGGAACACGATAATTATATCAAAGTAAAATGCTATAGTAGTGTTGTTTGTTTTTTACAGTGTAGACCAGGTATCCGTCTACAGATCCGTTGCCATGTACGTGTTTCTGCAACTGGTTCTGCCTTTGAGACAGTTCGTCCAATCATCATGCAGAAGCCCAGCGTCTGTGCCTGCCCACTGCTCAATTGACTCAGAGAAGCTGAGCTTCCGTGGAAGTGATGTTTTTGTCCCATGTGTCCAATCACCGTTGGATTTTAATTCTCCGTCGGTTTTAATTCGAGGCTGTTACGGGAATACGAAAGTCACGTAACAAACAGCTGATTCTGATCGGACTATAATGAGGCATAATGTTCTAATCGCGCTCTGGCGCAAGTTTAGTACACGTTTGACGACATTTGAGAGGAAGCCGAGCTTCCCTTGCCGTCTCAGAGCAATCACCGCTGGTGTGTGCTTGTGTGAGGGTGTGAGCGAGGAAACTAACATGACAGATTCTGCAACTGTCAGACTACTGTCCTCCTCCTTTTGTTGGGTGACCCCAGAGAATGTGGTGGGAATGGCCACCGGGAGAGACAAAGACTGCAAGAAGAGGAATGAGAAGGAGTGAAAGAGTGAAAGGCAGAAGAAAAGAAAAAAAAGAGAGAGAGAGAGAGAAAGAGAGAGCGTGAATGAGAGAGGTCAGAAAGCCAGCTGATGTGAAAGTGCCTCCAATCACCTCGTGCTTCTCCTCCGCCCCCTCACTCTTTCCCTCTCTATCTGTTCTACTCTGTCTCTCTTTCATTCCCACTTGAATTCCTCTCCCAGCGCTTCACTCCACTGTGACGTCAGGTTTTGATCTGTGATAACAACAAAGATGCGTCAGTCAAGGCCCACGCTAACACTACACACACACACACACACTAAAAAAAAGAAGAAAAAAAAGACATTCTGTGAGCACATGTACACACACATATACATGAATACAGTGACACACAGCAGTGGCCTTTGAGTGAATGCTCCTCACAAGGCATAATGACAGCATTCTGCAGTAACCGTAGCGAGGACAGTTCCCACAGACACGACAGACACTGAAAGAAAGAGCATTTTTCTTCCTGTTTTCACCTCTCCTCCTACTCCCACCTCTTCTCCAACAACCCCAACTTTGTCTGAACCATGTGACCTTCCATAGATCCATCCTATTGGTTACCAAATCCTGCAGTTGGTGATGCTAAACACATCGAGACAATTATTTGGAATTAGCCCTTAAGCCCAGCTTTATCAGTAACTGGGAGGTAGTCTTGACAAAAGAAAAGTATTTTTACACCACATCAGTGCAGATAAGTTGATCGTATAATTTTCTTTGGAAACCGGATTTGCAAATGTGAAGATTTCCTGCGGCCAATGGTCACTTCAGACATGTTTGTTTTTAACTGTAACATTGACATACAAATGCACTGTTTTTTTATTGTCACAATTATCATTTTTAAATGGAAATGTAACCAAATCAAAGCCATGCAGGAGTAAAACATTTTTAAAAAAATGCCTTCTTTCACATCCGGAGTCAAATAACATAATGTGAGATGAGTGCATATAGCTGTCTGACACAGGTGGGTTTCAAACCTGGGACTCTGGTTCCAAAGTGCACTAATGGGGATGACAAAGGAACAAAAAAACGATTTTTCCCTCCCTGACCATAAATAACACATTATAAAACCGAAGCTGCAGGCCGAACTTTGGACATGCCTGCTATAAATGTTTGTAAGCAATAATATTCATCCATGTACATGCATTTTCATGGAGTACTCATTGAGTTCACTTTCAATTCAACCTTTCTGCGACATCATCATACACAGGATGATGTCTGGAAGAGAAAGAAAAAGAAAACATGTACTCCCCATGTCTTCATAACCCACCAAAGAGTGGTTATGGACACAAATGAAAATATATCCATCGGGGACCATAAAATGTAACCATGTCTGTTATTTATTCTATTCTGTAAAATTCTGTAAAAAAGTATTTGAAATGTTCATTTCTTACTCAGAAAACGAACAGAAAACATCATGATGCATATACACTAAGGCCGCATTTCTGTCAAGTGGTACATTTTAGTTCAGTTTAGTGTTTTATACATATTTTTATACATATTATATAATTATTTGCTTTTCAATTGTCAAAAGTTGCAAAGGTTATCAAAATAACTGTTCCACACATCCCTCTTTTGGCATTATACAACAGAGAGGGTGATTTGTTCAATTTCTTGGACTTATTCTTGGGATACACTGTGTATAATGCTTGTATGATGTCATTCTGTTCACACGCAGTTATCTTGCAAAAGCAAGCCAGTTTAAAACCAGGCCGTGGTGAGCTGAACTGCACTGTGCAGCTTGGTGCAACACAGACATGTTTTGTGATCACATGTGTTATATAACTTTGAATTCAGCTTCAGTTGAATGTCTACTGTCTTATAGATTCAAAACAAGATGGAACTTTCTCATATGGGATACTATCAAAAAACTGTGTGTTCCATTTTCTAATTGGCACCGAACCATCACAGCCTTCAAATTGCTGCATTATTTGAAACTGGGATTTCAATTTGAAAGTGCAGCTTTATTGTGCACACATGCACATGTGTGTGTGTGTGTGTGTGTGTGTGTGTGCTTGGTTACGTGTGTGTGTTCAGGCCATTTCCTGCTTTTTGGACTCATCACTAAACAGTCAAGTCATGGCTCTGGGGAACGCACTGCCAGGCACTGGACTTTTACACACACACACACACACACACACACACAGACACACACATGCACAGAACCACCCCTATAACCGGGGGGGTATTTGTAACGTTCAGCATTATGAAAAATGACTTGCCCCCATGGCGCACCGGGGTGGCAAATGATTATAATATCCAGATAATCATTTCAAACAAATTATCATAATTATCAATCAATCATGAGCCTATTTAAGCAGGGGGAGGGATGGGGGAGTGTGGTGCTGTCGGCAGGGGGTAAACTATGGCCCGCAGCACTGGATCTCTTCTGTGACCCATGAGCCTCCCTCTGTCCACATAATAGCCCTCATACATTTCGGGGTCATTTAGCTGGCGTATTTAGAGACTCAATTCCCCAGCTTGATACGGGAAAAGAAACATATTCACACACATGTGCATGCACAAACACACCCGTAGAATCCCGATCACAGCTGAGCCCCATTTGGCTCCTTAGTCTTTCAACACAGAGTGGGAAAGAGCTACTTATAGGTCAGAGTTCACAGATGTATACTTTGCATCGCGACGCAGACGGAACAATAACAAGTGCTGGAGAGTGAATAAAAGAGCACGGAATAACAAAAGATCGGGGGAGAAAGGGGATGTGTCGCTGTCAAGAAAGTCGTGAGGAGAAACGTGTTAGGAAAGTATGTCCGCCTTCACTGAGACAAACAAGAGCGGAAGAGTGACACACAGAGTAACTGCCACTCGGGAAGAGATATTCTCCTGTATCTTTTCACAGTAAATCCTCCATGAAAAGCAACATGAACAGATTCAATCTCTGTGATACTGAGAGGTACCATGAATGGGGATTGGGGTGAGAGATATTGAGAAAGAAAGAGAGACAGAAAAAGAGAGAGATAGATAGTCGCCTTCGGGGGAGATGATCGTCTTGGGAAAAAAGCAATCAGTGCTCATTGATTTTCTCTGCTGGTTGAATGGAGGGTGTCTATCTGGAAGTCATTATCTGCCATCTGATCTGCGGCAGTGTTTACACACGTTGGGATGGACAGCAGCTCTCTTCTGAAGATGAGGATTAACACACACAAACATACCTCTCTCACAGAAATACACCCGCGCACACACAGAGCGTAGGCTTGTCTTCTTTGCCCCTGCTCCCTATCTGGCCATCACTTTTAAATCCAAAAAGAAACACTAGTCCTCCTGTACTACAATAACACACACACACACACACACACTGAAGTATACGTGCCGAACGTGAATGAGAACATACATAAGCAGGGCCTAGACAGCTAAACAGACAGATAGTCCTGTCTTGTATGGCCCGACCAGAACAAACCAAACAATCCCTGATTAAATCACCGATAGGCTCTGATAGAAATCTATACCTCCAACAGCACCATCCTGTCTGCTGAGAGGGAGAAATTAAAGGAGCGGAGGAAAATGGATGAAGTAGGTGATTCAGATAACAGATCCTTTTATTTTCTGTCTGTGGGTGAAGAGGCATGTGTATTTATATGAGCACATATATGGCATCATGGCTCGATCCATGTCTGAGGAAGGGCAGGATATGAATCTGAGGACTTAAATCTCGCTCTTTCTCTCTCACACACACACTGGTCAGCTCCGAGAAAAGGCTTGAAAAAGCTACGCAAACATCTTTGCTTCTGTGTGATCCCTCGCCTTAACCTTGACTCCTCCACTTGTCTTTACATTCCTTTCAGACCGAGTCAACGGCGTGGAATAAATCTGTTGGAAACAACCTGTACTTCTGGTGCTCAATTTGAATGTGTCACGGTAGCAAGTTGGATCTTTTTCTCTTTTTTTCAATACGTCATTTAGTTACATTCATGACACTGTTGACTTTGCTGCCTTTTTCCTAACATCTCTTTGTAAGTTGGGTTTTGAAAAAGGCAACATGTCAACTTAAGAGTGCGGTATTCATCTGTGCGCTCTCGAGCTGCACATTGTCAAAGAAGAAAATCCCTTGAGTACCAAACAGAAGAATGTATCTTATGAATCTTAAGTCAAACGTGGGGTTTGTGTGTGTGACAGCGGGATAAATGACAACAGTGGACATCTATCAATGCAAATCTATTCAACAGCGAGACGAGCCAATTTTTGTTCTCTTTCAAAATCTTACACACATACGCCTATATGTATTCTGTCTTGTTACAGTTTTCTCTATAAAAAACATATGCAGCATAAAAATAAATGAGATCTGTTTAACTGCAATGTAAAGCAGAGCAACAAATGAGAACCAATAACACACACACACACACACACACACACACACACACCTTTCAGCAGTAAACTACTTCATTCACTGGCTACAACTCAATTAACATTCTGCCTTAATCAAGCATAGCGGTTGTAATGACATGGTGGCGGCAGGAGAAATCAGTGTTTATGTGCACATGTGCATTTATGTGTGTGTGTGTGTGTGTGTGTGTGTGTGCGCGCACATTCCTCGGGCTTGTGTGTGACTGCGCGATGTGGATGAATGAGTCATGTCATAAGGAATGGCTCATGCATAATTTCATTCATATTCATAACAGGCATGTGGTCGGCCACTGCCCGATGAGGGCCCACCGCAACTCACACTCTGCATAATGAGATGTGGCTGTGCGTGTGCGTGCGTGTGCGTGTGCGTGTGTTAAGTGCTGTACTTTACGTCTGCGTGCTCTCATCTGTGTAAACCTGAGCGTGTTTCAACTTTTTCTGCTCCTATCTGTGCATCTGCAGCTTGTGCATGGGCCACTCTCATGTGGAAGGTGGTTAGGTAGTTTATACAACTATCTAGGTTTTTCCACATTGTATGAACATGTGGGGGGAAAAAAGGGAACAGCCCAAACCACCTGTGGTCAACTCTTAAAATAAGCTCATTGACTAATGTCGGATTTCAACTCATCTGAGCAGTTGGTTGATTTGCATGCCTGCCTGTTTATAGAGGGTGCAGCAACAAGACCCTTGACCTGAAATGCAAATGAGGACATTTAAGTCATTCTGTTTTTCTAAGGGTCATAATTGTCAATTACCCCAGAGGAGGTTTGGAGTGAAATACGTCTTGTTAAAGGCTGTTCATGAGGGGATGGAAACGTGTTCACTCCTCTCTCACACACTGCTTTTATTAAACGGGAGCCGTACAGGAAAAGCAGTCCACCATTAGTTCTGCTCCCGATGTTTTGACCGTCCTGTCATGTGAGATAAACCAAAAGTATGGAGACAAAGTCTGAATCTGAGCGCTAATATATTTGATAACTAAATACGTATACATACATACAGAGACACCACTCAGATGACAGAAAGAATTTAGCCCCAAGCTTCATATTTGAAAATATCACAGTATTTGACACATCATTTATTCAGCCATTGGTTTCAGTTTTAACTTTCTTGCCACTAACTGGAGCTGGAGTTACGCCTTCATGGCTTCATTCATCATCGGAAAGTGTCTCCTCTGTAACAGCCATTGTTCTCTCAAGGACAATTAGATGGACATGAACTCTCCTACGACCGCGTCTTGACCCCGTGACACTGAACGTAAAAACAAACTGTCCAGACTCCTCAGTAAATGTATCACCTCATAGAGTGTGTGAGTGAGAGTCGGTGTGTAAAGAGGATTTCCTTGCTCTCAGGTCTGTCTCCCGTGAAACAGTTGCGAGTGGATGCGTAGTAAAACAAAGGATGGGAGCGTTCCGAGCTCACAGTACACACATGGCCTAATTATGTGCAAATGTGATCATATTTGAGTGGAAACGTTGTTCTTTTCACAAGCACAGCCAAAGTAACGATAGACTGGCATAGACTTCTTTCTGTGCTTGCAACACACTTGGGTCATTTCAGAGTGTGTTTTACTCCTGCAGGACAGACGTACAGTACAGTAGACACACAAAGCTGTCCTACCTTTTTGACGCAGCTGTCAGGTGAGGCGTCCTCATGGTCATTCATCATCTGCTGAGGATGAAAAAAAAAAACATTTATATACATCTGTGCTTAATGGTACAAGATCCACACATCTGCACCGCAGCGTTTTTATTAAACTGAAAAGACAAACAGTTTCTTCAAATCATTCCCATTGATTATTGTGCTTCATGGCGTGTGACCATCGCTACTTGATGACATGAGCGCGGGGTGTTCACAGTTCATCACACAGACCCTTGGGGCAACAAATGTAACCAGAGGGATATAATAATGGACTGAGAGGTCACAAAAACACCACACACACACACACACACACACAGATGAAAACATAACACACACACACACATACGCGTTCTGATGAATGAATGCCCCACAGATTTGGCATTAATTCTCCGCTTCAGCATTGCAGGAAATTTTCGCTGAGACAGTTTCAGTGTGTGTCTGTATAATTAAGCCTTCAAGCAATATTTACTGGGGGCAGATGGGTGGTAGAATGCTCCCAGTGTCTGCCAGAGGAAATGAGGGAAGTGGGGGAATGGTGAAGATATGGGGTTGCTCTGCTGCAGTGAGGAGGCATTTCACATATAATGGCAAACCCAGCGTCTCTCTGTCTCTTTCTGGACTCTCTCTGAAGCCCATTGATGGCAACTGAGGATCAAAGAAGAGATGCCGTCTGTTTTCTGGCCAGTTTTGGGTAGAGTGGGTGGACTGGTGTTGCCCTTCACTGAATTTAAGTGAAATTAGACCTATAAAACTTCCTCAAGCACAGACACATGGTGTATCTGGACCTCCCTTTTCCTGCTCCCTATCCTCCCCATCTGCCATTTTACAGTAGGTGTGTTGTTTGGGTGTTGTGACAAGGCTGCCCTTTATATTAGAGCTGGCATATTAAAGTTTGTATTTTCTAAACCAATGTGTCCCATGATTGGGTAAGAGACATTTATCTTCTGTGGAATCTGACATGGAAACTGAGGAGCTATTCTTTGAATTCTGTCAAACAGCAACCTCTTTATGCACCTTTCTATACAAGTATTCACAGGAAAGGAATATGTATTGTGTGTACAACCTTCTTGCTAATGTTCATTTTCTTTCACATTCAAAAGTAGCTGGTACATATTTAGACCCGACTGTGTCAACCAAGATTACAAATTCAGTTCACTATTGGTTAAACATTTTGAGGTGGAAGGAAAACACCACTGCATGAGCAATTTGACTATTATGTCCACAGAGCAAAAACCAAAACCAATGAATCCTTAGATCACGATCTCTCTCTTGAATGAAATTAGGGACATGGTTCTTTTAATTCTGTAAAATTGCTGGTGAGATTTTAATCAACCAGTAGATGGAAAAACTCGGGCCTTTGTGCAGCAGGATGTGCGTGTGTATGCGTATTCACTGCAAAGTGAGCCACAACACAGGTCATCTTACTCGAGAAGAAAACAAAACAAACTTGCTAATGTATTTCTCTTTGTCTTTATTTAGTATTTTTCTTCTGTGGAACACACAGTAGAACCAATCCACACAATCCAAGTGAGTGTGTGAGACTATTTAACATACGATATAAATAAATTAGGTGTATGTCTCTGCGCTCTAAGTAAAAAAATGTGCTTGTGAACTTTAAACAAGGCAATAGAGTAGTAGTGAGAGCGAGCGGGGGAGAGGGGGAGAGATAGAGAGAGAGAGAGAGAGAGAGAGGAGAGAGAGAGAGAGAGAGAGAGAGAGAGAGAGAGAGAGAGAGAGAGAGGGAGAGAGAGAGAGAGAGCACTTCCCCTTTCTTGTAATGCACAAGACCAGCTGCAACAGTTTACAAAACCAACAGCTTGGCTGAGTCTTCTAAAATGCTACCAGCCGTTCAACAAGTATAAGACAATGTCTGGACTTTCTGCCTGCTCTGTTCAGCTACATGCCAAGTGTAAATATGTGTGTGTATCAAATTGTGGGAGAGTAACCTGAAACTGTAAAAGACATTCAAGCAGACATGAGTGGTTTTACTGATTCCTTAATGTCTTTCAGCTTAAGGTGGGGGGTCGAGGCTGTGTGGGCTTTTTATTGTCCAAACATCAGCTTTGGTTCTAGAAACACTCGCTGTCTTTCAGGAGAATGCTAACTGGAAAAGGTCTTGGCCCTTAATTCGAAAGTGTTTTGTTGTCTGCCGAAATGTGGCCCAATTACCGACTATGTTAAAAGTAGAATTTCAAGATTAGTACTTAACTCGGTTCAAATGCAAGACCTATTGCAATGATTATAATAACAAAGGCAGATGGAGAAGCTCTTTCAACACAGGTATACCATATATACACACACATGCATGTACATGCACACACACACACACAGTAGGACCCCGCCAAGCAAATAAATAAGCTATTAATTAGGGAAGGAAAATGTGATTGGCCACTGACTTGCAGAGCTATGATTTATTGCACATGTCACCTTCATCTCAAAGTGACTTTTACTCCGTGTTGGAAAGACAGGTCTAAATAGAGACTGGCCAATGTTGAGTGGGATAGATTTTCCACGACACAGAGAAAGGTAAAATTGTCCCATTTGCTCTGTATCTAGCCCGCTGAATGCTGACATGTCAATATGTCTTATGGAAAAGAGAAAACACTGAAGGTAGGGTAATTAGAAAGTGTATGTAAGTGTGTCTGGGCACACAGAATTCTCCCTCTCTGGCCCATATGACCTCAAACATAAACAAATCCAGTTGTGGCTTGATGAAAGTGCAGCCACCTGCAGAATCCTTCCACCAAGACCTGTCCAGACCCTCATTAGGGGTATGCGTAAATGTGTGTATGTGTGTGTGTGTGTATGTGTATATGTTGCCATGTCTGTGGTGTGTGCTTTCACACTAGGGCGGAGGGAAAACCCCACCATTATTAGTGTCTCATAGCACAGCTTTTGTTATTGGACAGAGTCAGGAGTTTTTCAGCACCACTTTAGTACCATTTGTATTGACATGCTATGATGAGCAAGCGGACAAAAGAAAACATGACATGGAAAGAGTCACTCAGTGTGGACTGCCTCATTGTTTTTCCAAGACCTGTCACAGCCTAAAACACATGACAGAGCGACGCAGAAATAAGTAAAATAAGTTTCCAGAACTTATTTAATGTTTAAAATACAAGAGAAATACCCTGAGGGGGGTTCTGAAAAAGGACCGTGTTGAATATACAGTGATAGAACATGGTAGCAGAATAACATGTGCAACTAACTAATGTCTAACCTTGATAGACTGACCCGTACAATGATCTTCAAGTCATGCAATGAACCAGTGAGTCAGTAGCCATAGCAACTGGAGGAGGATCTCACAAAGCTTGTTCATCATCATCATCATCCACAAGCACAAGGAGAAGAAGAGGGCCCCACTTGGAGGATTGCACTGTAGGAAAATGTTAGCATTCTGTTGCCAAGAACAATTCTCCTCAACTCTGAATAATATGAGGCAATACAGCAACACGGCCCAATGAATGGCTGCGGATGTCACAAAGCCACAAGTTTCCAAAAAGAACCAGCAGCAAACAAACCTCAGGCTTTTTGAACCGGGGCCATGACTGACAATGCATTGACTGCAATAGCCACACCAAGAAAGCCACAAATTGAAAGTTTTGCTACGCATTTATTGGGAACTTTTGCAGCTTTTTGGCATGATGGCAGGATTTTATTGTGGTAGTAATACCCTAGATGGGTTATTGATCTTTCTGACGCATAGATGAGAGAAAAAAAAAGCGGTCTTTCACTGTGGGTCATGTTGAATAATGAACTGCAGAGAACGAGTATTTGTGTTAAAGAAAAAAAGAGAAAAATGAAAGAGGAGGCTCTGTGTCTCGTTGCTGGAGCCTCTAAAATAGGAGCAAACCATCATGTCAAACATGATCTGAACAAACGGATCTGATTCCTCTGACTCCCAGATACTGGCAAACCTGATCGGAACACTTTACAATCAATGAAATGACACAACTGCCCAAAAAAGGAAGAAAAAGAAATTGAGATATCAAGTCTCCAGTGTTTTTTTTTTTTCCCCTGAGGTCTCTTGCTATCATTTGAACCTCCTGATAATGAACTTTTTACACTCCCCTGCCAGAATCTGTTAGATATTGTTTGACTAAGGATACACGTCAGATTCAGTCTGCTATTTAGCATCAAGTACGATGGTGCCTGGTCGAAATTCCTCGTCCTTTCTCTGGCTTGTCCTTTAGAAGGGTGTAAAATGGGGCTATTTCGGGACTTCCCAGAGATAGGGGCCTTGATGGCTGACCCAAAACAAGATCAGCACTATGACTTCTTAAAAACATGCCTCAACAATGAGGTTGCCTAGTGGGGCGGTGGAAAAGAGTAAGGCCCGAGGAGAAGGAAGCAGGGTAGACATTTGCACTGGTAAATGCCAGGAAGCTGGGCATCCATCAGATAGAATATACTCATGGTCATTTTAATAAACGGAAGACTTGAGGTGCTTTGGCCAAGGCAAACGTCAAGGAGGGTTGTCATAGAAAACTTTCTCTGCTCTTGTGTTTTGACTGGTTTGTAGGTTTACAACAATAACACTGTTTGATTCCTTATCCCTCCATTTTGGTGTAAAGCCTAATGTTTGAAGATTATACAGTTCATTAATACAATTGAAAAAAAACCATATACAGTATATATGTATATATATAAATATATGTATATGAAAGGAATGTGTGGGATGCTATTGTCTCGGATAAAAAGTAGAGATCAGATTGGCTCACTTATCACACTGCGCTTAAGCTAACACTGTTACCCAACCCTACATCCAGATGCGTCTATGCAGGGTGCGGCCTGTGACGGAACTGAGAACTGTTGGTGAGATAGAGCTTAAGCGCACAAAGGTTAGATTTGGAAGGCAAACACTCGAAACTATTGTGTGACTCTGGAAAGTCACGGCCACTTGTCAAATACAAATGACTGTTATTTACAGAACAAGCACTGACCCTGTATGTCCTAAGACTCTTTACGTGATTTATGAAGAGAATGCCATAGTGAATTATCCTGGCAGGGTTTACATTGACCCCGGACAGGCTTGTCTCATCATTTCAGTGTTCTGTATGATTCACAGGTCCTGCATAGACATGTGTGGTCTAGGTGTCACACATTGTACACCTGGTACAAATGAGTGGATCAAATATTTGCGCTCAGTGGGTTGACAGTTGAGCTGTTTGAAGTCTTTTCTCTGTAGGAAAGTGATGTTACAAGGTGAGGTTTGCCCTTAGTCAGCAAACAAACCTTGAGAAAGAAGCTCACTTTCATGACAAAGAGCGAGGTGGAAATGCAAGGAGAGGCAGAGGGAGGAGGAAGAGAGCAAGATTCTGCAAATTTATTAAAAGGGTCATATTTTCACTAGGGACTTGTACAGCAATCCATAACCTGACGTCCAAGGCCCCTTATCCTTTTAAGGCCAATGACTCTGAACTTGATATTGACAGAACCATACAGATAAATTATCTGCTCGGCCTATGCTTTATTGGTAAGTCATTTGGGCAGATGATCAGTAATAATCATAAGTGAATAAGGGTGTGCCGATAGATCTCCTGCAAGCAGATGTTGTGGCAGCTGCAGGGTTGACGTCCAATAAATAACACTACCTTTTGGCCTAAGAGGATTGCATGCACAGCATCAGCCGCGGCTGCAGCATGCCTTTCAAATAATGATATATCACGTTTTCCCTCTTCATTTTGATAAAGGTTGCAGTTTATCGATACGCGGTAGCAGGAAGAAAAATAATATTGCTTTATTTCTAATGATCTCCTATTCTTTTCATGACACATATTGCCTCGAAGCAAGCAGCGGGTTATGGGAGTAAGATTTAGGGTCCTACTTGAGGGCATATGGAATGTATCAAAGGTCATGGCCCGGATACATTTCATTTCACATATCTCAGTTGAGCAAGATGCCTACACAGCCTATGCATATATGGATTCAACATTTATGAGCGACATAAATCTGATATTGGCTTTTTTTCAGTTCAGCTGTGCCACATGTTTCATATCTAGATTTCCCTTGCAAACTGAATTTGTGTATTTAGGAACATGGAGTCAATCATACTGTCTTTCCCTGTCTGGTGCCAACATTAATCCACCTAGCAATTCTTTTAGGTAGGTAAAATGGATGTGAAAACGCAGAACGGAGATCTCTGCAGCAGGCAGTGAGATATTGTCACAGGATGATAGATAATTGGTTGGTATATTGCATGTCTTTTATCAGGCTGTGGTTATACAGTATAATACTTGCATATTTTAACATAAACAGAGCAGTTTGTGTAGCTTCTAACTTCTCCTCTTGCTTGTTTCCTTCAAATTCAATATACATATAGGAAGGACAAGTTGGCTCAACTGTGAAGGCAGGATGTGGACAGACATTAGAGTAAGCTTCAAGTCAGAAGGACATAAGTATAGTGGAAGGTTTTTTTTTTTTTTTTAAAGACCAGTGTTTTCTTTTTTTATTGTGCATGTTTTCGACACGGCATTGGCATCCCTCTCCAAATCTGTCCTGTGGTTTTCTGCATTTTTAATTGCACACGCATAAGCTCACACATATGCAAGGAGCTTGGGCCCAGGCTCAAACATAGAAATGAAAAGTCTCCAGTGACTTTGAGGCTAAGTGCATGTATATATGGGTTGGTGCTCTGGACAAGCAGGGGCTTTCTTTGGGACTCTGAGGGTTTATACCGAGGTCAAGCTCTACACATGATGACGCTTGAGAAGACCAAAGCCGCTCTGAGTGACTTACTGATGAGATTTCTCCAACAGATAAATAAACAAGGCCTAACCGTGGATTTCCTGCATGGGGTATGAGTGTGGTTTTGTTTGTGTTCAGCTTGGAACTACTGCGATATGAGTTTGACGTGACACACCGAACAGAGCCAAATTTGACACATATTTAAACAATTACATTGATTTAAGATGCAATTTTGCATGTCTATTATTAAACACCTCCCTTGGGTATCCCGCCCCCTCTATACTCTACCTATCCACTTAGGTCTTCACTCACTCAATGGTCTTTTTGTACTGGTATAGCCTCTGTGTTTACTGGGAAGACCAGGAACGTAGATGTTAGGTCATCAGTAGGACAGAGGTGAATGGAGCAGCGTGTGCTCAGGAGAGAGTAAACAGATTGCAGTATTCATAAGACACTCTTTGTTAGACAGGTAGGTCTGTGCTTTTTAGTTGCCTTGAACCTTACAACACACTTCACCACATGTGTATGTTTAATTAACCACAACAAACATGTTACCAAACTGGCTGAATGCTTTATCTGTTAAAGCTGCCATTTCCTTTACCAAAATGAATCTACCAACGGAACAAAGTCTTATCCCTCAGATTACTCCGTCTAAAATGCCACCAACAAGTAAAGTTGAAGAAGGAGAAAATCATAAAAAAGCTGACTTCAAATGCTACTGGAGTACGCTCACGTTTAAAAATATCGGCAATAATAATGGCAGTGTAATTGTTCAAATGACTGCTATTAGCATGTGTATTATTTTAAGTATGATGTGAAGATAAAAGACAAAAAGCATTTGTGTGTACCAAATGGACTGTAACTGTGTACTGCGCTGTCTATCCTTGTGATTTCTTTGGTGGCCAAACAGATTATTTACACGGTGGAAACATATAAAGACCAGAGCAGTTTAGCCAGTTGCTACTGCCAAAAGATACTGTCTGGAGATAGTA
Source organism: Solea senegalensis (assembly GCF_019176455.1). Taxonomy (NCBI): domain Eukaryota; kingdom Metazoa; phylum Chordata; class Actinopteri; order Pleuronectiformes; family Soleidae; genus Solea; species Solea senegalensis. Next base: position 14,943,800 of record NC_058031.1, read on the forward strand.
ACTACAAACGGTTTCTTTCAATGTGGTGCTCAGTGAGGAAACCATTTTGCATAGGGTTCATGTAAAAAAATGTAGTGCCAAATGCATATAATGGCCTCTAAATCATAGCGGCTGCTTGTTTACAAATTCTCTTCTTCCACCAGTTGTTAAGTGCTCGAGCAATAAAATAAATTCCAAATAATGACATAAAAAACCTCTGCATACTTTCAGACCACAGCACCTGGATAACAATACAATACTCTAATGTTTGGCTTTTCTAGATCATTGAATAGCAGTCACTAAATGGCCACACTCACCAATTCACATGAAAACCAGTTAGGACTCCAAACTGTATGTTTCCTTTAAGTTGAGGAATACATTCATATTGGTAGTTGGCACTTTGAAGAATTCTAAATAATTAGACATTATTAGTCTTGTGAAATATAGCCAAACACCTCTGGTCACAGAAAATCTAAATCTATTGATTTTCTTGACTTTTTAGCCAAATTTGATACTTAATAAATGGATACCTGGTCGTTGGAACTGCACAGACATAAAGCATCTGGCTACAATACTAAACACATATTTGACATTTAACAGTTTTTTTCTTTTCAACCCTCCTTTCCTTAAAAAATACTCCATGTATCCGCGCTTTCAAGAGATAGCAACATTAATCTCCACGTGCACTGTCTCCAAGTCCACAAGATCAACCCATCACCTCCACAATAAATGTCAAGCTGTCATGATTTATGTTGCTAATGAAAGTGATTAGATGGCTACAATGTCCGAGAACATTGCAATCGCTTGATTCAATACTGTCCTGTTTACACAACTTGCGTCAAAGATCAACATCTGTGTGTCAGAGATGTAACTAGCGCTGGGCAACTAAAAACATATTGGATGCATCTTGTCATCAACCACTTGACAATGATACAGTTGCATCTTTTGAGCCTCCGACATTGGTCTTTATGATTTGGCCTTGAGGACTCTTCAAAGGAGATATAATGGCGTGGAGATAGTGTAGCGGCCTCACTCCCTTGAACAAAGGCCATTATCTCATATTTTTGCCATCAAAACCTGAGATGAGTTGAAGTGTCACTGACTTTGATAATTTCAGGGATAGTCTCAGACTTCAAAAGACCATGTGGTGACGATGTTGCAAAAGCGATTATATGATGCTGCTGGTTGTCTCAGACTGGGACACTAAATGGGAAAGCTGCATATTCGAGTGGACTTTGTGGTGCAAGACACTGCCAAGAAGAAATGTAGTGTCTGACAGATACCTCAAGTCATTTCAAAGTTCAGTCTCTAGTGTGAAACACAAACCAAGAAGTGACACATCCACATGAAGCATCACTCCATCACATGTATGCCAGACTACCAAGTCCTCCATGTCTTTGTCAGAGACAAAAACCTGCCTGTAATGTGCAGGTGAATGTGAATATCCATTCAGTTGACCTTCGGGCTCATCACAAATGGGTTTATTAGCTAGGCCATATAAGGTGAAGGCCTTTTACAACCCTATTAGTGTTAAGCCGAGACTATCTCTAAGACTAAGATTGATGATCCCCAGCTTATCAAGAGCTTCTGTTATCAGCAAAAACCTTCAGCAAGGGATACCAAGTCCCATTTGCACACATTAGACTTGAGACTCATCAGACCTCATGGGTTTTGTATCATCTACATCATCAGCTGTTAAAATTCTTATCCATATTATCTTCATTGGTGACAGTGATACTGGTTTTATTTTTTTAATGTGGAGCTGTCATCACCAGCCTGGATGCTAAAATAACAAAGGTACTGAGGCGTACAGATAGGATGCGCTGTCATGGTCTCTGAACCTTGGTTTATAGCTGTCTGTCTGGCCAGTCCACGGGATGATGACTGATGACTTTATTGGGGGAGTTGCATGGTCACAGTTTGGAGCTGGGACTTTCCATTAGTCATCTAACTAGAGCAATCAGCTTGGAAAATGTTTGTGAACACTCTTGACCTTTTTTTTTGTTTTTATATTTGCAAAGCCAGAACGTATGCTATTCTTCGCCCACGCCTAAGCCTATTTAAATAATAAAATAACAACAAGGGGCGGAAAAAAAGATTAGGCAAACTAATAGTATGGAAGAGACCAATTTTGTAGCAGTTCTCTCATTAAATTTATTCTATGCTGGTCCATGCGGTTGTAATGGATGACTTAGGGAGAGAGTTATTGGACAAAGGAGGAGGGAGGGTGACGGGTGAGCCTGGTGAGAGGAAACTTATCTGTCCTTGGGCTGTGGGACAGAACACAGTGTCGGCTTTATTCAGCATCTCGACCCTGTCGTTAAGGAACGATGACACACTCCTCCAGGCCCACATTAATCTTTAAGAGTGTGATTTCTAAAATAACACCAGTGTTTTGCCTAAGGCATGTGAGGAGGGAAGGCCCCGTTCAGTCCTGCCGAGCTCTGTCAATTTTTTTCTTCTTTTCCTATTTCCCCACACAGTCACCATTGGAAGACAGGGAAGAGGGGTACAGGCTAGAAAAGTAAAAATGCATACGAGTTGAAACAACGAGGAAGGACCCACAGCGTGGCACTGTGTGGTGTGAAGCTGAAGCAGACTTGGTGCAACATCACCAGATGTTAAAAGCCCTTGACCTGACTTACTCACCCCGACAGTGGCAGCTCCAGTGGCTCTCTCGCGCCACACATTAGTGTTGTTAACAGTTTTATCACAGGGCTGCCCTGGGCAAGATAAAGTCTGTGGCCACTGATGGGCCTTAAGTGAATGAGGCACTGGCTGCAGACACATAGACAGCGAGGGGAGTGACAGTCAGCCTGTCTCTGGCTAATGACAGTGGAGAGATAGAAGCTGAAACAACAACATTTTGTGGGGAACTTTGTGTGTTTAACAGCAGGCATGGGAAAGAGAGCATGCATGGAAGAAATAGGACAGTACCACTAATGTTGTTTGGGTTTTGGGAGCCGGACAAGAATCTGTTGCCTTTCTCTATCCCTATCAGAGTCAATGGAGGTAGCTGGCCACTTGCTAGTGACATGACACATTATGATAACACTGCAGCAGGTTAGTTTCCCATCAGAATATGAAGGGGCATCAGGGGCACAAAGAAAAAGATGGATGATCTAGTAAGTTGGCCTATGAATCACTGTGAATAGCTCGTTTCATTTCATTTTTTACACTTTTCACCCCCTGAACAGATACAGAGTGTCTTGTTTCATAGATGTTTTTTTGTTTTTTTAGTGGATGAGCTGTTGGACAGGCTTTTCCTTTTCCGTAGCATTCAGCAACTTCCATGTGGACTTAATTTCTCAGTTCCTCCCTTCTTCCTCTGTCCCCATACTGCTGCGCGCTCAACAGAGTGTACGGAAGGTCGGGCCAAGGCTAACATGTATCTATAATGTGTTCATCTAAGGCAGCTCCCCTGAGGATTGGAGTGCTGCTCTGGCTCATTGGCACACTGGACAATGTGGGTGTTGTGTGGAGGAGCTGGCTTGCTATCCACTCGCAGACAAGTCAATCTGGGGCCACTGCTGAACTGCTGCCTGTCCTGCCTCTTTAGTGCCTCAATGAGACCCCTCTTCACAAATTTTTAAACATGCTTACCTTATTTGTTTTGCATTTAGTTTTTTTTTTTAAATGACTCAACTTTTCTTCTATTTGCTGTGCGGGACATCATCTATTCTCACCCCTCACACGCAGGACAGCAAGCTTTCTTTTATGGACTTGTGTGTCTCTAAGTGTGTGTGCCCACATGAGAGTATTTCTTTTCACAGTGCTGACACAGGGCAGATTGAGACATCAGGCGCCTGCTTACTGTGGTAAATTATCCATTCTTCTTAGGGGCTAATTGGCAATCTAAATGTTTTGCAGTCGAGAGAGAAGCTGAAGGGGAATACTGTTGGCCTAAGAGTAAAAAAAAATAAAAAATCTCCAGCAATATTTGATATGAATGAATGTATTCTGAGGGAGCAGTAAACAATGTCTATCAAGAAAACCTTGATAGAGATGTATTCACATCCTGAAACCCATGCGGCTTGTAATGAGAAAACACTCAAAGCTCCAAATTGGAGGCGAATACATTTCCATGCATAATGACTCAACCACAAAAAAGAAAAAGAAAAAAAAAACATTAATTACAGTGCCTCCATCTGCATAATTCAGAATAAAATATGAAACAAAAAATGCCACTAACACTAATTGACTAATTCATCACAGGACCTTGTCGGTAAACATCCTTCCCTGCTTCAGTACTTTTGGAAAAATTAAAGAATTTGCATAAACTTAAGATTTCAGGCTAGCCAGGAAAAATGCAAAGTAAGACAAAATATTGCTCAATAATGTCATATTTCCTGATGTAAAAATTAAAAACACTGCTTTCTTAACCCCATTAGTAGAGTTCTGTTGCAAAAGTCAAACTTAAAACATTTGATAAAATATTTTGTTCTGTACACTTTCAAAATGGGCAAATGGTTGATTAAGGTTTAAGTTATTTTGGTTAATTTTCACTTCAAATTTTAGATTTGAAATTTACTGGCAAGCATCATCTTCAAAGTGGTTTTACTAGTCAAAGTGATGTGACTTTGTTCTTTTTTACACAGACAGTCCTGTGAATGTGGCCAGAGGCTGGCCTGTGCACTGTTATGGGCGGTACTCCCCGTTGTTGGGGGTGAGATGGAGGTGCTGGGAAAAAGTGCTGTGTATTCACAGTAAATGAAGCCTTGTGAGTAACCGTGGAGAGAGTGTTTCTTAACTGATGAGCCCAGAGACGACTTCCCAGATCTTCTTTATGGAGATGGACACAGAGAATGCTAAAGACCTTCTGCCATCCTTAGAGCAAACCACAGAAAGACAGTGAATAGCTCAGTTTTAGCCTCAGCCATGAAAACAAATCTAAACACTGTGAATTGAGTTTTGTGTCATTCTTCTTAATTGGCAGCAGCAGGTTTTTTGCCTCTTTTTCTTCTCTGCTCAATATGAATAAATGCAACAAGCTTCTGATCCCAGCTTTTCAGCCTATGACTGTTTATTTATCTATTTCAACTACACCCAAGTGAACAAAAGGCATGCAGAATGGCCACTGACAGCCATGTCGAATATCTCTTTCTGCCAAATCTGGCTGTTTTCTCTCACTGCTGTCACTTGATGTCTTTATGCAAAGCGGAGAGTTCAGCAGTATGAAAAGGGTGGGGGGCGAGTTGTGTGAGTGACCCGCACAGGAGGGGAGTATTAAAACCAAAAAAGAGAGCATGAGTAAGGGATGGATGACCCAGAAGGCGGGGGAGAAGTTGAAGTAGGAGAGGGGCACCCCTGCCGGGTCCCAGGCATCTCGGCTGGCAGTCCCCATCTTGGCTTCAGACGGCTTTTGTCAAAGAGGGGAAAAGAGGGTCTCTTCTTCACTTGGGCACGGGACAATAGATGTTTTGTCAGTCAGATGGGGGAAGTGTTGTTGGAGCAGTATGGAGGGATTCTGAAAGAGGAATGAAGACGTGGACCCATCTTCACAAGGGGTGGGGTGACAGCAGTGGGCAGCCCTTTGGGACTGGGCAGATGTTGAAACAAGGATGATTTATTAGCCTTAGTGTCCTTGGTGGCACTTGGCCACTATCCCAGATTTTGGAGTGGGAGAGAGAGTGACTGAGAGTAAGCGACATGGGTAACAGGGGAGGAGGAGGAGGAGGGCAGCTATGTATGAGAGACATCTTAATACCTTCTATGGGCATGAGGCGCTGCTTGTTCTTCAACCGTCATGGTATTTCTGCCCAATTCTTTCACAGAAAATGAACTTGGTTGGGAGTCTTCTACATCACTGAACTGGTCCTCTTCACCCAGTGCTGCCCTCGACCCCTCCACCACAGCCTCTCACAGACACACACATGTGTTTGCTACCCTCACTGCACCACCAGCATCGCTACTATATCCCTCCCCTGATTATGTAAAACAACAAATTACCAAATTAACATTCCCAACAGCCCTTGCACTCCCTTCACATTTCTGGGCAGAGATTCTCTTAAACTTGCCAGAAAACAAGTGTACAACAGAAAACGTTCTGTAAGTGCGTGTGGGCCGCGTATGTTTGTTTGTACGTGTGCATACGTGTGTATGTTTGGGGTGGTGGTGGCCGTGCACCAACACCAAAGAAAAACGTAAAAGAAAGGAGTTAAAAAGTTATTTTGTGTTGTGTGTATGTGTGTGTGTGTGTGTGTGTGTGAAGCTGCCACAGACGCCTGTAGCCTTGCATTGTGCTGTAATTGGGAAATGTCACATGCTTTAAGTCACAGAGTGTCACCTTGATGTGCCACCCATGTAGACCCCTGAGCAGAGTTGTGTGTGCATGTGTGTGTGTGTGTGTGTGTCAGAATCTACTCATATTAAAGTGAGAATAGGATGCATTCCTGAGGAAACCTTCCTTTCCATCCCTGCAGCAAACCTCTCCCTGGTTTTTCCTTGAGTCCCTTCACACATGCACTCTCATTCTCTCCAACTTGACCTCACCGTTTCTCTCCCTTTTTTAAGGTCCTCTCTCTCTTTAACTCTTGTTTTCTCCCTCCTCCCGGCAACATTTAATCTTGCAACTTGTTTGTTCGCCCTATTTCCCAGCCCTCAGCTGACAAACTGTTGGAGGGTTACTTAAAGTAGTGGGGGGAAATTTGGACAGGTTTCATCAAGACTACCCAGGGGGAGGATTGATTGGCAAAGTAATTTACTGCCCAGTGTCCGTTCTGCAGTCCTCATTCACTCCTCTCTCCTTGCCCTTTTCTTGATCCGTCTATCAATTCATTCATCTCCCACTCTTTACAAATCCATACCTGCTGCCTGAAGGTGAAGGTCTCAGTGGGAGTGATGGCGAGTGTGTCTGTGTGTCCATGACAAGGTCTGTAGGTCTGCACGTCAGGTTGAGAGTCTCAGTTAACACTAGATGAAAACGCCTGAGATGACCACGAGATTGACTGCAATATTCTGTGTGTGTGTGTGGAGTGTGCATGCATGTGCACATGGACAGACAATAGGTATGTAACTTTGTAGGTGGGGGCAATAGCTTTGACATGAATGAGAGGGAGGGTCATCTATCTTCCAGAAAGAAATCTTGAGGACGGGTTGGAGCAAAAGGCAAGAGAAAGGAGGGAAGAGGTTGTGGGGTCAAGTCTCCATCACTCTCATTGTTGGCTGCCCTCTCACTGTCGACCTCACGGCAAATGACTACTCAGCATAGTCCACTTCAGCTTCACCCTGACTGTTCGTCCTCACAAACTGTTCCCCCTCTTCCACAGGGCCCCTGCAAAACTTTTGTTCCATTCATTAGTAAGACAAATACATACAGATGCCCAGTGAAGGAGGACATGAAGCGAGAGCAAGATATCTAAGCAGATGCTTCCCCCCAAATGACTGCCGATTCGGAGACAATCTGTGCCTTTGTAAACAAGAGACATGCCGAGGAACTCATGCGAGAAGTGGTCTCATTATTCATTGTAAATATGGACAATTAAGTGTTTAAACAGGGTATTAGGGAGTGGATGGCCTGTGATTTGCTTTACTTATTTCTAGGTTAATAGGAGAAATGCAGTATGGGAAAAAATGCATTACAGTGTATGACAATGACATGGACACTTGAGGTTAATGGTAAACTGACAAGTGCTCGGTGGACATCTAAAAATGCTGAAGGTGCTTATTCTCCGATTTGTGGGTCTGATGTATGAATAATAAGTGAATGTGTCCAAGAATGTTTGCTTATGAACAGTGTCAGCATCACCTCACCATAATCAAGTCTAATTCCTATACTCAAAGCTCTGCCTCTTTTTCTTTCTTTCGTTTTCTGCACTACATGAGGGTTAATGATTTTTTTTTTTTGCTTATTCGGAGTCCATCAAAATCTTCACATCAGCAATAAAAGGAAACATCTACTTCCCTGCTTTGCAAAGACACGAAAGAAATGAGTCCCCCCCCACCCCGGAGACGAGGTGAAGTGGCTGACTTATACCAGAGGTTAATGATGAATACGGAACAATGACTGTGTGTTTGGGGGGTGGTAATGAATGGCGAAAAGTAGAGAAGATGGTTCCAGGGGCACAAAGACTGGCGTACATATCCCTCCACCCCCAATGACCGCTCCATCCAAACTTTTTTACTACTCAATGGCTGTTTTCTCTTGTGTCTCCCATGAATTATGTAAAGACCGTGGCCTTCCTCCTCATCCCTCAGTCATAAGAATGGAGGAAAAGGGAGGACAAAAAGAGAGAAGTAAGAGAAAGTCTCCTCCTCACTTTTTTCTCTTCCTTTCTCTGCCTTTTGAAGAACCTTTCATGTTGGCAGTGTGGGCCTGGGTTTCGGCTCTGCGGCCATGTGAAAAGATGATGGCGGCCACTGAGTCGGTGCAGGGGGAGGGTCATGGCACAATGACATATACGAGGAGCAGAGGAGGCAGGCAGAGAAAGAATGGTGGCCTTGTTGTTGAATGGCTTGACATTGATTAATGAGAGAGAGACAGAGAAAGAAGAGAGAAAATAAGAAGAGAGGGGTGGCATTGGTATAGTAGGCCAGACATTGGGGGGGTGGACTCTCATAAGGGCAAGAGACTCCGGAAGAGCCCCAGGCTGCACTGCTGATCAGGAAGAGGGTCGCTGCAGTGTAACGCCGCCCATCAAAATGTGTGTGTTTCTGTGTGGAAGTTAGCCGGAGGGGTTGTCTGTCTTCTCTCATACACAAAGACACATGTAGGCCCACACAATTCATCGTAGGTCACATCAATCCTCATCCATCAAAGGGCTCCTAAAAGACTGCCATCCTCATCACCATCATTATAATCATCATCATCACCATCAGAGGTTGCTTTGGTGTCAGTTTGTCACACTCTGGCGTCCCACGGTAAGGGAACGGAAGCAGTCAGCGGTCTCCCGTGCATGGACCACATTGCTGAGGTTGTGATTTTAATTGTGATTATTGCTTTGATATAATCTGCACATGTGCTTCGAGTACACCGCCATGGGTAGCAGCATACACTGTGGACGTAATAGTAATAATTTGTAAGGAGAATTTTTGTGGATTGTGAGTAAATACTGTGTGTAAAATATAAATACATGCGCTGCACTGGAAAAGTCTTTGATATCAACAGTACAGTTCAAGTCAAGAGCGTAAAGTAGCTTAATTTCACAAGGGGTTTTTGTCAGTGGAGCTAATTGAAGCTGACCACAGGAGGGAACCAATCATTGCTGTGCGTAGTCCTTCAAAGGCAACGGTGAAATGTCTGGTTATGACAAGTTTTTGAAGGAGTATCAATTTCAAAAACTTCTAGTACAGTCCTATATCCAAGCCTTATTGGTAAATGATCTGTATTTTTACAACACTTGTCTATTCTTGATGATCAGCTAAAGAGCTTTACACTACAGTTTTGCAATTAAACCATTCACTCACACAGTGCCTCTACATTCATCTTTTTTTTTTCCTGTCATACATCTATCATACCCATTCACACAGAAGTGACTTGTCCTGGGACACATTGACATGTAGACTAGAGCAGCTGAGGATCAAACCATCCAGTTGGAAGATAAACCACTCTACCCCTGATCCAGGGCTGTTCCTTGTAGACAAAATGAATCATGTTGCTCTATATTTTCAATGTTAATGTAAAACATAGTGCCTGCAGCATTAAATGTCTGCCGGCGCTGGCTGATTGTATTCAATTCCATTGTAAGTCGTTTTGGATAAAAGCGTCTGCTAAATGACATGTAATGTAATGTAAATGTCACAATAAAACATGCTGGCCTTCAAGTGCTAATGCTCTTTATTTTACTTTTTATTTCATAAATATCCTTGCAAACTCTCAAGTTAATTCCTCTTCCATTCGATGCCGTTGACCTTTTCTACACCAGCAGCTACTCCAAGCTGCCTCTGTCTCTCGCCAAGAGGGATTTCAAAGCCTCTCCTGGATGTCCCAGGATGCTTTGTCTCCACTCTCATCTATAGGTAAGCACAGTGTGCAGCCTCCTCCCCACCACCAGCCTCTTCAAAACTCTGCACAATAACCAGATTTCCTCCCAATTTGCTGGTGGAGAATAGGAGGCTCAGGGACTCCTTTCAGTGGCTTTGAATGGTAGGCCTAATTCAGTCTCAATCTTTGGGTTTGCCAGGCCTCACTCCAACCTTAGCTGGCCTGTACTTTGAGGCTTCTGACTTTGGTAAATGCTAGGGCAATCCCACTGTTGAAGGGCTTAGCCATGTGCACGTTTGTGCCTCTTCTGCAAAACACGTCGGCTTGCTTTTGTTCTTGTTCTGTTGTTGGCAGTTAATATTTTAAATCTTGACATGGCCGAGCACACATAACACAGGCTCTTTTCTTCAGTCATGCGATGCTTCACACACTTCAACTCATTTCCATCTGGGAGTCTCTCACTGCAAACCGCAGGCCTTTACTGTCAGCCATCACTGACTGGGGAATGAAACTGGCTTCTTTTAGACATCACAACCTCACTTGTGTCAACCTCAAATTTGCCAGTGCCCCTTAAACATACATAATATGCTGTATATAAGGGTAAGTGTTTTGCACGTGTGTGTGTGTGTCTCGTGTAGACTTTCAGTTCACGGCGCTGACCATTTGTTCTACTTGACCTCACTACACTCCTCTCTGGCCCAATTATGCAAGCACACACATCCACTTTGCATATTTGTACTTCTTTTTCTCGTAACACTTTTGAGGTCAGTTGTAATCAACCACCCTTGGGTTGTACACCCAGAACACACACACTTGTGCATACTCCTCACCAGAGTTCCTTAAAAACACCCACCTTCCACATCCAAGGACTGCTATTAAAGCAATCAGGAGCTTTCTAAGCTAGGTCAAGAGCAATGTGCTCACATGGGGATTCTGATTTGAATTATGCAAAGGGGGAATAGAAAGAGAATGAAGAAAATGCAAAAGGGATGACAGAGAAAGAAACATGGGAAAGGAAACAACCAAACCTTTTGTAGTCACACAGTCCTGAAAAAGGAGTGCAAGAGAAAAGCAATAAAGGTGGGCAAGTGACTTCAGACGTAACAAAGGGGACTGAAACAGTGCAGAACTTAAAAGATTAGTCTTAGGTCCAAAATCCTGACCTTGGGACCTGATGAAGCATTAGAAAACATGGTGAGGACTGAAATGGTGGGACCACACACAGTTTTGTGTGTGTGTGAATATGTGTCTGTGAGATCAGCTTTCTCAGTGTGCCATTCAGTCTCTAGTGGCTCAAGATACTGAGACAACAGGAGCAAACAAGAGAAGAGAATTATCTTGAAATAGGATTGGATTGTGTGTGTGTGTGTGTTTGAGAGAGAGAGAGAGAGACAGAAAGAGTTGGTAAATTAATAGAAGCAGTAAATATGGAAACAATAAAACTGATGGTAAGGAAGTGGCACGGGCAAAGTGTGCCTGTTGATCGTCTCAGGGCACCACCAGCTCTGGATTGGGACGACATGACTGAAAGTTGGTCTTCTATAGCAAGCTGTCACGACATGTGCATGTAATGCTCAAGCATGACTTGAATAAACCTGGTGTAAGAGAAACTTTTACAGCAGATACTTTTCAATATAAAATAATAGCACAAATGTTAATAAGGTTCCACACCAGTTTTAAGAGAGCCAGGGTCATGCTATTGTTCAAGTGGAGGGTAGGTTACACTTAATACTTCATCTTTTAACCTGTAGAGGCAGATGTTTTTTCTGAAAAAATTTGTTATTTTTAAAATATGTTTCCTATAATTTTCCATATTGAGAAATAATAACTCTGTGGTCATTATAGCATTGTTAAGACAACAAATCCAAGACATTTTCCATTTTCCCCATGTATATATGTGTTCTTTAGTTGATATAAATAAAAGGCTGAAGGCTGACTTTACAAGAACATGGACATTTTAATGATCTGTTAAAATGAGTTTATTTGATGTCATTTGGGAGAACTGTTCTTTTAAATCAGAGGCGGGGCTGGGTCTAAACCTGTAAGCACTAGAGCTTTTCAAATCAGCGAACCACCCACTACCTGTCAATGGTAAAGGAACACAAGTACCACCAAATGTAACACGTGTCAACAAAAACATGCATTTAAAGTACAATTGAATCTAATCTCAAAACTTGTTTCATAAACTGAAACCACTCAGCAATAGAAAACGCCTGAAAATATAAGCCCATAATTGCGGCGGCATTGTCTATGACATTGTATGTGTGTCCTATTGTATGAATGGCTGAGCTTCCTCTGGCCAAACCTATCCTGCAGTGAACATAATCATGGCCCTGTCGTCCCCAGGTTAAAAGCCTACTGCTGGGTTTTGTGGCACTAATGCAGTACCAAACTATAGGGGTCACATTAGCTGTGGCTACTTCAGCATGCATTACAGTAGAAAGAACGCCATTCCCCACTGAAAGCCACCAGCAGGCTATGATGTGGGCCTACCTGTGATGGCCTAAATGACTCACTTAATGACAGACGTGCTGCAGGGATGGAGTACTCAGACAAAGAAATACTGATTGGAAACTGATTTAGTGCGAGGGTCAGAATAATATGAGTCAGTGCATCATATCAGTTCTGTCACTTTTGTCACTTCAGAAATAGCAGGGTTCAAGACTTTGAGTCGGTATTATTCACAATCACATACTTTAACAGTCCGTGCGGTATGCACTTTTAAACTTCCACAACCTGCGTTTATGTATTACAACAAAGGAATTATGGCAGTTTCTACACACTTTAAAGAAAAGGTCCACAAAAAGTAGAACTCCTTGTGAATGCTGAACAGTTTGAATCATTGGCAAATTCCTATGCCCAACGTTTGTGATTCAATAAACAATGCATAAGATCATTTTATAGATAAATGTACTGTTGTCTTGATGGAATAACTGATTACATGTTATTTCAGCGCTACAGATGGCTATGCCTGCTATGGTTTCCCTCAGTGAAAAATAACATTTGAGGCTCATTAAATTGATTACAAGATCTCTGTTCATCTGTCTGTGAAATCATCTATTTATCCAGCAGACCAGTAAAAGGGAACACCACATCCTGGAAACAAGAGCTCAACTACTACTGCATTCCCCTGGGTCTTGGTAAGGTCAAGTGCACAGCAAATAGGTTCAGAGCTTCCATGGAGTCTGGGGCCATATGGCTTGTAAGTAGCATGATTAATGAGAAATATGGGCTGATATTAGGGTTAATTGACTGTGTTAGTCACCCCTTGGATATGGACTTTCTTGTCCTTAGCACCACTTATGTTGACAGCATAAGTTACCGAACAGACTCAAAGATACGGTGGGTGTAGTTGTAGTCCTGCTTTCAGGTCTGTCTTTCAAGGTTCAACTGCCATTAAGCTTGGCAATTCCAGAAAACATTAAGAAGTTTGTTGTTTCTAAGAAACTGGGCGTTAACATAAATGAAATCTCTCAGTGGATGTTTGTATCCTAGTGGAAGGGTGTGGGAAGAGAGGGTGAGTGTACCCCAGAAGCTGAGATGAGAAGAGGATAATTGAGCCATGTGGAGGAAGCCAGAGGGTGAGCGGTGATCTGTAAGACAATATCCTGCTACCTTCCCTGACCCCCCTGTCGGGCCACTCCGTTACCTGGACAAGATGGGAGGTATTGAGTGGCCCACTGTCCCGCTAGGTTGAGTTGCTGATCTGCAAGCCAGAGAGGAAAGCCAACCCCTTCTCCCATCTTCACTTCAGTGGGAGCGTTTGTTTTGATTTTTGTCCCCTCTTTCTCACAGACAAACCTGAGAGGCCCAGTTTATCTGGGATAGAGTGAGGGGAAATAGGGCGCCTTGCCACTTGAACACTAGAAGTTTAAGCCAGCAATGGTTCACTGCCTCTGTCTGCCAATGTCTTCCTTGACTGTAATGCAATTCTGACATACATAGAACAACAGAGGGCTTGTGATAGTCCATTAATGACAGATGAGTAAATAATACAGCACAATTTAATCACATCACTGTAGAAAGTTGGAACTGACCGCTGAATATTCTGCTTCTCTGATGTATTTTCACAGCCAAATGTGGATAATGGGTGGAATCAACATTCACCACTTCCACTGATTTCTAGAGGCCATCTCTAGGTTTCCTGGAAGGAGTCAACATTATACACTGGTGCCCACCCACATCTTTCGGCCGAGAAACACAGAGAGTGCCGACAGAACAGGAGGAACAATTTGCTCATTCTCAACCAAGACATGGGGGCTTTGGATGAAGAAAAAAAAAAAGACACCCAATATCCAAAATCCCTCTCTCAAGGCCATCATGTGAAGAATTCCCCCTCTTCTCCTCCTCCTGTGCCCACCCTCCCTCTCTCCTTTCCTCTTCTCTTCTTTTCTTTTTTAATCAAGCCGTCTGGGGTTGTCAGGTCTTTTGAGACGAGGACTCCCAGCCATGTGAAAAGTTAATCCCTTGCGGTCCTTCTTCTCCGTGGCGCTCATCTCCCTGGGAACACTGGTGGTGGTGGCGTGGTGGTGGTGGTGGTGGTGGTGGGTGGGGGGATGTGGAAAGGAAGAAAGATGGATGGAGGGATGAAGGTTGGGATGAACACAGGGCCACCCCAGTGAAGAGATGGAGGGGTGCAGATTATCTCTCATCCTCCATCACTAATTTTGAATCCCACACTTGAACTGTGCTTAATGCCCATGTTTTGTCTTTGCATCCACCCCCACACACACAACTTCAACTCTCTGTATTAACAACTCTTCTTTGCTCTGCTCTTCCATTCTACCCTCCACCCACTCTCACTCTCTCTATCTCTCTCTCTCTCTCTCTGAATACCTAATTCCAAGACCAAGATGAGCTCCCCTGCCTGACTGACAGACGGCTGCAATCGAGAGAAGAGAGGATTTGCGATATTGAGAGCAAGTAGAGTGGCTTCAGGCGGATGACAGTGGTTCACAATGGAGAGAGCACTCCTGTTGCATTGTACCCTAAACCTCCCCGCCACAGCACCGACCCCCACCACATCCACTTGGCTTCAACCGTCCTTATTTCACCGTTCCACTGTGTGTCAAAGCAACAATCCAGACAGACTCCTCTTGGGCCTTCTGCCAAGAAATGAAGGACGTGATAGCGACAAGGAGTTCAACAGTGCCTCTCTGAATGGGCCGCTTCATAGACATCAACAGGGAACTAAGACACTAACTGTCTCCTATATATAAAAGAAATCATATTTCCGGTTGAATGTGGAAGGAAAGGGGGTCAGACATTGTGGTTCACAAAAGCCTCCTCTTGCAGTTTGAAGGAGACAGAAAAATGCACACTTGAATGCTTTGCTTGCAGTGCACTTTTTCTCCCTCTGCCTCCCTCTTAGAGCAAAGTGCCATTGGAAATATAGACAGGCTCAGTCAGCCATCTTAATCCCTCTCCCCTGTCCATCTCACGCTTACACAGTCCACCCTCACCCCTAACACTCTCACTCTTTCACAGACATAGAAATGCACACACACACACACACACACACACACACACACACACACACACACCACTCATTTGCCTTCACCCTCCTACTTGATATGCCCCAAAGCCTCCTCACCCCAAGAAAGGAGCTTGAGGCAGAGAGAATCTCTGTTGGTGGGGTTGTACAGAGTGAGATTTGGGAGTTTGCAAAGGTCAGCGCGGACTTTGTTCAATCCGAGGGTTTATCTCAGCAACAGCAGGGCAGGACAATGGGGCTGCATGCCGCGCGACAGAAACCCAAGCTGTGGCAGCTAAATTACTTCACTGATAAGGCCGAATTAGAAGCACTGGGATCCCGGAGGCCAGGAAAAGAGTAGGCGGGAGCAGAAAGAAAGGAAGGAGATGAGAAATAGAGAGGGAGGCCACATACGGTTGAGCGAGGGGGTTAAAAATCAATGAATCACAAAAGAAAAGATTGCAGTCTTGGATTTTATCAGGGCATAATTAAGCAAAATGTGTGTATTTGTCCTAAAGGCACATGACAGGTATTTCACATAGATCAGTAGATGAGAGTACACTGGTGTTAACAAACGCTGTAATGGGACATGAGCATGTTTATATAAAAATGCACCGCTGAATTCAAGACTCCATGAGGGATCCTCAGAAAACCCCGTGGTGATCCGTCATATGAATGCTAAAGAGAACACTATGCTCTCTGTGTGTGTGTGTGTGTGTGTGTGTGTGTATATCTGCAAACATAGTTCTAAGTGAATAAGAACCGGAGGAAAAAAAAAGGGAAAAAAGAAAAAGGGAAATGGAAATGGTGTAAACATAGAAAGCGATCCTGTCTCAGATTGCACAGGAGAGGAAGAAGGAAAGGAGATGACTTGTTCTTCTTGAGCAGTTTGTTAGGCACCTTTCATCGAGTGTGCATGTGTGTGTGTGTGTGCTCTAATGGTTTGTACGTGAATGTATTTTTCCACAGTTTTACTAGAACGGCTGCTCCTGCACGTCAGTTACACATTGCCAAATACACTTAGTGCCCGTTCAGAAAGTGGCATTGTGAGCTCTTGTCCAGCAGAGGGGAGCAGGCTTTGTCACCAGAGACGCAAAGCAACACATTTGATTATGAACGTTGTGTTGTAATGATAATAAGGGGACTCAATATTTGATATATTCTGTTAAATACAGAGGGAGAGTTCATAATCAAAATAGGGACATAGATTTGACAGGCAAATGTACCATCTGATTTTATGCATGTAACCACATACTGTACATAAACTAATATTAAAGGTGCAGGCCTATTTTCCCTCTATGTATATACATAGTCACACTCCCCCAACAATATGACAATGCCTTTCTTCTGCTGTTTAGATTAAAAAAATAAAAAAATCTGCAGCAGACAACTCAGGCTCTAGAGCAGGGTGTCAAACATACAGCCCAGGGGCCAGAACCGGCCCGCCAGAGGGTCCAATCTGGCCCACAGGATGAATTTATTAAACTTTCACACTACGATTACAATCTAAATCTCTTCCAGATACCTGTGACTAAATGTTTGTGCCTTTATAGAGCCAGTGTGATGTGTAAATAGCACATTTAGCCACGATATTGTTGAAATTGCACTTATATTTCTCAATAAACTTCATGTTTTGTAAAAATATCCTTCATTAAATGTAAAACAAAGGAGAAGAAAGCAAGGAGTTCTTGTTGTTCATAGGTTATTATGCTATTATTTTACTATTTTTACTGGTCCGGCCTACTTGAGATCAAATTGTGCTGTATGTGGCCCCCGAACAAAAATGAGTTTGACACCCCTGCTCTAGAGTGACACAGAACTTTCTAGAGGGAAATATCACTGAGAGGCAACCAAATGCATCCTCTGTCGTCATTGTAGAAGCGCCAAAAACTCCATATAGCTGTCGGTATTGGTTGACAGTGGTAATTTGACTACAAGTTATGGTTAAAGTTCATGTTCAGAGTTTCTCTGCTCCTTAACTTACATAATATTGCATGTGGGGGAAAAAAGTCATAAGCATAACTACAAGAGGGCTGCTATTGGAGATGCTCATGCTGTGTGAGTCCTGTCATCCCATCCAGCATAACATTCACACTAAATTAAGATATCACCCCGGGTGAGATGGGAAATATGTCAGCTCTTGAATTATACACAGTGTGGACCAGTGCGGGTGATTAATGCACATGTGTTTTGCTGTGCTCCTAGATAAACACACAGGCAGACAGACAGACGCACGATACACACAAATAGACATATGCAGCTCTGTTTAAAAATAAATAAATAAACAAAAAAGCGTCTCATTGTCTCATGCATGTCTTGATCCCAATGACAGTGGCGGAGAAAATGAGGGAAAATCACTCCAGCGATTCTGAAGCCTTTCCAAAATAAAGACATCCCAGTGTGCTCGACACTCCGGCAATTCAACACTGTTTTTACACCTAATGTCGTCACCGTGCTCAGTTTCTCACTTTACCCTGTTATTCTAAATGAGTGAGTAAAGGAAAGAAAAACACGGGAGAATGTCTTTCCCTTGCCCGCCAGTGTCTCTTGTCTCTTTATGTTTGTGCGGATGTATGCGCATGTGGTAATGTGCCGTTTACATGCCCGCACATGTTCATGTGCTCAACACGGCATGTGCACACTAATCTAATGCATTAATATCACATTTATGTGAATTATTTAGAACTAATATAAACTTATAAATAGCAGGAAATGTAAAGTTTACCCTAAAGTTATACTTTTACCGTTTTAAAAAGCCTCTCCTAGAACCAATAACATGCTTATTAGGGCATTTTACAGTGTTTTCTTGCACGTCAACTGCTTGAATCTGACAAAGACGCACGCTGTGCTGAAATTTTGTCTTTTTACCTCGTAAAAATGTGTTAGAAGTTATAGCACGGCACTTCTTGCTGGGCTTACTCCTCATCCATTGAGGCCTACAGTACCGTGCAAGAACTGCGAGGAGTTAATGACAAAAGATATTTCTACAGCCAATTCGTTTGGGCAGTGTTGTGTATCTGATTATGGAAAATGGCAATCACAACAGCCACAGGAACCTGATTAATAGGCCACCACCTCCTGCTTGAGTCACAGAAATGTTAAGTGGCACAAGGGATTGAGATTTATTGTGCGGGAGAAAGGGAAAGTGAGTGAAAAAGGAAGAACAAGTGAATGTTCTGCGACTATGGAAGGAAAAGGAGGACTTGTACCTATGCAAAGACACTCAATAACACTCCAACACAGATGTTTCACATACAGTGAAAGTCAGAGGTGATGTAGGACAAGCCGTGTTTCATGACAGATTTATAAATATCACCCTAACAGTAAGAGCAGACAATAGCAGACAATGTTATTTCCACTTAATAGTGGAAATTTAATCACCAGAATAAACCACATCTGAAAAATGTCATCATCTTCCGCTGTGGCAAAGAGCAAAATCATTGTCTGCTCGTGGCCCGAGGCTCTGACGAATGGAACCATTCTCCAAAGCAATGATGAATGATGGGTTTCCACCAGATACATGGTGAAAGGGAGGGGGAGAGAGGGAATGGACAGGAGCTCTACCTGTGCTTTACCACAGAGGACTGGTGGGTCAATGAAGGGGTTTTTAAATCAAAGTTTAAAGCATGTCTGTGAAGAGAAACCTCCTACAATAAAGGGTAGCATTGTGGCGGATGTGCGTGAGGAGAGTTGGGGCGGGGGGGGGTTAGTCAGGCAAACAAGAGGTCCTATTGAGAATGCTTGGCTAAGAGTGGCTGAGGTCTGAAACCAATGACCAAGTAATAACAGCCCAAATCCCAGGGACAATATTTGTTGAGTTCCACTCTCTTCAAAGATGGATGACTTTGCCCCATGTATTTCCTCAAGAGCATGCAGACGTTTCATCTGAGCCCTGCAAATTAATTTATTAACTAATTAACAGATGTTGGTAATGAGTTATGAACAAATGATAAGGCATCAGGCTTCTAATCAAACCTGACATTTAATTTGCTGCCCTGCTTCCTCGTTATCAATTACCATGTTCACTGAGGATAATTGACAATGGTTTGCACTGGTACACAGGAGGTTTGTCGTGAACAGCTTCTCCAAAAAGCCTAGCTCTGGTGTGGTGTTTCGGGGGCAACAGCGACCATATGTTTAATATTAGATGGAATCTGTTCCACTGGAGTGCTCCGCAAGCTGGGAAAATTGGATTAAATTGGCTAATGGCATGTTTAAAACCTACATAAAATGAACGTGAATGGAAGATATTACAGCACCCATGGCCAGGACGTGTGGTGTTCTGCTCTCTCGCTGGTGTTTTTGCTCTGCGTGTAAACTTTGGTTTTCTGTCAAAGTCAAATAATGAAGACGGAAAACCACACACTGTTGGTCAATACTGTTATTAGAAACCACAGGTTTGATATCCCTTTCATTACACAATGTGGAACTGTGAGCACATGAGCCAAAGCAGCTCCTTACGTTAACACATACTTTTGATGTTAAATGGTTTCAATTAGGGCTGAGCAATAATTCAATAAGAATATACGGAATATTGCAATTTGATTTTCTTCAGTAGCAACAGTGAAGGTTCAATATGTATCGATATAATATTTATGCAGTGTGAAAAATACATTTTGTTTTGCCTCAGATTTGTGAATAAAATAATAAATCATTTTAAAAGACAGTTTTAGCCATAAGGCCCACACATTGCTGCATATATTTCACATTTTTAAAACATATTATTTAATAACAGCACTGATTATTAACAACTTGGATATTTCATAATGTATGTGACATAATAATCCCTGGTAGTCAGTAACATTAATTTTTCACAGGCTTTGAGACATTAGATATTCTCAAAACTACATACAAATATTAATTTGCACTTGGAGAAATCATCATAGTGTATTCAGTGTCCTCATACCTCACAGGGGGTCAGCAGTCTAAGTGAAAAAATATGCTTTTTCCCCCCTTTTTGGGTTGGGGTGCAAAGGTGATCTGACCCTTTTATTACCCTCTACTCTCCAATGGAAATAGAACTGAGGAGGTAAAGCAAAGGTGGCCTGCTGTTTTTCATGCTAAGTGGCTTTAGGGAGAAGTACTCTCAGCTCAAGGCCCTGCTCATCAGACCATGGTCCTGATTTGATTACTAAGAGACATGATAATGACCCCATTTAAGTAAAAAAAAGCGTCACTCTGGCTATACAATAGCGTACACAGTGGGGGTTAAAGTTAACTACAAGTAATATTAAGACTGAGTGTCTAAAAATGGATGAAGAACAAATGGTTTCATGTCGGATTGAGGTTTCATGTGTTATGGCAAGTGACTGCCTGCACTGTCTGACCTTAACCAACATTTGTAATTGAAAAATCAGAACATGACTGTCACTGGGAGACCACGGAAAAGCAAAAGCAATTACTCAAATCAAGCAGAAAACGACTCAATCTCTCATTATCTCAGTCCCTCGCTTTCTCTCTCGGCGTCTCGTGCGATCCATTTACTTGCCGTGACTACTGTCTCTTGGCAGTCAGTCCCAGGGAGTTTCTGTCTTATCAGGTCAGTACCAGTCACATTGTGGGCCAAACATCAAGATAAAGAACACCTTTCTGTGGACGGCAAACAGATCAGACAGGTCGCCAGCTGTACCTTGAATACCCTATTGGGATATCTTGCAGCATAAGTGCTTGGCCATTCGCCTTTCTCAGGTAAAACACAAAAGGCAAGCAAACACTCCAGGAGGCGAAAGGTGGGTCAAGACAGATAAGTGTCAGGGTGCGCCAGAACCTCTTCTCACTAACGTTTGGAGACAAGGACATTTAGTTCAGCGAAGCCATTAAGGTTGAAAAGAAGGAACACCACATCGGCATGAAAAATGGTTCATGAGAGAGGGTAACGTAGGTGCACGGTGCCATGGCCAGATGGGTATGTGTCACGTAGGACCTTAGCGACATCAGAGTGCCCGCCAGATATCTTAGCCTATCACTAAGTCAATAACAGGGCAAACAGAAGAGCTAGCATACTTTTTGCCTCTTTCCACACATCACTGGATGAATGATGCTGATATGGAAAATCACCCCGCAAAAAGTCAACAGAAAGAGAATGAGGGACGGAGAGACAGAAGTTTGCCTGGCAACAAAGTCATCCCAAGGTCTACCTCTGCAGACAGACAAATATGGTTGCAGGGCTGACATGGACCCTGTGATACACGTGAAAGGATTTGTGCTGACCTCGTCCAAAGTGTGTATGCACATCCCTAAAATCAAAATGCACAATATGTCCTTGTCATATATATAGATACATATATACATATATATGCCTCCTCATCATGAGCGTATAGAATGCCCTGAAGGCACTGAGTGGTTTATATTCTATAAGTGAAAAATGCCAGAATACAAAGACTAGAAATTACAAGTTCAGCGGACAGTAGTTTGTCCCAAACTGACCAGCAAGTGACTCTATCTTCTCACAGTTGGTGAGATTTTACTGCATCGCCTGATATGCACTGACCTCCAGACTAGTGAAACTGAGTGAGAACACAAACACTGTAGAAACAAAAGATAGTGAGAAAAGACTAAGCTAATACTGTAGGTGACGGAGGAGTTTCGAAAGTCGTGATTCACATTTGCAAAGATACACCCAATGGTCACAAGGTAAGAAGTGAGAGCAAACACCATTAATATCACATTGGGAGGGCTTGGTCATATTGTTTGCTTGCTTTGTGAATGTTCCAGATTCAAAGAGACATTTGATTTCTTTGTTTTTCCTTAAAAAGGCTAGACAGAGTGCAGTTATTATTATTATTTATTTTTTAAAGAGCGCCACTATTTCTAATATATTTCCAACATGTATAAACACATTTTTCGTTTTGGATTAATATGCAAAACCTCTGCCAAACCCCTTCCCAGATATGTTGCCCTCTCTCTTGCCATCTGAATACCAGAGGGAGTTGGATCACTGAGTTCATTGAATGGCAGTCACTGAAGAGCATAATACCTCCAGCCATTGTATAGTGACATGTCTCTATCAAAAGGCAAGTTAGGCCAATCTACCAAGCAGATAATAGCAGCAGTCACTCTGACAGTAGATCCCCCACACCGGACTCTCTGAGGGCCTCTCTTCACTCTGCTTGCTCAGACCTTCCTATCCTGGAGGATTGGCAGCTCACACAACCATAGAGAAACACACACACACACACACACAGACATGGTAGACCTAGGGCCCTGGCGTTCTATCATGTTGTGCTAAAGGGGGAGCATAATGGTTTTTAAATGGATGACTTGGTGCTGGCCCAGAGAGGGAGTCTGAGTCAGAAGAGAATGGCCATGGCCTGCAGCGAAGCAGCTCTTATATTAACCTGTCCGTCTCACTGAAATGAGTATGAGTTAACACCTCTTCCAATCCACAACGCCCAAGGACAGACAATAGTTGGCTTCCTCTCTCCCTTCCCTCTTTCTTCTATCCGTCACTCCTAAACTTTCACCATTCTTTTAATTCCCCGCCCCCAATCTACACCTCCACTCAGATATCCGGAAAGCAACACAGCGTATGCCATGAGATTGTTAGAGCTGTTTGGCTCTGCTGTGAGACCGCAGTGCTCGCAAAGTCAATATAATGAGTTATTGCCAGTCTTAGTAAAACAAAAATATATAAATAAAAAAGAAAATCCACAAAAATGCAGTCAATGTAGTAAATCTGTTTTGGATTCAAAAGTACTAGTGCAGATGGCATATATCACTGTTGATGGGTGAAAACCTTGTAACTGCAATTTGGGTGTTGTTGTTGTGTTCCTAAGGATTACAGAGCTACAGTACGTGTAAAATACTATGCAAACTTTGATTTCAAGGTCATTAAATTCAATTGAAATGAAGAGGCCGTGAGGCAGAAAACAAGGAGGTTTATCCCCAAGAAGCATTTTGGGAATAAAACGGTCCCCTCAGCATCAGCAACTTGGTTTAATTTAATATTACATGTGAGCACGGTAAAATGAATTACTCTGATACCAGCATTCAGCTTTAATCTAATATAGTTCAATTAAGAGCATTGTATTGTAAATGGTCTTAGATATGATCATATTTACCCCTCTGATATGACATCATCTCTTACAACACTTCCCTCTGTTTTGGCAGCTAAATATTCTGCTTTTCTGCTGCCGTGCAAAAATGTTCTGCATCCTCTCGTCTTCCTCCATCCATCTCAATCAATCTGAAGTACTCTCTCAATTCTTTAAACATCTTTTTTCACTCAGGCATACTTGCCTGTCTATTTGTCTAAGACCAGGGGCAGTAGATGAGTGGAGGGGAAGATAGCATAAGAGGGGAGAAAGGGGGTGCACGGGCCTCCTTGGGGAGTCTGTTGATGGCTATCAACAGACTGACTGTTATGACTATCTGTGATAAGAGTCTGGGAGAGGAGAGCCCCCAAAGGCTTCCAGCCCCAAACCAGACAGGATATCTTAAAAAAAATAATACAGTTCAAGCCAGAGACAGTCCTCCAACAACCTCTGAGGACAAAGAGGACAAGAGGACGGGCTTATAATGAAGAGAAACAAAATTACCTATACGGCGAATGGGGCAACCTGGTGTGAACAAATGCTGTACGATCCGCTGTGTGTACGTGCGTATAAAAGGAAAGCCGACAAACAAAGAGACGAATACGATCATGATGTGATCATCATGATGATTCCAGTGCAGAGATATTTCTCTAACCATCTGAAAGAAGCCAAGAAAATGAGAAGTCCAACAATACTCTTAGTCTGTGTCTGTGTGAGTGTCTCCTTAGAGCCAAAGGTGGCCTTTTTCCTACGAGCCAGAGGGCTAAAGTTTAGCTGATGAATATGCATTAGTCGGGTGTCTAGAGAGGAAAAAGGAAGGAGGAGGGAAAGCTGAGAGAAAACTCGAGCGCTACACGGAGAGTGTAGCTTTTGGAGAGGTGCCCTTTGCACCCCGAATGGCTAGCCATAATATGAACTTTGAAAAAAGAGAATGTTCACCTGGCACTCTGCCACATAACGTGTGCCTGTGTGCTCTAATCGCCTGCATGCTCCTACAACTGTTAAGAAGGAAATAGGGCAAAAAAAAAGGAAAAAGAAATGAGGGCTTGGGTGGAAACCAGCAGCAGGAGTTCCTCAGATTGAAACTATTGAGTGAGCTCTTCAAGACACGCCAGTCTTTTGCAGATATATGAACAATAAACTCCACGCTTTGAACATAAACTTCAACAGCTATCTGCTTTTAACCGCTTTAATTCTAAATCCAATCCAAAGTACAAGGTTGAACAATGAACTGGTTTATTTTTAATTGACTAATTGTTCCTGTTCCTGTGAAGTTTTGTTCTGTCTGTTTCTCCTGATGATCACCTTCTCTCTCCTCTACAAATAAACTATATAATCACGCGCGCCATCAGGCCAAGATACAACACAAATATTTTCTTGAGCTGCCTTCATTTGCAATAGTCCTTGAAAGGCCGTGTCGCTGGAAACGACAGTAGAACATTGTGGAGAAAGCTCTAAAACAAATCACCGCATGGCCTCAGGGTCTTCTTACAACATTAGCCCGCGGCGTCTAATTCATGCACATCGTGTCCTCTCCACCACAGTGTTTGAATGATTACCTAATCCAAGTCTCTACTCCTTATTACACACAAACGTTGCAACATGAGACAATGCGAAAGACCAGTCCCCTAGAAATGGAGAGCGGAGGAGTCAGTGAAATGAAAAGCAGACCTGTGCATCTCATCTCTGATTAGGTATATGATGCAGAGAGCGAGCACAGCGGAGAGAGGGAGAGACAGAAAGAGTGGGAGGGAGATCAGGAGTTCCCTTTTTCCCTAATGAGCTTACTGAAGCAACTTCAATATCCTCTAATGTCATGTTGAAATGAAAATTAATAGTTCAATATGCAGCCACTGCATTGGCTATACGCTTCCTCCATTTCCATATCAGGTGGCGTGACCAAATCAGTGTGCTTGCTCGGACCGTTGCCCAGAAAAGCTGATACCTTCACTAATCAGGAGATTTTTCCATCTGACAAATCTGTGCTGTTGGAATTCTGTATGTATGTCTGTGTGTGTGTGTGTGTGTGTGTAGGTGTCCAACATGAGGTTCAGGCCTCACCTAGATGCAAATGAAATGGATGAGGGGATAGATGCCTAGGCATAAAGTTTGACGGCTGGCATTGTGACAGCATGAATTTGGAGCACTTCACTTACCCTCTTCAGCGCCGCTTCCTGATCAGTATTAATAGCTCCATTTTGCATGTGTGTGTTTGTGACACGAAACGTGTAGAGAGTCATAGTAAAATGAAAGAAAGAAAAAAGACAAAAACAACACAAAAAGAAAGCACATTAACCAAGGCGGTTCCTACCTCCCATCCAAAGGAGCTGTCTTTGCCTGTGGCCCCATGGTGCAGAGAGTTGTGCAGACCAAACCGCTCGCCAGCATGAATGTGGGACTTGGCCCATACGCCCAGGCCTGCACCAGGCACAGAGGACTCCCGCAGCTCCAGGTCGCTGGGAATGGGAATGTCGTCAGGAATGTAGACGGGTGCCTCGTACGGCGAGCCCTCCTTGGGCGTGGTAAAGTCCTGGTCATTGCTGCTGCTGTTGCTGTTGTTGTTGTGGTGATGGTGGTGGTGGGTGGCAAACATGTGGGGGTGCAGCAGGTGGTGGTGGTTGCTGTTTGGATGGGAGGGAGTGGGAGAGGGCAGCGGGGACATGTTGATGACGCCATCTTCTGCATCATCTTCTGGGCTGTCGGCACCGCCTCCACTGCTGGCCGCTAAACCCGCGAGGTCACTCTCTGTGTCGTACATGCTGTCCACTGGCTCACTGTCATCTTGGGAAAAAAAAAAAGGACATACATAGATGGATGTTAGCACCACAGGCAATCAACGTAATGCAACGCAACGCTAAATTGCATATCTTTGAAGATAACACTATTAACTTCCTTGCATCTTATTCCCAAAATCTGCCAAAATCGTGTATAGAAAGTAGACGTAGTCAAGTAAAAATATGATGAATACCCAGAAACAATTTCCTAAGGAGATAATGTCAGGTCTTCTTCAACAGCCCATTATGTCAATTTTGTGAATTTTGCTCCCATTTAGAGGAAAAGCATAAATGAGTGGACACCACCACGCCAGTATCATCCAATAGGTACCTGGTTGCAGGTGACGTCTGTGAATTTCCATTTGCAAAACCTCAAAATAGCAAAAGCCAAGTCAACTTGACATCTAAACTACGAAAAAAAAAACTGCACTTAAACGTATAAACCTTTGGAAAACCACACTGCTCACAGAGAAAAGATATATCATCTAAAAGGCACTCCGCTACAAAAAGCACATTTCAGAGAGTTTTCACAGGCTATCTAAGAGGAGCCGACCAGACGGAGAGAAGATTTAGTTCAGCCAAAACCTTGATGGGAAAGAAAGTTTTTTCCATCAGTCACTGTTTTCTGCCAGGACTCATTTTACAAATAAAGGGTCTGTCCATCACTGACCTGGTTAACCTCGTCACCAATCATTATTGTCATGTCCACAGACTGACAACATGATTGTGCCTGCGCACCAGGATCCCACCACTCCAACGTGAGTGGAAGTGATGATGAGCACTTTAAGTGTCGGTGTGTGTGTGTGTGTGTGTGTGTGTAAATGTGCACATAATATTGGACGTATTTCATCCCATTTCTCAACCTCATCCAGAAATGTTTGTATGGACAGTGAAGATTTTGTATGTGTGGGGTAAGAAAACCTATAAAAACATTTGAAATGTGCTAAAATTAAGAATTCAATCAGAAACAATCCGACAACAGGACGAGTATAGCCACAGTTTTTTTCTGTGTGCTACTGACATGTTTCAGTCAGTACGGAGAAAGTTCAGAGGTTCATTTCCCAGCAGTTATATCTGTGTGTGTATTTACTTAAGCACATGTATGTGTGTTTCCTTCTTTTTTTGTCTGGAGAGATCCTGGTGTCTTTATTCAAAGCACCACTGCACTTTTACTATCTAAACACAGGGACTGGCAATCAGCAGGCTAACTAGGCCCAAAATTACAGCAGGAGTGGTTCTAATCAAGCCCCCCGGTTCCCTCTGCTAGCCTCAAACTAGCCAGCTGCCAAAGCTGCCACTGTGCTGCATCATGACATATTAGAATATTTGCTTGATAGTACATAGGAGTTTATAAGGTCACAGTGAAGGTTTGCAGGTTAAATTTTAACAAAACCTAATGACGCAGCTGTAGATTATTAATTACTTCATTTAAAGCATTGTGCTTCACTTCTGTTTCAAGTGCATATTAATCTTCAAGATGTTTGGGTTTGGTTTTTTTTTTTCCTCTACATGCATATTCATGCGAGGCTGACTGTTGTGACTGATTGTGAATTGGAGAAAGGCTGAAGGAGCTAATCACAACGCCAAAGTTGGAAAAATGGTCATCAGCCTGAGCCTGAACAAAAGCACATTCATCGGAGAATGCATCCGTTTTAGGTTCTTTGATAAATATTTGGGTTTCTGCCCAGTGACAGATGTGGACTGTAAAAGCTGTTAAATGAACTGACATGTACATTTTAAACGTGAAACGTGAAACTATGACAGCATGCAACAAGGGGCTCTCAGCGCCAGGCAAACCTGCAGCCTGTCCATGCAGATCCGGGAAACTTATCATATAAAGCTGCAGCAGTAAAATCCAGCCTTTTATGACTGATTTTGCGTCATCCAGTGATTTTGACTGGAATAGAAGCTATTTTTTTAATGATCACTGTTTCATAGGGGCTCAGACCATGCGTGCAATTAAGTTCTGGAACATGTGAGCCAGTAGTAGCTTCCACTTTTCACAGATCAATTAAAGTTTTATAACACAACCCTATCTGCTGCTCCCTCTGCGCAATCAAAAGTGTTTTCAGGCCGTTAAATGCTTTTTATTTTTGTTTATTTTCTCTCTTCACTCCCTGACTCTAACTGGCACTTGACCCATTGAGAGCAATTTTGACGAGCAGAAAGACAGCCTTGGAAAATCTATTAAATACCATTTGCTTTAACAGCCTCTGAGCACAAAAAAAATGCAAAGATAACTACGTCAGATAATTGAGTAACAAGGACAAGGAGGGGGGAAAAAAATCCCTCTTAATTTTAATGAACAAAACATCTTTTGTGAAGCACACGAAGCAATAAAGTGGGGCTGAAATGGCGCGGCAGTGCGATATTAAACAAGTTCAAGTCTCAGTCAAAACTTTGTTAATTCAAAAAAAATAAATAAAAAAAAGCCAAAGAGCCTGGAGAGAAATGGCAATTTCTAGATTACTCGCCTTTAGAGACACACTCTCTCCTTCTCCTCCCCACTATAATACAAGTTGTCTACGTCAGACCAGTCAGTGCTAAAAAAAAAAAGTTGCAGATGAGAAAAGTAAGCAGGAAAATAATGAAAGAGGCCAGGAGGAGGAGGGGGCGAGGAGTCTAAAAACTGACGACTGAGCTGCTTTTAAACAGCTGTATGTTAGCTCTGGGTCTCGCAAGACCCAGAAAGAGATGTTAGATTCATCTCCCCCGAGGACGTCTTAAAAAAACCCACGGTGCAGATAGTGCCTTCCTCTCCCTGGTCCCTTATGTTGTTCTTTCTCTCTCTATTCCTCTCACCATCGCTTTCTCTTTTACGGGGAGCTATTTATCCTGATTACATCAGGGGTCAATCATTAATTCGCACCTTGGGGGTCCCGGTGCTGGCTGTGGCTACAATGGGCTGCTTGTTCAGCGGCTGTTATTTCAGTGGAAAACTACGCTGCTCAGCCCGAGAGCCCAGCCCCGGCCACATGAAGGCATCCCATTTATTTGATAAATTGTAAATGCATGCCGTAAACGGGGCTCGTCGCTTTGTGGCATAACTTGCAATAAGCACGTATGAGCAGACGGCGGGCTATCGCACAAACACACATCTGTTTGCAACTGCAGGAGCTGTCACTGTACTCTGAACATGTGTAAGAGATCAGATGGTGTTGTAGGTAAAGATGATATCTCATAATGACTGCATGTCGCGGGGAAATTACAAGAGATGACACAGATATGACGTTCATAGACAGTAACCACCAAAATATCATTTAACCGCATGGGATCTTTCAGAAGACAAGTGCAAAAGGAAAAATGGAAGAAAAAGAAATACGTGAAAAGAAAAATTCCTCTCAAAAGTCAAATAAATACTGGAGAATTTTGAAATGCTGATAACATTGTTATCAGCGTTGCCATGGTAGAATAACTTGACACGGCGCTGAAAATCAGTGGTTTAATCGAAGGGGTTTACAACAGGCAAATTGTTCTGTGGTTGTGTTTAATCAGGGCACTCTAGACTTAAATGCAGTTAGATAGAGATCTGAAGTCATTTTCTGCCGTCTGCCTGGGCGCACATAAACACATGTGCCTTGTGGCATATAGAGCTGTATTGTCGATGCAGTCCGGGTGAAACAACACTGAGTGCATGCAAGAATTCTGAGACGCGAGCTATAAATAACGCATCGGCCAATTTCTTGCAGAGTACGCGGTCATGCCTTCATTGAGAAAAAGTGAATGTTTGTCGCGGAGAAAAAGTTTTGTAGATGCACACGTTGTAGAGTACTGCGAACCCTCAGGCTACAGTAGATGCCAACAATAGCTCAAGTATTCCGCGCCAGGTGCATGCTAGCGAGCAAGCAGCGCTGTGGCGTCACGGCCGTGGCTATGATAACAACAAAAAAAAAAGGAGCGAGAGGTGGAAATAGGAGGGGGGCACCAGCGATGGCCATCATAAAACACACACATCTTATTTCCCCCCGCTGCCTTCTCTCTCCAACGCACACAGAGACTGTATCTGTGTCTGGCCGTAAATTGATCTGGTTCAATTCAAAAGTAAAGTCAGCCACTGATGAAAAGAGAGTATCCAGGGAAAAGGCAAAAGTATGCAAAATTCTGCACCGGCTCCAAATATGGGGAGAAAAGATCGTCTGGTGAAAGGGGGAAGAAAAGAAAAAAATCTCTGAGGCTGAGGGAGAGAGCGTGGAGCATGACAGATATGAAAAATGGGTAGCTGGTTGAGCAATAAATGAGCAAGCATTTTGATGTGGGAACTCTGTGTGTCTAAGCCTGTGAGGTGGGTGTGAAAACCCAAGCCTTAATCTGCTGTTTGTGCTGCTATATTGTGTCAATATGGTCCCACTTAGTTACATTATTGGACCACAGAGTAATATTGGTACCTGTTCCTCTGTAGCGAGGCCTTTGATGATTCTGTGTGCGCACAACAGAGCCTGAAACCCTGGTGCGTTAAAACAAGGGGGGGGCAGAGGTTAGCTTTAAAACTCAAAGTGCAAATTCAGCGTAGAGTGACAAAGACAGAGAGGTGAAAAACAGCCCAATCGTGTACTTTTCCACTGTACCGTATACTGAAAATGACGTTATACATGGAAGCATGTGAAGTGGCAGCCAAAGGAGGGCGTGCATAAGAGAAGGTGCGCATGTTTGTGTGTGTGGTAGTCGTGAGGAAGTAACGAGTGAGCAGTGGAGGAACAGTCGGCTACAATACCAGCATTCCTCTCCAAGTGAGAATGCCACACTGTTTCCCCTTGTAAAAGCACCGGGGAACATTTCCAAACAACACGTTCAATCGCAACATAGCCTCAGAGAAGAGAGGGAAAGAAAGAACACACAATCACTGAAACACTGGACTTAAACATCTCAGAAAAAAAAATGTGTTCATTGGATGTTTTGCATTAAAAATGCAAAGAAACAATGGAAAAAAAAAAAAAAGCTGATTAAGTCATAGATGAAAAGACAGGGTTTACACAATCTGCAGCTCAGGCCTCTACGTTGGTGACGTCAGTGCCAGTGTGCCGTTATTGGTTATTGCACATTAATTAAGATTATGTGTGTGAAAACTGCACGCGACACATTTCACCTATAAGACACACACACCGTGTGATCCTTTAGTCCAGACCTGCCTCGGATTGTGAACGGATTCTCTGAAGGGTGCGAAAGAGACTCAAGAGGTGCGCTACGAGTTATCGTTCTCCTACAATGAGAAGTGAACAGGGAATAACCACAGCACACATTCAACATTTTCACACACACACACACACACACACGCGCAAACAGCGCTATGGAATTTGCAGTTCAATATGGAGCCGAATGCTTCTGTGAGTTTTTAATACGCGAGTGTGCAGTTTGTGTTTGTGTGCAGTGCCAATACAACACAGCTGATGTATTGATGTGTTATTTGTGCTGAGCAGCCGAGAGGCATTCAGTCCGCCAATAGTGTCGGTGTGTGTGTGTGTGTGTGTGTGTGTAAAGGCCGAGCCTTGAAGCACAGCACAGCAGGCAACCTCCTGCAGCTGACAGCGTGTGTGTGTGTGTGTGTGTGTGTGTGTTAGCCCTGGTCTCAAGGGTCCCGGGGCCCAGGCTGCTGCAGACATTTATTAACAGGGCAGATTAATAGCACTAGGACAAAACATGTTCGCAAACATGATAAATATTAATAATAATCAATATTGAGTTACATTTGCCAAATTGAGTTGCAAACATCCCCCAGGGGGAGAGCAAGAGAAAAGAGGGTGAGGGGGAGTAAAGCACAGGATGGAAGGAGAAGGAACAGGAGAAAACAGAGGAGACTGGGGATTGGCAGGGATATATATATATATGTAAGCATAGACAGTGTCATAATAAAGACCAAACCCTTTCACAGCAGGTATCAACACATCTCATATATAAAGTGACCGCCTCAGTTAACCATTTTACTATTAAAAACCTCACTGATTCATTATCTTCCACTTTATCCTCCACATGAGGGTCACAGAGCTGGAGCCAAGCCCAGCTGACACAGGGCGAAAGGCAGGGGACACCCTGGAGAGGGTCAACATACAGAAAGACAATTTTGTTTTTTATGTCAAATAAGGATTCAAACCGGTGACTAGCCACTGCCCCGCCGTGCGGCCCTGTACAGTAACAAACCTGTCCACGTAAAGGAAACGTATCGTAAAACTAGTCCAGCTACTTGCCATATAACGGCTATTAATAGCAACATTCCAGATAAGGATAAATAAGTCACCATCAACCTTTAAAACATTTGGATCTCATTCACAAGATGGTGCAACTATTTGAAAGTGTAAAACTCTAGTCAAATCCCAGCTATGTAAAACAATAATAATAGTTTGAGTATGATTTCTGTCCTTTTTGAATCGTGTTTTCTTTTTCTGGTGCACAAAGAAAGTCTTCAAACTGTTTTTAGGCAACATTAAGGTACAGTTAGATTAAGTGTGAAAGAAAGACAAATAAACACACAGCAGCAAACTACTGCACACATGCACTGTCCATGTGTCTGTGTCCCGACGACACCCACGTATTGTGCGGCTTCATTTAGCGACCTCCTCTGGAGGCCAGGCAGCGGGTTAAGGGGAGCACCAAGGCAGACAGCACGCAGAACAAACTCATTCATTCTTATTAACTGGGGAGGAGGAGTGAATATGTCAGTGTGGATCTTTTTGGCACTTATTTTTGCTCACGACACACGTAAATCCATAGTATCCAAGTAATATTCATCTTAAAATCTTGCATCTTGCATATTGAGTCCAGTATCTAATGGTGTGAAAACCAGTGACACAGGTGTACGACTGTGTGCTTATATGTGTGTGTGTGCAGTAGCTGTATGTCCGAGGTTGTACCAGTAGTGCTGCTGTGGATGGAGGAGAGTTGGGGGGTGATGATATTCACCTCTGCCACTGGAAGCAGCCCACATCCATACATCAGTCTATTACTCTCCAACCCGGCTACGCTCTGCTCCTCTCTTCTTTCTCGCCTGCTCCCTCCAGTCATTAGCCAGTGAATTAACGACAATCCAGTGGGCTATTAATCACCCTGACAAAAGTGTTAGCATTGCCTGGCTAGGCCGACACGTGGAGGATGAGGAGGAGGAGGGTGGTGGCAGTGGGGAAGAGAGTGCAAGGTGGCTACAAGGGTCATGGGAGACTAGTGAGTCTGTGCGATAGGACTGAAGGAGAGAGGAAAGTGAAGGAGAGGATGAGGTGTCAGATATAAAAATAACACTTTAGACAGGGAGGAACACTGGAGTCAGCAAGGAAAAGTTTAAAAATAGGCTGCTCATGTACTGTATGTATAAATATCTGCACGGCTGCGTGTGCATGTTGAATAGTGAACACGAGAACTCATTGAAAGTCATTACGTCAAATCAAATGAAGTCTAAACCTTCATTTAAAGTGTTTCATTTTTTGCTAAATAAACTTGATATTTATATTTCAGTCATTTGTGAATTTTGTTTTTCATTATTTTACTGTATATTAAATGCACAAGTGTTTATGAATAAATCAAACATCAAGACCCTCTAAAAAAAAAAGAGGCACTATGACAAGTTTGCTCAACTATTAGGAGCTGGGAATATTACCTTACCTCCCGTAAACTCATCTCTGACCCTCTAAGGTCGGACCACCTGCTGGGAGGCTTGAGCAGTGAATGTCAGGTGGGTCGCGGCCATCACACGGTCCCATGTCATCAAGCTGTCAGAGCGAATGGCGCTGACATGGTAGATATGCTAATCCACTTAGCTTTAAACTCAGGAGCTCAGCACTACCTCAAATCACAATGAGCAGAAAACACACACACACACCTGACTCAAACACCCCAACACCAAAATATAATTATAAGATTTACCAGATGAAATAAAAACTTTTCCTGTGGGATAATAAGGTGCTGCTCAGAAAAATACTACTTGTTTAAATGGGCAGTACGAGGGTTGGACACATTCACACAAACATTTAAAAATACTCGTAAACTTCATTTATGACGTCTTAATATTCAACTTTCTAAGACATTTAATACTGATCTCTGCTATTTTAATAAAAAAAAAACTTAACTTCTTAGTCAGCAAGCAACAGCCTTCAAAATGGATATTTTCAAGTTCAGACTGTCTTACTGTACCTATAGTATGTTTTAACAGCTCACTCTGTGAAAGTGCGGATTACACGAGCAGATCACCTGACAACTCAAAAATCACCTGGTCATGTGGCAGGACAAGGATTACAACAATGCAGTAAATACACACACACTCATACTGCATCAAAGTGATCAAAGTGATCCTGTAAGCAGTTAGGTGTCAGAGTTCAAAACTATTGCACCACTTAACCTGATGATATCTCAAACCAATCCATCAGATTTCCTGACCATGACTTCCACTATTATGAGCCGCCGTGTTGGGGCTATTCCTAATGCGCTCACTATCCCACAGAAACAGGAAGGAAGAGAGGGAAACAGATGGGAAGGTAGGAGAATGGCCAGTGAGAGACACAATGCCTTACTGCTCCCTTCCTCCTCCTCCTCCTCCTCCTCCTCCTCATCCTCTCTCCCTCCGTCTCCCTTCTCCGCGCTGCTCGCTCTGTAGCAGTCCGTGGAGCGGGAGAGAGCGGAGGCCCACAGTCAGTCTGACAATATTGTATACAAATGGTGGTGAACAATGGACGCCGACCACAAAGAATTCTGGGAACAGGGGCACAGCCTCCTTCTCCATTGGGTGGCTCCTGTATGCCGGCCCCATTGATACACATCTGTCTGCTGAGACTGACCGGTGCCAGAAACAGGGAGAGAGAGTGAGCGAGGGAGGGAGGGAGAGAGAGAGATGAGGCAGGTGTTTTTGTGTGCGTGTCAAACTGTTTCCTGCATGTGCACACAACCACAAACTTAACTCACACACAGGTTCAATGCCAATTCTTCTATAATTAGGCCACTTAATTAACACCTGAAGAACCACTGTGTGTGTGTGTGTGTGTGTGTGAAGAATAAGTGCATAAGTATTTCTCACTATATAAAAAAAGGAGGAAAAAGGAATGAATGATAAAGATGGTAGAATTGGAAAATGAGACGAGGGAGCGAGACACCGAGATGGAGAGAGAGAGAGAGAGAGAGAGCAATTTTGTCCCTCTCCTCTTTAAGTGGGCAGGGTGTGAGGTGAATGCAGTCCATTTGGAAATAATTGGCTGGTAATTAGGTGGGGGTCGACAGGTCAATTTGGGAACAAATGGCTGTCTTTAGCTCAGGTGGCCTTCTACACGAGATAATGG
Organism: Solea senegalensis; assembly: GCF_019176455.1. Taxonomy (NCBI): domain Eukaryota; kingdom Metazoa; phylum Chordata; class Actinopteri; order Pleuronectiformes; family Soleidae; genus Solea; species Solea senegalensis. The sequence goes on from NC_058031.1 coordinate 14,979,229, forward strand.
GACCTTTACCTCCCATCCCTCCCTCCCTCCCTCCCTCTCCATGTCCTTCTCCTCCTTTACTATGTCAGCTTCTCCTCCTCTGTCCGTTTCCCTTCCCCGTGCTCTACCTTCCATAGTACATGAGCCTTCCCTCCCACTGTCTAACCTAAAGAAAAAAAAAACGTGGTATTCTGGTGAATGCTGTATGGTATTTTACATAATTCTATGTAATTCTATTCTGCTTTAAGTCTGAGAGGACCACTGGAAGAGTCAAAGAAAAGATAATTGCCCACAAGTTCACAGGAGCGTTTATATTGTGCATTATGTCATCTTAAAAAGGAGGCCAAATTCACTTTGTGTTTAAACTAAAAACACACAAAGGCCACACACTATCATCTATTCCAATTCCAGTAATATTACTGGAGTATTGTTTCCCCAGACAAACACCTCAGCTTCCTGTCACTAACAGGATGTGGTAACTTAAAAGCCCCCCTGTTCTCTGTATTGCTTTGCATGTATTTGCCTTTGTTTTACATCACAGTAAAGGTGAAAAGATGTCGAGCACAGCTTTGATTGGCCTTTTATAGGTGGAATAAAACGTTAAATAGAATCTTCTAACACAACATCAGCTTGTGCCACAAACCTTAGGTCGTGCGTTTCTATCCTTTGACACGACCAGAAGCAGTATCTGCTGAAAAAAACGTCATCCTGGTTATACTCACACAGCTAATTGAATGGTTTGGATTTATGCACAAAAACTACTTTGATTGAGAAAAAGATCATGTTTTTTGTTGAAATAAGCAGCAGGAGCTTCGTCATCAGGGTAACAACATGGTCACGGATAAAAGAAAGAATGATGGCTGGTTTCGTATGGAAAACAAACAAAAAGTTGTCTCCGGTGACAAAGTCTTGTGTTCTGTCCCCCGATCTGCATGCTCTCTCACTCTCCTCTCCTCTGTTTCTCTTCGGCCTCTCTCTCTCTCTCTCTTTCCCTCTCTCATCCTCCCATTCAGCCAGCGTCTTGTTTGGCTTCCTGCTGTTTGTGTCCAGACAAGGCCTTGATTTGAATACTGATTCCCCATTGATAGGCCTGCACTTCCGATCTAATTAACTTGTTTTGTCTTAGGCTAAATGGAAACGTTCAAGGGAGGGTGAGAGAGACAGAGAGAAAAGAGGAGCAAGACCAAAAAGACGCGCTGTAAATAACAACAAGTAAATACAAACAGGAAGGAGGTTAAGGAAGGACATGTTCATTGTGTGTGCATCAGAAAGTGCACATGTGCTTCATTTATCACGAAGAAGCAACAAGAAAAAGATTTGAAACCATAATAAAGGCAGGAAATGTCTACTGCAACATAGTGACTTACTGCTTACTGCAGAGGTCTTTAAACATTTGATTAAAAAAATACCAAATGTCAACTTCTTTGTAAAGAATTACTAGCAAAGTTGTTAGGCCTGCTTTGTATTTGTGTGGCCATTTTTGACACATTAGCACTTAGAGTTGGGAAAGAAATCAAAGACGGTTTTCTTTCATAATCAACTTATTTGAGACAGATGTTTGCTGACTTAATGCCCAAAATACCAACACACATCACATTTAATGTTCATTCAGACACATACAGTAATTCCACTCAGGGATTGTCTTTTCTTCATTTAGTTTCATTCATGCCTAAATGTTTATTTTATGATGAGTTAATGATATCATTTATTGTCGTTATAAAAACAACTGTGCGTGTTCTTTTCCTGCTGTTGTTCTTTTCCTGCTGTTGTCTGACCTCTAACGCACTTGTTGGCGTGTATTTTGTTAACTTACAGCTAATTATTCCCAGCTACTGTATATGTGCTCACGTGTGGTCAACAGAGGACAGACCACAACATGGAAGACATGATCATAAAGTGACCACGAAAAGGCGCGTCAGAGTGCACTGAGAGAGATAAGAACAACAAGAGAGGCTCCTGACAAGAAAAGGCAGGAAGGCAGAGGGGTGGGGGTCAGATAATGACACATCACCCAAAATAAACTGCACAAACAAAAGAAAGAGAGGCTGCGACGGGCTGAGACGAAGACGAGAGGAGGGAGATGAAGGGAGGATCAAAGGGGATGTCCGCCGCTGATACGGCACCTCAGATAATGTGCAGCACAATTAGTGTGCTGTGACGATTTCCATTAGTGCTAATCAAATATTTATACTTCCTCCTGAGCATGTCACAATGCTGCCCTGGCCCTTCATATCAATGTGACAAACACATAATGGAGAGCAGGTGTATAGGCAGGGAGAGGAGGTGCGGAGATAGATATTAAAGGGAGAGACAGAAAGAGAGAAAGAAAGACAAAAAAAAAGGGGGTGAGTGGAGAGGCGTTAGAAGCAGAGTGTGCTCTCCCTCGTCCACATTTGGTTTGCAAATGGTTCAGCCTCTGTCATCAATTACAAGGGTGGTCTGGTGGCAATGACTGGCTACGTGTGTATGTGTGTGATGAAACGAGGACAAAGCAGCACTGATGCTGCTTCACATAGAGCCATTAATCAAACTAAGGTGGCTGCAGAACCAGTCCAAATTGGGCTCATCAGTCTGGGCATAAGCAGGAATCAAGGATGGCGAAAAGGAGGGAGAGACAGAGGGGAGGACTTTTGACTTGATTTATGAAAACTAGTTGTCCCTAAATGATAATGATGATCGCTTTCACCGTGGGATTTTTCAGTCTTCACCTAAACATGCTTGAGATGTGGTGAATGGGATCATGTTTGTGACGCGGCATGTACAAAATAACAGGATATCAGATGTCTTAATAGCACATTGAAAGCCCTGCTGTGTTCATAAGGATAACAACGTTATCACACTAACTTGAATTTTTAAACTGTGAAGGCCTAGTTTTAAACGAAGCGATCCAGCTCTGCGGTGTTATTCCTCCCCCCACTCCATGGCCAAGCGCGGACAGATTATTTTAACGTTTATATAGGCTACTTTCCTGTCCTTTTAAATATTATGAAATCCTTGGTTTCGTTTTCACACCGAGCACATTTCGCGTTTAACTTTCCGTTTCTGGGGAGAAATGAGATACATCGTACATACAAGTGAAGGTTAGGGGTAACAACATGGGCGGGCCCCCAGAGGTGAGAGGTCAAGTCCTGGTCTGACAGACAGATGGAGGAGAGTGGTCAGAGCTTGAAGGATGAGAGAGGAATGAAGGATGGAGCTGGTTGGGTGCTGTGACAGTCTGGGATATGGATGACCCTGAAGGACCCCGAGTTAACAAGGGATTTAACATATATACTTTTTCTTTCCTTTTTTCCCTCAATTCAAGTATTACCAGGCTGGTAAGAAGAAGAATATGTTAAATATGTACATATCTCTCTCTCTCTCTCTCCATACATATATATGTACATATACGTATATATATATCTATATATATATAGATATATATATATATATACATATATATATATATATATGTACATATACGTATATATATATATATATATATATATATATATATATATATATATATATATATATATATATATATACTGCATATACATATGTATGTAAGACAGAGACCAGCAGTATGAGGGGGAAACTGAAAAGAAAACAAAGGGTTTTGATAAAAAATACTCAAATAAAAATAAAATAAAATGATGTTTCAGGGATGTTACTTAAGTAGATGCAAAATTAAGATATGAAACAATCCTGCTACTGCAACCACCTGCATTAGTTCTTCAGTATGACACCATTAGACAAGTATAGCCTAGAGAGCACGAGATAGACCTCTGCTTCTAACCTACATACCTCAGGATAACACAAAATGTCAGGATAAGATGCTACCGCGGGCTAATCTCCGGCACAAGCGATAACATTCAGTGGGCGAAATCATGACAGATGAGTATTGATCTGCTGGTTGCTGAAGGAGCACAAAATAGATAACTAGGCCGCTTTATTGATATCGACTGAAGAGTCAAAGACGGGAAAATGACTTCCTTCTAAAAAAAAAAAAAATGAATGAATGCTCCTCATGTGTCAGTTATCATGAAAGTTAGCTTTTGACAAACGAGGAGGACACTTTGCATGAATTAAAAGAGCTTCTCTCATGGATACACACAATGAGTGTTGAACTCCCTCACACCAAACAAAAGACACCATCACAACACAACCCCAGATTCAGTCACCATGTGCATGGACTCTAACCTCACACAGCACGACACTTCAAACATACCTCTTCACGCACACGTGCAGTCATAACTCACCAAAAGCCGACATATTATCACACGCGTCTTCTCGCTACAATGTAGGTGAACTCTAAGTTCCCGGCTACCCATAAACTCTGGTTACCAATTAACTGTGTGTGTGTGTGTGACAGAGATACAAGGAGAGCACAGGGGTGTCTGGCAGGCCTATCTGTGGCACTGCGATGCGCTAACGTGAAAGAATGCCAGTGTCAATGGGACAGAGATACGGGAAGTGCAGGAGGCCAACGGGCTGGGTTGAAGGTCGATGTTTAAGGTCAAGTCCTAAAAGAGGTGGACACTCCAGACAATGCCACTTGTTTGGAAGGTGCCAAGACTCCCTATATTGTGCATTTATTTGAATAATGTTATTTGATGCTAAAACGGTGGTTATGTTACTAATGAGACCTCTCAGTTGAAGGTGACATGAGAAAAAATGAGAGCAACACCTTCAGGTGACATCCACGCGCTGTCGACACAGTCTCACATGCTTTAGGATCCTTTTCCGCACCGTCTCCTCTGTATAAACCCCTACATTCATCTAACCCTGACTTTTCTACACTTTGTACGTGGTGACTTTCACTTTCCAGTCCAGTCAGTGGTGAGATTTTGTTTTGGTCAAAAGAGACAGCAAAGACAACGGTAACGGTAATGGATGCTTGCTTAAGGTTATGCAAAAGAGGTCTACTGGTACCTATACAAGTATAAGGCATCACCCACAGCATATATGGGGGGCCAAATGTGGTCCAACTTCTGGCAAGAATGTCAGGTCTTCCTTCAGGTAAATCCAACATTCCTAATCAGGCCCTTAGTTTGTCAAAGTCTTAGACAACTCTCAAAAAGTATGCAAGTCCAAAGTATCACCTTCAAGAAACGCCTTTGTTGGACCTGAAGTGAAGTCCAACAATAATACAGATCCATTAATGGCTTTAATTAGTTAATATGTGTTTTTATTAATTAATGATTAATTTAGTCAGGCACTGGAGCAGGGACAGGGCAGCATTCCATATGCAGGGATGATAGTGGCCTAGGACAGAGTGACGCGAGGTGGGGGTTAGAGGAATGGGTGGCAGAGAGTGGGCACAAAGGGGTGGGGTTGGATCATTAGCACTAAATCTGTTCCATATGACACACACTCACATGGCCTCTGTCTGGACTCTCTCTCTCTCCCTCTCCCTCTCTCTCTTTCTGTCTGACTGTCTCCCCACCACTCTCTCTCTCTCTGTCATCTATCTCACTCTCTGTGGGCTTGACGATGAGGAAAAGGAGGCGGAGGCAAGGGAGGGGTGGAGTTGTATATTTCTCAGCCACAACAGGAGCTCTGTGATGACAGCGGCCAGGCCATGTCACACACCAGGGACTCTCCAGTGGCTCTCCTTATCACACAGAGAGGGCTTCATTAAACACCGCTCTTCTTTCCCTCCCTATCTCTCTTTGTCTCTGAGCTCAAGAAAAACAACTCACCACCGCTGAGAGCAAATACATTCACTGTGTGTGTGTGTGCGTACTTGTATCTGTTCCCTCTTGAGAACATGAACACTGGCCTTGTCAGGACCAGTAGTCCTGTGGAGACCAAATCCTGGTGCTCCAGGAGGCAGAGATAATGTTTTGTTAGGAGGTCAGCACAGTGTCTTAAGAATGGCTGCACCAACCTATGTGTATACGGGTAATTCTATCAAAACCAGTGAATTATGAGAATTATTGCAACCAATATGATCCATTAAATGGAGATCACACAATATCCAGTTTGGAAGATCCTTGTTTATACATCAACTGTCTGCCAATTAGTTTTTTGTTTGATTCTTTTCATGAAGCATTTGTTTAAAGTCAGACTTGCACATGACGGCCAAACTCATGCAAACATACTTATGTTGCTTCAATATACAGGAAAGCTACAGTAAGCTGCATACTTCAGGTATTTAACAATTGCTGAATGGTAGCCAGAGACTGCATACACTTACTCCAAGTCTGTGCATGGATATTTGTGAAGGAAATAGTTTTATAAGAAATATAATAAATATAACACTATTAAGATGTGTCAATGATTTTAGGATTATTCACCAAGGTGACATGCAAAATATATAGCATTTTTCCATCCCCTTCATTCTCTTTTCTCCACTGTTGTCCATTTGGTGACAACAACAGTGGTGGCTCGTAACACCAGCTTCAATTTTTATGCATCCATAACAAATACACACAGGCCTGGATTATCCTGTTCCTTTATCCTCTCGCTCTCTCGCTAACACACACGCACACACACACACACACACACACTAAATACACACAGTGCTCCACGTCTGTGCCTGTGAAACAAAAGCAGGCCTTGTCTGACCAGGTTCAGCACTTTTACAAGAGGCTTAGGGACATTTTTCTCATTTTTGAACAGCTAATATCTTGCAAAAGTTGTCTAATCTCTTTGCATTTAAATTGAGATTTGTGCACCCCATGTTCTCAACACGCTTAACACCTAACCCTACCAGGCCCTGACCACTGGTACTCAAGCAGGTCATTTTAATTAGGTTAGGTGTGTGCGTGTGTACAAGTAAATCCAGGAGGGTTAAATCATTAAATTGCTGAAGCATCGGTTTCACGTTTTATCTGTCTGCTCTTCAATAAACTGATGGTTTCATGTTTCATGCATTGTGAAGCATATAAATCCATTTTGCACAATTGTAGGATTACTGGAAATCATAAATGGAATTAAAGGTGAGGAGGTGAAGGACAGTTTGCCCAGTCTGCTTCACCACCGACAGCACTGAAGAGAGAGCATGGACGCTAAAGCCAGACAATGCAGTCGGAGCTGCAGTGCAACTACAAACCAATTCTCTCAGTGAATGGAACAAAGGCTACCACGGTTACAGGAAGTACAACCAAGTTGGAGAGTGACAAAGAGACACAGAAAGGAAGAAGGAAAAAGAACAAGAAAGAAGAGGGGAGAAGGACTGCTTTTTGAGAACTGAGAGACTGACGGGCTGTTTTGCCATGCCAGCTCCAACTGGGCTTATAGCTGTGTCGAACAGGCTTTGAAGACAGTCATTTTCTGGCCTCTACTTCTCTATCTATCTTCCTTTGTTTGTCATTCTTAATGCCACTCAGTCTGCAGCACTATCTCACTGTCTGTATGTGCACAAGATTGCATGTTCGTGTATCTATGTACCCTATATCTGTGCCAGCGTCGAGAGTGAGATACAAAAGGTAAGGACGGAGGAAAAGGCATTCTCATAAATATTCCACAAGTGTTTTCCTGGTGTGTGTGCGTGTGTGTGCATGTGTGTAAGTTGCTAGTGCGAGCCGTGTTCTGGTATTGGGGCACTGTGCTCTACAAAGGAAGCTGATTGGAAACAGTGGGTGAGCCTTTCCAACAATTCCCAGTGAATATGCAAAAAGGAGACAAGCAAAAGACAGAGATGGAGATGAAATACTGAGGACAGAGATGAAAAAGAAACAGAGAGAGAGAAAAAAACATGGCATGGATATATAGAGGCCTTAGCCAGATGAGAATGAGACGAGCTCTGCTCAGTTTCTCTCACTCCAGACTCCTTCAAGTGACTTCTACTGCAACTTTTGATCTGAGGCCTTATAAGGCATTATTTCACAAAACACAAAACAATGCGGGTTCAAACACACAAACACATGCATTCAGACACAGATACAAGGCAGTTTGTATTGCATGTGTGCAATGAAACCACCGTACAGTATAAATAAGGTAAGTTGGACCAGGCCGAGTGATGAAACTATTGAGCCATGTGGCACTGGCCATACACTAGATCATGAAATACGCTGTAAATGCCATCAAATAAAATTTGTAATGACGCGTGTTACCTCATGAGCCTTTTTCCTCTTCAATTTCTTTAACACATGCAAGGAGGCCATGCTCTTGACATTTGTATTGTCCAGCCACCCCTCCAACCCCCTCCACAAAAAAAGACCATCCAGCTGCAGCTGCAAGAGGCACATGCAAAAGAAGATATGAGGTTATGGTAATGGTGAGGTGTGCTACTAACAAATGATTGCTTCCATTGTTTTAAAAGTTTCAAAAGGTCTGCAAGGCAGCAAATGGACCCTTCCCCAAAGACAACAATGTTTTTAGGTTACGTGTGGCACTGTGAACATTTGTCAGTAATGTCAAATAAGACACAGTATGGTAAGCAGCATTATGAAACGACCAATTGGAGAAGTGTGTTTCTAACACTTTTATAATCGTACCTTTGTACTGTACCTCTTACGCACGCCAGTGTATCCAACAATTATAGAAGTATACACTAAATGAAATGATAGCGGGAGGAGGCAGAGATTACTACTCGTTTTATTGTCTCGGCCAAAATGACATATTCCCCTGTAATATCCCAGAGACGCAGGGGTGTTGCCTGATCTAGATTCCCTTTCCAGTACCCTGTGAGAGGCTGATCCAAAAGAAGTCAGACTGATTGCAGAACAGCACTTACACTCTCAAGAGCTTAACTTCCATCCCTATTACTAAAATCAAGCACTGTAGCTCGCAGCCATTTCCACTTCTTTGACAGCTGCTGAAACACTGAAACTGAGGTCTAACTAAGGTCTTATACAAATATGGGGCTTTATGTTGCGGGAATCACAATGATGACTGACTTCTCTCTTAACTCTCCCTGCATGTGTCCTCTGTCTTTCCCCTTAGACCGAAATTTACTTTTCTCTTGGTCGAACAGCCATCATCCCCTCTTCATAATAAAAATACCAAATTTTCCATTGGCTTGGGAAGTTGGCAGACAACTCCTGTAGACATTCTCTTCCTGTTGCTTCATGTTTTTGGACGGGGCAGCATGTACCCTCGACTCGCTGCCTTAGTGATGCTAAATAAAAAGTGTTTGGGCTATTTTGGGGACAGATATGTTTTCAACCCACTTTAGCTGAGTCAGAGAGGGTCAACAACAAATAAGGAAAGTGGAGGATGAATGAGGGGGGAGGGGGAAGCCCGATAAGGAAAGAGCGATTCTTGAAATGAATGCAAAAAAAAAAATCCCTTTTTTGTAACGCGGCAGTCGTGTAAGTGAGTGAGCTCGTGTACATTTGCGTGTCTCAGCAGGACACTCGTATTCAGGGTTGCAGGGGCTCTTGCCTTCGGCTGCTCTGATTAGAGCAATAACTAAAACCTGTGTTAATTGGTGTTGAGGCCAATACTGGCCATCCAGTTCATTAAGGACCGCTAAACAATTATCCTCCTGCATTCCACTGAATGACGAGGGCTCATTATTAATCCGCTGGACCCGGGGTCAAGTGTGGAGTAGAGAGAAAGTCGGCGAAACAAAGGAGAGTGAGAGAAAACGCTCCTTCTATATCGATCAAGTTGATCCCCACGTGATCAATGCTTCATAGGGTTCACAGTGATAGATGGCAGCAAACTGAGGATGGATCAGATGGTGAGGAGTTCATTCTCGAAATGAATTAAAAGTTACACTGTGGAAAAGTGACAGAGATCGCTGTAATATTTAGTTTGTAGTGAATTATTTGTTGGATTCTTGTTTTGTTATAACTTCCAGTAAATAGGGGAAGTAGGTGAGGTTTTCACATGTTTTTTTTTTTTACCTCTTGTGTAGTTTTGCATGCGAGACAAAGACAGGAATTGGCCTTCAATGTTTCCTGTTTTAGTTTATATTTAAAGTGAAAGTCAAAGTGGGAATAAACTCAGACTTTTTTTTAACATGCAGTAGTTGCTAAAAACAGCAGCCCATTAAATTACGATGCAGAGAGCACAACTCTTCACAACGTTTACTGCAATATTCATGACAAATTAGCAAGTCTTGTCCATTTTGACGTAACATAAACACACGCTACAATAATGGGCACATTTCTATCCCAGTCACAGTCTCTTTTTTTTTTTTTTTACCTGTATCGTGTGATCAATAATTTGTTTTAAATGTAAACACACTGGTGTGTTCAGCTTCGGGAGGTTCAATCAACCTACTCTACTGACAAACTGGCCGAGGAGCTTGCAGTGACTATATTAAGCTCCATCAGATTTTACTAATTGCACTCAAGTGCCAAGTTACTGGCAGCCTCATTATCACTCGTTCCTCTACATTTCCAATCAAGATCTGAGAAACAATTACTTTTCACTCTTTAGCTGCAGTTAGAGCTAAAACATGTGGTGCTGATAATGACATTTCTCTCTGGTGGTTCGTGCCCACACCTTACTCATTCTCTCTCTTTCTGTGTGTGTGTGTGTGTGTGTGTGTGTGTGTGTGTGTGTGTGTGTGTGTGGTAGTTTGGGTGGGGTCCATCTCAATACAGATGTCTCACTCTGCCATGCCTTCCAGGAACAGGCTCAAGAAAAGCATTCATGCTACAAGGAATGCTACTTTTTGCCAGAGGCCGACAGTGTTTAGCAAATGTACCCGCTAAAGCCAGTGATACCTGAAAGGGTCTGTCAATATTCACAGGGGCTAACATTAAGACTTTGTTTTCTACATCAATTTCCTGGCCCCCTCAAAACTTTGGCAGGGACAATGTGTTTTTTCCCCCCATACCTGTCCTGTGAATAATCTTAACAACCTTCCGTGACAGAAATATTGCTCTTACTGATTAGTCGAGTGGGTGCACGTAAAGGTGAACTGTACATAAAATAACTCCCTTGTATGCCGCTCCCTTTGTCAGTAAATAGTCCAAACTGGGCCGCCTTTTCCTTGTGGAGCTCGCCGCCTAAGATGTGGACACAGTGAATCCCTCGCAATAACACTTTTGTTTTTGCGCCCCTCTCTGATAGTGTTTACATTCATCGGGCTCGCAGACAAGGAAGACTATTCAGTGTCCAATGGCCAAAGGTTCTGTATGTGCGTTTGGCGGAGGTGGGAGGAGCAGAGGGAAGGAGAGGCATGGGGAGGGTCCTGGTACTTTCCCACTTTTTTTTTGACATCACGAGTGGGTGGAACAACAGGTACACAGGAGAGTAAGAGCGAACAAACAAGAGAGCGCAGAGAGGAAGAGCTTCAGACTTTTTTTTTAAGGGAACTCAAGTTTCAGACACCTATCCCAAGGTGAGATGCTGCTCTTTATGCAGCCTGGCCTGGAACAAACACCTGGTACACGAGCCACTAACCAAGCCCAGCATTCGTTAGTCATTACTGGCTAGGTGACATTGCTCTTACATTGTCATGTAAATACCCACACAGGTTGGCTTGTTTTTGCATTAAGCCTGTGATTAATGAGCTGTAGCAAAGAAAATGGTGCTCGGTACATGCGCGGCGTAAATGCGTGCGGTGTAAATGACACAAGAAATGCAAAATTACACAAAGTAAAGACAAACAACCTGACAGAAATGTTGTGTTTCGTGCGCCCGTGACATGTTTCATGAAGTATGCAGCTGGACTGCAGCTTCTTCATGTTTGAATCAAAAGTAAGCCAGAGCCCTTCCTCGTTCACTAAGCAAACACAAGCCAGCATTCCTCTGTGTCTGCCATTTTAGCTGCAGTCAAACCCCAAGTCGACACGAGGGCATTAAAGCATTAGTGGCTAATGTTTTTAAAAGTGTATGGTATCTTGGAGGGATCCGAGAGGTGGGCTGCATGTGTGTGTGTGTGTGTGTGCGCATGTGTGTGTTTAATGGTGGATGAGATGGATCCACACATGGCAACCATTACACACAGCCCCTCTAATCGCTGCCGACCTGCCTCCTTGCCTGCAGCCATCCCACCTCTGACTGGTGTATGTGTGAGTGTGTGTGTGTGTGTGTGTGTGTGTGTGTGTGTGAGTGTGTGTCAGGGGGCATCCCAGGTTCAGGAGGGCAGAATGTTCACATAGATGCATATTTTGCCACATTAACACACCCTGTGCACACACACACACACACATCAATAAACATAACACCGCTCTTTCTCCACACCAGTCAATGAAGTACTGCCTGCATTCAAATTTGGGAAGGTACAAAGAAGATGTGAATGGTAATAAACAGGCAGCAACATCACTCTGATAAATGAACTACTCCTTTACAGCTTCTTAAAAACCATCTGCCACTGCTACGTGAAATAATATATAAAGTTGGATATATCAGACATAGAGTTATATGATATACATACTGTATATATACAGATTTACAAGTTGGTGTTAAAAACACAACTTCTAAATAACCAAAGAATCACCCAAAAAAAAAAACATTTCTGATGTAATAGATAGATCAGAGCAAGAATACTGAAATATTATTAAGATTCAAACGATGCACCCAACCATATGGATGGGCACCGGCTGTCTGAATGACACAGCACTTAAGTTGCTCTATGCAGCACTTGAGTGTGCGGCAGACGGAAAACAAAAACAGATATAAGGACCAGACAGACAGAAGGAACAATGTATTTTTGTGTATACATACATGGGAGTGCAGATATCTGGAGTTGTGTCTGTAGGGAAATATCTAAATATTATGAAAGATTTGTTGTATGTTTATGTCTTGAACCTCTGTATATGTATGTTTTTTGTGTGTGTGCGTGTCAGACCTCGGTGGGACGAGAAGTACATCGTCAAAAACTCAAAAAGATGCTTCATGTGTTGATCCTACACCTACTCATCTCCACGAAGACACACACACACACACACACACACACACAGAGAGTCGTGCATGACAAACATATATACAGTGCCTCAGGTGAGCGTGTGTGTGATCTGGAGGGGGATAGCTCTGTGGTGAGACCACACAGGAGACAGCTTTCAAGTGAGTAAACACCACATCACACACACACACACACACACACACACAGAGGGAGAGAGAGAATACTGTGTACAGTTTGCTTGCCTCCCTCCTGCGTAATTGAGAAAAGCTGCTGTCCATTACAACTTGCTGACATCACTTAGACAGCTAAATATGCAGGGAGCTAACAAGCTAGTGGGGCCTTTGATTGAGCTTCCAAACAGGTTCAAACTTTATTGCCAGCTACCCGCAGGACAGGACACAGGTCTGCCACACACTCGTAATTGAGCATCTCAAGCTAACAATCACAGACACCAGTGCTGGAGGTAAATATGTGCACAGAGGAGAGCAGTGTTTCCCAGTCCCTACATGCAACCGTGTCTATCACACTGTGGCCACTTTAAACAGCAGGCAGCGCGTCACACGTTCAACTTTTCTGCGGTTACGTGGGTTTACTGCAGGCATCTGGGTGAATGTGCTCATGGTTTAGATTCAGTGTTTTAGGGTGGCTTTTTTCTTTTTCTTGTTGTTCGTCTCTTTTTTACGAGGGTGAACCCAGCCCACGCACAGAAGGCCTGATTACAGTCTTCCATCCCTCCATTCCTCCCCAACTCCCCTCCCTCGCTCACTTGCGGCATCACCTTCACTCCAGATACGGAGAGGAGATGTAAGGTTGGCTGGAGCCTGAAAAAGCCTAATTAAGTCTGGCTAACTTAGCTCTGAGACTTGTATCACACACACACACACACACACACACACACACTTACTCTGGCTCTCTCCTCTCTCTATTAACACCTGCTTCTTTTCCAATTAGCCCCCCAAATAGAGACAAATGGACCAGAGGGGTCTGATTAATTCACTTCTGTCAAGGACTCTGCTGCACAATGCCATCAGGCTGCTCAGGCAGGCATGGACTCAGGCACGTGTGTGCGCACACACACACTCACAAACGCAGGCTACATTTAGCACATAGCATCAGAAATACAGTATCGATAACACCTCGAACAGACTCATCTAATCCATGATCACATGAATGCATTTTCAAGTTAAAACAAAGACATTTCTCCTCGTTTGTATCAAGATGAGGAAAAAAAATAAAAGAAAGGAGTCATTTGTCACCGACAAACAGAGACAGAGTGTGTTTTTTTTTCGTTCTTTCCATCCTCCTGTAGGGATCACCGGTCTATCTCCACCACTCCTCTTCCGGGGACAAATTCCTCTCGTCTTTGCTCTACTGAGCGCGTGAGTGTGTACGTGAATCTGTGTACACTTGTGTGTCTCTGCATGTGTATGTAAGCGTCGAGGATCCCATCATTAGTCTTGCTCTCCTGTCCTCCCTTGTTTGTTTAAGTAGAGCTCGCTGTTTGCTTGGAGCTGCGCGTCCTCTAAAGAGACTGCTACAACGCACCCACTTCAAAACCAAACCTGTTCACTTTATCGTGAACACAAACACACACACCTACACATTAATACAAGCACATGGACAGGTCATGGCTTGTTAATCTATGACTTTGACTTTTCAAGGCACCTATCTTATTGATAAACACCCACATTTTTTTTGGTCAAAGAACATCTTTGTTTGTTTCCAGGACTCGTGCAGAGCGTTCAACTAGCGTTCTTGTTGGCATGTGTCGGACCGAGGCTAAATCAGATGCAAAGGTTGCTGATATTCTGATTCTGATCCAATCTATACATTTAAAAACTGGAAGGTATTGATAAATGTTGCATTTCTTGATCATTTATTTCCTCAAAGTTATCTGTGAAGACTCGTGCATCAAACTAGAAAAGGCCCAGCTTTGTGGGCCTGATGAATGCTCTCAGGGGAGGATGTGACAATCTCACCTTTGAACTATGAATGATGAAGGCTGATCTTTTTTTATGAAGATTAGCACTGTTTACCCAGTGGGTGGAGGCTTGCATTTCTCTCAAAGTGATAGAATGATGCAATGCCTTCTACTTTTCAGAAAAGGCAGGTGAACATGTTTTCTTTGCCTAAAAATAGAAAGCAGTTGACCTGTTTTGAAAGGTTATGCGGATTTAAAGTTGAAAGCAAAACAATCTTTGGTGGAAGAAGAGTGGCCCTGGCGGAAAAATAATTGGGTTGGTCCCTTTTATAAGGACAAGCCAGACAGCTCATAATTCAGCCAGCCCGGGTGTCAGTGGTCTTGAAATGGTATTAGCCCCAAAGTCTGCTGACCACCAGCTTATCCAAGCACACACAGCAACTCAAACACAATGCGAACATTGCTCCAAATCTCTGCACAATGGTACAGCCGCACATTAGTTCCACACCACATAAATAGCTGCTGCTTCAGTTCATAAACTCTGGGTTCAGAGGTCGAGCTATGTCAAGTAGGGCGCTGAATGAGACGCCATGGGATAAAAGGAAGACAGAGAAAGGGATTTAGGCGAGGAGGTGTGTGTGTGTGTGTGTGTGTGTGTGTGTGTGTGTGTGTGGGGGTGCTTATAGAATACCCTGGCAATCTTCCTTTCTCCGGTCCACCCGTTGAGTCTCAAATGCCACTCTACCGTTGGTCCTATTGTGTGTGCGTCTCAAAGAGCTTGTCTTCAATTAGCCTGATAAGAGGAGAGAAGATGAGGGTGGGGCAGTGTTTGCTGGTGCTGGTGCTGGTGGTGGAGGTGGTGGGGGGGGGGTTACCTGGGCAGCAACTAATCACTTTCATGGCATTGGGCCTTTGGTGGCTTTTGTCCTTTTGTCTTGTTTGCCCCCTACGTTGACGGTAAATTTGAGTGCAATTTATCTTGTGTCTGGGGCAAATGGCAGCCACCTCTACTTTTGTTGTTTTAATGACATCATTTGGATCATGTAGGAGAGACGAGAAGCAGACAGGTACCTGTACAAGAGACGCAGACAGAGACCGCGGTGTTGGTTTTACAGTGATATGCACTATGCAAAAATGAATGTAGCCTATATGGGCATTTGCCTATACTGTTGTAAGAAAAGGAGAAGTTACTCTGTGGCAGCATGAGTCTTTCTCTATATACCACTCTACTGAATACTACGCAGTGTGCTTTACTGCCTCTGTCATCAAGGTTTCCAGAAAAGAACAGGCTGGTCGGATTTTTTCTTTCCACTTCTTACTCCCCTCTACTCTCTTTTACATGGGTTTGCTGGAAAGTTCTTTTAGAGCAGGTGATTTATCATATTAGGGCAGAACATTCATTTCTTTTGTCACCTTTGTCCAACTGAGTTGGTAGGATGTAATCAGAGGAAAGAGAGGGAGGAAATGTTTAAATGAAAAGGAGGAGGGGAAAGGGACAGGAGAAAGAGAGAGTGAGAAGTGCATGAGTGAAAGTTATTTTCAAGCGGTGTCTGCTGATTAAATTCCAAGCGATTGGGAACCGGCAGCAAATGAACCATCTGAACTTTGTGGTTAGAGAGCCTTAAAGAAGAAGAAGAAATGCTGAAAGAAATTAAATGTGACAGAAGAAGACAAGGCTTTGTGCAACAGTGTTTTTTTTTGTTCGTTTTTTTTTTTAAATAAATATTATTTATTATTTATAATTAAATTATAAATAACTGCCAGAACATTATTCTGGAAAACTGGGCAAAAGCACTTAGTTACAGGACATTTTCTGGTCAAGAAAGCAAAAAAGTCCAGACGGACGTGTTAAGGCAAGATAGGGACAAGAAGATAATCTATTCCCTAAAAAAAAACACTCTGTTTATCATACTGCAAACATTTAAAGCATACCTTATGTTATTCCACCTAAGAGATCATTTTCACTGACTGATTTTCACTGAGATTCATTCACTTGTCTCTATGATAAATGCAGCTATAGAACTCTCAACAGTGCATTGAGGATCCCTTTAAAATGAAGCTACCTTGGGAGTTTATAATTTATTTATTTTGACTCAACATTTGGTATTGTTTTTATCGCCTCACAGTTGTAAAAAAAAGATGTCGCAGTCACTACAAAGCTTGCGCTTGATGCTTTCGCGGCTTAAATCCCCTCCGTAGTACGACAGAGCATGCGATGAGTCAAATTATGCTTCACTGGACTTGTTTGCAGCCTTTCACTGCCTCAGCTCTTCACCTGTTGATGGAGTGAGCTGCTCTGACAATGTGCCAATGTCATCTGCCAGTATCTTGTCAATGTGCTATCACCACGAGGCCTGACTTGGCAAGGCCGCACACTGTCACAGCTGTGAACTTTCACACACACACACACACACAGCCAGAGAGAGAGGGGGAGAGATTATCTCATGTCTGGCCACCAAAGTAAAAGAAGTGCATTTTTCAAAGCAGTATTTATTCAGTTTGTCTGTCATACAAAAGTAACTTATCCAACCAGTCATGTCACACAACCAGCGGGTAGTCAGCATTGTACTACACATTAATACAGGAAAACAATTAGCTGTGCTGTTCGCTAATACAGGTGTGGAATGTGCTAAGCTTGAGGCGGGGGTGGGTGGGTGTGGGGGGGAGCAGTGTGGACTGTGCCTGCGTGCGTGCGTACGTGTGTGTGTGTGTGTCTCGTGGCTTTCGTGGCATTCGATGGCAGAGCAGGGATCTACAAGCATTACATGTGTCCAGACTAATCACTGTCATATGGAAGAGATTGAAGTGACCACCGCCTCACAACAGGCCAGACCACACCAGCTATCTTTCAACAACTGACCCAATATGTGTGTGAGTGTGTGTGCGTGAGATTGAAACATTTGCATTACACGTCAAGCACGAGAGACAGTCTCATATCCGCGCCCATGCAGACTCACATGAGGCTATTGATAGGCATGGATGTGTGCGTGTTTGTGTGTGGAAGCATGCCAGGATTCCCAAATGTCTCCCTCATTAGTCTTTTTTCCTTATTTTCTTAGTTCAGTGTCTAAATGTCCCACACCAGGATGAGCCCAAGTCAACACAGGCACTAAAGGGACTTTGCCAATCACATGGCAGCTTTAGCACATGCATCAACAACACCTCAGTTTGACAGTGTGCATGTCTGAATATCCCTCCCGTCTCTGTCTGTCAGGCAATATTGCTCAAATTTCAGAAAGCAAACAAGTCGGGTGTGCTAGCACGACTGGGTTTGTGAAGGCCCATCTGCAAATGCTTATCGTGATGGATCCAGGCCTCTAACCACACAGCCCACTGCTCCAGAAAGACAGATAGAGGGACAGAGAGGTCATGAGAAATGAGGCAGATGACACAGGACAGATCGGCCTTGGGAAGAAAAGTTGGGCGAAGCGGAGACCTGTACATTTCCATAAACCCCCTCTCTAAATAAAGAACACATTATGAGACTACATCGATCAACAATGACAATGTGTAATCACTGGAATGGTCAGCAGAGTGGATGGCAATTGGTGGTTGGATGATTGATAGTAATTTAATAAAACTGTGTCCTTCTTTTCTTCCTCGTCTACTCTTTCTTTTTCTCTTTTGTAAAAATCTTTATTGCATGTCTGTGGGGGCTTTTGCATAATCAGATTTTTTTTTTTGTTCTATTTTATATTTTGCTGGTCCAAAAGAGTAAAATATATTGTATTGTTTGTGTTTCACAGGAGGAAAGGCAATATTTAAAGAGTCCTCCTGCAATGCAGGTCTTTCCAGCAGGTAGGAAGAAGATGGGAGCGATGAGCCTGGAACAAGCACATGAGTGACTGTGGTGCATACGTGTCGTCACAATGACAGCTGTCACCTCTGACCCTGCACACCCAAACACTTTTCAGAAGCCTGTCTGTCCCCGCAACACACGATCCACCCCCACCCCACAAGTCCCCAGGTCTTCGCCAACCCCCGTTTCCTCTACAGAAAACAAGTTATCAGAAAACCGCCCAGCTGCAGCCACGACCACTAACACGGGGCGCAGCAGCCGCCGCGGCGCGGCCTGCTTTTTATTGTACCTTCTTCCTTGTCACATGACCCCCTGTTGTCGCACTCCCTTTGCCATCGCCCGCCTCTTCCTCTTCTTTACCACCCCCACCAATCCCTGTTTCGTGCTAATTAATTTAATCCTGTAAGCAGGTGTAAGCCTCGCCATTAAGAGCCAAGTCACAGTAAATGGGGGGGGGAGGGTAGAGAAGGAGGGGTGCATTGTGAAAGTGAGGACAGAATGGGCATAAACAACCAATGTGGAAATTGGCGGCTAAGCGGAAAAATCCTGTTTCTTTTTTTACACAAGGGGAACAGTAGGCGGGTACGGAGGGGCACGAAGGTCCAAAAGAGGAGGAAAAAAAACCTTGTTTTCACTTTTTCTAAAGAGAGGAGCAATAACATGAAAGGGCATTCAGTGGATGTTATATCGATAGCTGTCTTTCCCTCACCACCCATTTCTCTCGCTTTCTCTCCTCTCTTTTTGTTTCCCTTCCTGGAGATAGCTCTAATGGGGGTAGACTGAAAGAGAAAGGCAGAAAGGGGTGAAAAATGGGGATGCGGAGCTTGTTTTTCCTCCCCGGGCCAAACAGAGCAGGACTATGGGCCTGAGTCTGCACAAGTTCTTTTTATTTGCTAACCGTTCTTTCTCTGTCCCTGTCTTTCCCTTTTCGTGAGACCAGGGGGGTCTGAATTGAATCTGTCTGAAGGGGGTGTGGGACATCCCAGTGTTGTGAAGCTATGGGTCTTAGCAACTGGTGATGCCCCCTGGACTGCAGCTAGAGAGATGCTGCTAGAGGCAAAAAAATGGGATAGAAAAGGATGGGGATGGGGGGGGTGTGTTTGTTATAGGTAGCATCTAGACCGCATGTCAGGAGTTCTCAAGGGGTTTCTTCCGCCATGGTTGCTCTGTCGGTCCTCCATTGGTCCTCATTCTACAGAAAGTAGAATGAGTGAGCTGTTATTCTTCTCCACTGGCCTCAATCCCCCGGCAGCAGTCAATCAATCCTGCTCTCCCGTCCCCTCTCTGTCTGTCAGCGTCTATCGGCACCTCCAGTGCACATCCTCTGGCAAAATAGAGGTCGCAATTCAGACGCTCACTTTCTCTCATTCACTCTTTTCTCCCCCTAATTCCTTTTTAACTCAGTGAGCGGGTGTCAGGGACACAACTTGGTGCATTCCTGCCTGGCTTGTAGCGCAACAAGCTATTGAGCAGGAGATAAGCCTCTCTTTTAGGAGGGGTTGAGGAGAATTGAATTCAGGCCCTGAGTGACGGGAGGAGGAAGATTTATCCCCGTCTGCGGACAATGCCGCCTTTTCGGAGACTTTAATCTCCGCGGGACAATGAGCCTGGTTTTTCCTCCTACCACCAGCTCCAACACCACTGCCACCTCTGTACCCATGTGCTTTTCCCACGACGGCCGCTGATTTGCATCACGGGGCGATTGGACATAAGCCATTATCTCTGTCTTGTGTTTTTTTTGTCTTGTTTCTGTCAAGGGGACTCATCTGTGTTTTTGTCTAGTGAGGAATTAGAGAGCTTGGAGAGAAGTGATAAAGAGATGGTAAGAGGGTAAAGGGTTTGTAAGGCGGTGAACAGAAGTAAGGAGACGGACAGACAGGGGAGAGAAAGTGAAAGGAGGCTGAGAATAGTGAAAAAGGTAGTGTGAGTGCCAAGTTCATTGAATGTGCCGAGGACAGAAGGTGATTCCACTCGGCTGGGGAGAGAGACACACACACACACACACACACACACACACACACAATCGTTACTCTGAATTGTGCAACTCAGGAAACAGGAAGATGAGAAAAGAGAGATTCATCTTCAGGACAAGCCGGATCATCTAGGATTTGGAGGTGGGTGGGCTTTGGACGAGGGAACCTACAAACTTGCTTTGGTTTATTTGATTTGACAGATGTTTTCTCTTCACATGAACCCCTTCTGCAGGGCAACAACATTTACAAACGCATGAGCTGTTAAAAAGTCAGTTAGATATTATGGGTGGGACATAAGTGTTACGTAATGCAACGAGACATTAAAATATCAAATCCCACTGTCTTGGCAGTGGTGGGACTCAATCTGTCGAGTGCTTACTCTGCTGTGAAGAGTTACAGCCTCATTCCCTCTCTCCTTTACTTGCATCCACAGCTGTGCTCACATGTTCACGCACACACACACACACACACACACACACACACATGCACGTCCTTACAACAACAAAAAAAAATACAACCCACACTCACATTACATCAAATCTCTGAATTATGGGTTACCAATTCCTAGTCAATGTAGTGTGCTCCCTTTTTTCTGCTAAGCTGGATGTCATGAGGCCGAGTGTGTTTCCATGTCCAAACCACACCACGGGACGCTCCTAACCCAGCGGGACGATCTGAAAAATAAATACTGCCATAATTACAGAAGAGAGAGACGTGGGCCATGTCTGACATGACAAACCCCAGATGAATATCTCAGGCTGACCCTGCGTGTGTGTGTGTGTGTGGTGCGTGTTTTTTTGTGTATGCGTTAGTACCCTCTTTGTGCGAGCTGGTGTGTGTGTGTGTGTGTTTGAATTGAGACTTGTCCTGTGTTCCACGTCTGCACGGGCCCCTGCTCTGCCGTCGGTGTTGTGGGGCGACCATGAGAAGAAAGCGAGCGTCGATGACGCGAGAGACATACTGTAGGTAACGTAAAAAAGGAAAACGTTTGATTCCCTCACAGACAGTGAAAACAAAAATATAAAAAAATAAAGAGGGAAGAGGAGACAGAAAGCGCAGAGAGAGAAATCTCTGGATGTGATTTAGGCGAGCGCACAGTAAATATTTATTTCCCATTGCTGGGCCTGTCAGTGGTAACGTGATGGATTCACCGCCTGATGTCTTCCAACACACACTGCTGCTATTCAAAGATGCCTCTCTCCCCCCATGTTTATGGTGGCATGACTTGCACTGTGGCAGACAAATGCAATATGAGATACTTGCACTGTGGGCATGCAAATACGCAGTCATAGCCACACACATTTGCGCACACACACACACACACAAACAGACAAACACGCGTGCCTCATAAATGCATTCCTTTGTTGAAGGAGAGATTGCCGGCTCAGCTTAGTCCTGGTTGTTTTTGTACTTGTGCGATGTCTATCTTTGCTTAGAAAGTAGATTTAGTGAGGACTTACAGACTTTAAAAAAATAAATAAATTGTCATGGACGTATATATTGTGAAGCAAATACATTTTAAAACAGAATATAGAAAGGCTTCGACACGCAGAAATCATGAAAATGTGATTCCGTTGAGCCGCGAGTCAAACATTTTCATTTTTGTCCCCGTTTAATGAGCTATGTCAGTGTTTCTTACTCTTTCCTTGTTGTGAAATCCTGTCTGAGAAGCATCTCAGCGTCTCAGGAGGCCTTTTCCCAGAGAAAACCAGATCTTGGGCTCATCTCTGGTGCAACACTTTGCAGTTGAACTGTGAGCCTGCGGGCTCTCTGTCCCTCTGTACACCCTCTTCTGGTCATCCTTCTCCCCTCGAGCCCTCCGTTTTTTTTTCCCCTCCCATCTTCTGAAATAGTCTTCCTAACGAGTGTTGGCCCATCCCTGTTCCCAGCTATAAAAACAGGCCCCGGTGGCCGAAGATGCTTAGAGAATGTGGTTATTATTGCACATACACACACACACATATGCAGGGGCCCCTCTCCAGTAGTTTGGTAAATGATGCCCCAAACTTAGCTCGGAGCAGGAATGAATCCAAGGTTTCTCCTCATCATCATCATCATCATCATCATTCCTCAGCAGGCCCATGACTCAGCCCAAGTCACATTATTTGTTCCAGAGAAAACATCACTTTTTTTTTTAATGTCAAGCCGCTCTCTCTCTCTCTCTCCCTCCCTCTGTTTTCCCTCTTTCTAACTTGCGCTGTTATTCTTTCTTTCCATATCTTCTTACTGCTTTATCTCTTCTTCTCCCACTGTGAATTATCTCTTATGTCTTTCCTTTTTCTGGTTTGTGTTTGCCTCTCGCTTTTCTTACTCAATACACACTTTCGAACCATTTTTCCTCCATGGGCAGACTGTTTTTTAAGAAACAGGCAACAGTAATTCAAACAACATGGCTCTAATTTGCTATGACATGTTTCATTTCTGACCTCACTTCAGATAACCATCTTGCTCTTCCTTTCTTTCTTTCTTACTTTCTTACTTTCTTGCCTTCTTTCTCTCTCTTTCTCACACACACATTCAGAGCTATGCCGAGGATGAGCCTGGGCTATTCATGGAGGATTCCACTCACCATGTGCTCATGCTAATGGTTTTGCGGCTACTCAAACGTTTTGGTTCATAAGGTCATTTAAACAAATGTATTCCTCAGGAGCCAAGTGCTGAACGCACCACACCGACCATCAATTGTTATCTGAATTCAAGAGGTTTTCAGGGATTGTGTTTTTGGAGTGTTTTTTTTTTCTCCCCTTTTCTGAATTCAGAGTGGGTGACTACTACGCAGAGGAAAGGACTTACCACAGGACATGATGTCTTGCCCATGCAGACTCAGCGATGAAATTGGACATTATTGGCAAATATGGGATGGGGAGGTGGTGGGGTGACAGGAAATGACTAAACAGTTCAATTTGGGTGCTGGGGTAAGTCAGAGTGAAAAAAGTTGACAGGCGCAGCACACTCTGCTGCCAACCCCGAAAGCCACAAATATGAGCATGTTCCTTGAGAAGCTGGCCATGTGAAAACAAAAGTGCCTGGCAGTGGGCAGCGGAGAGAGGCTGAGGGAGGAGAGGGAGTGAACTGTGCAAGTTTAATTTAGGTGAGAGGTCAACATGAAGCCAAAGCCAGAGGTCGCTTGGCGTAGATGACGTGTGCTTCAACTGTCATTCACTTACACACACAAAGGTTCGTGCAACTATTCACCTTAAGACACTGCATTTTAAACAAAGTCTTCGCCCACAATTCACATCTTAGCCCTACGAAATGTGGTTCTGCCTCATTAGGACCACGTTTTGGTCTGCATGAGGACTACTGGTCCTGACAAGGTCAGTGATTATGCCAGAAAAGATCCTAAAATGGTAACAAATACGCACACGTTGTGTCAAACTATTATGTTAAAAAAAAGTTTAAAAAGTCTTACTGAATTGACCAATTTTTTACAGATTTTTTTTTACAAATACAGGAATACAGGAATTACAACAGAGATCATTGTCATGTCTATCACAGATTAGACAGTTGACATCTCAGTACCCTGCTCTGGATCATGTTCATCTCCTACAGAAGCCATATTATTCACAGACTGGAAAAACTATAGAACTGAAATGGGAAATCAGGGCTGCCATGTGGATGTGGATTGTGGAAGGTATTGCTTTGATTCCTTCAGCAACCAGAAACTCATTGTATGTCGCTGAATAAAAAACACATGTGATGCAACATCTGAGTGAGCTTCACGTATTTGTCATTGGATGTGCACAGTACGTATTCCATCTATATATTGTTTTCTTTGGAAATCTAAGAGAGATAGCAACCCAACCAACCAGGCCACTCCCACTGAAACCAGCTCGCCGCAAACCTGCTGAACTGCATCACCTAATACCTTCAACTGCTACACTGCCCTGCCTTCTCAGTTGTGTGCGTATAAATGTGTAAATCGAAGGGGTATTCCCTGAAAATGGGCCCTTACTGTATACAGTACGTGTGCACGCATGCATCCATTTGCATAGTTTGGGTGATAAAAAAAAAACGTGTCCTGTGAAGTTAGCCAGAAGTTTACAGCTTGCACGTCACTCCAGACTTGCCAATTGTAAACAGTCAACTCTGAATACACTTTGTTTTGTTCTTTTCCCTTTTTTTTCTTGTGATGAGAGAATAACCAGGACATCCATCAGGTAAGTTTCAAGTTTGTTTGGTTTTGTTTGTTGTAAAAAAATATGGTGAAATGAATGTGAATGAAAGGATTTTTTTGTTTGTTTGTTTTATCAATACACACAAAGACAAAGATGTGGCACAAGGGCATCTTGATGTTCATCAGCCAAATGCCTATATTAAAAGGATACTAAAAAAAACAAGAGACCATTCAGACTCAGGAGAGTGAACTCCACCTTGATTTTAGACTTCACCACAGAGCCACAGTGTCACAGGTGTCCTGACCGCGGCACCTCTGCGCCTTCATAATTTTGCACAATTTACATAATTGCCCTCTGTACATATGCATTGCTGCTGATTGGGTTCTTGCATTCTAATTATATTCCTTATTCTGTGGTGTATGTCCCTCTATATTTTATAATTTGCTGTTGTGGCTGGATAAAAACATGAGTTCTGCAGCCTTGATTTGAGCTAGGGATGTTGTGGTAAGCTTATTGTCTATTTTGTTTTGGGGGGCGGGGGTTTCTGATGGACTTGTAACAGCTTACAGCGACACAGGGATCATTCTTAACCTACAGAAGAATACACAGAGGTAACTAGTGTCATAAGTTGATGGAAGATGTTTTATTTAAACTAACTTTTTTTATGTTCCCTGACCCGTACTCGAAATAAATGGCTGGCAACGTTTAACTTTTTTTAAAGATTATATTTAAGAATCTTTTCCACTTTTGATGTTTCCCTGACCCCGAGCACTGAACCAATGACCCCTCGTTGGCTCCCACTTTCCCTGATGGCAGGAAACCAGCAGAATCAAATCAATTAGCTGCCATTCTTTCTTCCAATTCCGCCTCAGGTAATGAGGTACGCCTAGAAAGAGATGCAACAGGGGCAAGATTGGTAGGGACATTGGGGTCAGGGGGGCGGGGGAGGGTTGGTTGAGGTGAGCATGTGGACGAGCAAGGGACACTTCAGACTTCAAAGGATTCAGATTAGACAAAAACACACACGTTATGAGTAGGGGGGGAAGAGGAGGGACCACACAAATCTAATTTATCTAAAAAGGGGAAATGCAGACAACGAGGAGTTGGAGGTAAACTACTCTTGACCCCACATTTACCTGGTTACCCCCACCTATCTGTTCCTTATCCCTTTCCTCCCTCCCTCCTCTCCAGATCTGATTAAGTCGCGGTGGAAGGGAGCCTCCACTAGTTAAGGAACCCTGTCATGACAAAGAGAAACACAAAGCATGACCTGCACTCAATTGGAAACGGATCCACAGTCGAGGGGCAAATAGGGAGGGAGCCAGAGGAAGAGAAAGAGGGAGAGAGATGGAGATAATTGAATCAAGGCTGTGGGGGAAGAAGATAAATCTTATTATTGATACTTCAGTTGAGCAAAGGGACAGGGAGAGAGGGAGAGAGAGAGAGAGAGAGAGAGAGAGATCAGTCTCACTTCATTGAGACAGTTCATTTATCTGGATCATTTAGCCGCCTGTTGAAGTTTAGAAGAGTGTGCATTTATGTTTCTGTTTTTATCCTTTCATACATACTGGTCTGTCCTTGTTTGTTTTAATAAAACAGTTTTTGCACTTTCCAAATTCTACTCATATAAACTCACACAATATATGCTGCATTAGTAAAGCACAGTGCAATTTACTTTTTTATATTTTATATTATATGCATCTACATGTTCCACAGAGGACGAAACAAGGTGATCTCTCCAGCACAAACACACAACAAATGTGTCATTTTTCCAGCGTTCCAATTGGCTAATTTGTTGAAGCCTCGTGTTGTTATTGTAATGTTCCTCTTCACCGAAAAGCCAGTGAAAACAATCGTTGTCTTGGTAACGGTTCGTGTAGGTGTCTGAGTAGTCACAGTACTTCCCCCTCACTGAAGTGCTACAGCGCTTTCACCTGAAATTCAGCAAATGCCTCACATTACAAATTGTGTGTGTGTGTGTGTGCTCCACTTTACAGTAGTGCTAAGGAAACAACTTACAAATCTGTAATTCATCCACATGACAGTTTATACTGTGCAATGGTCACCTTTGCCACAACGATGATCTCACCCCACATAAGAGCGAAAACACACGGACACAGACGCACACACAGTAGTGTGATTATATCACTCCTTGGCAAGAAGCTGGGAAAACACATGTGCTCTTCTCTTAAAGCCACACATGAAGTGTCAAAGGTAGAGCTTAAGTAATACAGAGCTTAACCATTACAAAGACTAACTGAGTCCATGCTACGCTTGGCCCAGTGCGACTCGTTTTGCCTCAACTGTCCGACTGATGCACGGAGAAGAAAATCAAACGCTGCCAATTACATTTATCGGCAGGCAACGTGCTCTGTGGGGGGGAAAAAAAGGAAAAGGTGTAGCTTTAAGCTTTGTTTGGTAGACTTTAAATCTACAATAGTATCTGGGTTTTGGGAGTACGGAGAGAAGCATTCTCAGCACCACATGACCGCGGTAATGAGTTCTAGAGGCTGCCGCGGATGACCGTCGTCAATAATAGATGAGGTGGACAGCAAGGATGACTAGCTACATGGAAATTCAAGAGGCTGGCTGAGGTGAGGAAACTGTCCCACTCAACTTCTCTCCTCTGTCTCACTCGAACTCTCAGTCTTTTATCTCCCTCACGCACACACAACAGCTGCCATGTTCATAGGTGAGCAAACACAGCATATACTGTCAGCGTCCAACACACAGACACACAAACAAACACACGGAACAACGGGCAGAGCCAGTGGCCATTTCAGGTAGACTATGGGTAAATAAACCCTTTTAAGCCAAACTAAATTTTAAAGCTCCAATTGCAAAATGTGCTTTTCTCTTTTTTTTTTCTTTTTTTTTTCATACAGGACCTACTCAATTAATATGTCACCATAAGTCTCCACCACGAGACGCAGCTAAAATAAGCGAGCCACTTCAGGCCTCACCTCTAGAGAAAGATGAGAGAGGGACATAAATTGCCCTCTTTAGAGTAAAGGAGTCTTCCAAAACAACCAATAAGCTGTGAGTGGGCACCTGCGGCACTGAAAATAAATAAGTTGTCTTTTTTTGTTCCCACCCTGCTGACACCCTCATCACCTCAGGACCAACCTGTGAAAACACTTCTGTTTACCCACTTTCATCAGGTATTCCCCCCCCCACCTCACTCTCTCTCTGCAGCCACATACACATTTATGACATGAACTGGTGCATCCACACACATCATGACTTAATTAAACATTTCTCAGTGACATATTTTCCACTCAAAATACAGACCTAAGGGCCGCTTTTACATATTTAAAAAGGGATATAAGACATTTCCACCGATTGCTGCACACTTGTTGTCAGTCCAAGGAGATAAGTGGCCACATTTCTGTCCTTGGTGCTTCCAAAAGCAAAATAATAACAGAAATGAAGTGAGAAATCACAGTAAATGATAGTAAAAAGTATTTATATATCCCTTTTACCATATCATTCACATTGATACAGTCCATGTTTATGGAGCCATTTTCCTATCTAACAACATTTGCAGTCTTGCCCAGTACTTTGGCACACAGACTGGAGGAAGCAGGGATAGAACTACAGATAAAGCCAAGGCATATAAAAAAAAAACAACAACAATTGATGGAAAAGCATGTTCACTAAATAATTCATCTCTAATAAATGACATCAAGACAACTGACTGTAGGCTAATAATGAGGAGGGGAGCCATTTCGAGGAGCACAATGCCACTGCCATTTTCACCGTTGTTGTGTTGGCCCACTGCATTGTGCGCTGCTACACCTGACACTGCGTCTTCCACCTGTGGTGTGTGTCTGCGTGTGTCTGTGTGTGTGTGTGTGTGTGTGTGTGTGTGTGTGTGTGTGTGTGTGTGTGTGTGATCTGACCTTAAAACACAACGACGATATGAAGAGCGGAGGAAGACCCCAGCCCCCTGATACTGAAAACCTGCTGTGTCCCTTGCTAAGAAACGCTATCTACACAGGTACATAATTTAAATCTCCAACTAGAATAAGACAAGTCTTTCATATTAGTTTAGTAAGCCTCATTTATTTTATCTCTACTTTTGTTTTAAGCACTGAATGACGAGCAAAGTTGAAAGTGAAAGTGTCACAAAAGATATGAAAAATGACGTTTGGAAAATCACCACTACAATTTGTGACACAAGATTTGCATCTCTGTGCCATTTTATGGATGTAGCATAGTAAGAAATAAAGAATAAAACATGTTTGAGACCTGACAGAGAACATAGATGGAGTCCATAATACAATTCCACACTGTGCGACATTGCAAGTGACCAACCCGGTTAGCGCAATGCTGGACGTGTTTGCGTGTACAAGTGGGTATGTGTGCACGTGTGTGTGTCTTGGCAGGCCCAGATGGCGGGCGGGCAAGGGGGACAGTGGGCCAAGTGGACAGGAAGCAGTAAAGGACAGTTCTGGTTACGAGGATCAGACAACGGGACCGACTGCGTTCAAAGCTACTGCCTGTACCGCACTCAAGGTGTGGGTTACACTCCTCCACACAAGGGATACACACAGACACACACACACACACATTCTGGTATGTATGCTCCCCTAAGTATACTGTAGCTGTGTGTGTGTCTCTCAGTATTTCAATTAACATGGATAGGCAAGACGTGCACACACATGCGGTCACACACAGACTCCCACATCACCGTCTCTTCTACCTCACAGATCCACTTAAAAGGGCTCGTATCAATTGTCAGTGGCCATGTTTAGTTGTTTAGGCCCCTTCTCTTCACTGATGAGGACCAGACCATGGAAAATGCATTCACCCATTAGCCACATGTTGCTTCTAATACTGACCCAATAAAATGCTATTCCCCCCTGCCACGCAGAGTTCATCTGGCGCACCACACAGAGAGAAGACAAATGGACAAAGGAAAAGGCAGGAAATCAACAGTTTATGAAGCAAACTGGAGGATACAGCGATGGACGTAGGTGAGCACGGCAGCGGCGGCGGCAAATAAAGATGTAGCAGTGCTAAAGAAGAGGGAAGCATGCGGGCCTGCTGCTAATTTCCCGCCCTGAGTGCAGTAATCTGAGGGGAAGATTAAGGTGAAGGAGTTATTCTTAACTATTTTATTAAGAGGTGCTTTAGGCGGTGGAAGAAAGGGCTTTAGAGCTCCTCCAGCAGCGTGCCATACAATACAAGACAAACATTTGCTGTTATTTCACCAAAGTACTCTCAGATGTGCTGGGTCGGGGCCTTGCCTTTTGCCGTGGAGGAACTTGGCATCAAAGTTCACTACAGTCCTCTGAAAACAAAGATCTGCCCTTCTTTTCAGCGGGTCCTGCCCTGAGCCCGTGTCCGGCAGATAAATTGCAAGGTGTCAAAAGAAAGGATGGTAAACCTCACACCTAGTTATAATTAAAATGGGAGAGACGTTCAGATGCAGAGGAAGCGACACATAGATTTACAGTATACCCCCCCGATATTAAAAATAAAGCTGCCAGAGGCGAAGTGCAGATCTGCCGATCTGAATAATCGTATTCATATTTTCATCTTCATACGACTTCACCCTCACTTTAAGTACCAACAGCTTTTAATGTTCCAAAACAGTAAATAATAATAATGAAAAAACGTCAACTTCATAATTTAAAATGTCTGTTTTGTTTATTTTGCTTTGTTGTTGCTTCATGATGCCATTCCTTAGACACTAACTGCTCTTCCACAGTTGGAAAAACAGAATGCCCCTGACAGTGCGTGTGCGCATGTATGTGGTCTTCCAAGTGAGCTTTTACTGCATCCAGAAAAAAAAGGAGGAGAAACACATTTATGAGGCCAACATGTCACTTAGTCAAAGGAATAACTGCAATACCAGGCCGTATAGTCTTCAGCTTATCCCAGTTTGACCAACATGCTGGTTCCAGAGAGCAAACATTGGTTTGGAATAATGTATTTCCTAATTAAAATAGCTTAATTGACATGTCCAAAAAAACCTCAGAACTTTGCACTGAACGGATAGGCAAAAACCACAGAAGTGGCCGTTTCAAACTCTCATAAAACACAATTCAGAAACCGGATCTTCCTCTTTCCTTTTCTGTACTCGTAAGGGAGGATGTGGCCTGACTTGATGAGGAGAGAGGTAAAGAGTGAGGGAGACATGAGACTTGGGAAGCCTCTCAAATACAACTATAAAGTGTAACCTCTCGGGCTTAGAGGCCACAACTCCGAAATGCAACTAATATCACAAATTAGTATCTGGGGTAAAATTAACCATGTGTGTTATTTCCCTTTGATGCCGGGATGATCCAACATAGATGTAACATCCAATTGATCGTGCTCACAGTCGAGACCAACAAGAAAGAAGTTCATGACATCATCCGAGTCCTTAGGTGATGATGTGTGAACTGCAGGAAAGAGCAGCTGTGGCTGGGAAACGACAGCAACAGAGAGATACTCAGGATGGCAGATAATGTTTGAGATGTCATTCCCCTTGACAGAAAGCAGGATTATATCATTTATGCTTCATAAAAATAACAATATAACAATAATGGTCATTGGTTTGACATGTTCAGATGTGACAGGATGTTTGTTTTTTTTAGGTTTTTTTTTTTTCTTTCTTCCTCATTCAGTCTCAGTTAAACCATTAGAGGTCAGAAGAAACACGTCTTAAGCTCGCTGGGACGTCAGCTTTCTAAGTTAAAGTCTGTGTTCTAACCGAGCTAATCCCAGTCTTAGAAGAACAAAGCCAAACTCTGCTATACTAGTGTAACTGGTCTGGGTGTCTGCAGCTCAAACTACCATCCAATTGGAGTCAATACAGGACATGAAACCACTCCTGTGCTGAAAAAGGGATTTTTGAGTGTGGGTGAAAACTCTTACTGTGTGTGTGTGTGTGATTGTCTGGTTTATTGGACAGAGTCCACCATGCATGGTCTCCAAATAAAAAGGAAGTTGATACACTGCACACAGTAGATCAGCAACATAACCGTTTCTCTCAAAAGTGTCATTTCATCTTACTTATACAGATCAAGATTAATCAATTCAAAACATCTGAAAAACATTCATGTATAATGTGGATCTAGGTAAATATATATATATATATATATATATATATATACATACATAGATATATACGTATATATATACGTATATATGTATATATATATATATACATACATACATATATATACACATATATATCTCTCTCTCTCTATATATATATATATATATATATACATATATGTATATGCAATAGCATTAAGTTAAAATTTTATATAAAATGACAAACTACAAGATCTCTTTCCTGCCTGGTTCGCTTCACCCACAATCCCACTAATCAAAGCACTGAAATGCTACTTATATACTCTTTAATTTCTTTAATACTAAACACTGCACCTCCCCTCAGAAAACCTCAAACCCAACATGTTGTCTTGTGCAAATCTGTTGTTGCAGCGTAACATTAAAAACACTTATTATACTGCACGACACTCTTCATTCTGAATGCCATTAGGTGAAAACCCATCTCGTCCCTGTACAGAGGTTGTACAATAAACACAGGCCGCGCACTTTGCCTCTGGGACCCCGAGCATCACAGAGACGCAATCTTGTAATAGAGCTATTTGTTTTCCTCAGAAAGCTGTCCAAATGCCCTCGCTGGGATCGCCGGCCTGCACAAAGGCCAGCTATGAATTGGTCAAATCCGTTGGGGCGGGTTATTGATTAGGCCTACAGCTAGTAGTAGTAGCAAATATGCAGCTAAATTAGAAATGAGTTTGTGTGTGAGCAAGACCGTGTGTGTGTGTGTGTGTCTACCAAGTTGTAAAAACTGCAGACTCCTAAAGGTAAAATGATTTTTAATCAGTTTTAGTAAAACCTATCACATAGTTTTGTGAAGGAGCCAATACTACAATTTATATTTTATTTGACTATGTCCTAAAACATGTAGGATAGTTTTTAAAGAAAAGAGAATTTGAGTCACCCTTTTGTGATTTAAAAAAAAAAATGTAAAACAAGAATTTAAATGTGTATATACAAGTGTGCTGTAATTAAGGCAACTCACACAATGTGAGACAATAAATCTGTAGATGCAGAAATACACTCCACCACCGACACCAAATTCAGTCATCGCTTGTTCACATCTGTTGCCCTCCCTCTTCGACATCTCTCTTTTCACCAAGAGCAGTTTGTCAGGGTCAGAAAGCAATTTAAAACCTCTATTAATGAGAGTCAGTGAGAGAGACAGAAGTGACAGAGGGAGAAGTTAAAGGGAGGGAAAGAAAGAAAGATGAGGTAGTGGCACAGAGAGAAGAAGAGGATGAGGAAGGAGGGAGGGGTAGGCTGGGGTGTCAGCCATCAAAGCAGGCCAGGAGAAAAGAAGGCCAGGTGCTGGTTGTGGGAATGTGCCGTCCACAGTTCCAGAGACCAAGTGTGCATTTGTGTGTGTGTGTGTGTGTGTGTGTAGGGGGTGGTGGTAATTAGCCAAGCCTGGAGGACAGAGAGAGGGAGAGAGAGAGAGAGAGAGAGAGGGCCCTCCAGGGCCCGTGGGGATAGCCCCTCCGAGAGGATACCATTTGCACTTCTACAGGAGCCGCCAGCCTCCGGGCCACAAAAAAGGGGAAAAGGGGAACTATGGCATCCTTTATCAGGCTGGACAAAGACGCCGCATCTTTTCAAAGAAGACTGAAGAAAGAAAGAGAGAGAGAGTGAGAGAGAGAAACTCCAGTGTTCCAGAGAAGGAGGGGAAAAGGAGAAGAGAAAAAAGAATCCAAGGACTGGTCAGGAGACAGGCGCAGAGAGAGATGCCAGTGTGTGGGTTGCAAAGCGAGACAGGAGGTTACGGTCACACTGGGACCCAGTCAGTCCTCCGAGACACCAGAAATTCACTCATGTCCCACACAAACATACTCAGATAACACATGCAGCAGTGTTACACAATGGTATTCCCATGTGCCAAGCAACAGAAAAACAAAATAAGGTAATTTGTAATCATCTCTACCATTTTCCGTCCAAGTCCCCATTCTTAGCGTGAAATTATGAAATGTCTCCCCGTACAGAACAATGGCTTTGCCACAAACGAGATTGTTCAGTTTGTTTTTCACTTCATCTCCTGGAATCTAAGTAGAGGCAGTTGATAAGGAGCCAAAATGGCCACTCTCACCTTTGACATTATCAGGAAATCTTAAGAGTTTTGCCCTCCTGTCGGGCAAAGGAAAGTGGAGGTCAGTGACATTACTTTTACCTATTACCTTTGGAGTAGGCCAACACAGGGGGGTGAATGGTGGCCTTTGAGGCTGTGCAGCTTTGTGTTCCCTGTTGGAGAGCAGCATGACAGCCATAGTTGAGTGGGGGTCGAAGGTCAGACAGGTCATGTGATAAGGCATTTCAGACCTGCATATAGGGCCCCAGACTGAAGAGGCCTGAAAAACCTCAAGACACCCCTCCCCCCCGTGTATATCTCCTCTTCCTTTCTCCCCGTCTCTCCCTCTCTCCCCGGACACAAAATGCCATTTGTTGTCCGTCAGTCAGTAGCGAAGGGCCCGGGTCGGGCCCTGTGCTGAAAGCTCCATTCACACACCCTCTCACCCAGGGATGTTTTTGCAATTCAATATTTTCACACGCAGGCAGCTTCATCGTTACTTTGGAACCGTACACTTGGCAGGATGAGGATCGGGGGGGCCTCTGGGACAGAGGGGCTGGGAGGTGGGGGGCCGGAGGAGTGGGGGTCAGCACAGAGAAATCTTAGTGTCGGGCGGGGACGGGCATACGTCGGCTAATGGGCCATCTTGAAATGTTTTAGCCGAGACCCCTCCAACACCTACACACAGGCAAACAAGCGTGTGCGCAATCACACACACACACACACACATTCCATCCTACTCATCACTTCACAACCAATCTGACTCCAGGGTAACGAGGAGGCCTCTTATTTCCTTCATCAAAATCTCTGCCCGAGACGTTATGTTTCTCGTCCACATGTCACAAACGTACCCCACTGTTGCACTCCAGTGAGTTTAAACATATGATATGTGACACTACTGCAGTAAAAAATCTAAATTCAACAAGACTAATGTTACATTATGTTGAGTAGTGTATTTATATTAGCCAAAACACTCTTTAAATGTGCTTTACCTATCTGTGCTATCACTTCTGGGGCAAACCTACTAGGAAACGTCACTACTCATGGTCAGAGACAAAGCTCGTCCACTAAAATGCAAACACACAGAGAAACCAAACAAGACAACAGTTCCCATGATCCCACGCTGCTTCCAGACACAGTCACACTAGGTCTTTTGTTATTCTTTTGATTGAGAGACATACCATACCACGTATACCATGACAAAATTTAGAAAGTCGTCAGTAAACTCGTGCTTTTTGTGATGACGTATTGGGCCATTTTACAAAGATTACCAAAGCAAACAGGAAACAACAGATCACAAGCCAAGGAACATCCAAAAAACAAAAGCATGAGCTACATGGAAATGTGCCTCATTTGAACCAAACCATTTCAGGAGATTTGTTCCAATTCCACAGCTGTATCACCAGAGGATTTGTTTAGCATACAGAGTGGCTGAGGTAAAGAGAGGGAGCTCTTAATATATTTATCCCGTGCACCACACTCTACTTAATGAAATTAAACCACACCAATAGTGGCCCTTTGTCTCTGGGGAGTTCCGTAATCAACATGCCACCAGTTTTCATTTTGTATGAAAATAAATGGCAGCCGGTGATATGGGCCTAATTGTGCTGCACTGGGGAGGAGCTGGGTAAGAAAGGAAACTTACAGCAGGGATGTAGTGCAGCCAATTTTCATGGACAGCGGCACTCGAGAGGTGGTCAAATAAGCAGAGGCATTCATCTGGGGACTGGTACCCCCGCATCGACACTCTCCCCCTTCCCTTCTCTTTCTATCCATCATACTCACAAAGAAAGTTAGCCAAGTATCAAACAAATGGAGAGCTGGTGAGTCTTACGCACTAGCGCTTGGCAGGGTCACTGGATAATGACAGCTCAATTACTGTGAATCTCCTTGTACATCGGCCCCTCCAGTTCAATCCCCACACCCGCCCCACCTAGCACGGCAAATTTGTCAAACTCACCCAAACGATGGGTCTGACAGTGTAATCGCTAACTGTCCCCACCGACATGAAAGAGGTCTTTATCTGGCCAAATCAAAGAACCTGATCTCTGAGAGAAAAGGGTGGTGGTGGGGTGTGGGTGTGTGTGTGGGGATGACCAAAGAACAGAAATGTCCCGCTTGGCCCCTGTGAGGCTTGGAGATGTCTCTAATCCGCTTTAATGAGACACTGCATGCCCATCTTTGTGGTAATGACGAATCACAGTGAGGAAGATGGTGAGGAGGAGGAAGGAGGAGTGGGTAAGATAGAAGTAGAGATGGAGCCAAGGCTTTGAACTGGCGGCCTGATGAAAGGGATGAAGGCGGGGGGAACTTTACAGCCACACTGCCTCTACTCACCACTGTCTGTGTCAGAGACGGGCAGACAAACAGCCCAGGGGACAGAGCAGTTTGTCCTCTTATCATATCTGGACAGGATGAGCCATCATCTGCTGTGTGTGTGTGTGTGTGTGTGTGTGTGTGTGTGTGTGTGTGTGTGTGTGTACGCTCGTACAGAGTCTGGAGCTACAATTTGAGAAACTACTGTGAGGAAAGAACATGAAGACTGTTTTCTTCACTGAAAATTAATTAGTTGTAACATTTCACCATTCTCTGCTGGTTCCTATGACGACTACATACCGAGTGACACTCGCTTGGTGTAATCGTCCTACACAGTGTGTTACTGCTCTATTAAAATATATATCATGTAATATACATCGATGACACAGCGAATGGCATTAGATTACATCTTATGATCAAAATATGTTCCGTCTCACACGTACGACTACCGTCGACCACTCTTTGTGCAAAAGGACCGTGTGTCTCGGTGTGAGGACAAGATTCTGTAAACAAACAGAGAACAGAGGCCACGGTGTGAATGAAAGAGAGAACAACATAAAGGACACAAGGTTCCGGAACGGATGAAAAGGAAAGAGCTGGCCGAGGACAAATGAAGAAATTAGAGGAAAGACAGAGAGCAAGGGAGCAAGTGAACGGGCTAACACCAAACAAATCGGGATTATACCCAGATAAGACTAGTCACAATGCTGTGCAATCCTGCGGATATCATAATGCAAGGAGGAATCATGAGGGCTGCTTAAGCACGCTAATTAGGGACCTGACACATTTGCCCCCTTGTTTTGCAAACAACACACACTGTTTAGCAGCGGGTGGTGTGCAGTCACACCAGACACACAGAGAGATAATCATTCATCAGCATAGTGAAGAAGCACAAAATCGGGTTTTTCCTATAGGATGACTGCAGCAGTCACGGTGGTGTGTTAGTTCTGAGGAGCGAGATGGAATCTTCTAGATATGGTCTATGGGACTTAACTCAATAAGCAACTACAGGTCAAGACAAAATGCATTTAGCTGCAGTGCAACGGCTTTCCTTTCTCCTTTCTTTCTGTTTTTTTCACACACGTCTTCAAATGCTGCTCAGCTATTTTTAACAAGACCCTGCCCCATTAGCAGGCCTGAAAAATGAGGGCTATGAGAAGAGACAAAAAACAGGGGGCTGCTAAAAAAAAAACATCGGGGATATATCTTAAACTGTCTCAGGCATGCCACAGACGCCACTGCCAAAGGACTGGGAGATTGCCGTGTTTTTTTTACAAACATGGCGGATGAGGTCATGGTGCAAGGCGGGAAAGGGGCACATTTGCCAAATGGATAATGTGAGGTCAACATATCGTTGGAATGAATGGGATTTAGAGCCATGTGCAAGGGCTTAATGCACTGGTATTTGTATGTCAACTCAATATTTGACTTAGCCAGCATAAGACCATGCAGGCAAGATGCGTGGGGCTAAATCATGTGCGTGCGTGCGTGCGTGCGTGCGAGAAAAAGAGTGCGCGAAAGAGAGAGAGAGAGAGAGAGAGAGTTCTCTGCTGTGTGTCCAGGTGTAAGAAATGCCCACCCATCGCTGTGCTAGACCTGGCCAAGGTCAAAGCTCGGAACAGTGACAGGACCTCCAACAACTGCTCAAAATGGTGTGTGTCATGCACACATACATCTACACCCGTTCTCTCTCTCTCTCTCTCTCTCACACACACACACACACACACACACACACACACACACACACACACACACACACACACACACACACACACACACACACACACACACACACACACACACACTTAGTGAGCCAACACACTGCCAGCTCCTGCTGTTTAGATGACATTTACACTCAACCTTTTTAGTTTGTGATTGATTGGGGTTAAATCAGACCAATGCCCAAAAATATGTCACTGCTAGGTGTGTGTGTGTACTTGAATTTGTTGCCTCTTTAGGGCCTTTTTCTGGCATAAACACTGACCTTCTCAGGACCAGTAGTCCAAAACCTGGTCCTACTGAGGCAGAACCTTATTTCTGAGGAAGCGGTTACGTTTAAGAATAAGGTTTGAATTGTGGTTAGGTTAAGGTTAGGGTTAGAAATGAAATAGTTATGGTTAAATTGGGGGATAATGCTTTGTTGAAGCTGTCCAACAGAAAAGGAAGGCAATGCAGTGTCCTAAGAAGGATAGCTGCACAAACCTGTGTGTGTGTGTGTGTGCAGATCAGTCATTACAACATTCGACTTTGTGCTCCTGAGCAAACCTCTTCCCTTTCATTCTCTTGTAAGCACAGCGAGATACTGTATCTGTGTGCAGTACTGAAGTGACAAAATAAAAAATCTCACGTCTTTAAAGTGTTGCCATGGAGCTTGGCCGATGTGAGGCCTGTTGCAGGATCACAAGGCCAAATGATATAACAAACACGATATCGTATGAAAAACACGATGCTTAAAACAGCTGAACGGTGCATGAACGTGATCTATGTTTTTTGCAGGCGCATTCGGATCGAGAGTCGCTCCAAAAAACCCCCGCAGTCTTTGACGTCTCTATTCTCGGCCAGAACGGCAGCACATTTACAGCAGTAACTGTCTGCACAACAATAAAAGCATTGAAATCACAGTCAAGGAGGAAAACGGGGAGTCGTGCTGTAGTTAGTGAAAGAAAACATTTAAAAGTGTTCAGCGGAGAAGTCGTAAAAAGAAAATACCATTTAAGCAAATCATTCTAATATATCAGCTGAGCTATCCTCCAATAGATTAATCTTCCCTCTTTACAGCTTTAGAGCTCACAGTGTAACACGTTCCTTGTATTTAAAGCATGTCTTCGGTTTATGGCCTGCACAGGTGGAAGAGATCATGAAAGTTGTCTTTATTGGCCGACTGTTCCAAAGATTTAGGACTGAGCAGAAGCAAAACTTCAGACTGCACTGTCCTCCACATTTCAAGGTAATAGGAATACTTTACAGGAAAGAACGTTTTTCCTGTAAGAGTCTGCTCTCACAGAACATTTGACGATATGGTTACAAATGGCAATACTTCTTTATTTGTATCGTATTATGTGAAACAAATGTGGACCACATGTTACTGAACCAGCCACACCGAAAGCTTAACCTAACTTTAACCCAAGTAACTTCACCTACGACAAATTCATTCATTATGAACAGGCACATTTATGGCTATATCACTTAAAGGGGGATCAATTGTTTTGTCTTGTGTGAACAGGATAAAGACGTTTTGTACTAAACACGCAAATGTAAGGAAACAGCTCAAGAAATAAATATAGAAAAAGGACCAACAGCCTCACTGCTCAATGAGGAACCTACTGTAGACTTCCATAATCCAGTACTTATGCAGCATATGTGGCTGTGCCAAATGTGGACTGATGCAATTAGTTAGGCTACACAATTTTTCAGTCCTTCAAAAATTGACACAAATGGCTCTAAAACTGGTCCAAATGTTGAGATCAAAACGTTCCAGGACCAGGAAAAAGAAAGTGAACAGAGTGATTCTGTAACACAAATCTGATTTTACAAATCCTGTAAAGCAACTTGTTTTCATAACAAGGTGGTGAACACTGGGAATGGCAAAAGAAAAAAAAACAGAAAAGAAAATGTACAGAACCCACATAAACAACCTGACATTTTCTAAATCGTCGGTGAGATTAGCACACAGCAGTATTTTTTGACTGAGGGGGTGAAACTATAAAACTGCACTGAGTGATGGAAAGATCATTCACATCACACATGATGCAAATTAACTGCACAAGTCTCACGTTTCAGGTTCTTGTCTCACACAAAAAGGCCTGAAAAAGTCAAATTAAGTTTTCGCAGGAATGTTCATTTTTGCATTATTACCACTGCCCGTTAGAATAAATTAAAAAAGGGATATTTTTTAATGCCTATAGGTGTCTAATGGCACTGCTGCATCAGCAAAAAGTAAAACCTAAGAGTCATCAAAGAATATGTATTTGTGTTGTTTCCAATGGCTGACGGACGCTGTCATGTCAAAATATATAAGCACAAGAAAACTGAGATTCAAAGGTTCACGAGGCGTAAGAGCAACCATACATTACAGTGACAGACCAGCTCCTCCGTATTTGATGATCCTATCATTTTTATGTCGGGGCTCTAATCTGTGAACATGGAGCAGTGCTATCTGACACACATTACAGCTGCATAGCAGTAATACATGGGAGCCTGCACACGCAGGACCCTGAGCGTTTAGCCAGAAGTTCAACATAGCTACCATTGTTGGTTTTAAAGTGTTATGGGTTGGGTTTTATTACTTCTGTCAAAACATCAGAAGCTTGTTGAGCCAGGCCAAGTTCATGACTGGGAGTCCATCTAATAAGGGCCTTTAACACAGAGATCAATGGAAGACCTGCCAATTACTACATACAACAACAACAAACACAACAAGAGCAGACAGAGGACAGTGATCTAAGTTTGTGAGCGTTTGGATCAGACTGGTGGGCTGCACTATCAGCAAAATAAGAGAGAGAGAGAGACAGAGAGAGAAAGACACACACAGAGAGAGAGAGAGAGGTTGGTGGTTACCTTTCATTGCCTTGATAACGCAGATGGCTTTAGTAAATAAAACAGGTTTAGAAAATCAATACTGTGCGCAGAATGGAAATTGAGTCAGCCCCTATCGGTTTCTGTGTGTGTGTGTGTGTGTGCGTATGTGTGTGAAAATATATTACACGTCCCTGTTTTAATTTTCATTTCTTTGTGTGTGTGTGTTAAAGCTGCACGTGGGCAAAGTAGCGTTTACCACAATAAAACCGCCGCAAGTGTCCATTTCTTCACCAATAAAACAGTCGCAATTATGGCGCACAATTATGCACACACAAGTATGGAACAAAAGAAAAAAAACAACTAACTTTCAAATTCCCCTAAAAAAATCAAAAGAAAAATCTATTCCCCTGTCACTTTGGTGTCATATTTTCTGCAGCACTCTATTTATCGATTTATCGACTAAATAAAAGCAAGTCTTATGATGTTGTGGCTCCAATGTAGCCAGTGCACAATAATAAAAATGTGTGTTTAAATATTTTAAAATCAAACTGTCCAGTAATCGTTAAAAAAAAAACAAAAAAAACACACACGATGTCACGTTCAATCATGTCCATAAATATGTTAAATACAGGGCGAGAAGGAACACGCTTGTAACTAAAGAAATAATAACAACAATAAAATACATTCACTTAAACACCAAAACACACTAATAAAGACAGTTGATTCTGCGGAGTCACGGGGTGTCACGACCTCTGACCGTGTTGTCCATGTGCCCAGAGAAACACATGTGTGCATACAAGTTGAAAAATAAAATGACGAAGCATGTGGTGCAGAGTGCTGCAGGGCCTCCTGAGCTGAGCCACAGGCGCGAGACACACAGAGGTTCACCTTTAAACGGCAGCAAAAGAAACGAAGAAGGCAGGAATAAGGGGACGGTGTTTTTTGTTGTTGTTTGTTTTTGTTTTATTCCCACGCGTTGTATTCAAAAGTTGTGGGCCTGCATGTTTTGAATGTTAAGATTTTTTGGGAGTGTTGTTGCTTTTTCTCCTTCTGTCGCTCATTTACCAGACACAGCACATGTGAGGAGGCCTGTGTGTGTGTCAGTGCTGCGGACACTCCGGCGTCACAAAGCCAGCTATTTGTGTTCATTAGCACCAGGATCAACAGACTATCAGGACTAATGTGGAGATCAAGACCAAGTGCAATTACTGGCACCAAGCAGGATCCTCGACGTATTCAAGTATTTTCACTGCAGAACAGCTCAATTACCGTTCCTGCTTTTCTCTCCCTCTCGCTTCTCTTTAATTTATTTATTTCTTTGTCTCAAACTCCTGCGGTAAACTTGACCCCCTGTGAATAAATGATGAACAAAAAGTTCATTTAAAAATATGTTATGTTGTGTCACGTGTTATAATATACTTCACCTTTTCTAAAGTAGAGCGAGCTCGTTTAAAAATAAGCAAATATTAATTTCGTTTGAGCAGGCTGTAAAAAAAAAATAAAAAATGAAGACGTGTGTTTGATATTAAGATCGAGGCTCACTTTGAATTAAGAAGGCCAGTGGCTTTGGCAAAGTTACAGAGGGTTTTTTAAAGGCCTGCACACATGCAGTGAAGCATGCAGCACAAAAACAATAACATGTAATAAGAAAATTATTTATCAATAAGATTTTAAATATATTGTATATAAAAGCTGTCCTCTGCTTTGGATCGGCGTTTGTTTCGGTTTTCCTTTGACTAAAATGGTAAACACAGCGTAGATAAAATATTAGAAAATACTAATGATTTTAAATGAACTGTCTTTTGAATTATCTTTGGATTTTTTAATTAAAAAAAAAAACAGATTGACCCACATAAGTGGGATTCGTGCAGGACCAAAGACGACGTAAATAAGTGCAGTTCACACATCAGCCCTGCACCAAACAATGAACAAATGTCAAACAATAAACATGCTCCATTTCCTGCACATGCTGACAAAAGTGAATACATGATTTCTTTTTTGTTTTGCCCCGTGTGACGCGAGCAGCAGCAGTCTTTCAAGTATAGTATGGACGCCTTCTTGCACAACACGCATTATTGATTGGCATTCCCTGGAGGAGGAACCAGTCCACAGCAGTCCGTGGGCCCTGGGACCAAAACACCGTGAACGTGCAGCGGTGCCCACTGCTGCACGAGCAGCATCGACTTTAAAAAAAAAAAAAAACCCAATCTGTATTAAAATGTCGCTCTTTCAGTCTAAATTCACCTCCTGGCGTCTCCGTCTGCGGGTGAGTGGAAAAGGAGTGCGCTCAGCTCGGTGTGAGCAGAGCAGCAGCTCGCAGCACAGCAGTGCCACAGCGCCCACTATTTCAAAAGCCGGGAATATGATTTCATAAGACTTGGAAGTGCTCTCCTCTCTCTCTCTCTATATATATATATATGAAAAAAAGTTACTATCCATTTCAACAACTTTGTTGGTAACTTTCGGGAAACGGTCTGTGCGCCGTCACTGCGCCTCCGACCAGCGAAAACAGCGAGTTGTAGCGGATCCGCGCTCAGATTTGGACGATTCTGTTTATCTTAACAACAGTGTGTGAGCAGCTAAAGCGCCAGCGGCGTTTTCTCATCACACATGAAACTTTCTGACACTGCGGGAACAAGCGAAGCCAGGACCTGCAGCACGCAGGGGAACGACACCGAGCAGCCGGAGCGGGACGCATTTACAGCACAAAACTTATCTCAGGACAAAGCGTCGTCCCTTCCTCTACTCTCTCTCTCTCTCTCTTTTAAAAGGATATGACAAATGACAAGGACACAGTGGACATCTACAGAGCCGGAGAGTTTGGAGCCGGTGGCCGAAAGCGCAAAGAATGGGAGAAAAAAGGAAGACCTACTTTTGGCCAGTTTTCTCGCCCTCGCCTTGGATCTCATCTTGTCGGCTTGTAGATTCCTCTCGTCGTCCTCCGTGAGCCCAGAAGCAGCAACAACACTATCTTCATCTCACCAGCATTGTCAGTTTGGACACCTTCGCACATGCGCACAGGCCATTCAATCTGACACCCTCGCCGGGGCCAAAAAACTTTCCAATGTATTCATCATCATCATCACTTTTTTGTCCTATCGTCTCCCCTTTAGATCACTTATCTCTTCCCCTCCTCCTCTTCCTCCTCCTCCTGCTCTCTCCTCACCAGCTCACCTTCCCTCCCTCCCCCATTTACCGTCGTCCCCCCCACCCCACCACCCGCCCCATTCAGCTCCTGCCAGCACCTTCTTGTATTTTTACCCCTTTAACTGCGACAACCTGGTTTTCTGCAAACGACGGAGGACACAGAGGTATGCCGACATCCGGATCGTGTTATAATCGCCGCATTTATTATTACTATTAATATTATTATTATGAGTGTTATTATTATTATGATTATTAATAATAATCATAATAATAATGATACTGCTATTATTATTAATAGCATGCTATGTGTGTATCTCTCTATAAGATGTTGACAAAATAATGTTCTTTGTGAGAGGCTGAGAAAGTGATGT
The DNA here is from genome assembly GCF_019176455.1 of Solea senegalensis. Lineage (NCBI taxonomy): Eukaryota > Metazoa > Chordata > Actinopteri > Pleuronectiformes > Soleidae > Solea > Solea senegalensis. The sequence continues at coordinate 15,023,231 of NC_058031.1, forward strand.
TTAGTGCTGGAGTTATTTTTAACTTCACTAAATTCACGTGCAGGCACAAAAAGGTGAAACGCTCGATTGGACTTGAACTTTACAAGCTGTGTGTGTGTGTGTGTGTGTGTGTGTGTGTGTGTGTGTGTGAACCTTGCTGCCCCCAGGACATGCAGTGGCCAGCAGCTGTTTGACACATGCACGGAGCCTCCACCAGCGCTGCTGCTGCTGCTGCTGCTGCACACCGGGGGGAGAGTTCACGTCACAGAAACGGTCGTGTATTTACGCCACTTATTTGTTGGAGAAGTGTTTGCGTCCACGGCTCCTCGCGCCACACTCCGGCGCGTAAAAGCTCAGGTCACCTGGACGAGACAGCGGTCTCTTTTCCCTTTGTGAGTAAAACTTCTGCATGGCACCTGTTCATTCGTTTGTTTGTTTTGTTTTGTTTTGTTTGCTGCAGGCTGGAGGAGGAGAGCGCCTTTAGGTCCGAACATGCAGCCGAACATGACTCAGTGACCACCAGGTAATTAAAAAAAAATTAAAAACATATTCAGCAAATATACATATTTATTCAAACATCCCACTATAATTCTGCATAATTCATTTGACACATGTAATACTGGCGTGAACATTTTAATGTAAATATAAGGATTTTTATTTAACTATAAAACGTGAAAAGTGTGACGAATTAATATTAATAATTATATATTCAATCATTTCATATTGTCCTCACAAACTAACGTGTTTTTCTGTTTGTTTTTGTTGGCCGAAAATTAACTACCATTAGATAACAAAAGCAAGAAACAAAACACGACTGTGTATTTGGAGTTGAGGATTTGTAATTGTATTATTGTTATTATCGTTATTATTATTATTTCTAAGAAGTAATAAAGTCCAGTCAGACTGATGGTGGTCGGCTGGACGCCGCATTCATGTGGTGCCGGGGCCTTTAGCCTGTCATATGGGAATGGTTTCCGTCTGGTTCGGGCTGAATAAAGGCGGCTCTATGTTGGAGCCGATTAAAGATCGGTGGTGATGGAGCGACTGCAGTCTGCTTCAGGAGAGAGAGGAGGAGCGGCATCATTTCTCTGCACACACCAACCACAATGCACCTTTTTTTATTTTAACAAGACAGCCCTCTAGTACTACTACTAATATTATCAATATTAATGCATATTATTATTATAATACCAATTATTACTAATATTATCATTATGAATATTATTATTATTATTATTATTATCAGCATTATTATTATTATTATTATTATTATTATTGTTATTATTATCATTATTATTATTATTATTATTATTGTTATTAACAACAGCAACAATGATAATAATGATAATAATAATAATAATAATAATAATAATAATAATAATAATGATTATAAGCGTGGCGGCCTGTGTGTCTTTGCTTTCTTTGCTTGAGCCGCAGCTTGTTGCTCATTGAAATGCGCACGTGGCAGCAATTGATTAGAATAAAGGCTCGAGTTCATCAAACACGTCTTCAGTCTATATTGGACACAAATTGCCGTGGGATGTTTCCCCGGGAGTTGAAGTCAATGAATGACGTGATCATTAATCCATAATAATCAGCAGTAATTAGCATACATTATCTGAATATTAGGGAGTCGGTGTTGGCATCGTGAAGGGCGCGGGTTTGGTGGAACATTTCTGTGTGGAATAATAACACTCATTATTTAAAAATAAAAATTATAAAATGATAGCAAAAGATCAGCTTCATGGCCTCGAGGAAAAAAAAGTGGGGACAGAATAAACGCGGACAAAAAGAGGGTCGATAAAACAAATAATAAATGATGTGCTGTACAAAGGTTTTGTTTATTCCTCTGTGTGTGAAGGATGAGTGAGGGGAAAAGAAATCAATAATCTATCGTCTTAATCGACAGGTTCCATCGATACCACGGTCCTTCCTGCTGCTGCAAGTCGGAGAAAAATTGAAAAGGAGAATATAAATGCAGTTGGGGTTGTTTTTTGTCGAAATGAATGCGTCGAGGCCAGACTTCTGAATGTGTCTTTCTCGTCGGGTTGGACACATGATTTCACACAGTGCAACACCTTTTTAAAGGGCCAATTAACTGTGATTATGCTCGCAAAGAAGGGGAAAAAAGGTGCTGCTCCCTGACTCTATAGCCTGTGGGGGAATAGTTTACTTTTCTGCGTCATTTAAAAGTCGACCTTAAACGGGTTTGTGGAAGGCTGCGCAGGAACACCTCGCGTCTTAGACGCGTTTGCTCTCCAGAAAATGTGCCTTTTTCCTCCCTTTTCTTTTCTTTTTTTTGTCCTGCCTTTGGTTGGAGTGCACGAATGCAATGCTGCTTCCTTCCTCCATCCCCGGAAGAGAGGTGTGCTGTGTTCACTCACCTGCACAGAATCCGTTTATCAGATTGTCTGGTAAGACCGACTACAGGCAGATGCCATTTAGAATCAACTCGAAAAAAACACAAACAATATGATTTTTGCGCAATTAAGTGCGTAAAGTAGTAGCTGCTGCTATTTTTATTTTAGTCTCCTCTAACCACATTAGTCCTCACAGCACCTGAACACAACTGTGTGAGTAAACTAGACACAGATCCTTTACAGCACTGATGGCTGCAATGTTTGTGTGTCAAGATATGGTTTACAACATTCTCCCCTCTATGCATTAGGGCCTCTACAGGCCAATTTCCTTTATGTCACACTGAACTCCCATAACCAGACAATAACTGATTGTTTACTTTGGCTATACATTGCAAATAAGAATAATCTGGCGAGGGTGAGGTATCCATAGTTGAGTGGACTGGTGTGGTTCGACTGTGGCCCTCAAACCTACAACACACAGTTTGTACAGCTATTCTTCTTGGGACACTGCGTTCACTTCCATTCATTTGTACAGAATAAACACAGTGTTATCCCCGACCTTGACCATAATCAGTTAATGCATAACCATAACCTCTCACCAACTCAAATCTTAGCCCTAAACTTAACCAGTTGCTCAGAAACGCGGTTCTGCCTCATGAGGACCAGGTTTTGGACGACTGATGGGGTTAGTGTTTATGCCAGAAAAAGGTCCTGAAAGGGCACAAATACAAGCACACACACACACACATACACACAGTCTGCTGATGAAACCCAAGCTTTATCCACAGTGGAAAGGACTCGGGGTCTCTGGATTAGACGTTTGGCGCAAGATAACATCAGCGCGCACAAGAAATGTGAAATGGATCAGCTCTCGCTCCGGCCTGTGGACGAGGCGGGCGGAGGGACATCAAAAGGCCGCAGCGAGTCCTTTTGTGAGCGCTTTGTCAAGTTGCAAACTGTAACTCGGCCACAATCGACGTGAAGAGAGAGTTAAACACGGAAAACTATACCTGCGGCAGGGGCTGAGGTGTGGGGGCTGTACACGAGGAGGAGGTGATGTTCAACAACAACCACCACACAGATCAATAGATATGAATCCAGCACGATCACAGCAACTTAACCTTTTCTCCCTCTCTGTTCTGTTATGTTCTGGGTTTGCCGTGACACTCCACAGTGGGCCGCTCCCTCCTCTCCTCCAAGTCCCCAGGAGCGGCAATACTGTGAAGTTGCCTTGGTAATTATTAGCCATTAATTGGGTTCAAGACCTTGTGCGTCTGTGGGAAAAAAAAAAAAAAAAAATCTGACCGCTAATCCACGACGTTTCCTTGGGGCCTTTTTTTGTGCAGCGTTGTTAACATGCTGTCACAGACAGACACAGCTACTGATAGCAGGGATATGAGACTGTACAGGTACAGGCGCACTGCAGGAGTCCGTGACCGTGGCACTTCACATCTGGAGAGCTATTAAATATATACAACCTATGTTTGAAGAATGTGCGGGTGTGTGCGTGGGGTTTGACTGATCACACATTTGATTGGCTGCCCCCAAAAAATTGATGGATGAAAAAGAAACAGATAATTTATCCAAAGTAAAGAATAAGATAGTGTTTTTTCCCCCTCAAAGTAGTCATTTCGTATTTCCGTGAAAACATTCAACTTTTTTCCACTTTGCACCTCGGTTGTATTAGGTTCAATTTTCTGTGTGTACACGTTCACACCAATGCATTCAGCTGTCACCTCATTTAAAATCCTGCTGACTCATGCCGGTCACAGTCGAGGCCAAAACACAAACCTATACATGCATTTCATCATTTTCTGTCCTTATTAATAAGAAGAAGAAAAAATCATGCCCTTATTGTCTGATTTATTTCCAGGGACCACTGTTCGCTGATTTTGCACTAAAACGAGAAAGAAATAAGTCATTTCAGTAGCACCGGGTGGAAATTACAGGGTATCATAAGCAAAATGCCAACGAATACATATTTCCAAATATCACCATTTTTTTTAAAGCGGAATTATTATTATTCAGAAAACAGAATTCGGCTAAAACAAACAAGCAAAAAAAGGGGATAAACCACGACTAAGGTTCACTTAGCAAAATGTAAATAAAGCAAAATCAACACTGGGAATTAAGACCATTTCCTTCCTTAAAAATGAAGAAAGAAAGAAAAAAAAAAACCGTAACCCCGCAAAACACAGCGCCCGCCTCGCGTCCCATCATCATTAATGTTGTTGTTTTTAATTAATCGCTCGTTAATGTCGCCATCAATTTCCCCGCAGATCACAGCAGCGAGGAGCCAAAAAAAAGCCCCGCCAAACAAATGCACATTAAAATATCGCCGGGAGGCTTGAGTGAAAATTACCCCGATGTAGAAATGACCTTAATATGATGTAATCAATCACGCTGTCTGCTGGGACACTGGGAATCACAATGTTAATCTTTTCGTTGGGAGCGGTGGGGGGAATAGCCTGTCATATTTCACAAGTCAGCTAATAAGGAGCAGAAAAAACATATATCAGTGAGGTGAAAATCTAAATTATACATGCAGAATATTTACAGGAAGCTCTGAACGTTTGGTGGAAAAAGGCCTGTGAGGCCTCTGGGCCTGTAATCCTTTCTTTTTTTATTTATCATCATTATTAGAAGTAGTAGTATTATGAATATGTCACCACAATGGCATCAGACTATAATTATATTATTATAAAATCAAAACAAAAATACATTCAAGAATAATATTTAGGTTTGTTCCTGGGTTTTTTGTAAAATCACTATTCGTTCATACAAAAAATAATAATAAAAACAGACATTTGTTTGTGTCCCTTTGCAATTTTATGATATATTTAACATTTAAATAAATGACAAGATGTGACCAAATGTCATGGAAAACAAGCTTTGACAGGTCTCGTGTTGAATTTTAGGTGAACCAAGCACTGGGGAAAAAAAAAACTGAAACGGCAGCAGTCACAGAAATGAAGTGTACAGCTGTTTGTAGGCACCAAACATGGGTGCACGAGCGTTAGCACGAGAACATACACACAACTTGGCAGGTTACAAGAGGCTCATGTGGGCAGCATCAAGTGCTGAGGCCAGTGCATGTTATCATTAACAACTGTGGACAGATAGAACAGGCCCGAGCACACAAGTGTCCATTTCACACCAGCCTGGCATGGCGGCAGGTTAGGACTCCAGAGAGCCGCCTGCCACCGCTCAGCAGCCTTTTGAAGCAATGAAGCATCTGAGATTTCTGGTTCTCATCTTTGAAACACACACGCTTGAAGGTCCAACCTGAGCTTGTGTTCTCACCTCCTGCAAAGATCAGATCTGGGATTTTGTTCTCGTCGCACCAGTGTGTGTCAATGACCACTTTTCACTGCTACTGGGCTTCCATCACACACTATACTCACTGTGTGTGTGTGTATGACTATACATATACATATATACATATACACACTACATATACATATAGATACTGTAACCTCCATTGGTCTTGTATAATAAATGCAAAGTGTAAAAATATTATATTTTATAAACATATATATATATATATATATATATATATACATACATATACACATGTATATACACACACACACACACATATATATATACACATATATATATATGTGTGTGTATATACATATTTATACATATATATATATATGTGTGTGTATATACATATTTATACATATATATATATATATACATACAGTATATATATAAAATGAAGGCTAAAATGATTCACAGCTCCAAACCCTATAATCTTATTCACTTTTTTCATGTTTCAATTGTGCGTCAATATTTGTGTGAAAAGAAAATCCCCCCTTTTTTCCCCAGGAAGATGGAGAATATGTAACAGCTCCAGATCCCATGAACAGCCTCTATAGGAGCAGTGAAACTGCCCTGATGTATTATAATACTGTATGAGGGGAGTGACATCACTGCAGCCAGCTATAGTGGGGCCCCACGCGCACACACACACACACACACAAACGCACACTCACACAAAATCATAGCCGTAAAAATGCTTAGCAGGAGGGATGGGAAAGGCTCAGTGGTATGGAGCAAAATCAATGCTAATGTGCAGCATGGACATGTGCTGGATGTGTCATATGTAATGATGGACTTTGTCACTGCACGAATACACTAAAAAATAAAATAAAAAATGGTTTTCTTTTGGAGAATACTGCATCTGTATTGTGCCGCTCAGGTAAAGCAGCTGTTTACTGCAGAGTTACCGTCTCCTAACAGAAGTCTACGAGTCTTGTTAACACTCTCAAGCTAAACGGATCTGCTTTTCAGTAATACGTTTCCACTGCCTGCCAAGGTACGCAGGCCCTGAATCCAAGGGGCACTCTAAGGGATTTCAGCAAATCACAAATATGACTGAAACTTAACCCAATACACATCCACACACTCCTCCAACACACACATACGCGCCGATCCAGCACTGTGCCACAGAGTATTGTGGTGTGTGTATATATTCACAGCCCCCTTTTTTCCCCACAGCAGCAGATGACTTCCCAAGATGAAGGGAAGGGGAAAAAAAAAAAGAAGAACTTAGACCAAGCTGCACACTTACACTATATGAGCCTGAAACAAACCATAAAACACCAAACACTCTACAACAAAGGCCAATAAAGGTTTCAGCAACTGAAGCACAAACGCTGCAAGTAGCACAACAAACCCCGGCAGCTCTCTTTGCACCACTTCCATTTCCATAGAGATTATTTTCCCATTCTCCCGTTAGACTTCTGTAGCCTGGCAGTGACCAGCTACATTATTTATTTGTTTTTTCGCCGCACAGTGTTCGTGCATGTCCGTGGTGAGAAAGCAAATGTGTGTGTTGCCGGACTGACAGGATGATTAATAGGAGCTACAGCCGGGGAGTGGGAGTGGGGGTGGAGGATGGTGGAGGGTGGGTTATGGTGGATATGGAGGTGGAGGAGGGGGGCCGGGGTGGACTTCAGCAACACATCAAAAACAACAGCACTTCTCGGGGTTTGCCGACACTTCCTCTTCATGGAGCCACCCCCAAAAATCTCCTCCTCCTCCGCCACACCTGGGGGGGGTGGATCAATGGGATTTCATGGAGAAGAGTTGATGAAGAATTCCTATTGTTGGACACACACCTACAGAAGCCGGGCGCATACTTAGTGTGCAGGAACACAGCGGGATAGATCGAGGCAGGGGGAAGAAACAGAGGAATTTCACTGTGCATCAGAAGTGCATGTTGTTTGCTGAAGGAGCACAGCAAACGCTGAAATGGCAGATATTTCATACACAACCTGGGTAAATATTTACTCTGGACCTGTTTCACTTATGACAGCACAAGACGGAGTTATAATTCCTTATGGCTGTGGGGGGAAATAAAAAGGGTGACAGAGCGACAGGTGATGAAGTAGTGGTTAAAGGAGGTTGCGGACAGTGGTCATTTTTCCAATGCTTGGGCATGAGCTGGAAAGCAAGTGGCTGAGCAGAAGTGAAACTCAAGCTAAAGGTGATGAAGCCATGTTTGCCAAGTAGGAGCCGAGATGATGAAGACGACAGGATGAAAGCATGATTGATGATGCAGAAAATCATGCATCATACAAAAAATAAAAAATAATAATTACAACAGCAGACGCCCGAGAGAAGAGTGCAACGACACAGTGAGCTGGTTTCCTCCACAGATGCAGGGAAGCGTTGAAAGACTGCCCTCCTGTGTCAGACGCACAAACACATGTTGCACAATAGAAAGCCTTGTACTGCAGCCTCTCGGTCTCTCTCCGTCTCTCTTATGACACCTTAAGGTGAAATAGCTCCCATTCAAAATAATAGAGATGACACAGCTACACTAAAGTTACTGGACATGAATGTAAGGCAGCGGCTTCAAACTCAAAATGACCTGGAGGCCAGTGAACCTCCAGGAGTGAGACGGTCAAAGTGGGAGAAGTCCAGTGATTGGAAATTCAAATGAAATCTTGATAATCCATTTCAAAGTAAACGTGCTTGTTCTGACTTATAGTACACAAGAGAACATGATGATGCTGCAAAATGTGGAACAAATAATAAATAAATAACAAATACTGGATAGAATCCAAATATGTAATCAATAGTAGACAAGTATGACCAAATGTGTTATTATGAAAATGTTGTTCACTGTTGTCAATAGTAAAAGTAAATGGATAGATGGACTGGGGGAGGCGGCATGTGGGCCACGAGTTTGAGAGCCCTGATGTAAGGTACACATTTTTAAATTAAACTTTTTTATCTGAATTAATTACTGTTTATGCCCAAAGTGCTTCTATTATATAAAACCTGTTTCCTACACTCAGGAGCCACTTGATTTATTTACTTGTTAATGTAAATATCTAATGATCCAATAACATGACAGACATGAACATGCTTTTAAGATCTCAGGCATAGTCACGACGGCCTGCTGAAGTTGAAACCGAGCATCAGAATGGGAAAGAAAAGGTGATTCACGTGACTTTGAACTGTCTTGAGTGTTTCAGAAGCTGCTGGCTGAGTGGGGGTTTTCACACACAACCATATCCAGGGCTTACAGAGAATGGTCCAAAAAAGAGAAAATGTCCAGCGAGCAACAGTTCTCATGGGCCAGGATGGCTTGTTGATGCCAGAGGTCAGGGAGGGAAAAGGACGGGCTTGTTCAAAAAAATATAAAAAGGCAACAGTAACTCAAATAACCCCTTATTATGGAGAAGACCGTAACTCTAAACATGAACCAGATGGGTTACCGCGGCAGGGGGACCAATGCCATTCCTGACACTTTATTAGGTGTCTTCTGTATAAAAAAAAACCAAAGTGGCCACTGGAGGGTATGTTTGCCATGTTCCTGCATATTTACTTGTGCCATCTAATCATGAGAGCGAGAGAGAGGCAAACTATAAGATTTTAACAGGTTGTCAACCTCCTCTGCTGCTCTTTTCCGAAGGGAGCCTACTGCCAAATCCCTGAGCATGCTTAACAATTCCATTACCGCCGAGCAGAACACCCACACTACTCTTTTGAAGCCAGGGCATTTTAGGGGAGAAGAGTTTATTGACTTCAAATTGTTACCACTTGGGCCTTCCCCTTTTCATTTCTGAAAAAAAAAAGGCCCAAAAACCTATATCGGTCTCCATGTGAAAGTGCAGCGTGTGTAGCTCTGGAGGTGAACTCCGCTGTGGTATTTGTTCGGATGAGATTTAAGAAGAGCGCTGAGTGACAATTGCTCATGACACAGGAATGAAAATATTATCCCGCTCACTAATAGCGGCGGCTCATCACTGGAGTGATTTTATTTGGCAGAGCTTGGCTTTTTTCGTAACATCCAATGGCTTTTGCCTTACAAACTGAGCTCATCTGTGGACCAAATGTGTCACACGGTAAGACGGGAGAGATTTGTTCTTTCGGGCCGTGCTAATAAAGTGTGATGGATGATTGGATTCATGATACGCCCTGTCCTCACTTGTCATTTTCATAAGCCCATACATGTCACGCACTGACATTTGCCATATGGTAAAACTGGACAAGTTGTCACTCCATTTGGGGGGGGGATTTCCCCCACCATCAAATCACACATATGCGGAAAATAATGTTTTGTTGTCTCCCATTCAGTGTAACCTTTGAAGATGTCAGATGGAATGAGGCTACTGTGAGACACTTACAGCCTGTCAGCTGCTGGGACTTCAGTGTGGGGGGAAATATGGGCTTACATGCACCTGTAGGCCTGGGGCCACGGTGGCACCTCTCAACTTTTCCTGTGGGATGGGATGCTCTGCTATACTGCATGTATGCTCCTGTACCTCCAAATCAAACCACATGAACCTGACTTTATATAAAGCTCAAACCTAAATCTCCAGAATTAATTACAATAGCGTGATTTTTTTTTTTTTAGATGCAGTGTTTACGGTTTGGTCACCACTGCCATACGTGTTTCCATCAACTTAAAATGTTGTATCATTCATTCAGGGGCTTTGCATCACCAGTTTGTGATTTCAAGAGAGCCAACTTTCCTGTGCCAGTAAGGAGGAAATTAAGTGACCACGGATAATACCATTTGACAGCTTTGAGGGAATGAAAACTAAACGGATTTCTGGTTTCACTGCTGCCTGAAGTGAAGTGCTGCTCCCGATTGTCAAGAACCTTCTACAACGCCACGTGAAAAGCCTAATAATGATTCATGTGTTGCACCTTATAAAACAGAGAGAAAAAAAAATCATTAAGATAACCAAGTTACCATTGAGAGCCAGGTGTATGAGGCAGTGTTTATGGGATGAAGGAAACAGTTTGTTTGCAGAAGGCTAAATCCATTTCGGAAAGGATTACCACACATTTATCATACAATATCTCTGACATATAGATGACTCAGTCTCTCATTTTTTCCTTCATTTGTAAAAGCTCAAACTGAAAAAAAGAATTAAACGCAGATAAACAAAGCAAATCTGGACAGCCTTTATATGTGCAGGTACTGTACTGCATGTGAATCAGGCGTCATTCGCCACGGCGCTCATGGCCAGGGAAACTGATCCGTTTCCTCGCACTGACAATCATCTGCTCTCTGCTCGGCCAGCACTGGGAGGAACATTCAACAATATGTAAACGGCGTCAAATCAAAGAAAAACAGCAAAATCAGACTTGTCCTTTTTTTTTTCATTATGTACATGGCATTAGATCAAGACAGGAGAGCTGGTGGAAAAGGAAGGAAGGGAGGCACGTAACATAGGAGTAAAAGTGCATATATGTGCTTGTGTCCGTGTGTGCGGGGTGGATGGGGGCGGGTGGGAGGTATTCTCTGCCACTGGGTGAGCTTATCCAGAGGATCTGTTCTGCTTCAAGAGAAGGAGAGAGGGGTCTGATGAACGGAGTGTGCCACACACTTGCTGTGACACACACACACACACACACACACACACACACACACACACACAGACACACACACACACACACACACACACACACACACACACACACACACAAAGCCAGGACTTTGTCAGCGTTACCTACCGCTGAGTCTATGAGCACCCCAGCTCCAAAATCAGCACTCCAATAACAAACTCCACAAGTTTTTCTGATTGGCTGTGACAAATCCTCTCTGCTCTCTGGATCCCTGTAATGCCTGCTTCTGATGGCCTGTCACCTTTATTTCATGTGTGAAAGACTATTTCTTCATGTATTAGTATATTTAATGCATATGTATCTTCATTTGTTTTCATGCACCTACATTCAACAAGAAGAGAAGGAATAGCGCAAAGAAGAAAAGTCAGAAGAAGAAACCCTTTTGAAAACAAGGTCCAGCTACCATTCAAGCTGTTTCGCCTTGGATTTAATTAAAATGCACCAAGTCTTTTATCAGAGAGAGGGCAGGGGGATGTGGCGGACTTGCCCTTTATGCTGTCCACCATCTTTTTTTAGCGAGCAATGTCAGTGGGTGCCAAATGGCAAAGCCTGCCGGATCATTATTTGAGTGCCAAAACGGTGGGAGAGAAAAAGGCAGCAGAAAGCCAGTCATTAAAATTCCTACCACCTTGTTGACTGCATCTCCCCAACCAGCTTTCTTTCCCCTCATAGGACATGGAGGAAAGGGATGGCGTCTTTGTCAAAGAGGCACAAACCCTAAATTGGATGTGGAGGAGATACAGGGAAACAGCTCGAGACACCGACATGTATCAAAGACTAAATAATGATTTCAGATCTGTGGGAGTTTGTGAGTAAAATAATAGAGAAACCCACTTGGGGATGCTGGATCAGTTAATTGCACACTTTTTTTTTTGATTTACACTACAGGGAAAAAAGGAGCTAGCAACTCTGATTCATGACCACCAAAAGAAGACAGGCACTCTTGGACAGATGTGTCAACTCTACTTACTGTTTCCTTTTTTCTCTCTGCAGAAGCACAGACGAGGACCACACACACAGAGAGCTGAGGGAAGATAGTTAATGTGGGTTAAGGGATTGGTGCAAAGTGCAGAGGTGGATTTGTGCAGTGGACCTCGGAGGCTCTCGAGATCTAGTGGTGGCCCTTGGTATTGGTGACAATGTCTAGGCCAGGAACCACTGAGGAGCAAGGGAAAGGTCATAATTATGGCTCAACGGGTTCACCAAAGAATGGTAGGATGTGCAATACACAGGGACGAGGGTGTTGTGGAATTCAATTTCTAAATATAATTGCAGATAACTTCGCCACAACATTCTTTTGATTAGTAGTTTAGTAAGTAAGAGTAGTTTTCTTTTTATATTACACAACAGGTTTTTCAACAGTATTTAAATGGAAAAAATGGAAAATATTTAAAACAGTGATCTTCAGCAGACAGATTAAGAGCTAATTCTGCCAAGCAAAAGGCCAAATTAGTGATTTAACAAGACAATATAAAGACTAGATTAAGTAAACATTAACAAGACAATTACAAAGACACAGGAAAAAGAAGACAGGATAGGCTAGCAGTCGCCTTTGAGACGAGAGTATCCAGCCCTAGAGTTATTTGTAAGTCATTCCAGTCTCTGGCTGCAGCAGACTGAAAGGGCCTAATGCGGAACTGGTTGGGTACTACGTTTCTTATATAAAAGCCTATTTACATGCAGTTGGAGAATTGTGTTTGACATTCGACCTGCCTACAACCAAATCATGGGTTTCTAAGAAACTACTTCAGCATTGTGGTGTAAGTGTGTTGTCAATCACTAAGAAGAATGAATGTATGTTGTGATGGATACATATGGAAACATACTAAAAGCGGTGGTGTGTGCTTGTGTGTGTTCTAAATTACCTACTGACAGACATCCCGATGGCTGTGAGTGAGGATGTGCTGATGGGTAACCAGTGATGCACTCCTCCCCCTTGTCACCAACAGGCCTGGCCCATCAGCCATTGCTCTCGTCTCTCTCACTTCAACCTTCCCGTGTGCCCCATGATGCGCTGCGGTAGGTCAGGCAGGTAGAGACGGTGAGCTGAGGGAGAGAGAAGCAGGGAGGCACAGGGGGTGAAAGGGGAGACTTTTATTATCACCATTGTTTCAAGCTCACTGATTCCCCATCGTTGACTGCTCAAATGTCCTGTCTTTTCAACACACCTGAGCTTTCCCTCTCTCTCTCTCTCTTCACCCCTCCGTCCCCAACACAACCCTCCTCCTCCTCCCTCTCAAATCTCAGCCCTGCAAATCCCTTCTTACCCCCACACAACTCCTCCACTCACCATTTGCTCCTCTCCTGTTTCCTCCATCCCTCTCAATGGGCTCACACTGAGTTTGGAGGGTTGAGGAGAGGGGGAGTAAAAGAGGGGGAGAGAGGTAGAAAGAGAGAGAAAAGCAGGGAGCGCGGTAGGCCTCTGGCTGTAAGGGAGAGTGCACCTGGATGGGCAGGCTTCCTGGACACACTGTGAGGGGCTATTGTCCAGCATGTCAGCAGCCCCTCTCTTTTAATGGGCCCCGTATATCATCATTCTGATTATGGCAGATGACTGGGACTTGGAGAGGGAGGGGTGGAGATGGTAGATCTGGGAGAAGACGTACGTGTGTGTGTGTGTGTGTGTGTGAGAGAGAGAGAGAGTGAGAGGGAGGTGGGATGAAGGCAAGGTTTGGGGACAGAGGCTTAAAAACGCAGGGACCCCCAAATCCCCCATCGACTGAAATCCTAGCACTTAACCCCAGCTATGGCATTGTGTGCTGCCATGGGGATTTTTTTTTTCTTTTTTTGTGGCCGTCATTCTTTTTAATGGACTTTCTCCCTCCATAGACACCTCCCTCTCTCCATTCACCAATATATTCTTTAGTGGAGAAAGTTTTTTTTTTTTCTCCTTTTAGTTTATGACTTGTTTTCCTTTCAGAGGAAGGAGGGGGAAGTGAAGTTTAGTCACCTGTCCTCTCAGGTCCAAACCGGAAACTGTTAACACACTACTCAAACAAGACACCCTTGGATTGTGCTTCAATGAACCATCTTGGAATTTTGTAATCTAGTACACCAGAGTCGGTGGCACATACTTATGCTACATCAAACACTATCTATTCAATTCAGAAATTAGCAAGCTATTTACCCACAAACATGTAAACATTCTTCCACGGTGAGTGTTGATTGTTCCACTGCTTGTGGAAGATGTATCCAACTCAGATCTAACAGCAGGTCAAAGATTGAAGTGTTCATGTTTTGGGCGACTGAGAAGAGAGGGAGTCATTCATTTCAAGGGGACAAACGGCAGCTAATTGAGTAGGTGTTGTAAGAGCTTGTCTGGATACCTTTCAAATGAGTAAAGGGTCATTTCCCCCATAATTAACTACCTATGTTGGATTTGCGTGGTGTGTGTGTGTGTGAGCCTCTGCGTGCGTGTGAGTGGAGGGTCATTTATATCTGGAAACATAGCGCATGTTTAAACAGCAAACCCCTTGGAATTGTCCTTCAGCCACTATATCGATATGAAACCTTTGCATTACGTTTGAAAAAAGTAATGCAAATCTTCAATAATGTTTACTGACCAACAAAAAACAAAAACAAACAAAAAAAAGAAGTCTGCTCGAGTTTATTGCAGAAGAACAGCGAGTTTGAGTGTGCATGCGTGACCAAATGTGCGTGCCTGCGCATGTGTGCTCATTTCCCAGAGCTGATTAGGCGACAGCAGCCATACATCACAGTGTGACCTGTGGTGCATCTGGAAGAAATATTTACACAATTACCGTTCATGGACTACAGCATCCCTTCTGCTTTCATCGTTAAGAAATATATTCAATTGAATCTTGGTATCAAACAGAATACCAAATTCATTACTGTTTTAGATTTATTGCAAGCCTGACATTAAGTGAAAAGATTAAGCTTTGTGCTCTGTACTGAGGCCGTAGTCAGGATGACATTACAGGAGGTATTTTTCCCTTAAGGTGAGTTTAAGGGTCATTTGGGCACAGATGGAGACGAATTCCCTTCCAATTTCTTCAAATACAAACACCATGGTTGTTGATTACCTACAGCAGATCATATATACTGCTTTGAATTTTTCCAAGTGGAAACACGAGGTGATAGATTTACTGGGTGTGAGTGCATGTCTGAGCACTTCCTATTTTAGATGGAGGTAGCTGTGTAACAGGCAGGAAGAAGCCTATAATCCCCTCTATGCTGCTTGAATAGAGTCATTCTGAAAACAGTGAGACAGTGTCCGCTCAATGCTTGCGGCGTCAGATGAGAAGCAGTTAATGTGTCAGTAATTGGACAAGCAGTATATTTTGGGGGAAAGCCCTTAATAAAAACATCCACCCACAAACTGCTGCATGTGTGGTGCACATGCAGCACTCCTTTCGCCGCCCGAGGAACAAACAAACAAACAGAAAAGACGAGATGGCGAGTGGTGAAGAAGAAAAAAAAAAAAAGTAGATATAGCAGCTGCATTCTTCTGGTGTGTCTGGCTGGAAGCTCTCGGGGGATTGGTGGGATTAAGTGAGAGCTGCGGATGACATCACGGGTAAGGACGGCCGCTTGACTCGTAAAGTGCCCCTTGGTTTGTGCATCTACCGGCTGGGTGCCAGAGCTAGGGTGTGGACAAGGGGGGTGAGGGGGATCATTAGTGAGGTTTTATTGGAGAACTGGGGAGGAACCGTTGGTACATGGGTGCAGACACACAGGAAAACTGGATTCAGACGGGCTGTGTAGTGCAGTTATTTGATTGCTCCCAGACCCTCAGTGCAGTGTGTGTGTGTGTGTGTTTGTTGGAGAGACATAGAGCGAGAGTGAGAGAGCGAGAGAGAATGAACTGTGTTTTTGATATGAAACTGATATGCATATTGTGGTGGCGAGTGAGTGTGGGAGAGTTTTAACGTGTACACATAAGCAATTCTGTGTTTGTCTGTGTGTGTGTGTGTGTGTGTGTTTGCAAGGATTTGTTGGCACGTGTGTATAATTGTCCTTTTATACATTGTCGTGCATGTTTGTGCACACATATTTCCTCATGATGAAAACCAGAGGTATCCTATAGCTGGGGGGGCTTGATCTGCAAGTGGGCTGTCCAATAACGTTCCCAGTTCTCATAAAACGCACAAGGCAAAAGCCAGAGTGTCTTTTTTTATTTTCAGGGCAAGCCCCCTCCTCCATTGCCTCTTTCTTCTCATGAGCATATAAAAGACGACAGCAAAGATATCCAGTCTGATACAAATCCAACTCCGTCACCTCCAGATGGGAACGTTGCCTTTTTTACATTGGGAGCACAGCAGTAGCCTGTCCTGACTCACTGTTTCACTCCATATAAAATGAAGTCAACCACATCTTCTGGGGGGCGGCTAAACGCGAGCTACCTTTTACAGTTGGGGCTAGAAGAGCTCCCTTGGAATGATCTATGACTGTGTTTTCTGTGGACATTTGTCACACTAAAACCCCTCATAATGACCCAAGTGGTGTTCACTACACAAAGCAGGGCTAGCAGACAGTGGTTTGACACGCCGTGTTTAAGACTGGCTCTGTCTGTGCATCTTGTCACCGACAGCCCAGATTAAAGGCCGAAGGAACTGCATCCTCTCCATCAAGCAACGGCTCGGGAAATGAGCCATTCATTCTGACCACTGCTGTTGAGCTGTCTGACCTCTCAGAGCCGGAATGCCCACTGTGGTCTCATAAAAGATGCCCGTCATAAAACAGTTGAGGGGGTGAGTCACTGTTGAGCGATTAGCTGCTGATATTGGATGCGATTTCAATAGGTGTCGGGGTGTTAGATTGGATGAAGCTATGAGGTAGTTCTGTGTCTCAGGAATGACAGCTGTGCTGAGCTCGGTGAAAACATCAGATCATTAGAAGGTGGGCGATTAACTTAATGATTATTGTGCCTGTGCCAGCCTTAGATTTACGCTATCTGTGGCACGGCCCATTTAACGTAAATATCCTGGCTGCCACTGTCCAGAGTTGGCCTTAAAATTAACCCTAATAGTGTCATTAGTCCCCCTTCTTGAAGTTTGCAGTAAAACAAAGCACGACCCACACACATACTTAAAGCACTAAATGCAGCATGAATGCAATGCAAATGCTATCAATGGGGGTAAAGGCATTATTACCTATTAGCTGTTTTAATGGTGCAAACAGGGGCACGCAAAGTAAATACTGAGGTTTACGACTTCCAGTGCTTAAGAACAGCATATGTTTGATCGCTGTTGCTAATGTTCAACTAATTAGGGGGTCGGAGCTGAAATTCTGCGCAGAACATTGACGTGCACTCAGTTGTGACTAAACACAAAAAAACTGAGCACAAAAAAAGTGCGAGTGTCTACGCTTTAAGACATTGCAAAGGTTTTGAGGTTTTTTAACTCACATGTTCTCACTAACATGTTTAATCAGCCATCAGAGAGGAAGTAGGATGGTTTTAGCTCCAAATGTTTTTTTTTTTCATGTATTCTGGAAAATATAATTTAATTTACAGTATAAGATTATTCCTCGCCACTGTTTTTGATCATAAGCTCTTATGTCTGGCTTTGGAAAATGAAAAAATAGCATTAAAACAATATCACAATCAATGTTGCCATATTTTTAGGAACAGGAAAAATCACAAATATAAGTGGAGAGTGTTGTTTGAAAAGAATGAATGCATAAAAGACTTTGTTTTTGCCTGTAGCTTTTAAGGTAGCAAGTCATGTTGTGACTGATTTGTGCAGATCAAGAAAAATCAATCATTTACAAAAGTTCATGTCCTTTTACTTGCATACAATTTTTTTTACTAATACTATTTTGGTCATATAATACCTCTGCCCAGAATAATGTTTCCATATACAGATATGGTATTCTAACACAAACAAGTGATGTTTTTTGGGGGGAATTACGTTGCATTATCAGGGACCTGTGTTGCCATTATCTTACAAAGTTGAACAGACTCAATTCCTCAACTGAACTGGGGTTTCTCAAGGAGACAGTGAGCTGATTAAAGGGACAGGAAAACAGCAGCCATGTTAAAAATTCTGTAAAAATGTGGTGATGCACATTAAATTAAAGCTGCTCCACATATATTTTTATATTTGACCTTGAATCCTCTCACAGCGATAATCCCACACGGAGCTTAAAAATGACAACTCACAGGAAAATGGGGGCTTGACTGAGGCGTTTTCCAGGGCTATGTACAGTATGTGTGTGTGTGTGTGTGTGTGTTATATACAGGTATTCTATACAGTGTATAGTATTAGCCTGGCTCCCTGGAGGAGTGACAGAGGAACAGTGCTGGCATTTATTCATAAGCTCATTTCCACCGACGAGAAAAGAAAATGAAAGAGACTCAACACCATTTCCTAACCACTGTACTCAGCAGAAAAGCTGTCTGAGTAATATATCAACCGACTCCCATCAAACTCTTACTTAAACACGCACACCAACTTATTCTTTACCCCCCACCATCCTCCTAATCTCATAAATGTTTTTAGTACTTGGTCTGTCACAGGGAGCTTGACACGGAGGTGTTTACATAAGGGTAGTCATGCTTGCTAGCGGCACTGAACACTGTATGGTCATCTGTCAAAATGAAAGTGTTCTCATAAACATCGTAATTAGACGGTGCTTTATTGTTATTTAGACCGCAGATCGTTAAGTTAGAGTAAACCAACATATTAACCTTTGATTAGGGTTGGCTGAGCTAATACCGTGTCATCACTGCACCACATTCATCATCGTCCCGAACACAGCATTTATCCCAGGGTCGGTCACCTGTGGCAGTAATGAACTGCTCATTAATCACATGAATATTCCAAGTGACACTTTACATCACATTACGTTCATGTGGTACAGGGGAGGAGAATCTTGGTTTGTCATCATTAGACTTTAAGCTGTAGTGCTCGCACCTCACTGCATTCTGCCATGCTTTTTGGCTTTAAAAAAAAAATGTGAATGTAGGAGTCGTACACCTTTAAGACATAATTAACAAACAGGAGAATATGTTTTTCATGAGCTGTGTGAATATGGAAGAATCAGTCAACGCAAAGGCAGGTCCTACAGGATCTTCAGAAGCAGTCGATGGTGAGAAACGAAGCAGCGGGTTCAGAGAGCAACTCACCTTTATGGAATTATAGGTGCCACTATTTGAAGGGACTTTGAAAAAGTGATTGTTCATCACATAGACTAACAGCTGGTCATAAGACTCCAGCTGCTTCCAGCTGATTTCCTTCGAAAGGTGATATAATCGTATAGTCCTGAATCTAAAAAGAAAATTATGGCTGTATAACTTCATATGGAGCACTGTAGTCTGTCCATTAGTCAGTACTTGTATATGAAATACAACAGTGACAGTAGAATTGATTGTATTTCTGACATTTCGTAGCACTTATAGCAGGACTTCTACATGAAATCCAGATGATCTGCTTACGATTTAGGCTTATGTTGCGTTATAAACTAAAATAATTCCCCATCAACTATGAATGTCTGAATATTGTCAGGCAGATGTCCTCAGGCAGGGGTTGGATCTCTAATTCAATGTGAAGTTTCAAGCAGCTCTAGCCGTGTATACTCAAAATATAACAAGTTTCGAGGTCAAACACGCTCTTCAAAGTAAACACAGTCTTTCTAAATAACTTTCGATTGTTCAGTTTGGGCGATCACTCAAAGTATCAGGGTGTGATACATGTGCCGAGCAATTTTCATGCATCTGCATGAAGCATGGAGGAGGGCTAGTGTTTAAGGGGCACGGTCAAGCCATTTAGCCACGCTCATGCACGAGATCCATTTGCGAGCGAGTCAGCGGAGCATCTGGTCTGCCTCACGCCAACATGAGAGGATGATGAAGCACTGCCCACAGGACAAGAAGCCAAGAAATGCATAGAGTATATTTATGTTGTATGTATCTAAAGTTTCTGTCATCACTGACATTATACGGCCACAGTGTCACATTTTAGTGCTCTGGTTTCATCCAGGACTTAAAAGCACAAAGAAACAAAAAATAGATGTTGATGGCACGTGTTTTTCTAAAACAAAGGTGATATTGTTTCTGTGCGACTTACTTCAATTTAAATAATTGTAATATGTGCATTAATAGTTCACAACTCGGGCCACTGTTAGAACCCTCTTGCTTTGTCATAAGTAACATTTTAGTTTTTTTTTTTAATATTTATTATGTATGATCTGGTCTAAATATGTATTTGTGAGGTGTGATCCTGTCCCAGTCTTTACTGCTGTCAACGTTGATATGTTTTGTCTCCTGTGTTATTTGTTGTTGTTGTCCTCGTTATCTTTACATCTCTGTTTTGTGTTACCATCGACCTGCCAAGGGACTGAAGATGGAAATTAGCCACTGGCTATAATCTTGTATATTTACATGACAATGTCCAGTAATGTGCCTGGTCTCGATTTTAAATAAATAACTAGATAAATAAAAATAAATAAATAACCTGAATCATGTGCGTTCGCTTTCCACTCGAGCTCGTTTCCATTTGGAAAGCATATAACATTTTGGAGCAGCAGCCTCTTGCCTTATTCACCTTATCTTTGTACAACATCTACCTTTGCCTACAGTTTGACATCAGTTTTAATTTCTGAGGCAGTGAATGCAGCACTGGCTGCTTTCTTTTTTTCCCCCACTCTGATTCAGACCAGGAGCACAGCTACTCAGATATAACTTCCAAAATCTGAATTGACAAGCGTCTTGGCCCAGGGATTATAATGGCCACTTTATACAAAGTCGTGAATATATCAGTTATTGAGCTCCAAGGGAAAAAATGGGAGAGGATAAATATGTGTACACCAGAAATGTAATGCTACAGTATCTTTAGCACCGCTGCTGGTTCCACGAACAATGAGAACATAAATTCTGGACAATTCTTTCTGCCTCTATGATTCCGTCATACCCACACTGGACAACGCTGGATAAAATAGAATACCAGTCATGTTTCCCGTACATGAATTTTGCAAGCCATTATCAAGTTCACATATTCCTTTCCTCTAAACAATGAAATCCAAAAATCTGCAGACAGATTACGCAAAGTCCCAAGGATGGTTTGGTGATTACAGTAACGACTTGAAATAGCACATAATGACGGACGCAGTGGAACAACATGCGGCAGGAAAAATGCTCCAGGCGAGGGATCTTTCAGGGGAGTATTATTGCTGACATCACACTCCTAATGCTTTTTTATGGACATCTTCATTATCCATCACATGAGGGAGCAGTGGGAAATAATCCAGATAGGTGAAAGGGCCTCAAATTCAGCTCTGACAGCAGATTGTGAGTCCCTTTAATCACGTTTAAATGGTGTGAGCAAGCAGGTGTGTGTTGCTTATGTGTGCGTTACTGCGTGCACATATGTATACTGTAACCCGCAGAGCATTTGTGTGCATTTTAAAAAGGGAAGACTGAACCTGAGCAGATCTTTGCGTGAGTGTCTGTAATTGGCCGGAGAGAGGGAGAATCTATGAGCTGACATCTGCAGTTGATTTTTGGTGATAATAAATCAGTTTTCGTTCTACGCTGGTGTGCTTCCACACAATGTGTTACATACTCTCTCTCTCTCTCTCTCCTCTTCTCCTCCTCATTTCCGCAAGCCTGTGGAAAACCAAAGACGAGCTGTGCAGGGTTCCTGCAGAACTTTGGACGCAGCTTCACTTGTCGGATGGCCACACAAGTTGAGTTGTGAAAGCCCCTTCCTGGCCAAAGCTGTAGAGGGAGAAAATGAAAGGAGTGCAAAGGGAGAGACCTGCTCTGTGATTATCAGCGAGTGGAGGTGGATGGAGACAACAAGGTGTGAACAGGCCATAGCTGAGTGTGGTAAAAAAGAAAAAGACAATTCCCATGTGAAGCCCAATCTTTGCTGACTACACCTACTTCTTCAGAGTCAAAGTTTGCCACTGAATCATTTCTCTCCGCATCCATTTCCTGTCTAGCCACAGCCTCGACACAAGAGTTTGGGCTGGATGACTGATGTTATGATTAACCTTCTTCTTACAGTTAACATGATACGGAGTCAGACGAAGTGAAGAAGAAAAAAAAATCCTTTTGGAGGTGAATCAGGTCATGAAGGTTCTTTCTGTGCTTATTCCATCGAGGATTACAGAATACATTCTTAGATATCGTATCCATACCCCAGGAGATTACAGAAGGTAAACATTGTAAACCTTTGATTGCTGTGTTTTTCATTTGTGTAAGTCGCTGAATAAAAAAAAGAAAAGAAAATTGGTTATGTTCCCTTCATTGTTTGTCACACTCATCTGCAACTAACTAACAACTAATACAAAGATATCATGAGTGCTGTGGGGGAGAAAACCCACCTGACCCTGAATGTGACCTCTGCTCTGCTGCCACACAGATTGTTGATTATTGTTGTAGTTGAGAGAAAACTTTGATATACAGTGGCTCGTAAAGGCTCGGCTACACCAAGTGTTTCTGGCCACATTCTCAAAACAGAGATTTTAATACAGGATTTATCTATGAACAACTATAACACGGTGACAAGTTATTTGCAGCCACAACAGTACCAGCTTTTAAAATGCTATGCGACAACAAGATCACTTACGCAGAGCTATGGACCTCACAGCAGCATAGTAGGCAGCTGACATGGAACTACACCGGTAACGCTTGTTGCCGCCTGATGTTGGACAACAGCTACATGGCTAAATGACAACTAAGGGTCTGAGCACTTTGTTTCCACCCCAAAATGCACCTTACATTTTTGGTATGGGAGCATTTTGGATATTATTAGAATGACTGGTGGAAAAGACGGATATCCAATCTGCAAAACAAATGTATTGCAGCGTCTTCTCGATCACTATCCAGCTGGACAGGATCAAGTGAACCTGATACACTAAGCAATGACTATGTTAAAGAATAATTACTGGCAAGTTATGTAATAAAACACCAAGATGGAACCAACAGCAAAACCGGGAAAGGCACACGACACCTAACAATCTCCAAAATCACACGCAATGCATTCAAGGAACAACGCAATAAAGTGTATAATTACACATGTTCATGGGATTTGATTTCAATGTGAAACTATGATTTATATTCATCGGACAATAATCGTACCATCAAAATCTATAGTAATCTCTAGTTTTGACACTTTTGATATATAGATTCTTAATCATCACCACAGTGCCATCGAGCCATCCGACTCATCTCATATTTCTCAATTTCAACAGCCAGAGGTGTGGTACAAGAGAGGGAGAGAGAGTTCTCATCTACACATCTGGGATTCAGTCTCCTGCAAAAATATATACGTATATAAAAGTACTTCAATCTGGCAAAATTGGTGATAACTCAATATTGATGTTATGTCCTTGGTTATTTATTTTTATTTTATTGTACTTGTTGATAATTCATTAATAAAACATCCATGGCATTATTTTGGAAACTATTTGAGTTTTTCCTTCTCCCCCACAGCATGCGATCACTCAGCGACACTTAAATATATAAGCAATATGGACACTTTAATATGGAACATTTAAAAGTGAAATATACACAACTGAAACGTGACATGAAGAGAGCGAAGACAAACTAAGTCTTATAAGGGACTTATTTGTTACTCCTGTCACTTGTAATGAATACATTGAAAAGTGGGCCTATTGTTTTTACTGTTTAAGAGCAAGTGGTATTCAGAATTCGCTACAAAAGCCACACTTGCTTTATTTATTTGTTCAATATGTTAACTAGAAAGTAATTTGACAGGTGCATTATGTGATTGATCGGCAACAACAACTGTCACTGAGCAAACCGTTAATCAACAGAGAGACAAAGTTGTCTCCTCTGCGTGCTTGCGCAACATGTTCCTAATTGATTTCCACAACACAGTATCTGTGGAGTGTGTTTTGCATTATCTGTGCATCCCCCCTCATCTTTTCCTCAAAACCAAAAAGCAGCATCCTCCCCTCAGGCAACCGTAAACACTGGGCCAAAGCCTGTCAACACTGTTGTGTGTTTAGACATCTGTTTCAACCACAACTTCACACTGATCATCAGTATCACGTGGCTGCAGTCTGGAGTTACATCCGCAATTCCGAATACATGTTGTCTATTACCACATTTGGATCTAATTCTGAGCAGAGTTTAGCGGTTGCAGTGGTGAAAGACCTCTCGTTTCTTGTCGTTATGAAATTTGTACGAGATGTTTAGCATCAGAGCGTGCATGCGGTGCAGTGTTACAGAGTTATTCGTGAGTAATAACGGGATGCGAGTGGACGCTGACAAGAATGCATGCAATCTAACGTCACGTGTTTCAAAAGGGAAGTTGGAAATTGTGGTGTAGAGTTTGCAGGTTGTTGGAAAACACACGGTCACAGCTGAGTACTACCTTCTTGATGAAATGCCTTTCAAAGAAGGGGCTGCACACTGGATGCTGCTGGTGCTCACCTGGTAGATTGGGTACCATTAAGGCTGTGGCACACTGCTGTGACCACTGTTAGCATCCCGCCCAGTTCCTCTTTGCACTGTCATTGCACTGCACTGCCAACTGAGACAATAAAACCATGAATTTGTCTTACATGATCTTTAACAACTTAAAGGTTTGTGACATATTCTGAAACAATACAATAAATAAAAGAATGTGATTCAAATGTTATAATACACATGACATAATCTCAGCATGTAAATTCACATTAGGGCTGAACAATTACTCAATATGGCTTACTGCACTTTTTCAAAATTGCGGAATACATTTATTCATTTTCAGATTATTCCGAATATTGTCCTCACCACCTGTTTTGGTTCTGCCCCAAGGTCTCACCTTTCTGGGCCAATATCTTCCACCTGTACGGCGTCCTTTATACTAGACAATTAGATCCTGATTGCCATCGAGCCATTTTTGGTTGGCCCAGCTATTCCCTGATACTCCCTTCTGCTTTACAACATGCTCTCAGATTTCTCATGGTGGTTGTTAGTCGTGTAGTGGAAGTCACGTCACCCCCCCATTGTTATTATTTGAATGTCTTATGGGTTGTATGGACTGTGGACCACCTGTAGCCCAGCCATCCGTAGCCCAGCTATCAGGTTATATCACTCAGGCTGTTTTCCTCTTCCCTGACCTCAGAACTGATATATTCTTAAAAAGTGATGCACCTCTGCACTTAATATTTATTACTTACTTTATTTGTGTATGTTTTAACTGTTTGTGGTATTTGTGTTATGTTCTTTGATTTTTATTTTGTCTGTTTTATGAGTGTTCAATGTTTTGGGAAAAAAAAGAATGAATTATTGAAAGATAATTTAACTTCCCATCTTATTCTAAATACAGAAGAAAACATCTTAGCTTTGCACTGATTTGCACACACAGTAGTCATTTCAAATGTGTTTTTCAAAAATAAACTATCAATTAGAGACATATTTCCTGGATTACTGGCCTTTCATTGATATTCAATACATCAAACTCAGAAGCAACAAACCTCTTCTTCCATCATAGCTATTTGACTATCACATAAGAAGAGAAATATATGACCCAGTCCAGTGTACCATTAAAGTATGTGGAGCGTTACCCATACTGCACGTAGGGGCCAAGTCACCGTTTTATTGCAGGTGGACAGAACTGCGGCTTGTTTCCATAAGTGGAAGATTGGAAAAGAGAGGGGAGTGGAACATATGTTGTGTGTGTGTGTGTGTGTGTGTGTGTGTGTGTGTGTGTGTGTGTGTGTGTGTGTGTGTGTGTGTACCTATAGTGGGTAAGGTGTAGGCAGCTTAACAAAAGACCATGGAGCCAAACGTGTATACTGTATATATAAAGATCAAAACATATTATTATAAAGCACATAATTGATATAATAAAAGTATTGAATAAGGAATTAAGAGTAAAATGTCATGTAGTAAAACAAATTTTGAAAAATAAATTTGAGGATCATTTCCAACCTCATAATTATTATTCTCATAATTACTATCGTACAAATTGTTCAAAACTTTATGCAAGACAGTTCCCGAATACTTAATTTCTTTCCGATTGCATTTTAACTCAAAAGTAAGTCTACATTAACTCTAAGCAGCCTGTGTTAAGTGGTTGGTTATCGGTGGTTATTGATTCACATTTATTTTCATAACTGTTTCTGCTTCAAGGGCTTCATACATACAGTACATAAGCAAATGTGTCTGGTACGAGCTTGATCATTTCAGCGAGATTTATGGAATGACTATGCAAAAATATATGACACTTTAATAGTAGATTCTCTGTGTTCTTTGTCATTTTAGTACGTGAAAGTTTAAACTAATATTGTGACAATAAAGGCCACTGACAGACAAATATATCCTAAGTTCACGCAAACATGTGAAAAGGGACCGTGTGTCAAGCCCTGTGCATTGCATGAGTGTTCACAGCTCATACAGTAAGTAATCATTTAATCTACTCTAATGGCAATGGATCTCAAATAACTTGAAAACAACACCGTTAAAAGGTCGATACAATTCACGTCTTGCAGCTTAATCGCACCACTGATGTTGATAATCTACAATAGAGAACTAAATCAATGCTGGAAGGTAGCGTGGGGGATCAATTCCCTAAGGGGTAGGTTCGCCATTGAACATGACACCAAGGGACGAGCGTGCCTAATCCATGTTTGAACTTTTAGTGAGCGTGGGCCTCTCTCTTCTTAACATGACCACTCCATTCCTCCAGAAGACGTGGTCATTCAGACGTTGATATGCAAGATGGGGACCGGAGCAGCCTCTCGTCTATACCCACCCATTCACCCAAACATCTAGCAGCTCCATGAGAAATGATTCCCTGTGCTCCCTTACGTCCAGGTGTTTTGGTCATTAGGGCCTCTGACTATTAGGAGCACCATGGTGCTTGCTTAATGGTTATAAGGCCAACCATCGTGCTCAGATCACACCTCCACAGCTGTAAAGCACAGTGGGGTGGGGGAGGGAGGTGGAAGCCGGGGAGGCATGCGCAAGGGGGAACCGGTCCAAAACGCCCGCTTTGTTGTCTGGGGGCTCCGGTTACACCCGGCTCTATCCACAGCCAGCGTGACATTCAATACTGCAACTGTAAATTTTACATTAAGCGTGTGAAATCACAGATGCACATGTCACAGCAGTGTCATAAAGTGAATTTACATAGCCCGACTTCAACACGCACCTTAACTCCTTAAGTCTCTGTCGGGGGCAGTTGGGGGCGCGGGAGGTGGACACAATTACAACAATTAATTCTTAAAACGGCCATGAAAAAGTTGTGTACAGGGGGCACACCTGGTCCTACTCACCTTATTAACAATAGCCCGCCATTGTTATATTTTCTTGGGTGTTGCACATTAAAAAAAATAATATAATAATAATAATAACATAATAATATTTAGGCTTGGCTTGGAGCTTGTTAGAGGATTAATGGTCCGTGAATGTGAGTAATAACTATGGGTGAGAAAAAAAAAAAAGAGTGAGAATGACCTTTACAGTAGACACAAATATCACAGCAGAACGACAATGTGTGAACACACAGACAAACAGCCAGAGTGTAACTCCAGACCAGCCCGGGATCAAGTTTGGTAGGATTATCAAATGCAAGGAATTACATTCCTTCATTTCAAACTAATTGAGTTTTCAACATACACGGACATGCAGCAACAAATCCATCTATTTACTGCTGATAAAGGCCGAGTCCACCTGTTCTCGCTCAGATCATCCCTACACTAAAAATACAAGGAAAGGAATCCAGACAAGTCTCAGTCGTAAAACAGCACTAGGCCAGACACATTCATAATGTGCACCGCATACTTTCAATAAGCAGCCACTGAGTGAACGTGAGTGCTTGAAAATCAGAAGTCATTGTTGTCACTCATTGCACTTACATGTGGATGCTTTTCGCTCCGTTTTCAGAAATGATATTAACACAGTTTTTTTTTTTTACGCCAGACAAAGCATGTCCACGTTGTGTTCGACTCTGAAAAGAAAGAAAAACCCACAAGGTCAATCCCATGCAACTTCCCCACTTCCTATGTGTAAAACACCCAAATATGACTGATTAACGCATTCCCCGAACCTCCACAGTTCATTTAGCAGTGGGTCAATAAAATTGGCAGAGCATCCTGTGCTGCCCGTATACCCTTCCCTGTAAGACTATTCCCCCCGCTCGCAGGGGAAAGGGGGAGCCAACATTAAGACGAGTGATTTGTAAAGTGAGCTGGGAAGTTTAATTGATCTAAAAGAATTTAATGTGGCGTAGTGAATCGTAGCAGACAGCATGGATTTATATTGCAACCCAGCAGAAACGAACATAATATTGTCCGCTTTTACAGCAGAAGGGGGATTTTTTTTTTTTAAATTGTGCCCACAAAAATGATTTACGTTGTGTTGAGTAAAACTGCAGTTTAATACCAGTCCTCAATGCCCATTTCCATCCCCACTCATGTGTTAAAATGTGGAATGTTTAGGAGAATTTACTTGACTTCAGACCTAAATGTGTTTGTGTTTTTTTAAATAAAATTATTTATTTTATAGTAATTAAAACAATCCTCGTCCAGTACCGTATTTTTGGGCGCTGACCCCTTTCACACATAACAAAGCAATAATCGCGCCTGAGCTGCATCATTTTGAGCTAAGCTCTCGCTCTCTCAAGTGTTAAGTCCACCGAGCATGGACTTCTATGAAAACACAGAGAACTCCGCAATGTGTTAGAGATTTCGAATGTAAAACCAAGATTACCACACAGCCACAGGGAGAGGGATTCAGAACAATCCCCACAGGATGTGTAGCGGGGAGGCCAAGTCAAACAATAGCACAGATATTTACCAATATGTTCTGGATACTGTGGCCACAAGGATGAAAAAAAAAAACAAATAACAGAAAAAAATGAATGTGAAATTTCATTGTTTGATTTTTCTTTTTCTTTTTTCAATACACGATGTAAAAGAATGTTTTGTGTTCATTTCATACTTTAATCTGAAGTTCCTCAGCTCTGTCTGGGTCAACAAGAACACACTTCAACTTTTCCCTGGTGATTTTTTTACTCTTAAATAAGCTAAATAAATGAATTAATTATTTTTCATACTTTTGTAGAGCATATATTAACCAAATGACAAATATCATAATCCTACTCGAGTAAACACTTAAGGAGAGATTATGTGAATGAAAAATTGAAAATATTGTGTATTATGAGGTTTCTTGTTTTGTTTTTTTTGACTTATCATGCTGTAGTAAGACAGTTCAAAAATAAACATTTACATATGCTTCTCATTTTAATGGCAGAAAATGGTTTTGCAATTCACGGTCATCCAAAACTGACTGAGGTTATCATTGAGCCAAAATCCCAAACAGTCGGTTGAGTAATTTCAATGCAGATGTGTATTTGCAGAATTTGGTTTAAAACAAAAAAAGACTAGAAGCGGCTGACATGTCAAATTCTAGCATGTAACGAAGCATAATACGAAGCTCAACTAATACTCCTGTTGACTTAGCCAAGCCATCCTATCTGAGAAAAACCAGAGAGACCACAGCTCAGCGAAATGTATTTACATTACGGTAGGGAGCACCGGATGAGGAAGATTGAGTCAGGGAAAATGAACGATATGTCATAAAAAATGTGATTCTTCTCCAAGGCAAAAAAAAAAAGTATTCCACTGTGACTTCCCATTGGAATGATTTTCAGACTGACACAAGCTCATGGGAGGAAACCAAGTAGTCGTTAAACCCACCAGACCTGGCTCAGACCACACCTAGACCTGGCTATCCATCAGACTGACTGCACAGAATTTATAGTGTGACCCGATCGGTCATCATTTATTACTTTTACTGGTCCTAAGTGGAGGCAATCACCGACTGGTGTTTGTGTAAGAGGAGACCTCCACCTGCGAGGGTCTCCCATTAACACAAACCTAACTTGGGGGGAGATATGTCATGTGTCGCTGTGCGTTTGGACCGGGCCTTGACTTTGCCCTCTCACAATATACCACGGGGCATTTTCCCCCTGAGTAAATAACCTGCTGTGTATCCTCAACCACACACAAGACGAGCGACTCTAAAAAAAACCCTAAAGAACCGTGGTCTTTTCTCCCTGACAAGAACTGCTTGTCAACCAGTCATCTGGAACACAATCAAAGACAAAGACTTGCAAGTGAATCACCACGTCACTGAAACAACAGCAAACAGAGAAATAATAAGCAGGGACTGCATGGCAGAGAGTGGCCATGTGTGCAAGACACTGAAACAGATCTCGCTGCAGTCTTATCTTCTTGATCAGGAAAAAGATCTAAGGGAGAGGTTGAAGTTAAAACACACACGCACACAGACTGGATGATGCTAAGACTACTGGACCCACTAACACTGCTCCCCCGGAGCTACTGTCACCTCGGGCAGTATAGGTAGCTTGTGGCTTTGAAGTGCCGCTGATGCTGGCTTCTGTTCAAGCTCACGACACGTCCTTTGGACGCTCCGCTGAACTTGATCAGTCACTCTGCAAATAAATGTTCAACCCAGGAGAGGGACAAAGAGAGACATATAAAGAGACTCAGAGGGAAGCAACCATAAAATACGGGTGAGGGTGAGAGGGTGAGACACACCATGACAGAAGGCCATGACCTTCTGGGTACTTCACAAAACCTTTGTTGAACACAGGTAATAATTGCATCGGCGAGTTAATGCCCCCAAAAAAAAGGCAGAAAGAAAGAAAGAAAACAGAGAGCGGGATCCAGTGTCAGGTCATCTGATGGAAATATTTTTGGCCCAGCTTCACCCGTCGCTGTTACGGATACTCATCAGTTAGTCAAATTTGATCAAATGCCACAAGTAAAGTGTTCCAGCTTGTTCACCCCTAACTCTACAACACGGGGATAATGGGCCACAAGGGGAGAACGTGTGAGAGGCTGCAGTGAGAGAACGAGAGAAATTGAAAGAGAGAATAATGGACAGAGTTAATCTGAGGCTCACCTTCACTTCCCCATCTAATCACAACCACATGCTGATGATGAGAGGTACAGTACATAGGCAGTCCCTCCAAAAACACACATTCTTTCTCATTCACCTCCCTTCGCTGGTTTTGAAGTATTTGGTGATTTCCTGCATTTTTTTTTTCTTTTTTTTTTTTTACTTAATATCATTATGTTATTAAGTTGTATTGTCGCCAAGATAAACAACAAAAATACTGTGTAGATTAATTAAAATTCAGAACTGGGAATTGTAATGTTGAAATATTGTGTTGTTAGTGGTGACCCTGAGCAGGTTAAAAAAACAAGGTACAAAGTAGCTCTTCCTGGCTCAGGCATAAAAAGGCCTCACTAAGACAACCCTTTCAATCCCAGTGAATGTGTGGGAACCCAAGCCACAACTTGGCATGACACAGCTGACAAATAAATAGCATGCCCTACCTCAACTCTCATCTAATTACAGGTATGGTTTACCAGCTATGGGTTATTAGTGTTTCCTTAGCAAACTGTAAAAGCTAATGACACCATCTTCTAGTTGCCTTGGTTTTCTTGTGCCTCCCTTTCTTTCCATGTTCTTGGACAGCGCAGATTATTTTTAGCCCCAACTGGTGCAAGTAAAAAAAAAACAAAAAAAAAAACTCACAGCCAAAGCTAACTTCTGTTTTTCTCCCTTGGTCAGCATTTAAACGTCTTGCAGAGTTTCACTTTGAGTTTTAAGACAGTGTCGCTGCCTTGACTGAAACCCAAACAGAGGATATTTGTAATAATAAAATAATAACCTGTGCGTTTGCTGTGAAAATGTCTCTGTCGGTGTAGATAATAATCCACTCCGTGTATCGATAGAAGAGTTGTGATTCATTTTAAATAGATGATAAATTATTCGGCAATGAATTCCACATAGTAACCACCACAGAGTCCTCCTCCCAACCCAGTTCTCTCATAAGACTACTGTTTAGACAGCGGTCCACTTTACCAAGCACTTCTAAGAGACTTGCTCCCCCTAGTGGCAGGGGCTTTAACCTCAGCCAAAGCTTTTAAAATCTGCATTTATGCTCTTTTCTCTGGTCACAAACCACTATTACATTTTCCTTTTTTCTCTGATCATTTGGCTGACCATCCGACATCCTACACTTGAACTTGAGAACATAAATCCATGGCTGTGCTGTGTTACTATTTTTTTTTTTGGACCAGTGTGAGTGAGTGAAGACCATGGGCTCGCACTCAGTTTCAGTGCCACAGGTCATACTCTTCTGTGTGTGAGTATCAGGGTGTCCGGACACTAAAACAGGCTTGAACGACTTTAGTGCTGTCCTCGGGGCAGCCACAGAGCTCTGACCTTCCTGAGCGCACTTCACAGACAGTGCTGCTGAACACTCCGCGGGCATGTCTGTTAACATTCGGTTCTGCTTGGGTGAGAACGGACACAACACAATGTTAGTTAAAAACTAAAGACGAGAAGGTCACTATAAGATAATCGGAATCAAACTTAAATGTAGATGATTGGACAACATGCGTTTCAGCACCATTTGTGTATATACACTGGTACATGCATCTCTGCATTGGAACATACATTTCTCATGCGATTTTCACAGATGAGCAACCCTGCACCTGTGTGAGCACTGAAAAGCAAGCAGGTTTTCAAAACACATTAAGACGACTGAAACATCATCACTAAAAAAAAAACACAAGCAAGCACAACTGTCACAGTCTTTTAGTCAGGAAAGCCATGTGCCTGTAGTCTTGCATCCATTATCAAACATTCCCCATCCATTAAATTCTTGTTTGCTTGTTTGTTTCTCTGTAGAAGCCGCACGGGCTTGTCACCACCATGTATATACTCTACCCATTTAGTGGTGTTTCAATATTCACAATGATGTAAAACATGCACATCTAATACATTATTTAGTCATATTCCCCAGTAATAAAACACATTTTGATTCTTTCTGGTGTGATCCTGACATTGCATTTCCATTATTTTCTCTTTAAACATTAACCAAGGCTTTGTTGGGGATGCATTTCATCTTCATCTGCTGCTTAAAGATTCAAATGGCATGCTGGTGGGGATCGTCGAGCCAGAATGTTTTAACAGAGCTGACAGAGGAAGCAGAGGAAGGAATGTTTTGCCTAAAATCTGCTGAAAATTCACTTTTTCAGGTCTCCCTCCCATTATAGTACAGTGCTATGACTGCAGTTTAAAGCCTGCAAGGTGCTGAGTGTGGATTTCTTCCCCATTTGGGTTGATAATAACACACACACACACACACATATAAGCACAGGCACTGACAGCCTCTTATTCTTTGAGTGTAGAAGAATATCAAGTATGAAATGGTGTACTTTTAATATGAGTGAGTTGAAATGACGACATACGAGACTATATTTGTGGTGTAGTGATACCAAAGATTTGATCACAGGTAAGGAATTGTTTCTATTAAGCAAAACAAGTAAGTGTGACCATGTAAAGCCAAATTCTTTACTTATCTAAGACGGAATAAAGGGTTAAGGTTGACAACTCTCTAAAAAGGTAAATAGACTGGTTTCTGGTGATGGTTTCTTCGTCCTGTGGGCACATACTTATCAAACTGTTCTATTTTCTCTGAAAACTGAATTCGATATTCGAGTCTAATGCAACATTTTAATGAATCTCATTAAACAATTATTTAATAAGGATCCCTTAATTAACTTTAGAAAAAGGCTTCGACAGCTATCTTTGTAGATGAGGTGTTTTTGCCACACTTGATCTACTGCAACTCATTTTTAAATCTAATTCTGTCAACAAAAATGTACACTTGAATTTCAGGCTGAAAATATTTTAATTTACAACATAAAAAATCCTGTTGCCAAAAACAGGCACTGTGAAACAAAGTTATTTCCTGACCAGTTAACCGAGACAGACCTAGGAAGTGTTAAGACCACCCTGCAGGTGGAAGAGAAGAGCCTTGTTATCCTAGAAGTTCCCATTCTTGTTACAATGATTATAGAAGCCAGGAGCACTGGATGTTGCCTCTTGCTGCTAGTACGCTGATTGGTGAGCCGCTCAAAGCTTTTCTCACATAGTGTCTTGACCGAATCTGAATCAGACCCTGATTAGATTAAACTGCAGTGAGAAACCTGTGCAACCCTGTGTGTGCCCACTCTTATATGACCTCCACACGAGCAGTTAAATTGGACTTCTGGAGGCAGGGAAGCCCTGCCTTTGATTATGCACTGACATCTATGGGATATTTAAATCAGCTGCCTTTTGTATCAGTATGACATGAATACAGGAGCTCAGACTTCAAATGCCAGTTCCCGCTGGCTCACCACCATTTTAGTCCCAGTTGGAAGCGGAGAGACAGGGAGGACAGGATTCAGCCACACTAACTAGAAACACAAAATACTCCACAACTGCTTCTGAGTTTCTCCTGCGGGCCTCAACCTTTGCACAGTGACAAAGATCTGGCTGCAGACGCTCCATTACAACATGCATGCATGAATCAAATAGACAGACAAGCTCATTTAACAGGCTCCGAGGGGAGGGGTAGCTATCACGGTGCCTGCTTAACATTACAAATGAGACATGTCTTCCCGTCTCATCATTTATCTGTCAGACACACTCTCAGGGATGTTGGCAGTGGAAGACATAGGCGAGTTAAAAAAAAAGAAAAAAGACCGAAACGCTAATGTCTATTTGAAAGGATGAAAAGAGAGATGGCAGGGTGAGGGGGGGGCACCACGCTCTATAATTGTTTTATTATAAGTTTGGCTCATTATTAGCAAAGGAGACAGGAGGGTAATGAATGACACAAATGGAAGTCCTCAACGGCTGACAGCTAGAGACAAGAGAGCAGAGGGGTGTGTGTGTGTGTATGTGTGTGTGTGTGTGTGTGTGTGTGTGTGTGTGTGTGTAACCTTGATTCCAATCAAAGCCCGCTGTAAAACTGTCACTATACTGCAAACGTATAATGAATTTGGCCAATTACTGAACATCTAAATGGATTACTTTTAATGTAGGCAGTGTCTTGTCATTACAGGCCAGATAATACTGCATGTACAGTATAGTGTGTGTGTGTTTGGACACGTGTATCAGAATGTATGTGTACATGTAAAGGCAGAGGAAAGTGAGCCATAGGGGAAAATTAAAAAAAAAAAAAAGGGACAGGAGTGGAGGGGAAAAAGATGATGATCATTAGTGTTTGATGGATCTAATGACCAGGTGGATTTATGTAAAGGAGCTGGATAATGGGAAAGAGGAAGTCATTTAGAAGAAGGAGGGGGGAGTATATCAATGGCGCACTGAAGGGGTAACGACAGCAAGCTGAGAGGCATCATGATCAATAACTGCTCCATTATGTTATGAGGAACAGTGCGATGAGAAGGGAAGGGGAGGCAATGGAGGAATAATTTGCTTCATCAGTACACAGGGGACAAGTGTGTGTGTGTGTACGTGTAAGAGGGTACTGACAGGGTCACATAAACAAGTGGCAGCATCTCTCCCCAGAGGACCAGCAGTGATGATGAGGAGAGTAGTGGGGGTGAATGGCGGGACACACTCCAGCAGCATCTGTCTCTTGGCAGGTAAAAATAAAAGTCAACAGGAAAGGGCTGGTGCACGGGTCCTGCCATGATAGCTGCCATCCGTTACAGGCAAATTGAACTGTCAACCCCCGTGTGTCATTTCCATGGCTGGATGAGAGGCAGAGGCAGAGAGAATTATGGGGGTATTCACCAGGCGATCACAGGGTGCAGTGGGAATGTTCTGGCAAATTAACTCTCGATGGAGACGGGGGGGAGAGATATGTTTAGACTGTCAAAGAGATAGAAGGATGGGAGGATAAACAGGCAGAGGGAAGAAGGGACATTCAGTGCTAGTGTGTTTTGTTTCCTTATGCTGAATTGTAGTGTTGTAACACATTCCGTCAGTGGATGCATTCGTTTCTTGTGCGTAGCTAAAACATGGCTGTTGTTTATATTCTACCAGCGCGCATACCAAAGCTGGGCTTGCTGTGTAACTATGCAGCCCCAATGTTGATTGCTTGTGATTTGAGATATACACTATGTGCAAACATTAACACACCGAGTCACTTTCACTTACGCCTAATCTGCACAGAAACCCATGTTTTTCACTCTCGCATCTCACACATTTAATGGAAGAGATAACTTAATTTTCTAGCCATCTACACAGGTGGATTTGTATTATTATTATGCTCCAAGTGTATTTTACTTCATTGATGATCCTGTGTAGACACACAAAGAGCATGGGAGCCACTGTGGCTGCTGCAAATGTGACGTTCATGCTCCCTATATTTTTTTAAAAAAAAATTATGCACAACAGCTTTAAAATTGTCCAAAACTTGTCCGTTTGGGTACATTCATGTGTACTCTCATTATGGATTGTTCTACAGGTGCAGGTACACACAGACCTATATTATACATGCAAAATAAATACATACAGAAATAAAGAACACAATACAAAATGAGGGACAATCTCTACCATCTTGTATTGTCATCTTCCTGCTGCTGATCTGCATGAAAGTGTGTATCTGCTGCAGCGCTACTGTAGCACAAACAGCTCCTCTGACGTTCGGCCCCCACCTCCACTCTGTCTCTCTCCACTTACTTAAATATTTATAAAGATTCCTATTATTGTATTAACTATTTATTGATTTATAATTTAAAAGATTTATACTGGGCTCATGGAACTCCAGGGGAGAGTGACTTTCACCTATGGGAGGTAGCCATCTATAGCTATTTATTGTCTTTTAATGTTAAAACCTGTGCCTGTTTGCCTCTTGGCCTTCAGAAATGGAGAAAGAAAAAATGCACGTTAAGAGAGACGGACACACAAAGGACAAACAGAATGTGCTAAGCACCGGCTCCTTCCTTGAGCAGGTCACGCACAAGCAGCCCAGTCTCAACAATGAAAATGTATTACCTTGCTGCACCGCTTATTGATTTACATCTTCTGACTCTAGATGTGAAGTGTTTTTTTTTTCTACATGTATGTGTGTGTGTGTATATCTATATCTATATACATCTATATCTATAGATAGATAGCTATATATATACATATTTGTTAAATCTGTAATCTGTAATTGTTTAATCTGCTCTCACCTTTGCTGTCAGTGGCATATGCATCGACAAGTGGGTTACTACGCAACTGTCTTGTCGCATTACTACAAATTTTCATTTAATGATAAGGGAAAAGGACATTTAAAGCTCCTTAAATGCCTCACTTGTTACATATCAAAGTTGAAAGTAACTGCAGCCGTTATCATTGGCGTCAAATAACATTTGATATGAGGATATGAATGAACTTTGATTCTACATGTTCCCAGCTAGCATTTTAATTGGTAGTTTCAACCCTGCAGGTGACGGAAAAAAAAGTTGCAACGCTGTGAAAACGTCACTGGTGATGCATGGATTGGAGAACAACAAAAAAAAAAGAGTTTCTTTGTGATGCAACGAATATTCGCCAAGTCTCTCATCAGGGAGGAGAGGGATCGCCTCTTACAACAGACAAGGGGGGTTGGGGGGGTGGGGGCAGATTCATCATAATTCAGCTGCTCAATCAAAAGACAAGTGATGGAGTGAGAGAATAAAAGACGAAGTCTGTTGTGGTCAGCAGGAGGAAGGATGCTTGGGTCTTGGAGTGGCAGATGAGGGTAGGAGGGATGGTGCAGAAAGAAAGAAAGGTGTTGGGAGTGAAAAGCAGAGCGTACTTTTATGCAGTGCCTGGTGAGTGACAAGGAAACCATTAACGGAGTAGCGCTGGCCAAAGGGATTAAGTCCACACATGCATAGCTATTATTCAAGCTAATTAAAGGCTCTTTTTTCTGAGAGGCCAGGTTTACCTCGACAACAAAGCCAGCAAAGAAAGAAGCAGGAAACAGCTCAGGCGATTTTGCTTAGCTGGAAAATCTTTAGCATACGTTCATCCAGGGGGGACAATGACTTGGACAACACCTCTGGTTGAAATCTAAAAAATGACATGCAGCTTTAATGGCCTGCTCCAAAGGACTAACCTTTAAGTCCTTTACTACACAATTCAAACACATACTACACATTTTCAGCTTCTTAAATGTGAATAGGTTCTGGTTTCTTTGCTCCATATAACAAAGAAATCAAAACAACTGAATCATTTTGGTTTGTGGACAAAACAGTACATTTTGGGAACATTATCATTTCCAGGTTTGAGAAAAAGTCATATTATCTGACATTTTGACCAAATGATTACACAATTAAGCGAGAAAAATAACCGTTAGTTGCGGCCCAATTTTCAGTAAAAAAACAACATTTTTCAACTTCATCAAAAAAAGCACATTTGTAAAAGCCACAGGTGTATATGTGCAACAACTCCTACATTTAACAACATGTATAAAGAGAGAAATAGCTCATATTTGCAATAACAGGCAATTGATTGGAACATAACAGTACCTAATAAAGTGACCAGGAGTAACTAACAGTGACTCACACAGATAAACATGTCATATCAGATTCAGTCTGTATCTTCACTTGTCATATTAGAGAGAACCAGCTGTAATAGCCACCTAATTTTAAACATTTTTAAAAAGTGTTGTATTCTTATTGATATTATTGTTAAAGCCTGTGGCGTATTGTGTAGTAGAACACTCACTATCAGTGTCATGTAACACACTGGATTTCAAAGCTTATCTTTTGGACATTTTACAAAAGTAGAAAGAGCCCAGAATGAACAAGTTACCACTCTCAGAGACTCAGAGTCAATCTGGTCAAACAACAGTCAATGGATCAGTGGAGGTTCTGTCCCTGGTGGCTGTAAATGGCTGCCAAGTATCTCTGTTGGAGGGGGATTTCACCTTAACAGCTCCTTAGAGACTGCCAAAGGCCTGTTGGCCTCGAGACAGGCAAGCGCTTTACCGATGCAGACAGACAGGGAGGGAGTGGGGGACATCACTTTACTGGTTTTACACCCACGCGCACGCCACAGCGGACCAGTCAGTTGGGATTGCACCTGACATTTGACATGCGGCCGACAAAGCAGACAAGCATGGAGGGATGAGAGCGAGCGAGAGAGAGAGAGAGATCGCACGAGAAGCAGTGCAGCAAAGTGAGTGGGAGTGGACGTTGGAGTGCAGTGAATGACAGACAACAGGCTGATGGGAAGAGGCGGGTGTAATGGAGTGTAAAGTGGAAGACCTCGGGAGACAGAAAGAGAGACCATCTGCCTGTCAGCTCAGCTCAGCGCAGCCTCTGGTCCTGTGCTCTTCCTCCCCATCTTTTACTGTCTCATTGAGCTGCTCATTGTGACACACACACACGCACCACAGACAGTGTGGCACACACACAGAGGGTTGAACACACTGCCCGGGAAGAGAGAGATTAATTAAACAAGCACATTTTTGGCACCATTTTATCCCACCAACACTTCCAGTCACTAAACTGTGACATGGACATTAAATGACAATATGGAGAATCAGGATGGACTGAAGACATACGAGAATATAAATCAGGGAAGATTTAAAGCTCCCTGGCAACACATACATCATTTATTCATAACTTACTGTACACTCATCAAATAAGTATTTCAAAGTACTATTCCCTTTTAATGTCAACTGTATTTGAGTCCTTATTATAACACTGTCATTTAGCATCATCTGAGGGAAGAAAATCTGTACACAAGAGTCAAGAATAGCTATCGTCATGTTAAAGATGTGAAAACACAGGTGGAGCGGCAAACTTTTTATTAAAACTGCAGGGCAATCATTTCTAAAATCATGTCATTTGATTATATTTGCTGAGCCAGACATAAATATATAGGACAGGGTAGCAACAGTTACCTCATCTCCCCTGGTAAACCATCCATCCATTCATCCATCCTATTAAGAGTCTGTTTTTGTTACCTAATTACCTCAATCTACCTTTCATTTGGTCATGTCATCTATCTATCTGCTCTCTATCTCTCTCTCCAACTAGGATAAAAAACAGTAACATGGGAGGGGAACCAAACTGCTTCTTAATTTTCCCTGACAGCCTCTTTTAAACATACGGGCCCAAATCCACACTCTAATTGAAAGCACATTCCTATTCCAAACAAATTAAGCACAATTAAGGCCCCTGAGTTATGAGTATCTATCACTGTGCGATGTTTTTGCAAAAATCACCGAGCTCTAGATCAAAGTCTCTCGACCCCTCAGCTTAATTGCCTCATTAAGAGCTCCCTTCTTTGTGCTAAGGGCTTCATAAATACAGGGTCTGCTCGTTTCATTTGGGAATTACACTAAAAGACGCCCCTTAAACTAATCGCTTCCACATTTTCAATAAAAGTTCATCTGTTTTTAGGTAGAGAACAGAATGAGATTTTCTTCCATTTATAGAGCATAATTTGCAAGGCTCTTTAAGCAGTGTGTGATATATCATTTCACTGTGTCTGTGACAAGGCACAAACCTGTAACCTTGTTTGGCTACTTTATAACACATGTTAAAAGGCTTCTATAACATTTTCAACAAGTTTGATGAAACTCAGGAAAAAAAAAGCACCTATATCCCTGTATACATTAGCTCAGTCTTAGGTGTGGCATTTGACACATCATAGCAGGTGACAGGAAGGAGGTGTCACCACCAGAATCCAGCAAATCACATGACAGGAAGATGATTGTGTGCAGCTGAAAATATTCCTTCCCTCCTCATCATCACAAAATGCCATCCGAGCATGGCTGGCTTTTAATTTAATCTTATAAATGAGGTGCGCACTCCAAGACAACATGCTGTTCCAATTTGAAATGGCTGCTTTATTGGGGACAGCGACACGGAGGAGGGAGGGGGGGTATGCAAGAGAGAGAGAGTGAGATAGGGTGAGAGAGAGAGAGGGAGAAGGGGGGTTGTGAAGGAAAAAAAAAAGAAAGCCAGGGGAAAGACGGTGGTATGGAACATTTGTTAGTAATCCAATTCCACATACCATATGGCTTCATTACCATTATGCGGGAGAGAAGACTTCAGTCAGTCTGAAAATAAAGACCTACTTAGCCCCATCCAAACTGACCCCAAATGAGACATGTTTGTCTCCGTGTGACAGTGTTAGTGTTATTGCCCTGCTCTTGCATTCTTTGTGGTCGCTTTAGATTGAGCCTGCAGCTGTGCATGGTTTCAGCATGTGTGAGTGTGAGTGTGTGTGTGTGTAAGATAGGGATCGGGCGGTTTCCCAATGACTGATTATTACAGAACAGAGTCACCGCAGAGAAGAGAAGAGAAGAGAAGAGAAGGCTCATAAGCCAGCTCCATTCAGATATGAAGATGACTGATAATGCAGGAGCAGCAGGACCCCTCGCTGGGTTCATTGGCCCCTAAGTGCTCCTTTGCTGAATATGTCCCTTATCTTGCCCTGACAGCAGTAATAGAATATGCATAGCTCTATTAGCATACAAGGTAATGGCACCCTTGAGGGAGGGCACTGACATAAAACTTTAAGTAGAAATCAAAACATTGGTGAAGGCAGAGGCAGAATAAAAGGGGTTATTGTCACCCAGTGCAAACACGGCCTGAGGCCTTGACTGTGGCTGCGTGTAAGGTATGCTGCCTTTACGCTTCCATGCACAGCTGTCTGCGCACACACAGAAAATTTAATAAGCTTAGTATACCCATATGTACAAATATTCATCATATTTAATATATATCACATATTATGTTCATATTTTGCACATAGGCATGCATGAAAACAGACTCAATCCTCCTCCTCAGGGCATCGGAGTAAATTAAATGGGGTGCAAACAATGGCAGTGTCTCGTCTCACCTTAAAGTCTCCAAACAAAGGAGAATAACAGCACATTTATTTGCCATTCACACAGTATTATTGAGCATAATATGGACCTCGGGAAAAACTCAATATCTCCGCTGCGGTGCCAGAACCAGCTTTAATG
Source organism: Solea senegalensis (assembly GCF_019176455.1). Lineage (NCBI taxonomy): Eukaryota > Metazoa > Chordata > Actinopteri > Pleuronectiformes > Soleidae > Solea > Solea senegalensis. The sequence goes on from NC_058031.1 coordinate 15,065,169, forward strand.
AGAAGGCATTTAGATGAAACAAAACAGTCCTTCGACACAGATGTTTGTAAAACTTTGGGGAGGCGATGGGTATAAGGCAAAGGTGATGAGAGGGTTTTGCACATGCTCTATCTGTCTGTAGTTTCCACCAAACCTCAAGCCACAGCTATGAAATTTTCAAATGCAAGCGGGTCAGACAGAAAACACAAAGCTGTCTGCAGAACAAGCATTCAACATAAGAAAGCAATTTACTGCTCCTCTCACATCACCCAAAAATGATACAGAGAGAGGCCAGGTCCAGTGAGAAGTATTTAGTGCGGTGGGAGAGACCAGGAGTGTGTTGGCTTTTCCACATATTAACTTTTATTAACCTTGAGCAGGAGGCTAAGGCAGTCGTGTCAGCGAAGGTTAAGAGTTAATGTCACTTCGGCATTACACTGCTCACACGCAGCACAACCTCTTTCTCTTCTCTTCCCTTTGTTCAGCTTTGGTAAGTGTGCGCAACAGAATCAACGCTAATATGGCAATAATATCAGTAATTGCATCCTCAATTGCAATTATGGTGATTATGGAGTCCTCTTTGATATGCAGTCCTGCTCCACCGTCGATACGAGCCATATGTGAACGTAGGACAATTATGCTAATCATCCCACATCCCAGCATATAACTCCGAAGTGAAATAAAGTTCACCACCTTGTGTCGGAAAAGCCAAAGAAAAATGCCCCTGAATGTGGAAACATTAAGGAATAAAAATTATGCAAAGGCCAGTCATCAGTGTGGGTCTTTATGGAGACCTTTAGGTGTGACTGACCAGTTATTGACTGTTTATGGTAATTACCAGCTTTGTTGATACATTCCAAATACTTTATACTATAATAACACTGGCACATAATTAGACTTGGTCCAACTTTTATGGGCCATTTTGGACTCTACTAATGGCTCTGTGCTCGGACTTTAACAGACCAATAAAGCATAGTCTAATGATGTGGACCGGGCATGATTAACAAGAGGCAGACACTATTAAGAGCTATCAAATCCATCTCTAACTGGGCAGGACAATTTCTTTCCAGAGCGATCAGTAAAACAAAAAGACAGCCTTTTTCTAATCTGTGGCTTATTTTAATATGTTTATTGCATGGGTGGCCCATTTAATGAGCAGTCTCTCAAATACACCTATTCAGGAACATAATTCAACAAGGACCTAGCAGGCAAATGCTGCAAAACCACCGTATAACGTTACAAAAATGTCTCCATGGCAACCCCAAACCTTTCATGACGGCAGTGAACACTCCTTGAAAGTGGCTTTTTCATTGTTAAGATCCCAGCACTCAGTTCAGGCAGTGGGGTCTCACTGGTAGGTTGCTTCTGGTTGGTCCGTTTAGTTAAAGATGGATGGGAGTCAAGCAAATACTGTTCTGAGTTTCCCTCTGGTCTGTACAGATGGTTTGGCAGTGTGACAAGACAAACTGAGGCTGGCATCAAACCCCAACCTCTATTTCATGGTGGCTTAACACTTTCTCTCTCACTAGATTGCACTTGCTGTGACTGACTGATTTACCAATCCAATGACCAATACATTTTGCCAGATATTGCACAGAGACGGGAGTCAATCCGCAACCTCCTTAGTTTGGTGCAACTGCAATTCATTTTGAAGGTGTGGAAATAATATGAAGAAAGATCTTGTCTCAGAGAGCACACGCGACATAATGTGATATACGCTTTTTGAGTATTAGCTTCTCTCTCTCACTCTTTATGAGGCCTTTTCCTCAGGCCTCGGAAGAAAGCCACTAACACATAAAGTGCACAGTGCACAGAAGATGTGCACAACACACATGCACAAAACACATATCCTTTAAAGAAATAGCACCAGAGCCTAGGATTTCCTGGATTTCTCTGCGGGCCTCCTTTTTCACCACACTTGCACATGCACACACACAAGCCACACACAGACAGATTCAGTCAACAGGACGACAGGCTGAGGAATGAAGTTGCTCATACTCATCTATTCAGTGTAGTGAGAGAAATGCAAAGAGATAGTGCCTCAGATTAGTTCGCAAATGACCACAAACTAGCAGTGAAGGATATGAGGATTTTAAAAATGTGACTTATAAGCAAGACTGGAATGGTAAGTATCATGAGATATTGAGATGTAGGTTTACATTCTTCGCCATAAGACCAAAAAACGGTACTGCTTCATTACAGCAATATATATGGAAGGAGAAAAAAGTCATCAGTGTTACTCGATTATATTGTGACATGGAAGACAATATATAAAAATAATGATTTGGCTACATGTATAAGGACATGATGATAACGTTTATATCGATCTGTTTTTCTCAAATAATTACATTAAAACTAAATTGAACAAGACTGATGAACTGGGTTCCATGGTGCATCCTGTCTTTTACGCACTGTCAGTTGAAATTACAACGGGAATCAGAGTTAGATGTTCAATGAATAAGTTATAGATGATGGGTGGACTGATGCATCAAAAGCAAGAAAAAAATAGAAACATGTTGATTCATATTTGGCAACAAACTACAGCAATTACATTTTTACACCTGCTTAATCACTACTACAGTAGTTAGGTTACATATCTCTTTAAAGTGTTGTCCTATCATTGATAAGAATTTTGCATTCAATAGATTACAGTCAACCATCGGTCATCAACACACTGCCGCTAGATACCATGTTTCTCAACCTGTGGTATGTGCACCACCAGTGGTACGCAATAAACTGTTCTACTGTTTACGGAGTGGAGGTGAGGAGGATATATAAATTAAATACTTAGAGTCACCTTATCTCTCGCTCCATCTTAATCTAGTTTCGCTATTCCAGTATGTGAAGTATATGTGAGGAAGAGGATGATAATGAGCACAAATTATCTCATCTTGCCTCCTGTGAAAGGTTTGTAGCTGACTTTGCTCGACCTAATTACACCATTGTATTTTAACTGTGGCAATAATGGTGTTACTTTCAGAGCTCAAGATTTTCTCACGTGGTACATGGTATAAAAAGATGTTTGAGATGTTTATGACATTACCCGACATTCTACAACTTCTCACTCTCAAGCCAAAAATGGGAAAGACAGGTATTTCAGTGAATATCATGTGAAGTAATCATTGATAATTGGGTGGACTGCACAGATGGGTGTAATGGCGGTTGAGGTAGAAGATATAGAACTAATATAAAACAACTGCATGTAGTGAAGAGACAGTGTTGAGAATCAAAGCTTTTTACCAAAAGATTATGAAAAAAATCAGGTGTCAAAATTATTGCACCGCTGTGATGTTTAATTTAGTTTTTAGACATTTTATTTGTTCCCATATCAAATATCTCTTTTCTAGAAGTACCAGTTGTACAAACATAAAAGTAAAGTTTATCCTTGAAGTAAAACACAGACAGTTGTGAGTTTAAGAGAAAAAAAACTGAGTAAAACAATTAGGGAAAATTGAAAACAGTCGGATATCCAACTAAGCTTCCGTACAAATTTCCAGCGCACTGTAAACTTTCCAACGGTCCCAGTAATCTTGAATTATGTCTGCTCTGATGAGCAGCATTTGTTGTCTTGTCATTCATTGTGTGAGGATTCATTAATGCATTTTATTTGTAAATAAAAAATAAATATCTCCGCTGCGGTGCCAGAAAATAAAATAGAAAACTGGGATCCTTTTGTAGTTGCAAATAAACCATACATTCAAGTTTATACTCGAATAAATCAAAAGTAAAAAGAAAAGATGGGCTAGCCTTAAAATGACAACTATATCAATAGCCAGAATGAACAACAGTTACAGTGTGGCAAATTTAATAAACATGTAAGATAGCAACAATAGGTGTTATTTTACTCTTTCTGCTTTTCTACATTCTCACTTCCTCTTGGTTGATGCAGTCGTCAAACCTACCAGGTATCCAAATGGGATTCTACCCAAGCACTGCCAGTGCCATGGCTCACTTAACCATGAGATTGAGTGGAGTATGCATCCACACAGAAAGAACTATTTTGATTACTTATTACTTAAACTGTAATGTATTCTGCCCCCTTTTGTCTGCATGTCCTGCTTCCCTCATTCCTCTCCTGCAACCCCCAAAATAAATGGAAAAATATTCACTGCCCTGGGCTACTGCTGAACTTCTCACTCTCTGCATCCAATTTGAAGCGGAGCTGCTCTGATGTCACAGAAACGTCCACACCGAGACAGAGGAAAGGGGAGGAGGCCGTGGAGGGAAGGAACAGGAGAGAAGAGCAAGCAACCTTCAGACCTCCAAGGTCACACTTCTTAACCCCACTGCTAAAAATCCAATAACAATTTATGAATGTTTTAGGCAGAAGTCATTAATGCAACAGAGCATCTGTTTTCGAAAAGAATACCAATTAGGTGTCCGCTCTGCACTTTCCCAGCTTCTCTCTCACACACACACACACACACACACACAATTTCTCCCCCCCTTGGCGCAACATTCTGATGTTCTGGGAGCAAGTGGCCCCTATAGGACCTGGACTCCACAGTGCTAAGCCTGGACCATCTCTCTGGATTTAACTGACCGCATACTTAAGATCACTAGTCAGGTTAAACATCTGGTCCTTCAAAGCTATGCAGCAACTGTGTTACCAACCAACATGCTGTCTTGCATTACTTCTTACTGAAGCTATAGCTCAGGGACAAAGGAGTTGTTGTGTATTGAATATTTATTAGCTAAAGTTAAAATGACCCACATTAGACAGAAGCACTGTATAGTATGTAGAATACAGTATATGTACAAGCGCGAGTGTGGCCTCGATGTCGAGCTGCCAGCTGAAATCTTCTTTGGTGGATTCGTCTTAGAGGTCTTGGGGGCACAGGCTACCAGCAGAGGTCTCCGTGCTGCAAACCTCAGACTGGATTAACCAGTAGACCTATAGTTTATTTCCAGATAAAGCGATCACTCAAGCATGACTTTATACCAAACAGTCGCCAACACACTCTGCCAAACTGCAGTAAGCAGTACGGCGAGTGTGCGTCTCTGCGTGTGTTTTGTGAACACGAGCGTCTCTGCAGCTCAACAGTGAGTAAGAAGGCTCAGCAGTTTAATTAAGCCAACAGGGTTGTGTACCTTCCTATTTACTAGTGAGGGAGCTCATGGGCACAGGAGAAAAGGCCACAGGGAAGAAGGGAATAGAGGTGTCACAGTGGCCATGATGATGATGGAGTGTCTACAAATATGACTCCAAACAGGGTCATTTTGATTTAGCAGCAATACGCAAAGGCTGGCCCGTTAACTCCTGACCTTTTGAGTGTGACCTGTGGGGGAGGGGTCTATCTGCCAGCACAGGACAGAAAGAAAGGGAGAGGGGAAAAAGAGAGGGGCTGTGCAGTGTCAGGCCCATTATGACCCGCTAAAAACTCGGGCCGCTCTCCGGCAAGGAGCCATCCATCATCGGGGCCTCTCTAATCAGCATGTTTGTCACTGTAACTAAACAGTGGGCTGAGCCACATCGCCATGCTATTGGCCCTGACAGGGAGAAATAAATCTGCTGCCGGCCAATGGGCTGCAGGCAGCCGAGCGTGACAGGAAAGGTGACAGATTCTTGAGGTCTCAACTAGTGCGAGATTAAGGGGAACTAGCCCAGACTCTGGGGCGGAGGAAACATTTGAACGGTTTTACTGATCTTTAGGCAGCAGTCGAGTCCAGAGCTGCAGCGGCACAGGTGTTGAAAATGAGAACACCGTTGTCCTTTTCGCAAAAGACAGGTTCATTTGTTCAGTTAAGATAGAACTGTGATTCCCTCTGTACAAGGTAACAGATAGGTGCTCTGTTCGCTTTCCCCGTGACATGTCAGGATTGAAAATTCTGTTTTGCGGTGTTCACACACAAGATCAATCCTGGCACCGTCTCCAGGGGAAAGGTTTCTCGAAAAAAAAGTGTGGTTTATAGTTGATTGACTATGTAATCATTATACCACATTCTTCATCACAATTTCACTTTCAAAACATTTTCAACAACTGCTCAGGTTGAATAAATGTGTTACAATGTGAAAATATATAATATATATATTGGACAGGTTCAAATGTATGCATATTATCTAGTTAGACTACAACTTAAAGGTCCTTTTGTAACCATGACAGAACTAGATGAAGGCATTTGTAATGCAGTGATCACATTTGTTTCTCCTTTACAAACACATTAAATAGAAATCTACTTGCATAGGCAGTCCAGGCTGTTGAGCCTGCTTACCGCTGTTTTGTTTGGTTTTCTAGTCCCTTGCTTACATCTCAGCAGGCGGGCTGTACACAGAAGCTAAAAAAACTGCAGTTATTTGACCACTTGGATGAGTTACCCTTTTTCCACTTACTACAGCTAAAAGCCCAAAATGGGGGAAAACAAAGTTTTGTCAATGATGCAGTGCCACTTACAGGCAGGTTGAAAAACAAATTCTGGGAAATCTCAGGAAATCACAATTGGCACTGTTATTTTGAAGGTTTGATGGCTTACATCATAACATTGTACTTTTTGCCTTCGCCTCCAATCCTCAGCAAACTTGGCTGCTGGCTGTGCTTTACTGTACTTAATGGTCCTCAGAAAAATGCCTTTTACTTGCAGCTTTGTGTCTGCAGACTGAGAACACGAATGCTCACAACATTGTAGTGTGTATGTTTTCTACTCTGAAAATAGTTCATGGAGAATTAGAGCCTCCGTCCATGGCTCGGAAACAGAAATGTTTGGCAACAAGGGACCGCAGTTGCCTGTGAACGCACATTGTGGTGAGTATAATTTCATTGGTAAAAGTAAAATAAAAATCAGCTCCAAGAAGAGTGCCCTCTTCTTGGAAAGAGTACACAAGAAAATGGATTATATATATATATATATATATGCAAATTATGTTATTAGGTGTTATTAGGTGTCCAAGAAGAGGGCAAAACCTTGAGGTAATATTAGTACATTTACATTTAAGCTTAACAAGACAAACTGTACCTCACTGTGCTCAATCAGGCAAACAATGACTGACTCTTAAGTTAAATAATGTATTCAAGGTCCAATCCATTATCTTCTTTTTATTTTGTGTAACTAGATAATCATTTAACAAGCGTGTTCTTTTCTTCTTTTTTTTTTTTAACAGCACTGGTAGTAACACTGGATTGTATTTCACACCCCACAGGTTACGGTGATGGTGGGGGTGGTGGGGTTGCACAGAGTGGAAAGAACATGCATCTACTCATTTCTGCAAAGTAAAATGACACTATATCAAATCAAGCATTTCCATATGTGGACTGGTGCTGCAATTGGGGGTCTAACTAAACAGAAGCAAGGCAGCAGACCAAAAGATGGGCTGTAGGCATCAACTCAGCGTGAGACCGTGGCATTCTGTGAACTCTGGAGCCTCCAACTGGTGGAAATCAGAAACTGTCTCCAATCATGTACTGAGCAGACCCTACACTAGTGAGTATCAGGTATAAGGCAATAGTCCATGTCTGGTTCTCTAATCTGCAGGCCCAACACTTGATGAGCATTGACTAAAACTGAAACACAATGAATGTATCGTAAAAATTCACCAGCTACAAGAAATCACAGTCATATTACTTTTTCTATCCCAATCCCTTGACCTGTAGAACAGCTGTTAATCAGGCAGTAAAACTAATCTTGTGCAGACACAAAAACGGAGGGAGACACGGGTGCATGGGTATGAGAGACAGACTTACTTTGAAAAGTTAATAACTTCTACTTGACCATTAGACGTGGGAATTTAGGCCATAAATCTCAAGGGCACTCGAGACTTGTCTGGAGGCTAACTAAGATAATTGGGTGGTGTTCTGCAGCGTTAGCCGTTCTACAGTAAAGGGATGTGTTTTGAGTATCGGGGAGCCATATGGTGTCAAGCATTGTGGATTCACAGCAAAGAGTCAGCATGACCTGCTTGACCCTCATCACAAGTTGTCTGCATGTGGTAAAAAAAAAAAAGATATCCAGGAGGACATCTGTGTAGCCACAAATTTTCCAAGATGTTTTTTTTTTCATGGTCATACAGACATTACCGCTTCCTCCTCCCATCTAACATAAATTAAATTAGCCACTTTGCTGCAGTGTGGGTCAGTGGCTCAGGCAGTGGCCTTTTACTAGAAGCTCCCTTTTGCCAAGCTTGTCTCTACAGATATAAATTAGCCCAGGAGTGCTGGGCTAAAACATGTCAGGGGCTAAACGAAGATTGAGCGATGAGGTCGAACAGGGGAGACTGAGGGACCAGGAGGACATGGTGGAACGGAGAAACTCTTGTCCTTCAGCCCTTCCTCACTGATCCCAACCTTCCTTTACAAAATAAAAGGAGGAGGGGACCTCACGTTCTCCAGTACACGAGTTGGCACAAGTTAGTGCTCAGGAAGTCCAGGAGACGCCTCTGCCTGCCTTGAGAGTGAAACCTAAAACCAGTGACATAGCCAATACATGTCATATTCTCTCAGTCAAGAATGGTTTATTTTCGAAGGAATTTCAACCTAAAACCTGTTCATCATAATTATCCTGATTTGTTTGAAAAACCAAGGTGGATGGGTCTGGCCCAATTACGAACAAGAGACCACTGTTATGTTTGGATGTTAAAAAAAAAAAAAAGCTTTTGGCAAGACATAATTTTTCACATTCCCAAAACAATGACAAAATGTCTTGTTCTGCAGTGGAGGCAGTAAATATCCTCTGAGCAGTCAAAAATATAGTAGATCTGTTAAAAACACAGACTTTTGGAATATGAACTTGCATGCAACATACAAGTAAAGTCCCCCAGTCAAATACATTTAGTGCCAATGGGTGTTTGGAGCTACTCCAGGTGCTGCTCTTCATCTAAATAACCACAGTCATTGAAAAAGGCCAGGGAGGCGCTGCTTCAATTGCTCCCTGCTTTTGGCGGAATTTCACCACAGGTCTCAAGGAGACGTTTTTATGTAAAGAAACAACAAGAACTACTGGACATTCTCCCAGAGCTGTGTTGAAACAGATTGTAGGAAACATATATGAACCAAAGCAAGTGAAGGGTTTAAATTGTCTATAAAATCTGATTCTTCTCATTACAATAACAAACAAAAGGACTGGAAACGTGTTTTCTATGTTAAGGCAAAGATTTTATTATTTTTAGAAGAACTAAAATCTCTAGACCAGACATAAGGGAATAGCACTTATTGAATGAAAATTAATAGACATAATCCTCCATCAAACTTGAGCCATTTATTATAATTTTTTTGCTAAATCTACTAGTTCTCTCACCTAGTTGTTTTACTTCCACATGATTTAAGTTATACCAGTGGAAAAAAAAAACATGGGTTGTTTTCATTTACTGTATGTATCCTACAGACCCTTCAGGGTGTAACTACGATTATCAATATAGTGCATTTATTTAAAGAAAAATAAATGAAAAACAAACGTAAAATAAATGCATACATATGCATCTTAGTCCACTGCCCTGGGCTGAAACAAGGTTTTTCTTGCATACATCAAGTGCCTCAGTACATCATAAATTCATTATCTATAAAATGTAATAATAAAATATGTAAATTAATCACTGGATAGCTTATTGTTGACAGTTAGGGTAGTAAAAAGAAAATACCACTGTGCCTTTAAAAGTTCTCATTGCACTATTAACACCAAGTTGGTGAGGCTTGGCGTCGAAAAGGTGGGGGCTGGTGAAGGGGCTCCGCTCTTCTGTTTAAAAAACCCTGAGGTATTAGGGTGGGCTAATCTTTAAAAGGTTAATTTATTCATAGAGATTTTGACAGAGATGTATGGCCGAACCAACATCTCAGGCACCTCTTCCCAGAGGGAGACGACTTGTGCAAAGAACAGAGAGGGAGAAAGGGGAGCAGAGGAAGGAGGAGGTGGGGGAGTTCGGCAGAAAGATGGAGTGCAGGAGAGAGACAGGGCGGGGAGTCAACATGCTATAAACACAAACACGTAATTACCTCATAGAGGCTGACAATGACTGGCTTTTGACCCAGTGCACTTAGAACTCTCCACTCAGTCCTTATAGCTCAGAAAAGGAAATGTAAACTCAATGTTATTTATACAAAATAATAATGATAATAATAACAGTAATAATAATAATGATTATAAAAAGAGACCACATACATTTTGAGGTGTCAGAATTAGCTTATTTAATGATTAAAAGCAATTATATTCAAAGAACCAAAAATCACACAAGGGTGTTGCTGAGCCCAGCGCAGATTTTTCCATTGATTAATTACAAGTAGTAATTATGTTGCACGTGTGATTGAATGTGTGATTGGTGTAGGACATTTGAATGTCCAATTATGACTTCAGTTAATCAGTTTTTGGGCTAAAGCTATCGTGTTACAGTATTATTGCATGAGTAATCACATAAACTGTCCTTACTATAAACCAAGCAGATGTTGTCATACCGCTGTGAAACTGTGAATGGCCAGTTATCGGCACAATTCCCGTTATACAACAACAATCGTTGGCTATTTCTCCAATTTTATAAATGATGAGCTGCTGTTCTGGTATAAACTATTTAGGTAGAAGAGATGAAGTGTGGAGAGCTGGCATTTTGGTGAAAACCAACTGTGTAAATCAACAACTGCAACAAGTGCGATGGAAAAATCATATGACATGGTCATGAAGAACAAGAGCATGACTGTCTTGAAACGGGGTAATTTAAACACGCTTTGTTTATTTTGTACTCATGCCAAAATAACCTGCCGTGCCTGCAAGTATAAATTTGCTGTAATGGTTGATGCGATTAAATTGCCCAATTGTTTGCCAAGATTCAGCTATTCGAGTTCTATTATATAAGATGTCGTTTTGTGCCTTCCACACATGCGCACACACCATGGATAGCAGGTAGTAAAAATCAGGTATTTGGTACAAAGTCTGGCCGTTACGCATAACAAGTCCCTTGTAATAATGAGTAATTACATTAAATAAGTAAGATGTTGAGGACTGCTGTGTTTTGTACGCCAGCTATAATGATAAGAATGGTATGTGCTTGATTTTATCAATGTGATAAATGATAGTTCTCAAAATTCAGGATTGTAGGATAGCTGCCTGATTTTTAAAAATGATCCGAGTACAGTATCTATTTAAAGGTCCAGTGTGCAAAAGAATTGTGACATCTAATGGTGACACTGCAGACTAATGAATGGACGACACCCCCGCTCACCCCTCCCTTTCCCAAGTGCATCGCAGAACTACTGTGGCCTTCACACCCAAGGATGTTGTTCTTTGTTCGCATAGTAAGCTGTACAGGATGGCAGCAATACATGCATGTACAATTATAAGGCCACAAAAACTTGGCATTTTTTTCAGAAGCCATTATACACGAATAGAACCATACTTAGAAACATGGAAAACATACTTATGGGTAGTATATTAAATTTCTGCCAAAAATCCCTCCAAGTCTCTAAAATTTCAAGAGGCAAATTGAAAGTTTAGGTCTTTTAGAAAATGACATACAAATACCCATAGTAGTGACAGTAAGTCGACATAAGCAGACCGTGAAGAATTAGAGTGCTAATATTATTTCTGGTTTTACTTCCACATGATACAAGTTATATAAGTGAAATACACTCAGGTTATTTTCAATACATCTTATATGATCTATGTGTATGTATGTATCTATCCTACAGACCCTTCAGGGTGTAACTACGATGATCAAGAGTAAGTACATTTATTTTAAAGAACAATAAGTGCACTATGAACATTTGTTCAGTAGATTTTTTGCCTAGCATCAAGTCATTATATTAACCTCTCATCTAAGAACACTTCACTGGGGGTATCCAGTCAACCTCAAGTAAATCAAAACACCTCAATCCCCTCTCCAGACATAAAAACACCTGATCTTTTTGTGGAGCTTTTCATTCACTGTTGAGAATTAACTTAATTTGAGCAGCGAAGGGGTTTTCTCTCAAAGTGACCACGTTATTGCACCCTGTTCTCCACTTGAATATCTTTAGTTACAAACGGTTGATTAATTAATTCATGTTTCAGTTGCTTTTCTTAACTTATATCACTCACATTCCTTGTATGACATTTTCAATTTGACCACCTCAGTTTGATATACTGTGAGGATACCTAAAGCTACAAATGGCATGTGAACTTGGTAGGACAGTCGCCAGGGAAAATACAAACCAGAAACAAGACACGTATGCTTGGATCATTGACAGGCCGTCGATAATCATGTGTGACAGATATGATGGTATGGCTCCTGGTCATTAGACAAGCACATTAAAAATACAGGGGTTACTGTCTGTGTGCAGGCAGCATGTCCGATGGTTGCAAATAATAGGTAAATGCTAAAGAAATGTGCCTTAATGCTACCTTTATTATCTCCTTCAGTAAAGAAGGTACACAACACTGTCCCATAACTGGTCAATTCCCAATCCACAAAACAAGATTTCTTCTCTTTCAAAGGCTGTAAGTCAGGAGTAGGTGACATGCATGTTAAATAGGCAATTACCAAAATCATCATCTAAATAGAAATACAGAAAATGATACAGAAGAAAACTTGTTTAATTTAATTCCTGGGAAGAGAAAGTCATCTCAGCAAAATTCCCCTTCATGAAGTGAGGTTAAAACGGGGAATAAACTGGCAGTGATGTTGTCATTGCAGGTTAAGCCTTGGGACATGGATCTGCTGTTCTGTGACACACGGACATAACCCTGACCGTCAGACTTTGAATAAACCAAGCAGAAAGAAGAGGAGGTGGGAACATAACCCTAACTTCTCTTTCACCTTTCCTCCCACCTACAGACGTTTTGGGCCAAGCTGGTCTCTCACCCTCCCTGTCTCCCCAGTATTCTTGCTCTGGGCGCATCTAATTGAAGCGATCTCTGGGCTGAGAGAGTTCCGTTTCTTCTCTAATCCTTCCACTGGGGGAGGCTCACATGGTCTCAATTACCCCCACCCCACCCCAGAACACTGGGTCCCCTCTCTCTGCTCTCTCCCTATCCGTCTCACCGGCCTACTCCTCTGCCAATGCACCGACCTGGGCCCTTTTTCAGCAGTTTATGTTATTAAGCACACACTGCTGAGTTCCTGTCCTTCACAGGGGCCTGGAGATGTTATCACCCCTGCCGCCGTATACAGTTACTTCCAAAATATTCCATAAATTAGATTGGGATTGGCAATTCGGAATACAGCAGTGGAGGCTGAGGTTGTCACTGATTGGTTGGTGATGGGAAGGTGTGGGGGTGAGTATCAGGGAAGCTTAATGTAAGAAACAGCAAAGAATTATCTTCTTATATTTACATTGGATGGAGAACCATTGAGGTGTGTCACTGGCAAAGTGAAGGTGAACAGAGGAGAAGTGGATGGCGCTTAAGGGCTTAGGGATAAGGAGGAAAGGAGCCTCAAATCCAGTTCCTATTTGGATAGAGATTCTTTTGGAGGTGGAGTTGGATATCTAGTCTGAAAAGAGTTAGACTGGCATTTAATTGGGGGGGCAGCAATACACAAGCATACCCCCTCCTGTAATGAAACAAGGCTGTATTTGGACAAGTGACTTTTCAAGCCCTAAACAGCTCTGTCAATCCCCAGAGCATGGAGAAAGGTCCTGAGCCGGGACATCCGTGGCCAATTAGATTAGGAGGAACCTGTGAGGTCTCCAAACAATGGGCTCTCAGAGGATCTGCAATAACATAGACATGGCCCCTGACACACAGCTCCAAAACTTCAAAAGAAACCATTACAAGTTTGAAGCTGTTAGAGACAAATATTAAACAAATACTAATTAATTACAGCAATGGTTTGTGGATACTTTGCTACTTTTTTCACCAAAAACAATTTGAAGAACATGTTGTACAGGCAAGGATTGAATTCCTGATAACTGGTTAGTTGGTAAGAATCAAAATGCTGAGAATGGAAAACGATATTAATTTTAAGACAAAGATACACAGAAACACTGACCCAGAGAGAGACAGCAACAAAACGAGGCTGTTTGGTATTTTTTTCTGGAAAGTGGGCGGACGTTCAACTTAGTAAAACAGGTAGAATGAGCATAAAGGGGAAAGGGGAAATGGGATCACTAGGTCAGGGTCAAGGGTTCATACTTAACCTTGAGGGCTGACTGATCTAAATTCTGTTACCGGCTTGACTTCATGCATGGCTAACGTGGCACACTGTCCCTTTAATTATTGCTGACCTCCTACAGAGCAGGAGGCAGGCTACAGCGATTCAAGATAGAGCGCCTCATGATCTGGGTGGGGAATCAATTAAAAAAAATTAACTCCTACCGATTTGCTAATTACCACAGTGCACAGCCGGTAAGAGCTCTAAGGGGGAATTGTAAAATATCACTGAACTGGTAGAAGAATGGAAACCAAACACAGAACAGCATCAGCACCTCCAGCCTGCACACAACTTTTGAGGGAAAACACCTGGCAAGTTTTCCAAATACGACAGCCACATTAAGAAAATACAATTGCCTGATAACGGTCACCCACTGAAAATATTACATTTTATTTGACTTTACTCTTTGGGTCTAGTAATATCAACAATTGCACTTGATATGTTTAGAAATAACATAATGTTATCTAAACCCTCTACCTGCTGCGTGATCATCCTCCAGCCACATGGGATTAAAACCTCCAACAAGCAATTGGCCCTTAAGATCACATCTTCAACTTTAATTGTTTGACATGTTTCAAAGGTATTGAAAGGCCATGTATTACTATCAAGGAGTGACACCAGTCGATAATTGTCTTTTGCACTTCGTTAATGATCTGCTGAACAAATTTAAAAATGATTCAGGGCAGCCAACAAGTTCAGTTGTATTTAAATTGTGTCAGGTCAATCTTACATGCCTATTTCCTACTGCAGTTTTGTCCAAGACGATCTGTTCTAGATTCCTCATACACAAAAAATGCACAATATTGAATGAGAGTGTTGCATCGCGGTCAAAAAACGAGCCCCTCGGCCACCAACTCCTGACATGGAGCTGTGGAGGCTGCCTATGTTTGCCTGTCCTCCACTCTGGAACATGTGGTTTTAGTTACAGAATGTTTTACTGCTCAACAATGTTTCTGCCTTAGAGCTCACCACAGTGCATAAAGGCTACTTTGTCCCCTGATGCCCACACGGGAAGAGTCTGCCTCAGTGCGCATACAGACACACACGGGTTGATGATGACATCAGCAAGAGCAGTAAGCCAGTGTCGATGAATGTACAATTTTCATCCTAGACGATAACATTTTAATAGTGAATTGCCCTCCTGTACTTAAAAAAAAAAGCCAATGCTTGTATTTTCAATACTGCTAATTGCTACTTCTGCATGTCCATTATCCACTGCATTACCAGCTCTTGCTAAAATACCACACAATATTACCAAATCCAGGCTTATGACAGACAGAACATTTGATTCAAGTAATAAAAGGCATGTCACATGACTTGTGCACAGCCCTGAAACTAATAAAAGTGTAGACATACGAGTAGAGCACTTAATAAAACCAACAATGAATCAAGAAATAAAAAGAAAGTGGAATTACATGGAAGCAAATGAAACTGAGCTGTAACAATGGCATCTCAAACGCTAACCTGTTTTTGGAAGTGTGGACAAAGTCAAGAGGGTGTCAAATGAATATGTTTAATGTAACCATGCCGACATCACACCTGTAGATCCTTTCATTTGGACATGTCTTTTACAACAAGATGTGACTGGGATCTCATGGCCGTATTTGAAGGAGGTGATTAGCACACCCTGGAGTGCAAAGTGAAAGGCTATGGGCAAGTTAAAGGACGCCTGGCATGAAGTCAGTGCGGTTGTCGCTTGGCACACTTAAAATCATGTTCATGAGAACCAGAGTGGTGCTAAACACTGGTCGTATGCAATGACAGAGCCGGTATAGAAGGGCCACTTAACAGCTTCTCCCCTGCCTGTGTTATGTTCAAACTCCATTTCCCAGCAACAGGCCGCAACAGCCAACAAGCCCTGACTCATACTGAGGTGGCACAGAGTAGCGCATACAGTTCCGACTCTGCATGAACTTGGAATAGATCCATGCTCAGGCCATATGTCTACCCTCACAGTCCATCACAGCATCCATCTTCTCACACCCTAAGGCCAACAACATGTATAGCATTCAGTAGCCCTCTAACCCTGGACATGAAAACAGATGGACAGAGGTCAAAGCCGAGTCAGAGAGCGCCATCCAGGAATTCTTCAGAGTGCCAAAAACATCTCATCACAGCACAGAAGAGGCTGAGAGGTTACATTTGTTAAAGATTACTGCTTTGGTGCATGCTGGAAACCTCACACCTGCTGGTGTCTGAGGCTCTGCCAGCAATTGCTGCAACAAAGGCTGTTTCTTATCAAAGACAATGCAGATTTTGTTTTCTTTTTTTCCTCGAAAAAATAAATCATTTTCATGTCAGCATCACACATTCAGTACTGCATGGGATTGAAGTGAACCATAAACTAATGTCAGGAAATATTAGCCTTGTGTTGATCCATGCAGCATTTTTCAGCTGAGTTCAGTTTAATACAGCTTATAACATTGTTAGGTAATGTAGTCATTATCTTACTGACTAAATGAAATGGACTCAAATCTATACAACCCGGTTTTATTCATATGTCATTTTATACAGACAATAATGCCAGTAAGAACACAGGTATTCTTCTTAAGAGCTGGTGCTGTGTTGTGTCATAATAAAATAATTCACTGTGAAAGTATGTATCCAAATTCAGGTGTTATCATTCACTCATTCATTCATTGTCTACCACTTTATCCTGCAGTTGAGGGTCGTGGGGGGGCTGGTGCCAACCCCAGCTGACATAGGGCGAAAGGTGGGTACACCCTGGACAGGTCATCAGTCCATCGCAGGGCCACATCATTTACTCTCACAACTATGGTTAATTTGGAGTGTCCAATTTGCCTAATCCCCGCAGGTGTTATCATTTTAGATAATGTGCCGCATTTCACTAAATGCTTCTCAACTAACTTGCACTCCAGTGTCAGTTTCCGTTTAGCCTGTAACACAGGAGCATCTGCCTGAGTGAGGGCTACAAAATAGTCATGTGTCGCCATCTTGTGGTGAAAGAGGAACATTTTCAGATACAATGACAACTCATGCGAAGTGTAAGGTTGTAGTAGTGCAAACAGACATGCAAACAATAACATATGAATGAAATAAGCAACAACAAAAAACAGCACAAAAGTGGATTTCACACCATAAACAGGGTGTAGTGCGCACATCAATTAAATATTTGCCATAAATTATAACCCCCTTCCCCTACAGTGAACAAATTCTGAATATTTCCTCGTAGTAGATTTATTTTATTGCTGTCTGTAAGTAACTTTGACTGTAAAATAAAAAAAATGGGTTTGTGTGATCTGTGTAACCTGCCTTATGAATGTTCAATAAGGAATTAAAGAGAATTACAAATACTTAAAGAGTAATATACCATGTCGAAAGAGTAATATACATGTTATCCAGTACTGAACGTCAACAAAAAAACAAAACCAATCACAGTTTTACCCGTTTCGTGGCATCTGTCCAATGACAGCCTATGAATATACAAATATGTGTCCAGAGCATGAATATAATGTGTCGAGAACAAACGCATTCAAATTAGTTTTATCTTAACCAACAAATACTCAGTGGCTTTAGTCGCCACATGTTATTTGTCATGTTAATTCCCCATTTGCCACATTCATCTCATCACAAACATGACATGGTCCGTTTACGTGTGGTAAATATTCTGTTTTCATAAATACTTGATATAAATAATAAAAAAAAATTCTAAATGCTCCTTCAAATCAGTGAAAGATGGCCTTTTGGGGCAGTTTTGGTTGTCATTTGTCGTTGAAAAACATCATGATTCACTTTTCTGGCAGCATAGCAAATAATTAATTGGATTTAAATTTGTTGAAGTCCTTTCACAATGGGCAGTTAATTCATTTAGCTTCACCTCTGCATGCCAATTGCATGTAGAACAACTAAGTGAGCTAATTATGCATTGTATATTAATGGTGAGTGGCATAGTTAACTTCTGATCTTGCCCAAAATCATCTTAGAGGTAGGTCACCTTATCTGAAAATGTGAATGCTGGCCGAGGAGAGATCGAAGATGAGGTTGCTTATTTAACTGATTGACTAGTTTTCCTGTATTTCAAATGGTAGTTGACATGAAAATTAGCCTTGGGAGCAAGAGAAAAGGAGAAGTGTTATGGGTGATTTGTCACATCATGGTTTTAAATGAGATTCCTCCAGGTACAAGACAGGACAGTAATTGAGGTTGTAACAAAGAGTACCCATCGCTGACCTGCATATCTGCCTAGTGTGCTCCTCTATTATGTTAACAAGAGAACAAGTTAATTAGGTCCAATTGAGGACAAACCTGCAGGCGCTTTTCATTTCATATCAAAGACGAGTGTTGCATTTCACTAGACCTGCAACTAACAAGTATTTTCAGAGTCGATTAATCTGTCGATTATTTTCAGGATTAATCGAGCAATCTCTTGGGCCATAAAATATCAGAAAACGTTAAAAAAAAAAAATGTTGATCATTGTTTGATGATATTCTCAAATGTCTTGTTTTGTCCACAAACCAAAATGATTCACTTTTAATGATTTCTTTGTTATATGGAGCAAGGAACTGAACTGAAGAACTTATATATATTATATATTTATAATAGTTATATATAGTTTTACGATTATCAAAATACTTAACGATTAATTTAGTAATTGATTATTGTTCGATTAATTGAGTAATTGTTTCAGCTCCACATTTCACAGTGCACTCTTCGCTGGCATAATATACATCAGTGTGTCGCATCTGTAGATGTAACATACAGTATATAATTTTAAGTTAGCAATCAGTGAATCTCTTCTTATACTAAGCTACTGTCAAACATCAACCACCCTTTGTTATTTAAGTTTTACATAGTGAGAATGTCTGATTTACAATCCCAATGTAAACTGAAATACATGGGTTAATAAGTGACTTCCCCTGTTTGTATGATTTGTGGAAGAATGAAGAACTGGTGTGGCACTGAAAATGTAACCCAACATTTTTTCTGCACTAACTACAGATCTTCTAGATCAGTATGAAATCAAATTAATGAAAAATACTTTTTTTTGAAGTTAGCAAAAATATAGTTTGGACCTGAAAAAAATATATATACAGCAGACTATTAACAGAACTTAAACTTTAAGAACAGAAAGGCAGGTTGTGATAATTCTGCTAATTGCTAATAAAAAGCTCACTGCAAAGCTCTTCAAACAGTCTCTTTTCTGACCTAATTTTATCGTTAAAATACAACTACTACTCTGAATGCACAAAAAGGGGCACCTAAACTATGGATCAAAACAGTTACATAGGCGATGCACTGATTCCAGGTGCTCATTTGATACAGGTTAATGCATCCTAAACCCCAAATGCTTATTTTTGTCTGAATTTACACTGCATCAGATATCGTCAGATCAGAATCAGGCCTCAATTCTATGTGGAAATAAATCAGATGTGTGCATTTACACCTACAATGTAAACAGACATATCTGATATTTCCCTGTCAATGTGACTTGTGCTCCCTTACTATAGGATGGTGGTGAATGAAGTAAATACACATCTACTTATCAATGATCGCATGACTCTTTCAACCTGTGCAATGGAGGATGAGAGGTCAAACCAGTGGATTCATACCAATAATTAATACGATTAATAACCACGTTCAGGTCAGTTACCCTGCCCACCCTGTGGTTTGTTTCCTCAAATGTTAACCAGTGTAAATGTGGATATCAAATATGCGTCAATTTAGAAAGACAAAAAAAAATACAAATCAGATAAAAGGCAGCATATCAGACTCGGGCATCGAGAGTTGTGTAAATGCAGCCTTTGTCTGTTTCGATCATCACTACAGTGGCATGTGAACAAGCGATACCCACAGCATTTAGCCCCCACAGCTGCCCCTCATCACAATTGTACTTACAAGGTAAAAGATGATTTGAGCCTTTGGGATCATTGCAGAATGCTGCAGCAGGAGGGAATCCACCAGGTGTGCAATCCAGAGGTACATGGAGAAACATCATATTGAATAAGACCTGTTGCAACGATGTGTGAAAAAGGAAATCAACTGTTTTTTTTCTCCACACTCACAGCTACATCTGTTGACATGCTTGTTTACTAAAATATTAGTCTATTACATGACTCAATGCTTTCAGGTATGTAGACATACTGTAAAGACAGGTGATTTAGGTGACTTTGAATACAGCATGGTTGTTGGGTTAGTGATATTTTCAGTTCACACTTGACCATCTCAAGAGTTAACAGAGTGGTCCAAAAAAGCAATAATGCATTGTTGATATCAGAGGAGAATGTTTAGACGAGTTCACTTCAGAATGACACAAAGACAACTGTTAAATTACAACAAAAACTGAAATAATTACAGCCATGGTACACACTAGACTGTGTGTGAAAGCACAGCATGTCCAACCAACTGGGCTACAGCAGCACAAGACTCACTCCCAATACTTTATCATCAGGAGCCTTGTGTACCTAATAAAGCGGCGAGTGAGTGAATATGTCCACCTGGAGGTCATTGTGTACCACATTTGGTAAAAAAATCATACCAAATATACACTAGGGCTGCATCGAACATCTACTTTTATTAATGCTGTTGTATTTACTCTGAAAATAAGTTTCTGAACTGGTCACTTAGTTATGATGTATTGAATATGAACCAATCAAATGACTCATCTCTACATTAATGAAGCTACATGAACTAGAAACACATCTCCTGCTTTATAAAATAATATTAACCCACTGCAGAACACAACAACTATTAGTTCAGCTGATGATTATTTTTCCTCTTTCGGGTTTGCCTCCATTTTGTCCTACCTGTCCTCTTCTGTAAACCAAATGTCCTCCTGTCTTCCTCTTTTCAAACACCCTTGTCCACTATAATCACTGTCCCTCCTCTGCACGTGACCAAAGTTAAGCTAAGCTAGTGCTAATGCAAGTCTGTTAAATCTCTTCAAAATACAAACTGTGACTGAAGCTTGAAGTTAACCAAATTGCAACAAGCTTAGCCCAACAACTTGTTGTTATCACAGGCAGCGGGGTTGTTTTCTGTGAACTTCTGTGAAATAACAAACAATAAACGCACATACCGGGAGGGCAAGACATCTCCTGTTGCTAATAGATGGTTCAGGTTCAGGTGGTGCAGACACAGGTGTGCTCGCTCAGCTTCTTCTACGACAACAGTCTCTGAACTGTTTCTCTGGAACAGCGGCAGTTTTCCCTTAGTGGACACACTCGGAATTGCAAGACGTTTAATTCCTTTGGTTCCCTCACAAAACTAAAAGAAATGACTGTATCTACACAGTTTGACTTCTAAAACTTTACCTTGACTTCCAATTCTTTATTCAGATGGAGGTAATGATTTCTTTATCGTTTTAATTTCCTTTGAACATTCAAAAAATGTCTTGGGTTTTGTTGTTCTTAAAGGTGAGTTAGTTCCAATCCAATCCAACTTTATTTATAAAGCACTTTAAAAACAACACAGTTGGCCAAAGTGCTGTACATAGACATAAGGACAAAAACAAAAGTAAAAAGAGTAATAAAAACAGAAAAAGGCAATATCTCAAACTGAGTTAAAAGCCAGCACTTAAAAACAGGAAGTGAGTCAACCTGCCTGATGTGTAAAGGCACAAACATTCCACAGTTTGGGGGCAGTGACAGAGCGTGAGGGAGAGTATGGCTAAAGCAGGTTGGACAAATACCATGAAGACATTCAAAAAATTATTTTTAAAGCCCAACATAGACTACATAGAGTGTATTACAGTAGTCTAAGTGAGTCATGATATGTATGTTTGTATAATTGCATAATCACTTTCAAAAAAAAAATCTTTTGGGTTTCATGGTCTTAGAATAAGCTTTGTTTATGTACTTTTGAAAGTGGACAACAAAGCTGAATAATATACATTTATCTAAACATGTGATGATAACAATCAGAAAAAAATAACATTCAGTAGTATGTGTCTTTGTACAATATAAAACTTTGTATATTGATGCATATACTGTAGGCTTGCAAAAAGAGTTTTAACTTAGGCTGGTATAATGTGACTTGTAAGTGCAAGAGGTGTGATAACAAACACAGCAGACTGGAGACTGTGATACACTTGATGAGACACACGTTTAATGTGATGACTATCATGAGGGAAATAAAATAAGTTAAATAAATAATTTCTGGCCTTAATGTGAGTCATTGCATATCAGGAAAGACATCGATGGTCTGTGACAGCTCACATTTTGTAGCTTCCGTCTGTCTTTGGCCATGATGTTCAGCAGACCACACAGGAAACGGTACAGTTGTTACTGCGTCAGATGGCAGTTAAATCTTATTCCTCTTAGCCACAACCACAACTTCTATGTTTATGTGGTGCATGCGAAATGTTTCAGACTCACATTGGCTTATGAATACTGCTCAAAATCACCCCGACTAGTGCATTTACATGTAAGCAATTAATATTTACATTTCTATTTACTGAACTTGAGAAAACATTAACAGAGGAGACTACTGCGTATTAGGCACAACTTTATTTGATGGTCAAGTGCAGTGGCTGACGATGACACAAATTAGTCCAAGATTGTTTAGTTTGATGCCATCACCTGGAGAAAAAACAACAACACAATTTTAAATAGGACACATCACCATCTACCTATTAGCACTACTACTTATGAGCTGCCAAGAAGGTTTATATTAAAAAGTGAGATAATTACCACTGTGGTAGTGAAGAATTTCAACATGAAAGACATTTCTCAGACTTATGACCAGCAGTAATTTCAGGTCATTCTTTAATTTGTGTGGTAAACAGCAGGTTCTTTCCTTTAGACTAGTATTTCTCTGTTTGATTGTGTTGCACTTACGTTGTTGATCCAGGCGATGTAGGCGCTGACCTTGGTGAAGACAGAGGGCTTCTTGGGGTAATTGCAGCCCATGCTGGAGCCGAAGCTCACCACGCCAGTAACTGACCAGGAGCCATCGGGGTTTTGACAGTTCAGAGGACCACCAGAGTCTCCCTGAAACAACACGGGGACAAATGTGATTTTAGCCAGGGCAATAAACAAATGATTTTTTTAGTAAAACAGCATTAGTTGAGCAACACAACATAGAAACATTACAGAAGCGTGTTGAATAAAATGAATCAGACTCACATTGCAGCTAGCCAGCTGTCCATCTCCTCCAGCACAGACCATGCTGCGGGTGACCAGGCTGCCCCACCAGTCATACTTGCTGCAGGTGGAGTGGCCAACCACAGGGAGGAGAGCCTGCTGCAGGATGTCGGCAATAGGACCTCCAGCTTTAGAGGAGAACAGGGTCTTATTCCAAAACTACATGCATTCTGCTCAGTGAATCTTTCCAAAAATCAGAAGGTTTTGAGGTTCAAAGTAGAATATAGTAGTTGTCATTGTGTTGTATGAGCTGTTAAAGGAATACTTCACTGATTTGCATTTAGCGTAGTATTACTAGAATAGGGGTAGTATTTTTGAAAAATTGTGCTTCCCAACCTGTTTCCCGAGTGGAGAAATATCTTCATTCTTTTTTTTTGTTACGTGCCCACTAGTGACACTTGGTCCGTGGCTTGAAAATGCAATGCTAATTCCACACTTTTTAGACCCACTCGTAGGGGAACGGGACCAAGTGTCACTGGTGGGCACGTAACAAAGAAAAGAATGAAGATATTTCTCAACTCAGGGGAAACTGAGGATGGGAAGCACAATTTTTTATTCTATGTAATACAAAGCTAAATGCAGATCGCTAAAGTATTCCATTAAAGTCACATAACTATATGAGGCCGAGACAAAATAAAAGCATCTAAGTAAGGCGACTCTTAAGTTGTGTTCATTAATGGGTAGTGCGATATCAGCTGATGATTAATGAAAATGAATTTTGTCTTGATATTTAAATAATGACAGACGTTATTTGAATTTTTCGATAACTTACTCCAGAGACGTCCCCAGCCAGTAACGTAGCATGGAGCTCCATGCTCCAGCTCTTCACCAGAGTCGGGAAGGCAGGCAGGCATGATGGCGTCAGAGATGGTGACGGGAGTTGCCAGCTTGATCAGGGCAATGTCGTTACTGCGGCGTGAACATAAATACAACATTTACAAAAAAAGAATTGGACATCATACAATGTGGCATTATTATATGTGACCCTTACCGGATTCTATAAGAGTCCCAATTGTTATGGACGACGATCTTGGCGGGACTGATGGCGATGGAACCAGCCTCGCTGTTGTCCTTCAGATTATGTTTTCCAAGGTAGACTCTGTAGGTGCGGCTTCTGCTTGGCCACATAAGCAAATAAATAAGTAAGGCAAAAATCTATTCACAAACATGTTATCCAGAATGACTGTTCTATTCCGACTACCTGACTTTAATGCATTATAGCAGCAATGTTGGTTGAGATGGTTTGGGTTGGTATGTTTCGTTTCATTATGTTTTTATCCCATGAAGCACTTTGAGCTACATTTGCTTTACATTACATTACTCTTTCTAAACTTCCTCCATATTTCGGAATCTTTTTAAGTCGTACCCAATGCAGTGAGCAGCAGTGAGGACCCACTGGCTGGAGATCAGAGTTCCACCGCAAGTGTGGTAGAAGTTGGAACCACTCTTGTACTGCAGAGAAACCTGAGGAGAGCAAACAACAACAGTGACAATACTTTATGACTGTTGGGAATGGACCAAAGGACATGATGAAAACAAGATTTTTATAAAGATTACCTGCCAGGGCCAGCTGTTCTCACGGACATCATCTCCACCGACCACCCTGGTGATGATGGGGGCGAAGGTGGGCAGGCCGCACCCGTAGGCTGAGAGAACATAGTGATTTATTTATTAAGCATCAAGTTATTGCACAGCAAATCTTGACATCAGCAGCACTTTAAAAAAATCAATTGTCAAATGATGTTAAACGCTGTAAATTACGAGGCAGAGACTTTAGAGCTTACCACCAGCAACAAACAAAGCCAAGATCACAAACTTCATGGTGACTGTCTTCAACGGAAGTTTGGGGAGATCTGCTCTTTCTTATATAGCGCTCTGATGAATGTTTGAAGAGCTCACACTCGTTGCGTAACTTTTGCAGCCAGGAAAAAAAGCCTTGGCGATAAGAAACAACAGATAACCCCCAAATACACCTCAAGTTGTGTGTGAACATCACAGATGTCTCACAGAAAGCGGAGTGGGTCTGGTCACTGTACGTTTATTTGAAAATGATCCACTCATTTGTCTTAAACGATCAAAGAAATTCATAGTAAAATCCAAGTTTTCAATGTGCAAATACATCATTTTTACTCGGGGATCTGGAGCCATGATTTTTAACCTGTTTCCAAGAGATCACATGGGGGCGCAGAGCTTTGTCTGCTCTGAGGTTATGTGGTTTTTAAAATTGATTGGATAACCAAAACTTGGTATCACCCAAATTCAAATCCATTTTTAAATCACCTTTAAATAATTAATCATTTACATATAAATTGAAAAATATTTCAAGAGTCACCTTGGTTTTGAATTTTAGGGACGCACAGGACCGGTTTTTATCCATATACACTGCGAGATTAGGAACAAAAACCCACAGCTGCTGTTTATTCGTCTTTGACACAAGCAAGGGGGACATCAAGGAAAAAACTGCTGATCTAACCGCCCAGCAGCTTTAACATCCTTTGTCCAGTATAATCACTATCTTTCCTCTGCATGTGACTGAATCATCTCAACCTTGTCTTTCTTACTTTACTGTTCACCCCTGTCCCTCGAAATGTGCTAATATGTAGACCTTCCTCCACCCTGCCTGCACTCTCTTCTTCACCTCTCTTCTTCACTATCCATTGCTGTGGATGGTTGACCACAGGTATTTAAACTCATCAACAATTTTATAATCTGCAAACCTATGAAAACACATTTTACATCGACAATACACCTTAATAAACATTTCTGTAACTGTGCCAGTGATAGCCGGCTATTTATAAACTATACAGAACAGCAAAAATCCACAAGGCATTAAAGCTATGGACAGCCTTATGGGAATATTTTGTAATATTAATTATTGACTTTCATTTTCCTACAGTCACTGGGAAAAAAAGTGTTTTCATGAGCTCTTAAGCTGCTGAAGGCAATTTTTTTTCTTTCAAATGGAAATCATATTAATATGAAGAAATAAAACCCCTCATTCTGCTGACTTGTTCAATAAACAAGTCCCAAAATTGTCTATAACTCGAGGACACTTTGACCATGGCCTTGTATACATATTAATTCCTGGCCATTTTGGGGTCCTATTAGTGTCAAAGAGTCTTCATGGTTGCATAACAATAAAATATATACTGTTCGAGTGAGTTTTAGTAAAAATGTGGAATATACGGGCATGATGAAGGTTGTGGTTTGTGGTAAGGATCTTTCTGTGAACTCTGTTCTCACAGTATTCACTGACCTGGTGTTAATCACAAGTGTTGAATCGTGAGGTGATTCAATTATTGTAGATTGTGGATTTGTGTCTTGATTCAAGAAGTTTGCCAAGACCAAGTGGCCAAGTCCTGCAACAGCAGTTATTATCCAGCAGATTTTAAACTGATGGGTTAATAATCTCACTATATTTCCACATGAAATGTATTTCCTCTGTAAATCCACTCTCTTGAAAGGCTCTTGGAGCTTAAACATTGCTGCTTCCTATTTTGTCTGTGTGTGAACTTATTGTGTGGACGCACACTCATCTCTCACTGGATATTCATTGTCTCTGTCGATAGCATGTTGCTCTTGATCCTGACAACTGTCAAGTCAAGTTTTATTCACTAGCAATTGATCTATTAGGAATGAAATGTTTGATATTGACAATAAATATAAATGATAATAAATAATCACAATTCAAGTTATATCAGTCCACAAGGCATTTTCAACAACAGAACATTTGTTTCCAACACAAAAAAAGAGCAAGGAGACATTATTAGAAAATGATTTCTTTATTTGAAGGTCAAGTGTAACAATGATACAAAAAAAAGACATAAAAACATAAAGACAAGTCTGATTTGTAATTACTGTTAAAATCCACATTCAGAATGATTATTACTGTGCTAAGCCATGTAAAAGACTGTTTTAGATGACTGGATTGTAAAGAGCCTGTAAAGAGCAGGTGACCCTATCTAAAGACACTAAACATTTGAGTTTTGTCACCTGGAGACAAAACAAATAATTTGGACAAACATTTCACTCGTCAACATTTATCCACGTACATTGTTGATCCAGTCGATGGAGGAGAGGAGGAGCAGGAGCCATCAGGGTTTTGACAACTCAGGGTTCCACCAGAGTCTCTCTGAAAGGTAACAAGGACAAACATGTCCATGACCATTGAAAATGAAAGACATAATGCAAACAAGAACTCAAAAACCCCCGTCACCCTGGTGATGGCGGGGGGAAGGTGGACAATAATTAATAATTTGACTAGTGTTAAAAATGTACTAGACTCAGTGCTCTATATCCATTTACAGACAAGGTTACGCCACATAAAATGGTCATGGATCACAAACTTCTTGTCTGAAGTCTGATTTGGGGAGACCGACTCCTTCTTATGTAATGCTCAAATAGACATCCGAAGAGTTCAGATATGTTGCATAACATCTTCAGCACGGACTGGAAAGTGCAGTCAGGAAAATAAGTCAACAGACTTGCAGATAAGTAATGAAAGATATCCCCAAATACCCATCTACCACCTCACCCTGTGTGTGTGTGAAACTCACAGATGTCTCACGGTAAACCGGAGTGGCTCAGACAAATGTACAATGTTATACAGTGTTATGCACAATATATGGGTAATTGATGCATTTATCTTAAATTAATAGCAAGTTATTGATTCGAATTAATCCTACTCCATGGGATGAGTGGCAAATAATATTATAGAACATAAGAAATGATATATGTTCAAATCATGTACATATATCATGTAATACTCTGATGTGTTAGCATTCTACATAATTGTGATAAATTAATTCAGTTTGTGGAGAATCTTCATATTGCAACATTTTGTCTATTGTGATATTTCAGACTGAATTTTCATGGATAAGAGAGAGAAATCCTTAATTTTGCTCACTCTTTCAACAAAATAAGTCCAGGACACCTTGGTCTCATAGTCCAGTTCATTTCCGTTATATTTTGATGATGTTTTATCTCCACCCTTGTGTTCAGAAGGCAAAGTTTGGCACCATTCCTGAAGGTTGCATAACTGAAAGATGTGGACAAACAGACATAATGAAGTTTGGGGTTCTTGCTCGTGTTGTTGCTGGTGGAAGGGATCTTTAAACATCACTGTCATGGCCAACATTGTTCACCTGTTATTGCAGGTTTCTTGACAAAGTTGTGTGCACATTAATTGTCGTGTGTTGTATTTGTTCCCTCAGCCTGTGGTGTGGTGTGATGTGCCCTGCCCTCCTTCCCTCCTGTGCTGACTAGGGTGGTTGGAGGGGAAGATGTCAGGCCACACAACTGGCCTTAGCAGGTTAAACAAGTTTTACAGACAATTAAGGAATCGACTTCTTCAAAAAAATGATAATAAACCAATGAGAATGGTTGAAAATAAATCAATAAAATATGGTTAAATTAATTACAAATTGGCAAAAAGTGTAAAATGGTGAGGAAATATATTTATATAATTTTTTATAACAGACAAGGTCAGTGGAGACACACCTGTGGAAGAACCATTAGCTCTCACCTGTGGGGCCTCACTGCTGCTCCCTCCATCAGGTACAGTTTGTTTCTTGTGTATTTTAACTAAAGGTAGAATAGCAGTAACTCATTCTGGGATATTACTTCAGATCTATAGCTGATGGGTAAATTACCGTATTTCAGAATCTTCTACAACATTTCTTCACTTAGTTTTGAAAGATTCCAACTTACCAGAAGATTAAATGGCTTTGTATGAGGACTTTGTTCCAACAGAATTATCTTTGACCTTCACAGGTTGCTGCCTCGTGTTTCTCTGTTTGTGAATTTCCAGCAAAGGCAAGGTGTACAGAGTTGCCATGGGGAAGCATTACCTGGTAGAGACAGAGGAGGGCGCTGTGTTCACGGGAACGAGACGTGGAACCCCTTCATCATCAGCTAGAATGTCACTGTTGTCCAAGGACATAGATTTGTCGCCGGATGAGGTCGCCTCTACAGTGAGTCCCTATTCTCAACATGAGATTCATTTAGTCACTGAAATATTATCAGAAAACAATGCCAAAGTCAGTGGTTTATGAAGTTTGCTATTTATTTTGTCCGTTTTAAGATTGTTGTGCATTTACGTATACATATATGTATATATATATATATGTTTGATCATATTTTCCGTTCTGTTTTTTGATTGAAAGTGAGTTTAAAACTGAGAGGACCGTCTTTGGAGAAGAAAGCATCTACGTGTATATTATAATAAATACAATTTTCAACCACAAATGAAATGAAATATTTTGTTCTTAATTACATTTTATGGTTGCTACTATCCTTTGTTTAATTGGTGTTCAAAACCACATGATGAGCAGTTTCGCAGAAGAAAGGAGATAGGCGATTGGAGAGTTTTGGTTTTTTACTTGTATTCTAATAGGTTAAAGATAAATTACTTAAAGAGAGAGTGAGTGTCCAGCTGAAAGAGTGATGGGAAAAACATATCACCAAACACCTGTTTGACTTTCTGCATGTTCCAGCCCCGTTTCAAAGGAATCAGTCAATAAATACATGAGAACAGCCAACAGTATAAATACAATCCAGTTCCAGACACACACTTTTTGGCTCAAACTCCACTGTAATGAGGAAGCTGTTGGTTCTCGCTTTCATCGTAGCTACGGGTAAGACACCTTAAATATTCTAACATACTTAAAGCTCTAATATTAATCCACACACATGATCCTTCTTTCATCGAGAAAATAGTTTTTATGTGGATTATTTATTTGCGTTTTTAGTCCAATATGTCTTGTGCACCAAAAATCCAGAGCAGATTTTCAATATCTTCACATTTTGTTCACATTTAACTGAATGTACCTACAGTATATATTTACCTAAAAATATGATAAAAAGCAGGCAAGACCCAAAGTTGATTAAGGGCTTGGCTAAAACCAGAAGACAGGTTCTCTAAAAAAGATAATAATAATAATCCATCCATCTTCTACTGCTTTATCCTCCACATGATAAGAATCTCAGCTGACATAGGGCGTACACCCTGGACAGATTGCCAATCCATTACAGGGCTATAATAACACTAATAATAATAATAATAATAATAATAATAAGAAGAAGAATTACCTATTATTTTGTAGTGTATGGTCTAAAATGATTATACACTATTTTCCTTGTCCCAGCCTATGGATGTGGTCTTCCCATTTTCTCTCCTGTGCTGAGCAGAGTGGTGGCAGGACAGGATGTTAGGCGTCACAGCTGGCCCTGGCAGGTGAGCTTTAGCAAAAAAAAACCCAAACATTTTAATTGTTTACCTATTTCTGTGCACTTACATCTCAGGTGTGTATACGTTGATCTTCCCACACTATCCTCTTTCTACTCTGCTCAGATCTCGCTGCAGTCAGACAGCAGCGGGGGCTGGAGTCACGTCTGTGGAGGCACTCTCATCTCCTCCCACTGGGTTCTCACTGCTGCTCACTGTATCAGGTAACGTCAACTACACACTAAGAAGAAGAAGGCTGTAAATATGGCCAGAAAAGAAAAGCATATAAACCCTCTGTAACTGCCCAGATTCTTTGCATTCAGTGGTCATAAAATGCATGAATCCAACTCGTGGTGGCTGACGCAACATACCTCACTGGTGGGACGACGCTTTTATGTTGGTCTTTGACATATATAAAGTCTCAGTTTATAGACGTGTTTTAATTCCTGTAGATAGCTTGATCACAATTGAAAGTTGAAGTGTCCCACTCCTTCAATCTTGTTTCATTGATTGACCTCACGGGTTGCTAATTGAACTAAGCTTCTCTTAATGCCACTAATGACGGCGTACATAAAGTTTCAGTGTGTTGAATTAATTAATGATTTCATGAGTTTTCGTTTTGTCTTTCTTCTTGTGGAAATGGAGGAAAGAGTGAGGAAGTGTGAGTTCCAACATAACATTAAAGAGATCTTTTTGTCAGGGGAAGCAATTTAAAAATGTTTGGTCATATAACCAGCCATGCACTAAAGCCCTACAGGTCAAACAACCCTTTCAAATCCACAGTCAGCTTAATCTCTGTTCCACACAGGCAGAAAAAAGCAGTACAACTGTCCACATCCCAAAGGGAACACCATGTCTTCTGCCATCCCACAGTGACCGCTACAACTACAGAGTGGAGCTGGGCAAACACAGTCTGAAGGCGAGCGAGGAGGGCTCCATAGCTGTGAGGGCAGCGGACATCATCACACATGAGGACTACAACGTCCTGCTCAGCCGGTAACAGCAGCCGGCACGACTCAATATCATGTCGTGAGTTTAAGTGGAATGATCAGGCCACCAAAGCAATATTGGTGGCTAAAATTAGTTCACTGGAATTTTCACTTCCTGCATGTGGGTGGACTGTTTTGACTCTTGCAGTAACGACATTGCCCTGATCAAGTTATCTTCTCCTGTCACCTTCTCTGACACAATCACGCCGGCCTGCCTCCCAGACCAGGGTGTCGTCCTGAGCCACGGTTCTCCCTGCTACGTCACTGGCTGGGGTCGACTCTCCAGTGAGTCGACGCACCACAGCAAAACTGATATTAAATTAAAATATTCTTCACAGTCAGCGCACTAGAATATCATGTGATATATTAATCCTACTGGACTGTGAGCTAAAACACAAGACTTCACTATGCACTGTAGTGCTGCTGTGTATTGGCATCAATGGGATGATTCAACGCATGTCCTGATACAGGGGTGCCATGATTCTGAGAAAAACTCGAACTCTAAAAATAACAATGTTCTATAAACACTATCTCTAGTGAGAGGAGGGGAAGGGGGTAGAGTGAAATGGATGAAAGCCTGCTCTCAACCCAAAGTTCGAGGCATAAATACAACAAAAACAACACTGTCAAGAACATTTACACATCGATACAAGGCTTCAAAGAACCAATACAGTGTCGTCACGTGAAATGTTGTGCAAAGATGAAAGTAAATTCTACTTGAGTTGAGCTGTTTTCTTCCCCACAGCCGATGGTCCTCCGGCGGACATCCTGCAGCAGGTTCTTCTGCCAGTCGTCGGCCGTGAGATCTGCTCACAGCCCGACTGGTGGAGCGTCCTGGCAACAGACAAGATGGTCTGTGCCGGTGGAGACGGCATCATCGCGGGCTGTAACGTGAGTTAAAGGGAGGGTCATCTTGAGACGCATGCAACAACCTATTAGTGGCCAGTGACAATCTTGTGTAGTGTAAAAAAACATAAGAAAAGACAATGAGAGGAAATGTACTTTGAAATGGGGTAGAAGGAGGCGGTGGAGGAATTCATACCCAAGTGTCGAAACAAGCTGCTAAACAACGGACTACAGATGTGCATGTGTGTGTGTGTGCTGACCTGCAGGGAGACTCTGGTGGACCTCTGAATTGCCAGAACCCCGATGGCTCCTGGGACGTCCACGGGATTGTGAGCTTTGGCTCCGGTCAGGGCTGTAATGTCTTCCAGAAACCTACAGTCTTCACACAAGTCAGCTCCTACATCGGCTGGATCAACACAGTAAGCAACATTTTCATTTGGTTATCACCACGCCAGTATAAACAGTGTAACCTGAAGCAAACAAAGGCCTCAGCTTCCAAAAACAGGAAGTGTGTTTTAATAGTCTTTTCTCTTGTTCACTCTGCAGGTTATGACCAACTACTGAAGAAGCTATTCAAGGGTTTGGTTTTGTATTTAATTACCCCAAAAACAATGATCTATGATGTGTTTTCTTATGTCTGCTGAGATGTTTCATTACTCTGCAAGTGGGACTTTGACCAAAGCATCGAGAAATGTGTCTTACCTTTCAGCTTTCAGCGTAAGGAGCAGCAACTAAAACAAGAAAATAGATTCAAACATTCAGAAAAAAAATCACACTGATTGAATGAGAATAATAATCAAAGGCGAAATACACATCTTACACACTGGTTCCATAAAAAACAAACACTTTTATTTCTCATAAAATATTCATGAGATCAATTATTTTTGCTCTTCCGGGGCGGACAACACTTTCCACAAACACAATTTAAACTATGACAGACAAGTATATATTCACAGTACACACAGTATAAAAGGAAATATATGTATATAAGTTGTAAAAAAGCAACAGTAGATGAAACAAACAAGAAATGTGTGTTTTGGGCACTTGGACACTGAGAATGACTGTCATATCAAAACACTGACATTCATCCAATTAAAACCTTTTTGAATACAGAGTAATAAAATCAGTCATGTGGTTTTCTGGTTCTGTGGCCAGTGAGGTACAAAGAGTATTTATAGATAATTAATACACAGTGTGACAAGTCTTAACTTAAAAAAAGTGACAGAAATGTGGACATACATCTGTTAAGCTGTTAATGACCTTGTTCCATTCAGCTTTGACAACAAATCCTAACACATTAACTGCACTGGAGACGATGTATATAGAAAAAAATCACTAATAAAATGTGCCTTTACCAACAAAAAAAAGGTAAAAAAAAAAGGAAAAAAAAAAAAAAAAATATTGTGCAACTTCAACAAACTTGAAATGTCAGTGTGAGTGATAATAAACTGCAACTGCTTAAAACCTTGAAATGTCTCTTTTCTCTGCAAACTTTTAAGTGAAACAGGGCTGCGAGTTGAGCTGTGGCTGGAGGAATGTGATGAGTGCGAGGGTGAGTAATAGTTGCTGTTATTATGGCACAGCTGCACACTCAAAGAGACTCTCTGTTGGTCATCTCGAATACGAACAAGAAGCAGAGGCTGCTGCCTTTACAGCTCAACTGTGCTCACTGTGGCTACAGCTGAGGGCTTTCAACTATTCACAAAGCTCCTTCCTTCGTGTCGTGTCATACTTCCTTCTCTACTGTCCATAGGAACAAAAGCAATGCTGTTGTCGAAAGAGCATGATCTTAGCTTAGATTCAGTCCTGTGAAATGCTTTAGGTATGGCAACGGCGGGACTCTGAACACATTTAACTGCACATTAGTGGCTACAAGTGGAAGACACAGCTGTGCATTACCACTTCATAAAAACATGATGACGTGAGGCTACAAACCCAGTTAAAACTGTATATAAGATTTGATCAAATAGCCAGAATCATGCCTCCAATAGAAGACTAAACATCATCTTCTAATTTGAGCAGCAACTAATGATTATTTTCCACTAACGATCAATCTGTTGATTATCTTTTTAGTCGCCTGGTCCATGAAACACCACAAATCGGTTAAAAAACGTCGACCAGTGTTTCCGAATGCTCAAACTGACGATGTCCTTCCAAATATAATTTGTTTACTTACTTAAACTGGCTGTCAAATAGTAATTTAGCTGAAGTCCCTACCTTAAAATACAGCTTCACTAAAGTGAAAGTACTGTTTCACATTGTCTCCATATGTTAAATAGCTTCTGTTCCACTGACCTGTTCATGTGCAGCACAGTGTTTTCTTTTAAAAAAAAAAGAGGAACAGGTTAATTTTTTTCTGTTAAACATAAGTATTGTTTAAGTGTACTGATACTATACAGTAAAACAGGTTGTATATTTCTTCAAACATTTAACAACAACGTTACCGACCATGTTTAGCCTGCCTGTTACTAAGAGTCATGGCAGCTGCAGCTGATGTTATGCTTAGCAAAAGAAGCATCTTAAATGGTGCAGTCCAGTACACTCCATCTCACTATATGCTACATAAATATATATTTTAAAAACATGATTTAGCTATGCAGACAAAGAAAGAAACAAAAGCTAGTAAGAGCACAGACCTGTGTGTGTGTGTGTGTGTGTAAGACACAGTAGACTCTCTGCAATCTTAATACAAAACTGACTGTCTAGACCACAAGTACGGTCCTGTACTGTACAGTTTCCACATCAGGTCGGGTCAGGTGAATGCAAACAATGTCACACACAATGTAGAGTCTACTTTTAGGAAACTACTGGCAGGAATCCAATACCGCAGTTGTAGTACAGACACTTCACTGATGAAGTGCACCTGCGTGTACTGTATTCATGCATGCAAACAAACACCACAACTGCAAATAATGTCATGAACGTGTGTTGGTCGGATACAGCGAGATGAAGAGAAAACAACTTTGGCGTCAAGAAACACTGCTTTTCGGTGGCTGCTCTGAATTCACTGTGCCACATTGTGACAGTAAGAAAAGATCCAGCAAGTCCGTCTGTACTTGTTTCACAGATCCAGTCAGTTCCCAAGTTAAAAAAGTTTAAAAGATTTTCTGTTACCTACTTCGTAGTGATCACGTGAACTTGCTGAACTTTAAAAGTGCCTCTGTGAACATTCTGGAGCAAAAGCCATCTTCAAGTCCTGGCTTAAGTTTAGATCATATTGATCTTAAATGGGAGGCACTTTATCCTCATACTGTGGTGGTGGAGTTAGTGGTTCCACACTGAGTTCAGCTGCTGGCTGAGCGTTATCAATGTTTTTCATGTGCAGCTTCTCTGATTTAATCCTGCGGATCTTGATAGGGAGGAGCTTGCGGGTATTTTTTGCAGATCTACGATTTGACGCATCAGCGGAGGGAGCGCTGGAGGCCGGAGCGGGCAGTTGTGACGTGGCAGTTGCGGGCTCTGACCCTTCGTGTTCATACTGTACTCCATCAACTGCAACCAGGTCATCGTAGGACGGTAGATGGGAGGAGCTTGGATGGTGGTTGCTCTGACTAACCGGGTACTGGCCACTGCCTACTGCCTCCTCATAGGTGGGTACAGCATACCTCTGGGCTTGTTCCTCAGCACTGCAGATGATTGTGAAAACAGGGGGGAAAGTAAGCATGGATTTAAATCTGATTTCAGAAGTCAAAGACACATGTGATCTTCATAATGAAAATCTGATGTCAAGTGTTTTACCAAGGCATCAGTGATTAAGTATGATCTTCATTGTCAGGGATTTTGTGGCCAATAAATGACTTTCATACCTCTGTGAAATTATCTATGTGATATTCTTGAGTTACCCTTAAAATAAACAGTCATGGGTAATATGGTATAATAATAACAATGACAACAACAACAACAATAATAACAATAATAATAAATTATTACAAAATGTTTTGACCTGGTATTAACATCTGTTCTCTCAGTGTTTGCTTTAGTGTAACGGTTCACATCTGGCATTGAAATGCATCGTGTATGAGTCTCCTGTGACCACATCTGATCAGATCTGATGTCCTTGCCCTTCGTTTAACAGCCACTGATGTCATCAGTTTGCAAGAATGACATTTAGTTTTTAACAGATTGAGTGTTCGCCGTGAGCATGTTTGTGTGAGTGACAGAGAAAGGAGATAACGAGCGGAGTGAGTCACAGTAGGGCTGAACAGTAAATCGAAATTTCATCAAAATCGTAATATAGCCCACAGCAATTCTGCAGGAGCCGCAATATTTTCCTTAAGCCTTAATGTGAGTCAAATGACCATTTTAGACTAAATATTGTCCTGACCTATACACACCATATGCTACAGACTGAAGAGAACATCATTGCTTCTCACAGATCTGCACAAATATCACACACTAATCATTTTAAATGTTAGTCAAATCAATGATGTATAAAATGACCATTCCCTCTCATGATGTGATCACAATCACAGTTAGATATTTATACAAAACTGTTCAGCCCTATATCAAAGCACTACTTGTTCTGAAAAAAGTTTTGACCATTAGAAAGAAAATGACATGGCAATCACTGTTAATAATATGGCTGTGGCTGTGTTCCTGTCTGTCTTCAAGAAGCTCTTGAAGACCCAGCTCTTCCAAGAGCATCGTCCGTCCTCGCACTTACCCTCCCCCCGCCCCTGCACTATCTCTTTCTGCACTTGGATCCACCCTTTGCAATCTCCACTGGTCCTATCTAGTGGAGTTCTTTCCAAGACTACTTCAATTGTAGCTTATTCCTCTTTTGTGAGTCACTTTGGATAAAAGCGTCTGCTACGGTAAATGCTTAAATGTAAATTAACTAATGTCTGGGTGCTGATGAGTGTAAAACACTGTGAAACTACAGTGCATGAGACAACAGCTGAGGAGACAGTCTCTCCATGAAGAGGACAGACTGTGTTCATGCCGCTCCGGTATGTGATCGGACGGGACGACACATTGGGAGTGTTCAGACCTGTACTTTGCATTATCAGGATGTGATCAGGTCACTCAGGACAGATGTTAATACCAGGTCAAATGTAGCATCCTTGTACTAGCACTGTGTACCAGTATATAGTACTGGGCAAAGGTTTTTGATTTGTTGTTTTAGCACTGCTATAATGACCATACAGTATATACATATAGTATTATATCTCAATCTATTATATATCTTAATATGTTGGAACACATTGAGAAAATACAGGAACCATGTATGCAGTTTTAAAGAAAAAAAAATACTTCAACAGGTTATACTATCATGTATTTGGTGTGAGATACCCTTAGACCCTTACACTACCTGTGTTTGTCCTACTCTTTCAAGTAGAAAAAGATCTCCTGCGAGCCTGTGAAGGAGGTCTATTATACCAAGTTTATATAAGACACGTGCAAGCAATAAATCCACATGTTGTATGAGTTTGAGGCCAATATACAGTATAAGGCCAACTTTCAGTCATCCAAAAGCCAATGATGGCAGATTTTGACAGACAGACACAGCTGGCGGTGCCTTGAGACTTTTGCACAGTGCTATAAGTATATTTATTAAAAGATGGGACTCACGTTTCTCGTCCGCCCTGATGTGCCACCTCACGGTTGTTCTGGACCTCCTGGAGATACCGCTGCTCCCGCTGCTTATTCCTCATTCCCACACACAAGGAGAGCAGCAGCATGATCACCCCAGAACCCACCAGGACAAAGGCCACTGACGATGCTTTGTTTTTCCTGCCCCCAGTGCTACCATCTCCTCCTGAAATACTGCTGCTGTTGCTGGCTGAGTCTGCAGGTACCACACTCCACACAATCATCACTATGCCGAGGGCAATAAGCCCCACCCCCAGAGCACACAGTGCATACTGAGAACCAGAGTTTCCAGTGCCGCTGTTGCTGCGGTTATTGTTGTTGCTGCTAGTTCCTCTTCTCTCTGCATCCACGGTGGAGCGCATCTTGTCAGTCTCTGAACTTCAGGAAAACTGTCACCAGTGAGGTTTAAAAGCTGTAGAGAGAAAGGCACATGGTGTCACGACACAAGTAATCCATGACTGAATGAATCACCATCTTTTCTGATGATCACGATTATTCAGTGAACTGAATAGCTCAGGTTTTTAAACTTTGACCTTTTACCTTTAAACCTGGCCTTTTATGAACCAAAAAACAGTTAAATGAGAAATGTATCAATACATTAATCTTTGGGTGTCAAACATATGGCCCATGGGCCAGAACTGGCCCACCGGACAGTTAAATCAGGATGAATATGTGACAATTTCCCATAATGAATAGAATCAAAATGTGAAATAATATATTTTTTTCAGTTCCAGATACCTGTGACTAAATGATTTGTGCCTTTGTAGATCCACTGTGATCTGCCTGTTGTAATGCAAACATATACATGGTAAACTTAGGCATAACATTGTTGAAATTTCACTTGTTCTTCTCAAGAAACTTCAGGTGGTTCATCATGTATTGTGTAAAAAGACACTTTATAAAACAAAGGGAAATTGGCCCACTTGATTTCAAACTGTGCTGTACGTGGAGCCTGAACTAAAATGAGTTTGACACCCCTGATTGAAGTGATCATTAGTTGCAGTCCTTTATCAGAATGATGCCATCTCTATTCTATCTCCCGTGTCCAGGAATTTGTTTATCAGCATCTAGAAGTGGGTGTGTTGCACAGTAAAAAAAAAAACAACTAACAGCAGCGGACTTAATCCTCTCAGTCACTAGTTATCCTATGTCAGCAAATTACACGGGGGAAATTAGGACTGTTATTGACACAAAACAAGTCCTTCAAGTAATGCTGCAAGATTACTGGCAGGTTTGTTTTCCCTCCTTATTTTGTTTTGATTATGACCTGTTTCATGTAAATTGGAAGGAGACTGGCTCTTGGACAGAAGTAGACCAAAAAATTGATTGCGCAACTTTAAAAATAATTCCCTAAAATACAATAAGCATACTCCACCATCAATCCCAAGGCCACCCCTCCTGTATAACTGTTTTTTAATTGTTACTAGATCAGAGAGTAGGGAAGGACTGCTGTAGAGTTCAAACAAACCTTTAAAAATTAACTATCCATATACTGTATAACCTAACCTCTGTGAATATACAATAATACGTGCCTGACGTGATCACACCAGAGAATTAACCTTACATAGTTACACAGCCAAGTTTGTTGGTACAGCCAGTGTGTAAAGACACGCCCAGACCTGCTGAGGGCCACAGAGAGGATCTGGAGTCAGTAAAGCCAGCTCCATTTTTAGGAACATCCCCCCTTTACTGAAGAATGTATGGTATGATACTGAAGAAGACTCATCATGACGGCTGGACACAGGCAAAATCCTCATATCATACAAGGCAAAGCATGTGCACATGTATAATTCAGCTGATTCACTCAGGGGTGTGAAGGAATGTGTCATAGTATATGGTCGGTCTTGGGTCATTCCAGACAGGAAGTTTTATTTCATAATACAGTAAAGTGAGGTGTGTAAGACACTGACAGGGGTGCTCATATAATCCCTTCATCCACAGATCCCTGTATGACATACATACATAATACTGAAAAGTTTCATTATTATTATTAGAATCTGAATACTCAAAATGTCTGAGGCCACCATTACATTATTTGTTATAATGACCATACAGTATAATTATTGCTCGCAATTTATTGGAACACATGCAGAAAACATGGGAAACATTTATTCTTTTCAAAAGTAAAATATTTGTCAGATTAAAACCAAAATAATCTGCTTCTACAAGTTAAAGTGTCAAGTATTTACTGTGACCTACACTGACTCTTGAACAATAGCATGACCCTGGTTCTCTCTTAAACCTGGAGTGGAACCCTCATAAATGTCATTAGTTAGTCCTACATTAGTTTGTGTTTGTCCTACTATTTCAAGTCGACAAATATCGGGTTTAATCGAGGCATGTTTGAACATTACATCCGCATGTTGACAGTTTGCATATATATATGAGACCAACTTGTCTCATCATTCCAATCCAAATACCAATGATCCCCAGAATGTGACAGACAGAAACAACAGAGCTGGTGGTTCCCCAAGACTTTTACACAGTACTGTATGTACACACAATAAACATGTGTAAAAATATAAACACATTCAATCTAAAAATCACAATGTGCACCGAATTAAACACAGATAAATGAAAAACACATTTTGCATCTGATTCATTTTTAGCTCAGTTGGATGGAGTTTAGGACACAAAGGAGTTATTGTTTTATGCTGATAATTGCAAATCATTTTTCGGGGCGTGTCTCTGTATCCACTTTGTAGGAAATGAATTAGAAAAATAACAATAATGATATGAAACTGTAAATGTTGATGGAAACTGGCTGAAACACATATGTAAGGGAGATATGCTCGGATTAGCCACATGATTACATGATATCTGATTCGAATGCTTTGGCTGATTAGTCTATAATAGAAAAAGTCTCACTGTGCAGTGGAAACAGTTTTAAACACATTTACTCTCATTTTACTGAACAAATCAGGTCATGAGTTACACTACGCCTGTGTGTGTGTCAGGGTCGCTCCTGTTTGAACATCACAT
The DNA here is from genome assembly GCF_019176455.1 of Solea senegalensis. NCBI lineage: Eukaryota > Metazoa > Chordata > Actinopteri > Pleuronectiformes > Soleidae > Solea > Solea senegalensis. Next base: position 15,105,925 of record NC_058031.1, read on the forward strand.
CGTACATACTTTATAGTAAACGTTATTTAACTTCAGTGCAGAGTCTGCCTCATTAAAACGCTGGGCGGGCTGCTCACAACTACACTTACGTAATTCGGTTTTAAAAAAACCCCAAAACAACTTTTCGGGACTTTCCAAACAAACACAAACTTACATGTACACTGTACAACTTTTAGTGGCCTGTTATTTCATGTGTGCTCTTTCAGGGAGTGACGGTATTCCCGCTTATTACCTTTGCATGGTCTGACAAAGACAGTGAAGTCTGCTGCTGCTGCTGCTTCTTCTTCTTCTTCTTCTTCTTCTTCTTCTTCGTCCTCCTCCTTTTTCTTCTTCGCCGAGCAGGGAGGTGTGGACCTTCACTGACGCGCTGCTGTTGTGTGTATGTGGCAGGATTCCGTATGAATAAGAGTTTGAAGATGAAAAACTTTGTTTCCTCCCCGAGACGGACGGGCCCTAACACCCAAACCCACACACACACATGCAGAGAAGGCGGAGGGAAGGGGCGAGAGAGCGAGGGTGAGAGGGAGGGGACTGAGCAGCGCCACGCGCCCACTTTCATTAACTCTTTCACTGCCAGTCTTCATACATGACAAAGTCAGTCCGGGGGCAAACACATGTTTAAAATATGTCTGGTATTTTTTGGTTGTCATAGTCCCGGTGATGTTAATCTTGGAACGTGCCAGATGTTTTTCACTTCAATAAAAAAAACAAAAAAAAACAACAACACATTTCTTGTGACTTATCTAAGTATATCTCCCTTAAACCAAAACAGAACGTTCTATTAAGGTTGAATGAAGGTTGTGACAAAAGTAACAGAGGAATGTTCTGGAAACCAAAAGAGAATGGTCTATTAAGGTTGTATGGTTGTGACAAAAGTAACATTAGGGGAACCAAAAGACTACGTTTTATGAAGGTTGAATAAAGGGTGGGACAAAAGTAATGTTAGGGGAATGTTCTGAGAAGCGAATGTGCAACCAAGAGCTAACATTAGGAGAACCATAGGACAACCTAGGGCAAATCTTCAGGGAACTAAAAGGTAACATTCTCAGAATATTCTGTGAACCAGAAATTGTTAGCTGGGTATAGAGCAGTCATGATTTATTATTATTATTTATTTATTTTACAATGTCACTGATATTAAGGGGACAATAGTGCAATATAAGACTTTGCAGTGGTTGTAACTTGCACTATGTTTGCTTGTTCTGACATGAAAATGCATGTCCAGTACGACAACAACAATGCTGTCTGCTAAAGTGCCATCTAGAGTGGTAAAAATGAGGACGTGCCCTACTGGCTGCCATTCAAATGTGGCCTCTAAGGCAAAATATAAATTAAAAAATGTATTGTTTCTAAAGGAGTGCATTTCTATTGGAAGAAGATGATGCCGTTCCCTATAAGATGCTTTTGCAACTTTCTGTCCTATGGGTGACCTTCCAATCAAAAAGGCTGTTATGAAGTTCCCTACTGTCTCTACAGGACAGTGTCCCAAAAAGTGTCCTTAGAGGAAATGATATCCAGAGTTATATAGAAAAGGTCAATCTCAGTGATAGAAATGAACTGAACAAGAGCTCAAAAATTAGCCTTGTTGACATGTTTAATATGAATATCTTTTAACTTGTGTTTTCCCCCAATAACAAAGATTATGCTTCTTATAATTTGGTGAATGGGGAACATGTATGTCGTTCAGACTGCAATGCCTACAGAGTCCACCAGTGGGCCGCAGCCCGTACATTAGGAAACACTGAGCTGAATGAGTTCCTGGAAAGTTTTTCCAATGAGCTATTTCCAGATAAATTACGTTTAAATGCGTAAATGGTGTAAGACAGAGAAATAATAATCGCAGAAGTAACAGTTACAGTAAAAACTAAAACATTTACTGGTTTAAATGAAGCAATTTTTCCTCTGTGACTCAGCTGTTTTTAAATTAGTCACAGCTACAATCAGGAGTGTTGCAAAAAAGTAGGCAAATTCCCAGAGCTTAGAGGTCCTGAGAACAACTGATTCTATCAATCCACAACATTTTAAACCCATTAGATCGTATTATTAGCAATGTACAGCAGACTCATCCTAAACCTCCAACTAGGTCTAATACCCAGGCAACTTTTTTTTCCCTAAGATAAGAAGTAACACAGTTGGAATTGGTGTAATTTGATGCGCTGACTCATCATCATCATGTAGTCAGTTTTTTTTTCTCCCTAAGGGGAGAGTGGAATTTGTTTAATTTTGGAGTCAACTAGTGAAAACATTTGTTTTATTTCTAGTCTGTATTTATGTGATTTATGTGTGACGATGCATAGGTCGTCTTCACAACGTCAGGAAAACAATACAATCAAAATGAAAATGAGTCTTGAGAACTCATTATTCGCCGTCTGTGTTTGTTTCTTTCTGTTTTCACACCAATATTTGACCGGTTCGTATAAATCTCCTCCTAAATCACTGTTTTACCACACGAATCATTGCCGTTATAAAATCAGGATGAACATCACTGACTCACGTTGCTTACGCAGTACCTCCCCATAAAACACAGACAAGTCAGTAAGTTACATATGGGCCATAAATATGAGATTTATACTTCCTCTTTGTAAATTTACCACTCACTTACCGTCACTCCTTTGAAGCCCTTTGGACGAACCAGCCTTGAGGACCAACCCAGCCAGTTTTCACATGACACAGACTTTTAACATGCATTTAGTCAAGAATATACGATGCACACCGTTATGCTGACGTGATTGTGTATGTACAGTTCTTTGAGTTTGTCATGAAAGCTACCCAGAGCAGCAAAAAGTGGGCTCCACCCCTGCTTCCTTGTCCCAGGGTCTTCCACTGTATCTGCCTACCACAGTAAAGACTTAACTATTTTACAATAATGACAAAACCAGGTCAGACACTGGTTATTGCTGTATTGTTCCTTGTAGGTGAGGCAGCCTCGTTGCTCGGCTCTGGGGAGGTTTTCTTCCTCTCTGAGCTTTTGTCTGGTTCCTCTGTTTTACTACAAGCACACATAAACATGCACACATGCACGCACACACACACAGGAAGGACAGAGTAACACAGTGGATAAGCCCTGATTGCGTCTGGTAGTCTGGATTGAAGTATCACCACCAGCCCGTGATCGAATTAAGCAACATTTTGGCAACTACAAAGGAACAATGTTGCTGCAAGATACAAATAAACCTGATTTACCTGCTCTGATAACTCTAAATGTCGGTGTAGCAAATTAGTTTAAGGCTCCATTTTCTTCAATAAATATGTTGGGACTATATCTGCTACAACAACATAAGGCAAATGAAACGACCACTGTCCTGATTTCGCGACAAGCATTTCTCAATCAAACATTAAATGGGTGGGACATCAACTGAAACCGTGGGTGGAATACCAGAAACTTTTTTAAAGTGGGTTAGGGCAGCGAGCCAGAGTGGAGCGGTCTCAGTCTGTGCTGTGTCATTCTGAGCCTGCTACACAGATTGAGTCACCGTGAGGAAGTTGCACCACATTATGTCTAAACTAAAATACTCCAGTCAACATATGCAGCGGGGAAATCATAGAAGGGTCATAACTGATGAACATCATTAAAATACTGGCCAAGACCCAGCAAAGTGTGCACTCATCCTGACAATGTTTGTTTTACAGCACTCTGACACTCCTTGTTTAAGGAGAATGAATTTATCTAATATGACTCCCACGTGGATTACACTGCAGCCACAGACATGTCCATACAAATGAGTTCAATAGAGAATATTGCCTAACGTCTACTCTGTTATTCCTCCAATGGTGAATCTTTGTCTAATTCCCACGCTTTATTATCATCCTTTATTCATACATTTCCAAAACCACTTCCTCTTTTCAGCATCGTTATAGCTCCTCTTCCTACAAACAAGTGTGTTGCTGAATGGTTATTTGCTGCATTTGCTGAAATTTAGACACTTTAAAACTTTCTTAAAGTTAAGTGGATCACTAAACTAGAGAAACCATAACATCTATGAATTCTTAAATGAGCACATAAAGGGAGTCAGTCAGGACCCAGGTGTTGTTTTCGCTAGTACAGGTCCATGGAATGACTCAGCTGTGAGGCTGTTATGGGGACCAGTACATATATAGCTGTTATGGTTGATGATCTTCACTGTCACCATGATTTTACGTATTTATTTATTCATATTCTGATGAATCACATCACCTCCCTCTGTATTAGAGCTCATTATATAACAGTTATTCTTGTTTAAGCTGGTCTGTTCTTTATAGAATGACATCTTTACTTCATTTACAGCGACACATAATTCTTCATCCTCACATCTGTGGACACACAACTCAGCAGACCGTCTGTAATTTCCACGCAGTTTGAATAATATTCCATGTGAGCGCACAGTATAAAACATCAGAGGGACGGCGCTACCTTTGTTTGAACACGACTGTAGATGTGCAAGATGAAAAATGACTTACAAACGTAGTGTTACTCAGGAATTTAAAATTCAGGTCAAGTCTTTTGTCTGTCCGTCGTACTCGGCTTCACAAACAGCAGGATGAAATGAACAAGAACAGCTTTTCTTTGTTTTGTCTCTCATTACCCTGTATTATACACAAACGTTCTTAAATCCCTCACTGTAGGAGGAACAGTCAACAATAACAAACTACATAGAAAAAATAACCATTTAGTTTGAGTCCCTCATGACTCTCTGGGTTTGGGGAAGAATCTAAATGTCACCTATTCACTGTGATTCTTAAACCAGTAAACTTTGAAACAAACTTTTTAAAAAGTGCAGTAGAAGAAGAAGAAGAAAAAAAACCCATCCCAAGTTCATACATGGGAAACAACTGTCCATCATGGAGCTGGGATGATGTTGATGTCTGGTGTTGCACTGGGACCATCTCCCTCACACGTTGGTCACCTCGATGGTGGTGAAACCGCGGATCGGACTTCCCTCGGTTCTGGGTGGAGTCTGGTCTCGGACTTCCCGAGGCAGAGAACCATAGCTGCTATGGCAACTCAGGTCCAGCCCACTGCGGGTTTTAGGGCTGAATCCTGCTGGAGGCTGAAAAAGTCATTTGTATTAGTGTTTTTTATTAGAAAAAAAGCTCACGTGAACTAGTGTGAGTCTTCCAGTCTTGTTATTGTTTCATCTCACCTTGGCGGCCCTGCGTCTCAGCGAGCCTTCGTCATCAGTGAGACGGCCTGCAGAGCTGGGCTGTCTGCATAAAGAGTTCTGACGAAGCAGGACGGGGGGTGTTCCCAGGCCTAAGTGCTCATAGTCTTGTTTAGCATCTGCCCTGCAAGGAGGCATGAGAATCAGAAATCAAGTGATCCTGATGTGTCTGAGGAAGATGAGGGAGCATGAAGATTATAGGGTTCAAGAGTCTCCAGTAAAAAAACAGCAGAATCTGCTTCAGTTTTGTTTTCCCCCCTCACCTTGCAGAGCTAATCACGTTGTTCATCTCCTCGACGAGGTGTCGGCGAACCATGTGCTTGTTGCTGGGAATTCCCAAAGCCGTTGCCATGGCGTCGGTGTTGAACGTGGGGTCGAGCACCAACACAGCTCCATGGACTCCACTGTTTGGGAGATTTTCAGCAAACTCCTGAACAGGTGGGTGAAGAGAAAACCACGGAGTGACGTCTTTTGTCCTAAAATTGTCTGAAGTAAAAGAAAAAGCCTTCGAGGGAAAGACTGAACTGTCTCATGATACCAAATTAGCTGTGACACAAGGGAACACATGACTGATTAGTAGATATCGGTGTATAACGTATATTCCCCTAGGATATTAAAGGCTTATCTCTGCACACCCGGAATTGTTTTCACACCTCATAAAGGAAATGTCTCGTGCTCGGACAGAAGACAATGCTGACCGAGTGATATTCATACTGCAGCATCACCTCCAGGCTGTACTCTGAAAGGCTTTGTAATCAACTGGTGGCAGCTTACACGCACATTAACAGAGGCTTTCTATCACACCGTGGAGATAGTGAGTGCTGAGTAAACACAGGACATTTCACTCCACTCAGCACAACATGACTGCAATCTTATAATACATTTGTATCTATTCTATCATCAGCATTTGTTTCAAGGTGTGTGTGTGTGTGTGTGTGTCTCTTCATTCCTGCTCTCACCTTTAAGTCAATATCTTTGATCCATTTGATGACCCGATGAGAGGTCCACACCAGTGGATCCATGTTCTGGTGCTCACACTGAACGCGGCGAGCCTGCAGTGCCTGCAAACCATTTTCACAGACAAGACAGGTTCTATTTTTACCAGCCGCACGAGCGCCGCTGTCACGTCAGGTCGACAGTGTGCTGTGGATTCACACGTACCTCCTTATCAAAAGCGAGTAGGTGCAGCAGTTCGATGCCCAGCAGCAGGCTGACCTGGTGGAACTTCTTGGCGACGTTGAGGTGGCGTTCGAGATCTCGGCGGGTGAGGGAGTTCAGCATGCGCCCGTCTATCAAGTGAGTGTGAAAGGCCTGCGAGTACTGAGGCAAACCCATGTCACTTAACCAGGCCTTGGCCACCCAGTGATGGTCCATATCTGCAGCCTTGGACAGCCTGCAGACAAACAGTGAAGCAATGTCCCAAGACCTTCACTCTGAAACCACAGTAAGCTTTGAGTGAAACAGGAACCACCACTGTGTGGAATTGTTATACCCACAGAGCCAGTGGCATGACTTGACATTAGCCCACAAGATGAGATTACAATAAAATGAAGGAGAGTGGAATTACATTTCTGGTGTTACTGATGTTATTTGCTGATTGATCCATTGGAAAGTTGACATCAACAAGCAACTTAATGCATCAAATTTGATCAAATGAAAATATCATGGGTTTAGTTTTAGCCATGTGTGCATGTGTGGATTATCCAGAGAAACAAAGAACTTATTCTGTAGAGGCACAACATGATTTAAAGGTGTGAAGGTTATTAGCAGGATTTATTTATTTTTCATGCAGCCATCCATCTTCTACCCCTTTATCTTCCACATGAGGGACATAGATGAAAGGTCGCCAGTCCATCACAGGGCCACATAGAGATAAACAACCATCCACTCTCACATTCACACCTGTTCAGTCTCCTTAATCCCCAAATTGGAATGTTTTTGGATTGTAGGAGGAAACTGGAGAACCAGGAGAACCTGGAGAAACCCATGCACACACGTTGAGATCATGCAAACTCCATGCAGTAAAGCCCTTGTTCCAACCGGGTCTTGAACCCGAGTCTTCTTGCTACAAAGGCAAGAGCGCTTTTTGTAATCTGGATAATTTATAATCTACACATTGATTTTTCTTTTTAAAGAGAAGCCAAAGGAAGAAGCACATTATGACTTCTGAGATGTGCAATTTCAAAAAGACAATTGCAGTGCCTCCTGCACATGCTTTTACTCTAAATGACCAACAGATGGCCCTCTTACACTCTCACAACAGATACAGCTTACACAAGAATCCCCCGTGTCCCATCCTCACCCTCCACCATTCTCAGCATTTCTGTAATCCTCGATGGCCAGGCGAAGTTTCCGGCGATGCATTAAGCTGCTGACACCCAAACCCAGCTCCAGGTCTTCATCCGTTAGTCCTAGTAAGACCTGCAACATGTCAAAACAGCACCAGAGCTTCAGAGCTTCAAGGAGCTAAAAGCACGCAGACAAACTGTGCTTCAGGTAAAGTATCTGAAATGTCAGTGGTTTTTATTTTACCTTGCCACTTTTGACGTTTTCTGAGCAGGTGCGGATGTACATGGGCATCGCCATGACAACCTCAAGCCAAGCCTGAACAGTGCCCGCCCTCCACTGAGACATAGGAGTATGCCTGGCCAGCTCCACCTGCTGGAGGCGGTCCAGCTGGTCCTCTGACCCGTCTGAGAGGCTGTGGCGGGTCGGGCTGCATATGCTGTCTGAGTCTGGGTGAGTGGGTGAAGTAAAGGGGGGAGGGAGGAGAAATGTGGGTGATGTCGTGGAGGTTGTGAGTGAAGGCAGAGGTGGCAGTGGGTACAGTGGGCAATGGAAAAGCAAAAAAAAAACAAAAAACGTTCATCAAGTAAAAATGCAACAAATTAAAATCATAACCACATGAAATCAGACTAGTGAAGCGGGGAAAGAAAGTGAATTCCCTCAAAACAACGTTTTAAGCTTTTGGCTGCAAGACAGCGAGTGTTTGCCAGTGATGTTATAAACAATGTTGCTGCTTTTATGAGAGAGCTTTTCACTTGAGAATTTCATTTAACAGGCAGCTGTTTGAGCTGCCGAGCTAACATGAGTCATCGGTCTAAACCAGCCCGCAGCAACAGCTGAAGATGAGAACTGAAGGCCTGTCATGATGAAAAGTCTCTTTTGTTATGATGCATTATGATCACATACACACAAAAGATATGCCCCAATTATTATTTTTTTTATAATTTGCCAATGTTAAACTCTTACATAAGTCATTTATTTGCTTTTTTTGTACAATTGCTCATCTGTTGCTATTGTGTTTGTCAAATCCAGGACCCTCTTGAAAAGGAGATTTTAATCTCAATAAGGCCTTCCTACATAATTACATATATATGTATGTAAATGTATAAATATGTGCTGCTTTTATTTTTTCAATAATTGAGCATCAGAATCAAGCCAAGAAATAATTTCCATGGCATTTCTATGTCTTCACCAGCAGGTGGCAATCTAGCACCAGTTTGGGCCTCAGCAGTGGGCGAAGCATTGAGTGTTGGCTTTACTATGAATATATTATCATTGCTCTGACTGTTCATGACGTGCAGTGATATATATGGGGGAGGTGTGGCCTGTCAGTTTGGGGTGTGTGCTAACGCAAGCCTCACATCAAGCAGCAAAGTTGAGAAATTGAAAGGCGCTCCCTTAGTGTGTCACCTTGTTCCATGGACTCTTAATGTACCACCATGTTAGGGGATCCCGTGGCCAAGTGGAAAGGAAACTTGGCTTGTAACCAGAGGGTCGCAGGGTCAAAAGGGCTGGGGTACCCCTGAGCAAGGTACCCAACCCCCATTGCTCCCTGGGCGCTACTCAGTGTGGCTCCTAATTCTAGGATAGGTCAAATGCAGAGAAATAATTTCCCTAAGGGGATTAATAAAGTATAAGATTTAGATTTATGTTTTTACAGTGTTCATCACTGTGAGTGTGGATACTCGGGCATAAATTCACCTCAAACTGGATGTTTTTATGTGCCCTCTTAAATGAATGCATACACTGAATGTTAAAGCCAATTAATATTCAGCAGAATTTGGGCTTAAGCCAGTAATGCACCTTTAGACGAACAGAATGTGCAGGAAGGTCACATCAGGCACTCAACACTATGACCGTCTGACATTGAGACTGCTCTCCTGTGACCTTATGCCCTTTAGGAGTGGGTCGGATCAGCCACAGCTGTGGTTGCATTACACTGAAGAGTTGTGTGCTCATTTCTGCCTCCAGAAAGACACTGCCTACATACATACATACATACACGCATACATTGCATGACTGCTGCCAAAAGCTGGTATAAGCTGCCATTATTGCTACAGTACAGCTGCATTTCTACAATAGGAGGTAGTTGGTGTTGTGTACCGAGATGCAAATATTCGCATGTGGGTTTATCACACATTTTACAGACTGTATAATAAAATGGTTTACATTCATTCATTCATCGTATACCCGCATTATCTTCCACACGAGGGTCGCCGGGGACCGCTGGAGCCAATTCCAGCAGACATAAGGCGAAAAGCAGAGTACACCCAGGACAAGTCGCCAGTCCATCGCAGGGCAAACACACAATTCACTCTCACATTCACGACTACGGTCAATTTAGTGTCTCCTGCTAACCTCTGCATGCTTTTCGAGAGACCCCCACACACACACACACACACAAACAAGGGAGAACATGTAAACGCCATGCAGAATGTTGCTGTTGTTCCAAACACAAGATCAGTCTTTTTGCTGCAACTCAGAAGCACTAACCACTTCACCACCTATTCTAATGAATTCACTTGAAGCTAATTCACAAACAAATACACCTACTCTGTATTTGGCTCAGATATCAGATATTATATTAGCTTAGCTAACCCAACTAGCGAGCCAAAATGCCTTAAAGTAACGTTTCTATTATTGGGGAAATACAATCATTGCCTTTCTTCCTGACAGTTGACAGACATGATATTAACTAGATTCAGCAATTTAGCATAGGCACGGGCAAATTGTTGAGATATTTGGTAAACCTTAACTTAAATCGACTATATGAAAATCATGTTGAATTCATCATGGTGATGTGCCATAGAGAGTTCCAGACCAGGTTTTTGATGGCGTCACATCAAAAGATGTTGCTGTTGCCAACAAAACAAACAGATTAGGCATGTCACAGTCACGTACACACAGTGTTGGGACAGTTTGCATCAGAACTAGATCGAACTTGAAGAAGTGCTTAGTTTCACTGTGTGATGTTTGAGGGTTAGGAGGCATCTGCAAACACAGCGTGCAACCCAGCACAGTTCACTTTCTCTGCAGTTGGAAGTGCTGTACCTTGGTGTGATTGGTCACGTCTTGGGTCACTTGACTGTGTTGAGAGTCCGGTGCAGGTCAGACAAAAGGTTAAGTGTTAGAGGCCAGGGTCAAATCAAAGCAGAACACGCTCGACACCAAGTGCTGACACGTATGAGTTGTGTTCCAACATTCTGACATGGCTTCCTTTCTATCCTTTCCTTTTTTATTGATCTCAATAGAACAGGATGTTTTAATTTAAGTGTTGGAATGGGAGGAAAGGAGGCCATGTGGAAGCTTTAGTGTCCTCTGACAGAGAGACAGGTGGAAGCTAACACATAATATGTTAAAAATGGCAATTCCCGTGGCGTAGGGGGACAAATCAGGATTAGATCCATACAACGACACAGGGACACATACACACTCAAACATGAACACAGGGAAAGAGAGGACAGCCACATGGAAATTCAACATTACTTATTTTATTTTAAAATAATTTTATCCTTTTCATTAAGTTCTTGTGAAGGTGATTTTGTTGCCATGCCTTGAATGGTTTGCTACGAGCCACTGCTAAACATCTCAGGATAGATATAGAAGTCCTCCAATGAGGCCTACATCTTTTGACTTTAAATAAAACTCTTTAATAATAATATTAATTTCATTTCTGTGATGTTATCTCATTTACAAAAAGGAAAATATCTGTGGAACATAATAAAAAAAAGGAACCAAACAAAGAGACTGTGGCTCAAGACCTAAAATGATACAACAGTTTTCATTTGATATGTTTTTTTCCCCCATCAGCACGGGGACATACGTTTGATTACATGAAAAAATAAAAAATAGTCTTGATTTTCATACATTTCACTGAATGTGTAATGAGATAAACTGGCTGAGCTATTGTTCTTATACATACAATTAAATACATCATGACTAATCTCTAAATAATCTCAGTGGTTCACTTCTAAACCTGCAAACCCAGATTTTGGGCTGAGCAAAGGGTTAAATAATAACGATCTCCACACTGCTTACATGTGCACTGTCTCGACAAGCATTGTGGTTAAATACAGCTCCAATGTAATCTGTGAGTCTATAGCGTTTCAGGTGAAACTGACAAATACCCACTGTTAGTTTAATATCAGGGAGAGTTCAGACTTCCTGCGGGTCAGTGCAGACTCCAGCTCAATCCATTGCATGGATTAAAAAGAAAAAAAAATCCAATGTCTTTAGTCATTCCTTCGCTCAAAGAAATGCTATTAACCTTTGGCACGAAGTTAATTGCTTTTTGTAGCAATGGCTTAAACTGGCACTTGTTATTGTCAGAGTGGTTCAATGAACATTCTGCTCCGTAATCAGGCCTCAGAATTGACACAAGTGTGATTTTCTGGCCCAGTTCCTGAGGTTTAGTCTAATAATTATTTCTCGTTGGTATAGTAGCTGATATTTACTGTGCTGAGACAAAATGACTTTGTCTTTTATAGTAGCTTCTCCCAGAACATTTCTGCTCTCCACAGTCTTTTTAAGTATATATATTAAAAAAAGATCGCTGGAAGCTAATTTTAGATCTTACAGAGAGAAAATGGAATAAAGCTCCATGAATCAGTGGAGTAATTATTTCATCATTCAAAGTGTAGCGTTTGGTTTCCTCTGTGACTGTTGACCTTTACCACATCAAATGTAATTTAGCATGAAGAAGGCATGTAGGTGCAAATTAAAGCGCATCATGTTTGGGATGTTATGCTCAGATCACAGAACTATGTGAAAAGCAGAGAGAATCGCGTCATTTAAATCAGAGGAAACCATAGATTAACACAGTGAAATCAGTAACTGACCTCTCTTTTGTTTGTTTTAGACAGTTAAGACAGTTAATCTCCGTCTCAACAGCATACCCACAGAAAGACATTTGTCTTTAACAGGGTTTCCTTTAACAAGCATGTAGGGACTGGGGTTATTTGCATGCATGTCACACATGTACCTTTTGTCATGAACATTCTATCATTACAGATAGAAAAAGACATTTCTTTTCATTTCCTGTTTGGCGCCACGTTGCTGGGGAACAAACTGTTCTGCATAGAAAGTTCATTCTTTGCTTAGCAACGTCTTTTGAGGTCTCATTTGAGAAAACATGAAGCAGCGCCTCTGCACAGTTTTCTGGACAGCCGACGCATGAGTTGTGCAACGGCATCGGCTGTGGATTTGAGGAGTCTGCATGTAGCCTACAGGAAACTGTTCTCGTCATGGCAGTGTGGAGGGAGGGGAGGGGGAGGGGGAGGAGGAGGGGGAGGGACCAAGCAGGACAATAAACAGGGAGGAGTTTAAGTTAAAAGGTAGTGAGAGGAGGGGAGAACATGTCAAAAACAACAAAAGGCATTCAGGACAAGGAGACATTTACAAGCACAAAGTGCACATCAACTGTTGTTATTTACACGTACAGCAGTCCTTCAAGTTTTCGGGTCGAAAACAGTTTTCAGAATCATTAAAAGGTGTGACAACACAGTCATTTTGGAGGGCAGATACAACAGAACACATCCACGTGGCCGCTGTGTCACACGGTTCACTCTATTTACACACAGGTGCAATCCGCTTGTTAAGTTTTACACTTCAGCAAAGTCAGACACGCCTCCGCCTCCTGACATGGCCTCACACACACACACACATGCACACACTCTCTCACACACACGCGCGCATAAATATGCACAGATGTGAGACTGCACAGGCACGCACATCAGTATATCTGTACACAGTGACATCAAATGCACATCCATCATCTCGCACACAAGCGCTTGGACACAATCCTGTCTTCTAACAATTGCCAGAATGGCTCCGCGGGGCGTTCGCCCGAGCATGTGTGCTTTACCAGTCTGCATCTTCCTCAATGTAATAATCAGGCGTTGATGTACCATCAAACAAACCGGGGTCAAGAGACTTGCGCTGTTTTCCCCGGGCAAAGACGCGCGACAGAGAGCCCAGGCCCATCTTCTCTTTCTTCTTCTTACGCTTCGCCTCCTCCAAATCTTCTAGGGACTGGAGGGAGAGAGAGAGAAGATGAAATGATCGTCAAATGAACAGAAATGCAAGATCAGAGATGTCAGTGAAGGAGTGGAGAGTGGGCGACAAAAGGCCAGAAGAAACAGACATCACGACAGAAAAGAAAAGTGACGCTTCCCATGCTGCGAGGCATGCACTTCGTCCACACAACCACAACTGCTTCTCACACGAATCCAAGTCACAGCTGCAGAGTGAACACACAACCGACTGTGTGGGGCAAACACATATTCAGCCATAATGATGGTGGAGAGAAACAACAGCAGCCAGGCAGGAGGACAGCTGGCAGTTACCACAAAGGAGGTAATTACTTGGGAGGGTGCAGTGGTGGGCAGCTCTTACATTGCAGAGGGAGTGAGTCCGATGGCGTGGTGAGTTGATGTCACTGGGTGTGGATGACCGGTCTCCCTCCAATGCTGAGGCGTCGGAGATGATGGAGGGCTGACGCGAGTGGCACGGGCTCACCCGCACAGCAGCCACTAAACGGGGGCAAGGAGAAAAAGTGGAGACAAAAAAAAGAGGCTTGTTTTCTTTGGGGTGTGTTCGGGCATCAAAAGGAGTGGACGGGGGGAAAAATGTGTTTTGTTTTTTTGTCTCACATAAAATATAGATTTCAAAAAGCCCCAAACCAGCAGCCTGACATTATTTGTTATCACCCGCAGTTGCTAAGCAACAGCGAAAACATGTTCACAGAGGTTGAACAAATGTGTACCATTGAGACTGATGCAGTCAATTGCAAAAACTATTTTGGTGTTTTTGACGACTGACTTCTTGTTCTTGTTTTCATTTTCTTTTTCTTTATTTGCCTTCGCCTGTTTGTTCTTCTGACTAACAACCCGCTCAAACCCATGGTTCCATATGTAATCTGTGTAAACAACATTTAATTGAACTTTTCTGAAGTTTTGAATTCAGTCGCCTGAGGTTATGATGATAATTATTACACAGTGACAATATTGCTTTGACTTTGTCATGTGTCTTTCCTTTGATTAAATCTGTTGTACCTCACACTGGCCTTCATATATGTGGATATTTAAACCATAGGGACCGAATTTCACGTCAATATTGAAGACATTGTTTGATTAGATTGGACCTAAAGAAGAAAAGAAAAGAAAAGAAAAGAAAAAAAAGAAAAGGTTTCCCCCTGTGCAAGTCGTATAAAATGATGGACCTACATTTGGGCCTGAGAGTCGAGAAAAGTGAAATTATTAAAAGTCAGATGTAAATGAAAAATGAATAACAAACGTTTTCCTCAGTAACTGGGTCACAGCATGCAGACAAAAAATAATAACTTCTCCAAAAACTTCTCACTTTTATAGAAACAGAAAGAAACAGGAGTTTACAGCCAATCCCACACTACCAAAGAGCGTAAATACAGAGGCAACATTTGTGTGCAGTGACGGTGAAAGGAAGCTGAAGAGCCAACATTTTGTCCACTGCTGCTGCTCCAAAAAGCACACACGCCACGCCACGACCAGAGCAGCATCACGAGTAATGTGGTCGTACTGAGCAGATGGCACAAACTGACATGAGTACATGAAAGTGAAACCACAGTGTGTGGGTCGGTTTATGTTAAGGATGAGGGTGTAAGTGCCATGTGCGCCTACCTTGTCGGTCAGTGGGATGACCAGGGTGGACATAAAGCGTCTGCTGACTCTGTCTGATGGCAGCAGTCAGGGGAAGGTCCGCATGCATCACCCACTCCTGGCTGTTGCCGTTGACAACCGCCTCCGTGGGCATGGCCAGAGAGTGGCGCTTGGGCACGTCCTTGGTCAGGGTGGCTAGTGACTGTTTGGCCTTAGGACAGCAGACACACGGACACAATTAGGTACACGGCAAATCTACATCAAATAAACAATCCCAGAGAGAAATAAGATTTTTTTCCTTTGGCTTTTTGTGATTTGATGTATTTATTTACACGCATATTGTGTGTGTGTGTGTGTGTGTGTGTGTGCGCGCGCGCTAACATTCATGTTATGTATCCATAATGCTTCTGAAAGTCTCTGAGTACACGGTTATATGTCAGTTGTCTCCTGGGCACCTTGTGAAAAATGCATGTGTCTTTTGTTGTGTGAAATGTTCCTGAGAGCACTGATGGAGAGAATATCTGGAAGAGGTGTGTTTTTTTTTCTTCTTACTTTCTGGGGTGGAAGTGAGTGGTCAATTGTGTATAAAAAGGGAAGAGCTGAAAATAATGAAGCTTTTCCACTTATCAAATTAGCTTGTCACAAAAATGAAACAAAAGCAACAATAAGCTCCTGGAACCTTGGGAGAGGTGTTGTTGCATGTGTGTCTGTGCAGGGTTTAGTTTTCATTACCAGTTCAGGCGTTTTAGGATGAGAAATGGCATGTTGCCGTTTCACAAATGCTCCAAAACCCCGTTAATCTGTGAATCTTATCGTCATGCAAAGCGGCAAGAGGCTGCAAATCAACACCAGCACTGTCAGCTTCATCGCAATCATCTCCTAACCCAACTGTGGTCAAATGATCAATTACAGTCTTTGCTTTGCAAAACAGAATCACAATCACATACCAAATCATTAGTTGCCAGAATGCTGGTACATATTCCCGCCCCATGCACTGTATATTTCATTTCAGAGAAATCACAGCAGGAAAGAGGTCACCAATGTTAGGATCACTGGGTCAAGGGGCGGCCGAGGGTCAGTCAAACACGTGCAGCTGAGGAGGGGCTTTCCAAGATGGATATCAGATCACACAAAGGAGAGAGATTTCCAAAGAATGGGAGGGTCAAGAAATCATATTTTCAAGCTGGGGACCCATCTTACCGCCATGAACCTAGATGAGTAGTCCCTCTCTGCAAGCCGCTCAAACACCCGGAACTCCATTCTCTGATTGACAGAGTTACTCATCTGGGGGGGGGTTGGAGACATGAGGGATGGCTATACTTAACGTTGAACAGCTTTGATTTGTTTGATAAATATGCAGCATACCCACAATAATACATAGTAATGGATGCATGGTACGCCCTTGAAACAGACAACAGAGAATCTGTGCTTTTCCTTGTGATAACATTTGTTTCTCAGCCATGATATCGCCAAAACAATGACAAAGTTCTAACTCTACAATCCCAACGAAAGCGTCATGTGCCTTTCTGTCTCACCATGGCCAGTTCAGCTTCCAGCTCCTTGATGCGATTCTCCTTGAGGTCGAGCTGCGAGCGCAGCACCACCGTATGCTCGGTGGCCTCCTTGGTCTGCCGCCGCAAGTCCCACTTCTCTCTCTCCAGCAGGTCCTTCTCCTTGGCAAGTGCCTTCACCGCATCCTCGCTCTCCTGGTGGACACAGAGACCCTGATGAACTGCTTCACAACAACAACACCTTTCAAAGCAGATGTCTCTGCCAACACATAATCTTACAAGGTTAAATAAAGTGAAAAAGAAAAAGTTCTGAATCTATTCCCTTAATCAGATCTACTTAAAAAAAATGCGTTATCCTGCAAACAGAAAAATGAAAACATAACCTTCTTGGCTGCACACCAAATTGAAAATAAGTTAAGCTATTTTTGTGTCTAGAAGACGATAAAAGAAAGTAAAATTCAATACCTGATGATGAAATGATGAAATAAAAACTATAATGGGACCTTTATATGATAAACAGGTGCACACTGCATTGACGATTTTATTGGATAGTACGACACCTGCGCATGTTAACGTCCTTACTTTATGGAGGCTGCTATCTTGTGCCATCATTTGCTTAACAGCAGCAGAAACAGACAAACGTTTTGAAGCATAAGCTTATATTTTATTTTTTCCTGGAATGCAAAGGCCACTGTAGTTGTTTCAGTCTGCAGTCTCAACAGTTCTTACACACTAGACCTTATATAGTAGATGTAGTTATGAATGCAGGGATCATCTACTTTTAACCTCGAGTAGATGCATATACATGTACAGTGCATGCATGAAAAAAATACTCTTTTCTGATTTTGGGTTATACTATATTTTGTGCTACAGGTGTCGCACAACACGACGCAGCTACATAAAAGGAGACTTCATGCATGAGACAGTCATAGATCCAGAGCATGGCTGCCGTACTTTTCTGTGCTGCTCATAGTTGCGTATGAAGTCACGGAGCTGCTCCTCCCGGCTCTCCAGTGTGGCATAAAGCTGCTGCATCTGGTTCACCAGGTCCGCTTTCTCTGCCTTCAGGCGCTTACGGTCTGACTTCATGGCTGCAAGGAAGAACAAGAGAGACGGGGTGGCAAGTTTGCATCAGAGAGCAGACCATCGGTGTCGCGTGTGTGAGCATGAACGCCAGCCACAGCACTTTGTGAAAGGACAAAAATGAGGACGGATCAAGACAATGGCTGTCGGTGAATTGAATTACGTAACTTGCATCATAAACATGTAGTGTCTATTTACATGGCCTAAAGGCTACGTCTTTGCTTTTTCTCAAAGAACACAGACCTTATTTTGGTCTACAAAAAAGCTTTATAGTGATTATAGCGATTCTACTGTTTGATGACACATATTATAGGTTATTTTGTTTGTGCCGTTAATATTCATGAAATACAATCTGAATCAAACACATCTTGGCAATATGTGCTCCGTCTTTTTCATGCATAATAAGTAGGTTACTAAGCTCCTTCACATATGAAGCGTTGAAGTAAAAACATTGAAAACACCTGCTGTTGCTGGTTTAATGTAGCGTGACCACATTAATAAAGAACTGAATCACACACGAACCCTCCCGTCAATCTCCTCTCCGCTGCCGGCTCCCTCGTTTTCTTCTATCTCTCTGTGGCACATGCTCTCTCTAATCCTCTGGCACTTCACCCACGCAACATGATAAAGAATATGGTTCAGTGTAGTTATTCAGAGGAGCTCTAATTTTTTCAAAAGCAACGTCTCCATTTTCCTTCCTTTGCATCTGCCTCCACTGCTGCATTCCCTTGATCTTCTTCCTCTCTTCTTGTGAGGTTATTTTCCCAGACATCTGCAGCTACACCTCCACACTTTTTTTATGATACCATACTATAAATGTTGTGTGTCCACCTTTTATCTTTTTTACTTTTATTTCCTTTACAGCACCACAGCTCTAGCTATTTACAACACGTTTTATTTATTCTTGTGTTCACCTTTCTTTTTTTTTTTTACCCCTCTGAGCTTGTTGCCTGTCATTAATTAACTTATATCACAGGCTGGTTAATTGTGTGACATTCTCAAGTTCCGTCCAGGGAGCGTGCTCAGGCGAGTGGAATGGAAGTGCAGTTTCACAAGGACGGGCGCGTCCTCCCGTTTCCCCCTCTTTCCTTTTCCCTCCTGTCACCGTTTCATATCTCCTCCTCTCACCCGTCCTTTCGAGGCGGAATCTCCGAGCCAAAAGAACGCGCAGGCCAAACGATTCGGAGAATGAAAACAAGAAACGTCTCTTATTGGCCAAGAGTAACAGGAAACCTCCCAGCACCTGCCCCAGGAAGTGAAATCAAAGCTGTCTTTAAGATGAGCCAAAAACATTGCTGCTGCTTCACATCCTGCACCTGTGACTGTTGGCAACATGGATGTTCCTGGTGAAAGCACTCACTGTGACTTCGTAAAAAGGGCCCATTCACGTTTGCTAATCAAATTGGCACTTTTTACTTTGCGCTGGAAACGTGTGTATAAATACACCAGATAAACAGGGGCGGACATGCTCATTACTTTTACATCACACTACAGAACATACATTGTGAAAGCACTGGCACGCCCCTCTCTGACAACAGCCATATTAATGACTAACCTACTCTCAATTATAACCAGATTAAATGCACCTGGGAACCAAACAGAGCAGAAGCTCATTTGTGTAGCGCCAGAGGAGAAAGAAGACATGAAGAGGATGCGGTAGTTTTTAATGAAATCGTTAATATGCACTGAAGAATCACACCTGCGCAAACACTTGCCTTTCACCTTCTTTTGTGATCATTCCACACAATACGTTTTGCGTATTCTGAATGTTTCTGGACCTTTTTTTAGGTACGCATAAATTCCCTGCACGTGTGAGATGTGAAAACAGTGGCTGCCTTTGTGCAAACATCTGCATGTCAGCATGCAGGATCACACACTAAACTCCCAACTCTCTGCCTGTGTAAGCAGAGGAGCGGATCGAGACTCGGGCAAAAACAAACATTCGCCATCAAAAGTCCAAACCACTATTCCCACCGTTGAGTGTTTCTTTCTGCATCACCCTCTCCTCACACACTCCTCCCAATCTGCATAAGTGTTTTTCACCTCACCACGTTACACCTGCCTCTGCCAGCAAAGCCCTTGTGTAGTTAAGTATTTTAATGTCACCTAATAACACCTAATAGTGCACTAAAAGCCTTTGTCTACTGGACTCGTTGAGAGCAAAAATTATGTGCAATGAGTGCAAGTCATTAGATAATTAACTGAAACACTGGACTCATCAGGGAGTCCCCGCTCTCTGGATCTATTCCTGTATTGAAACTAACAAAAACATATGAGGGAATAAGACAATTATTTATTAAGATGTACAGTAAAAAAAACCCCATAATGCTAATACAGTAGATACACATAAAGATTATACTGACTATACTATACACGGACGGCTGAGATGTGGATGAAACGTCAGTAGGAGACATTTCCACTGGTCTCTCTTTACAACTACCTATAATGGGTGTTGTTAAATTCTCTAGAGACAAACAAATACGAAAAAAAACCTGGACGATAATATACTGTAAGCCTTGTTGTGAAGAGCAGAGATGCGGTCCAGCATGAAATGACACTAAATACAGTAGACACTGTTTTTTGGTGATGCATACTGAAGCTGTCTGCAGCTTCCACTTGAGCTCAGGAATGACTGGGAGTCGCTGATCAGCAGTTCAACAGCAGAACTGTACTTTTTATTTTAATTTTATTAAATAGGACTTTGAAAAAGAGTCTTTCTGCATAGAGTTTACACGTTCTCCCTGTGTGCATGTGGGTTTTCTCTGGGTTCTCCAGCTTCCTCCCACAGTCCAGAAACATGCAGATTTTGAGGATTTGGCAAATTGGACACTCGAAATTGACTGTGAGTGTGAGAGTGGATATTTTTTGTCTCTATGTGCTCCTGTGATGGACTGGCAACCTGTTCAGGGTGTACCCTGCCTTACGTCCTATGTTTGGTGGGATTGGCATCGGCACCCAACCAAGATCCTCATGTGGAGGATAAACTGGTAGAAGATGGATGCGACTCTAATAAGAAAGTCCAAATAAGTCGAGTAATCTTATAAACACTTTTCGACGATGGTCAAACTGTGACAATTTTCCAACTGTGTTTAATGCCAAGACAGTTTATTATTCTTGGGTTAAAAATGGAACATTACGATATATATATATATGTATATATATACATACACATAACACCTGTCAGTCACCAAGATTGGAGTGCAAACAGGCAGATGTCTGGCACTCAGAGGAAGTAAGCTCAAGCTTTAACGTTGAAACAGTGTGAGCAGTGCAACAAACAGAAGACAGAAGGGGATATAGAGGAAGAGTTAGAGCAGCTGAAGTGTAACAGAGAGAGAATACAGAGCGAGTTGGCACTCTCCATTTTGTATTCATGGGCACCAGAAAATCTGCATGTAATTTAGCCACAGACCGTCTGCACTGAGGTGCGAGTGGCAGCACAGATTTTGTGAACCATTCCCAAAGTAAACAGGTATTATCTCAAGCGGCAGAGAGCAGAGGAGGGGGTGTGATGCATTTCTTTCATGCTCCTGCTTCACTCCAGCCTTTTTGCTTTTGTATCCAAAGCAGAACCATAGGAAAAGAAAAAAACACACAAAGCTTCTGTGCTTCACAATAATTGTTGACAGCATTTGAATTAAACAAAAAAAACCAAAACCCTGTGGCACGTCAGTTCTCTTAGCATTGCTTTCATTCTTCGGCGGGAAACACTTTGACAGAGTTGGTGAGACAGTCCCAGTAATCAATAATCAAATAATGTCAACATCTCACCTCTAATCACTGGAAACAGTTAATTCTTGAGAACATTGAGCCTGTTACTTCATTTGAAAACACTTAAAAAACAAATATTCCTTTCAGTTAACCAGTCTTTCTTAGCAACAATAAATTAAAGAAGAAAAGAAATGTTGAAGGCTTCAGGAAATATACATATCAGAGTATTTGTTTCTCTTAAGCCGCATACACTGAAAGACATTTTACTTAATTTGTCCAGAGGCACTGTTTGCAAATGCCTGTTATTACTAATAATTTGCTCTTGATAAAACATTTAATTATTGCTCCAGTCAGTACCCGTTTAACATTCTCGTCATCCTGTCTAACATGACTAGAAGAGCCCAGTATAAAGTGGTCTGGACAGTAATGGTGTCATAATATTCACATGGTCACATCCTGTCCTTATCAAAATAAAAGCCATACACAACAGTGATCACCAGTTCTGTCCAGTGCAAACATCAAGTGTCTGCAGCATGGAACAAAAGACAAAAACATAAAATGTGGAATAACAGACTTGGCAATCAGCTACTAGGGAGGTGGGTCGTGTGGAAAATAGCAATACAAAATCATTAATAATCAAAACAATTTTCACAACTGAACCTACACGTCCGCTCTGATGCTTAGCTTTAAGAGAAAGAAAGAAACACGTAAAGCAGCATGTGCTAGGGGCAGGTAAGCGGTGGCCTTCACGTGATAGCACACATCCAGCTGAAGAAGAGATGAAAATTCATATGAGATCTGCTCTATTCTATTCGAGCTCTTTTGAAAAGTGTATACACCGAGTGACAAGTGCAACAGAATCTCCTGACAGTACGTCACGTGTTTGTCTCAAACTAAAATGGTGGGTTTGTGTTCTGCCTCATTGCATGGGCTGGAACTCTGAAAGGGAATGATTCACTGCCACACTGATGACATCTCTGCTTGATGTCCTGTAATCCACTGTGTGTAATGTCCAGCAGCAGATCTTTATTATATGACTCAGTGCACAGAGCAACATGTTCTCATTTCATACATGTGGATCTGAACTAAGGTTATTATAGTTCACGAAAACTAACAAAATAACAAAAACGTATATTGTGTTTAGTTTTTTGTCTCTGTAAATGTATTTCATACGTCATCCGTTCATATGAATGATGATGTATTTATTTTTTTCTCTGCCGGCAGTTTTGAGAGGTTGTATTTGAGACACACTAAAACTAATAAAAACTAACACTAAAGCTAAGCATTTACAGAATAATAACTCATAAAAATTAGCAAACTTAAAAGCTCTAAAATGAATTAAATCTAACTCACTTTAAAAACAAAAAGAAAATAGAATAAACTATTACAACCTTGATCAGAACGTGACCTACTGTGGTTGTTGGTCATTAGCAGAGAAGAACCTTTTACCTTTTAATTCATTTTACATTCATTTGCCCTTTTTGTGCCAAATAATAAAAAGAACATTACTATAAATTATTTTAAAAAGAATATATCCCATGTATGTTCTCCCTGTGTGTGTGTGTGTGTGTGTGTGTCTCTAGTTTCCTCCCACAGTCTAAAAAACTAAATCTAAAATTTGGCCATAGGTGTGAGAGTGGATGGTTGTTAGTCATTATATGGCCCTGTGGTGGACTGGTGAGGGTGTACCCCGCCTTTTGGCGTCAGAAGATGAGGTAGTGAGTGAGTGAGTGAGTGAGAATACTTCCCACAGATTTATCAGTTTTAACCTTTAAATAAGGCAACACCTTAGTATTAACAAGCATTGAAAGTCAAAAATAAAGGCTTACCATTACAGGGCAAAAATGATGTTTGTTAGGTGTCTTAAGTATGTCATAAAATGTTTAAAGACCTGACAAGTTTGGGGAGTGGGTGAGTGGGTGTCTCACCCACAGAAAGCACAGCTCCTGAAATGTGCATTTCTGGACCTTTTACTGCATCGTGTGACATGGCTGTCTATTGCCTAGTGCAGCACTGACATAGTAGAACCACAAAGTCACTGTTAATATGGCCACCGCAGTGTTTAGCTGATCAAGGAGCCACTGGTTGAAGCACGACATTGCTGACACACAGGTTAAGCAGCTGACTAATGATAGAAATGTGGTCCAGCTGACCAACCATCTACCCATACATACATATTCTCTGAGGGCAGTATAGGGGAGCTAGAGTCCAGGATCAGGCTGTGCGGGCAGTGCACAGCGGGAGTGGCGCTCATGATTTCCCTATACCACTTCATCTCTCCAGCAGAACACATGCTAATGGGGTGTGATGCAGCTAATGGGCAGCATTAACGACACGGTTAGTGGCTCTAATGTTAACGTTACGGTGACAAGAAAAATGCTGGGGTTTCACGAGCTCTGGAGCAACGCGCAGCAGGCTTCTAGCAGCACGACGACAAACACAAAGCATTGGACAGCTGCGAGCTAAATGATCAACAGAAATGACTGAACGGAAAGTTGGGTCTGCTTTGTCATTTCACTTCGCAGACTTTCAAAATGTACACATTGTCACACATTGTTATAATTTAGGCAACTATATTTATTTGTTTCTTATCCCGTCTGAATGGCTTAGCTACAATATATGTTTTTATTTATTTCAGGTATTCATACATCTGACCTAGAAAGATGAAATATAGATGGATACTTTTCACCACATAGGGCCACTTGCAAACATTTTTTTATAAAAGCAAAATGTTCACAGACTGTTTTCTAGTGACACAAAGCCCCAGGAATATTTTTGGAACACATCACAATAAAGACTTTTCCTGAACTCAATAACTATTCTTATGCCGACATTTTTACTTTTACCCGACAAGTGAATGTCAATACAAAAAGAAGTATTGGGAAATCATGTTTGAAATAAGTCACACAGTGTCTCGTTGTGTCCTTGCTTACCTTGCAGAGCCTCCTTGGCTCGGTCCAGCTCCTGTTCCTTTTGAGTCAGCTGCACACGGAGCTCAGTGGCAGAGAGCACATCAGCCGAACAGCCTCCTTGAGTCTCCTCCAGGTCTTTACTCAACATGTCCTTCATCTGCCGCAGCAGGTGCACCTCCTCCTGGAGCTGGGCCACTTCCTCACGAAGGAGCACTAACAGAGAGCGGGGAGAACATTCTTAAGTGAGAGTGGTTTTTATTTTGCTGGTAAACCTAAAACATTTTTTAAATTAAGCCTAGGTAAAAATGTAATTCCAGTAAGAATGCAATATCGTGAAGGTAGTTTTAATAGCTATGCAACAGATGAATTCTGAAATGAAAAATAGTTAAGATTTGTCTGCAGCCAAATATGATTTCTTGCTGGGTAGTGACTGCTGCTTGCCAAGAACTTGAGCCATCACTGCTTTGACAACACAAGGGTTTGTTTCTTCAGGGCAGATGAGAAGCTACCGTGAGTCACTGTAGTATGAGCCAGCCATTTCGGGGCTAGGTGGTTAGCATGCTAAAACACTCTTATCTTTCCTCTCAGGACCAGATAACACTTGTGCATCTCTTTGCAGCCACGTTCTCCTAACCTTCATCCTGAGAAGGAGAAGGAAGATTCCAGATGACCTCAGGAAGATAAAATAAAACTGGTACTCCTCAATAGTTTTCCAGTACTGCCCAGAACACGATGTTTTGCCAGTGCACCGCTCTAAAACACACCTTTACACAGTGGATAACATAGTTTCACTTGTAGGATGCTTCTAGAAGTAACTTTGCCAAACAAATCTAATGTGCACTGAAACGTGCCAGGAAACACGTGTGCACAGAGGTCAGCTGGCTTGCAACAAATATTATTTCACCTCCCTCATTGTCATGCTGTTAAAAAAGGTTCCATCATTCACTGCAGGAACAGGAATGGAAGCAGCCAACAGGAAGCCAGACAGCTCACTCTAAAGCATTTGGACAACTCCAGAATAATGGGAAATGGACTTTAAAAAACACTGATGAGTTATTTCCACTGGGCTCTTGAAATAAAAATTCCAACTTTCCCTATAACCAACTTCCCAACTTCATATGTTTCGATTAGGTAGAGACAAGAGTAGAGGCAACACATGGATAATTAAATGACAGCATGTGTACACTTAAAGCTGCGTGTTGAAAATGCACAGTATTTTGCGACGAGAAGAAAAGAGGTGATATTCAGTGGCTGGTGTTTTGAAGAGCTCCTCCTTTGTGTTGTGCAAAGAAGCAAACAATGCATTAAAACATCAACAGAGAGAAATAGATTGTTCCTCTTAGTCTGAGTCACAAAAAGTATTAGGAGTAGACACTTTAAAAAACAAGCCACAAAACACAAACGTCACACTTCAATCACATTAGTCACTAAAAAAAAAAGAACATTTTAATCTACAAAAAAAAAGTATTTTCAATGAGGTGCAGTATCATTTATTATGAATGAGTCATTCTACTCAATTCCATGCATCCTCAGGGCAGAAGGGGGGCAGTGGTTAAGGAAAACTACTCAAGTACATCTGGCATGGCTCCACTATCAAATGCCTCTAATAAATAACACTTCATATTCTTATAGCCAAGCTTATAAGATCAATGGGAGAGCTGCGAATATAGGAGACACGTGTAATACGGTCCAACAAAAAGTGCTTATTCAGCAAATGCTTTGGATTCTGGGAATTGTAAATTAAAGTAATTGTATATTTGTTTTGTTTAACATTTGTACTGCACCATGGCATGATTATGGAGTAAGAGTTTATTGTTTATTATTTATAGCTCATTGTTATAGTATAGTATGTGAATAACACATCTACTCTATCGTCTCCTCGGTCTTCACTCCTTTTACAGCAGACCTGGCGTCCTACTCACCCACAGTTCTGATTGATATTTATACTGTATGACCTTCAACACCACAATCAACTCTAACAACAAGCTGAAATGAAGGACGTGTGGTGTACACTTATTTTTCTTCTTGCATCCTCATCTTAAGCACTCGGTTGCTTTCTCCTACCTCCCCCTTCTCACCGTCTCTCCCCCATTTCTCTTGGAGGCAGATGGCCGACAAGGTTTCTTTCTTGGCTTAAAAAAGGTTGTTTTGTTTTCCTCCATTGTCACCAAATGTCTGCCGACAGCACGACTGCAGTTTCCCTCCATAAAATGCCTTGAGATAGATGGCTCTGATTTGGTGTTACAGAAACAGAAATGGAATGAAATCATCTTTCCTGCGTGGAAGCTGAACCCTATTATTCTCCATACTCAAATTTCGAATTCCTTAATTTGAGTCCGGTGACCAAATGTAAGAGGCTGAGCTGCCTGCTAAATAATGCAAATGAAATGTAAAAGAGGGTTATTAGGAGAAGGGTCGAGAGAAAAACGCCGGCACATGGAGTGTCATTACACTGAGGTATATTTAATGGAGCAGATAATAGAACCACATTTTATGGAGCAACTCAAGCAGCGACAGTCTCTTTGCGTGCGTTCTGGAAACAATGGACCACAAGAAACCTTTCATTATTTAAAAATTTGATTACCTATTCAGAAATTAATGCACGGACTGACTGTGCAAAGGCGGCACACTAGGTTATAATTAAGGGACAGGACATGTGATTTTATCTTTAATAATGTGTGTGTGTGTGTAGTTCTCGTACTTTAGGAGGCTTTCTGGCATAAACACTGACCTTATCATTGGAAACCAAAACCTGGTCCTAATGAGGCAGAACCCCATTTTTGGAGGAACTGATTCAACGGAAGATAGGTTAAGATTTAAATTTTGGTTAGGTATTTAAGAGTAAGCATTAAGTGATAAGGATTAAAGTTAGGTGGAGCTAAACTCATGAGCTAAACAGATGTTTTGTTTAACTTTAGGTGAAGAGGTTAACCCTGGTTCTTCAAAGCAGATCGAATGCCATCTGGATCTGGGTCCCTGGGCCCAGTATATCAAGCCAACTCTCACTAATCTGGGTGTTAAAATGGACCCTGACCTTACGTTCAACAGTCAGATCGGGGCCATTTTTTTCAACTGAGGCAGCTGGACACTGTGAAACAGTAATCCACGCCTTTGTCACCTCTCGGTTGGATTACTGTAATGCACTTTATGCACGGGGGGTTAGTGGGTCCTCCATCACTCGTCTTCAGATGGTGCAATATATGTATATGTATATATATATAGATATACACATATATATATGACCACATTTCCCCCATTCTAGCTTCACTGCGCTTTAGGATTCACTGAGCTGCCACACCGTCACGCACCTTCCCGCTCACTCAGGTCAGCTGATCAGCTGCTGTTGTGGCCCCTAAACAGTGAAATGATCTGCCTGTGCACTTTAGACAGGCCTCTTCCCTGTGTTATTGAATCTATTCTTAAAACTTGTCTCTTTCCATTGACACTAATTAAGCTGTTGACAGTATTTTATTTTTTATTGTGTTTTATTGTATGTTTATGCATTTTTAACTTATTTTAGTT
Source organism: Solea senegalensis (assembly GCF_019176455.1). Lineage (NCBI taxonomy): Eukaryota > Metazoa > Chordata > Actinopteri > Pleuronectiformes > Soleidae > Solea > Solea senegalensis. The sequence goes on from NC_058031.1 coordinate 15,133,722, forward strand.
GTGTTTTTTTTTTAGATGTATTTTATTGCCTTGTGTGAGCTTTTTATGTCTTTTATTTATTCTGTCTTTATTTATTATTCTGTGCAGCACTTTGGTCCACTGTGGTTGTTTTTGAGTGCTTTATAAATAAAGATGGATTGGATTGGGATTGAAACTTCTTGGTTGTCTGTAGGAGTCAGTGTACTCCCCAAAGTTTAGGTTGAGTCATAATCATAATACATATATTTACCGAAGCGACTGGCTATCTATCATCCGAGTCATGACGACTTTAAATTCCGTCAATTGATCGTCAACAGGTCACTGAACATCTACAATGTACCGCACGTAAAAACCCATCTTAATATTCCACAGCGAGTTATTAGCAGAGCGTGTGAAGTGTAAACAAACACGTTATTGTCCTTTCCAGCCTTCTGAGGGGGAGCCTGATGCTGGAGCACTCCAGATAAGACTGTCAGACGTTGATGGGGGAGAGGTAAGAAGACAGCCACATTTTTTTTTTTTTCCACTGTCCACATATCCTCCAGGTTGGCAAGATGGACCCGCTGTAGCTCTGCCTTACAGATGACAGTCAGAGTGGGAGCTTCCTGATAAGTGCTATCTCTCCTGCTCTCCCCTTTAGGACTCCTTACAGCTCAGCCCCACGGAGGAGCCTCTGTGCAAGGGAAGCCAACTTCCATGACATTAAATATGTAAGGTTCAGAGTAATGATAGTGTAAGTGTGGCGTGGCTGAAAATCATTTTCTCAATTAATTATTTTGTTACTAGATTTTTGCCTCATTTATTATTTTTACCTTTTCCATACATTATTGTAAATGGGACACATGCCTTGCATGGTATACACAAAAACTATACTGTATGGTATATTCTACCGTACAGACATTAAAATAAAGTAAATATAATGACCAGTTCAGAGAAGGTAATGGAGGGAAAAACATTTTTATAGAAGTCGGAGTGGATAAATGCAAAAGCCCTGAAATAAGCTATACATAACATGGAGACAGGCATAGTTACTGTAGTTTATACAAACCTTTAAGTGATGCATTACAGGATAACAACATAAATAATTATCTGGTTTGTTCAGATTGTAAACACACACAGATATCATAGTCAGATTTATACGCTGCTGTTTTTAGCCGCACATCTGGGAACAAAACATTGGCTGTGGTTTGTTTTGCAGTGGTGTGCTTTGTTGCCATCACAACCAGTTCTAGTCAGGATGAGAGGATGCATCAGGGTCACATGTTTGCTACCCTCTGACTGTTGCTCTGAAACTTCAGCACCGCTCTGTTCCCTGCAGAGTGACAGAGGCAGCAGATATCTCTGCTCCTAAGTGACAGGTCTGACATTAAAACAAGTGAAATAACAGTATACACATGCTATGACTATGAGAGACTTTATTTTCTAGCTTTGGTTCATTAATTCAATATTTGTGATTACATCACAAGGAATGTATGTCGTCCAATGATCAGAGAGGAAGTGAAGGGGTCAACAAACACTGACTGTTCTCATCACGTCCGCCATAATCACCATTTGCACAGGAAAACCATGACCACAGACTATTAATATTGGACCTCAAATCAATGTGGAGGCTGAACCATGATGAACGTTTGAACCTACAATAACCTGTTACCCTTTGTCCACTTGGGGGCAGCAGAAACAAGTTGTGGAACAGTTTGTAATGCTAATTGCTGTGTAACACTTCTGACTCCGCTTCTCTGCTCCGCTAGCAGTGTGTGCCTGTTGCTGGGCAGTGAGCACTTTTGTCTTGTCACTGAAAACAGATGTGTGCTGTGGTCCAACGTCATGTGTCAGCAGTCTAAAGGCAATTCTAGAATTAGCACTACAAGTGACCACTTTCACGCTCTATTATAAGGTCATGTTATACATTTTGTTTAGGATAACAATATCCATGACCATCTAAAGTCCTTGCTACTAAAAGTATGGACATGCTGTTTGTGTTTTCTCTTGCTGACGCCCTGATATATTGAACCTTGTGGGCCGTTTCTTTAAGGAACACCAAAGAAAAACCATGTTTTTCTGAAATACACTAAGGCGAACGACAACTGGTCTTTGTCTGAATAGAAATGTGTACATTCATTGACCTCCACATCTCTGCCTCAACTCTGTTCCAACTCCCTGTACATACTTTACACATTTTCAGTTATTATAAATCAGAGAAACAGTAAATAAAAACGGGCTACTGATGTAAACGACGGCCTTAATGTGTGCATTTGCATCTGTGTGCATCATCATCAGCCATGAATCAGCCGACATGCAGTTAGTACCAGTGAATTATGAATATGCTCAGTGTTATTTCCCATTCATATAATTTAAACCGAATGGCTGAGACTAAATTATCCTGACATTAACACATGAGCGCACATGCAAAGTTCTGACACAGACCCACAGAATAAAATAATGCTACCGTGATAAGCAGCCCCACTCCACCACACACCTCAGTGTGTGTTGAATCCTAAACAAAGCATAAATAATGAAGCTGGCGCAGTGACATCAGATATTCTAGAGGGGATAGTTCTTTGATATGACAACAGTGTGATTTAGTGATGTTATGTTCTGCTGCAATTACTGCAAATGTCACCCGTGACAAGATCCACACTTCAGTATAGACGGCGTAGCATGTCAAGCTTCAGTGATACATAATCGTTTACATCTTCATGAAGAATGTCATGGTCAATCGTAGGGAAATACTGAACCACTAAGATTTCCTTAGCAAAGATGAATGGATCTGTGCACAGCCACATCTCACCCACAGTCTGTGCGTAAGGAACATTGTACCGTGGCTGTGCAGGGCAAAGGAACAACCCAAATCAAACGTGTGAAATAGAAAAGTGAATAATAGAGCAGTCAGGCACAAGAATGTGAGCAGCAAGTGCTTTCATGAAGGAAGGCCACACAGCCCATATCCTCCTGTTTGCTTTGGACTTGGCAACTAACCCCGCGGCTGTGCTTGAATAATTACATTCAAACAGATGCTCTCCAAAACCCATTCAGAGGTGCCACACTGGGTTAAAAGCTCGACCCGTCAGTGATCCTTTGAAAAATAAAATACCTAAAATAAATGACACATTTGAGTGGTCATGCTGATGTGATTACAAGTTCTCGCTTTCTTCATTCTTCTGTAACCAAATGATCAAAAACCTGAAAAGAAGCCAATGATAAAAACGTCCCTCCAGCTGAGAGGCTTTTCAGACATGTGAACTGATTAAAATGCTGCACTACGTAATAACATTTAAGATGATTATTGGCCTTTATTTATCTTTATTTAACTATCTAAACTCTGTCGTCGTCCTCAGCTTCCTGCTGCCTCTATCATCTTTGCGACAGAGCAACAGCTGCTCTAGTGGCCACAAAATTCACAAGAATCTTCAGTGTTATTCCACAGATGACTACATGAAAGAATGCCTTCTAATCCATCCTCTCTATCATGGTTTTTATTATCATCTATTCTTCTTTTAGTCCTCGTTAAAACGATACATTTTAAATGTTTAACATTTGAATTTGAGCATTTTAAACACAGACAGATTTTAAATTATGGAGCTATTCATTCAACACATGAACTACACTGACAGCATGATGTTACCCTTTACTGATACAGATATGAACACAAGCCATTTAACCTTATTTTTTACCCCCTTTGTGTGCGGACCATTTTGCAGCAAATTATGTGAGGGTTTCCTGGTGGGTGTAGTTCAAGAGGTTGATCAAAAATCACCGTATCATTGTGAAAGAGGAAATATTTTTGACATTTACATTCATTTCTAAAGAAATTATGTGCTCTAACGAGTGCCATTCAAGTCTGAACCTTCTAATTCAGCCCACTGAACGTTAATCTTTATGAAGTCAACTTTAATCTTTGTGAGAGTTGAAAATCTAAAGTCTAAAAGAATCAGCAGCTATTTTGATAATAGAATTGATTGGTTAGTTTTTTAATAATTAAAACAAGCTCTCATTGAAATGATTGAATCAGATTAATTTTGGTTTGTGAACGTCATCATTTCGAGGTTTGGGAAACACTGATCAACATTTTTTTCAAATTTTTCTGGCATTTTGCGGACCAAACAAATACTCCATTAATCAAGAACGTAATGGACAGATTAGTCAATTATGAAAACAAGTTGTTAGTTGCAGCAAAATTTGCATTTAAAACGTATGACAACACATCAGTAAAACTGACTGAATTAATGCCGATGTGATTTATGGTGAATTGCAACTCAAGCAAGTTCCATTTTGTATTGTAATTGTAGAGAACATAATGGAGACTCAGGGGCTGCTTTAAAATCATCAGTATAAATTACATCAACACTGTACATCAACTGAGGATGATCTGCCAACACACAGGTCTCTTTACAACTGACATTTTTCCCTGCCTTGAGATTTGAGATTTTTAATAGTATTCTTATGTTAAACCCAAACACACGAGGCGATAACATGTGTGATAATGTTTGTGCACTCCTGCATTCAGGGCAGATTGACTGAATGAATGAATGAATGAATATTTTTCCAAAAGCCTTTCATCTCAAATGAGTCATTAATAAAAGTCTGTCTCTCACACAGACACACACACACACATGCATGGACGCACACACAAGCACACATGCATGTGCGCATCTTTATGGGGCCATTGATAGCAAATTCATCAGTGGCTCATGACGGTATCTGAGCCCTGACTGATGAAGGCAGCCTGCAGCCTGTTCTGTCTCAAAATGCTTTGCTCTGGATTAGCTAGTGAATTCTCATGAGCAGAAAGAATATTCTCCCACTGTTGCCTGAGGAGATGACAGGGTCACGTCTGATGGCAATAAGAAGAAAAGGAAAAAGAACATACCTAAGGCCACTTGATCACAGAAATACGACTCTAATATTTACCAAGACAGCGATGGAGAAAAGCTGAGAAAAGCTTTGCTTACAAAAAACAAAGAAAACAATTCACATTTGAGAGCCACCATTGAGTAAATATGTTTGCCAGTGTCAGTTAATAAAATAATCGTTCTCCCTGCATAGCTATGCTTTCACGAAACAAACAAGTGAAACACAGAATTCAAAACCATCAACTTAAATGCACATCTAGGCCATCTAAATGATCACGTCACTCACAGCACGACTCCCTTTCTTCAAGTCTGCCAGTGCCGATCAAGTGGCGTCTGCTTTAACATCACAGAATCTGACATCCACATGCTGGCAAGCCTATTTCACGCTTCAAATCCTTAGAGTAATGGGGGCTGAACTTGTGCAAGAGAGGGGTTAAAACGGAGCTAGACTGAGAGCAAAAAAACGGATCGGAGGGAAAGATAGGGAGTAATCTCCATCGCATTCCACCAATATCTACGTCCGTTGGCTTAAAGCCCTCCGACATGTCTGTGGATCATATCAGCCACACTGGCTAAAGCTTGCCTGACTATTCTCTGAGCGACACCAACAAAGATACAGAGCTCAGTGTGTGCATATTTTTTGTCAAAAAACAAAACAAAAACTACTTCTCGTTGGAGGACTGAGCACGAAAGGCTTTCAAACTCAGTATGTAACATCTGAGTGCCATTCAAGTTTGCATCATCTAATTCAATCCACCTGAACTAACAGTCTACTTTCATCTTTGTCAGAGATAGTTTCGGGAATGCAGTGCTCACTTCTCAAATCAATTTGCATTTAAAAATGCGCGGGAACACAACCGCACAACCGACAAATGCAGATGTGATGTTCATAGCGAATTATCACAAGAGCTTTATAAACATTTCCTTTTTGCGTCTTTTATACAAAGTTGCATAACCAGCCCCCGCCCTCTCTCTCTCTCTCATCTCCACAGTGTGTACTGTACTGTCAAATTGACAGTAATCCTTAAAAAAAAAAAGAGATTACTTTTTTGAGGATTACTGTTTGTTTTCAAGTCTGCCTCCGTGCGATGTGAGAACCACAAATAAAGAGATTACTGTCGTTCCGCAGCTGCAGATGAACAGATACTCTGAACAGATTTTGAAATATCTTCGCTTATGGAGAACATCCACAAAATTGGATGAGGTGCAGCTCAGGTCACGATCGACGGATGGTTGGATGGAAGATAATATAGCTGGCAGATGCAAGGAGTGCTGGAGGGATGGAGCCATTCAAATAAAAGTAAAAGAAGTGCAAACCAGGTAAAGTATCGCAGCCCGTTCACACATGTGATAATGAAGGTACAGGCAAAGCAATTATCCTCCTCCATGATCTTCATATTAGGTCCTTCACATTTATCATCCTCCAGTATTTTGTTTAAGTCAGCATTCAGCTGGTTGTTAATCCTGCTATAATGCACAATGAGCGTACTCCAAGATATTGCAATTGCAGAGACATCGACTATTTGCTTTTTTTTATGGGGGAAAACTAATTATGTGTACATAGCTGTCTGATGTGGTGTGTGTGTTAATGAACTGGTGTTTTACTGATGTGTTTTTTGTCCTGCTATACAGCTACTGGTACAGGTTTTATTCTGGATGGCTTAGACATCATGGCAACATGATGAGATTGTCAATTTGTAGCGGCCACTCACTGCTGCCATGGTTATGCTTGCAGACCTGTGCCGGTTATTTTCAGACAATGTCCTGCTGTCTGAGAGTAGGAGTCATGTAATGCAAGTCAGTGTGGTTTAGGATTAGGGTTTGTGGTTCCATTCCCTAAACCTCAAACATACTGTCCTAATTCACCCATAGATTGATGGACAGGTGTTTCTGTGTATGAGGATGAGCAATGACCTCATGTGCCAAAGTCTAATCATGCTCTTACGTCAATTTCACTAATTAAAATTCGCCCTGCTGCTTTTCTGGTATTCCTTTCTTCATCAAATAAGCATGGATTGACGCCAGAACTTACTCTCTGTGCTTACGTTGAAAAGGCAGCTCCCATTTGATGTGACAGACTTTCAGTCTTGGAGCTTTATTTACTGTCGTTTTCAGCTGAGACCCGGCTCGTTTTGAAAACTGGCAACAAACGTGACTTAACAACCATTAGCTTCACATTTCACTCACAGGATCTTATCAAGTATCTCCAGGGGTGACCATGATTGTTTTTGGCACCTTCATACTTTGTCTTCATTGTCATCTCAGCATGGCTTCTCTCGGTGACAGTATTTATTTTTGGCAAAGCAACATGTTTGTTTTGCTCGGTTTGAAGGAATGCAGGGTTTTGTCACAGTGGTAGGAGCGATACCTCCTCCACTGGCTGATGTAATACCCATGATGAAACTGTGCCGCTCCATCCAATTTGGCCCAGACTATAGTAAGCAGCTGAATTAATGTGAGTTTTTGCGGCAGAGTAAATGTGATAAGGCAATGATGTCTTCAACCAGGGAGCTAGATAATTAAGACTCCTCCTGGAAACACAAACTTAATTCATGTTCTTGCAAAGTAGCAGCAAATCTGACTTAGCGCGTCTCATGGTTATTATCAATACAATACTGTTGACGATTTTTTTTTCCCCGACAGAAAGCTGATTATCTCTAACTTGTTCTAAATTGTCTTCTGAGCACCACAATGGGAAGGAACCAGCTAGCATCCGAGGGAGCCGCTTACTGGATCCACTCGCTGCGGAACGAGGCAATTACACCGGCGGGACCAGACGCAGCTGCTCTTACAATTACGCTGTCAAAATGAAATGGCCGGAAACTGCGTACTGACACATCCATGTGGTGATTGACATTTGCATATACTGTCTGTAGATGCATGCAAAAGCGAACGCGCACACATGCACACATCCCCGCGACCCCGAGCCGCTGTGACTGACAGACATTAACGCTCAGTCCAGTATTGGTCAACAACAAAGCACGGTTCACAGAGAGCATTTATCCACAGGGTGAAGTCCACTCTGGCATCATGTTACTCAGTTGAACACACTACTTTATCTCTGACTGACAACCTTGACACATAAAGGAGCAGTGTAATCCAGTTAATCTGATGATTTCCTGCAATATTCCTTGATTGGCAGGGCTGACAGAGCTTGGGACACCACGGACAAGATCAAAACCTATATGTTCTGCTTGGATAGTAACAACAGCAGGTGTGATTATATATAATCTGCTATGGTTATATGCATGCATGACTTATGATGTCCAACACTAGCTTGCAAAGACAGGCCACAAATGACCTAACAAGTAATCACATACAGGGCTACACATAGAAATGTGAGACAGCATGGTGACTAACTGAAAACAACAGCAAACAACATAACCAATCCTGAGATAGTAATCTGTGAGGATAGCCACTGGTAGCCTTTAGGTGTTTGTTTTTGCTCTGCAGGCACTCATTGTGTCACAACCACACCTCATTGTTAAGCTCGAAATATTGACAAAAAGCACTTTAAGAAAACATTTCACACAGTTTGACCTGTTCCTGTGTTGCTAGAGTATGGAATCTAAAAACCTAAGGCGGAGAGCACAGGGTTAAATCATGCTGTTATGTGCACCTTTACTTTTGTGCTCAGGCTATTTTTAGGTCAAGGTTGACGAGCAGGTAAACTACCAGCATACAATAAAATGCAGGTATTTGGAAGCAAAACAGATGAGAACAAACCTACCGGTTTTCTCACAATCACAACCATTTCTCAGTTGCAATGTAATGCTTTTCAGATACAACCAGACAGACTGACACAGCCAAAAAAAATCCAGAGGAATGTGAAATGTGGATTAAAAAAACAAACCAAAAAACAACTGCAGCCAATGATCCCAGCACAGTGTAATAGGAATAGGACACAAAACATGGCTGTTTGTCCTTTACTGTACAAATACCAGAGGCAGTATTACCATTGACCAACACTACTCAACAGTAACAATCATAGTCTTGTTTTTCTAGATCAGAATTTGATTCCCTACAAAAATCGCACTCCTCATTGTCCGTTTGGACAGAGGACAAAAGACTGAATAATAATCAATTAATTGTGCCGTCCCTGCACCCTGTGTTCATAAGGTCAGTGTGGGTTAAAGTCTCCCAACGGTTCTGCACCAAAACATGTGACTGTGTGGGTGACTCACTGTCAGATATGACACCTGCCAACATGAGAGCATGCACTCTTTAAGCTAAAAAAAAGCACCCAAAACAAAGACATTCCTTCTTTTCTTGCTTCCTTAAAAAGACCACCTTTACCTTTTCACTGGTAACGTTTTGAAAGTGTAGGTTTGAAACTCATTATTTCAGAGCACTTGTCACTTCCGCTCACTCACCAGACTTCCCCTGGTCTGCATCTGACTTCCTCCCCTCCTCTGGGGGGAGTTTTCCACAGGATTCCAGGATCTGTCAGGTGTTTACTCTCAGGACAGAAATGAGGGACACAATCCAAAACTCCTCAGCTCTCACTCAGACCATGACCGTTTGTTGCCCATTCAAATTACGCTTCACTGACGGGAGAAAATACATCCAGCGGCTGCTGCAGCGTCTCTTCCTTCATAAGGTTACCTGTTCTAAGCAACTCCCATGTGTCCAACGATACAGTGCAGCCCCTCCCCCCCCAACTCAAATGGATTACTAAGTAAGGAGGGAGGAGCTCAGTGGGGCCGTCCTAATGGTTTTCCCACATTACTCAAACACACACACATACACTCACCAGTGTGAGGAGGAGCCCAGCCAAGGTGTGGGTTTACAGGCAGGTGGGTGTCAATGTGTGTGTGTGTGTGTAGCCCAACACCTGCAGGCTACATAGCAACAGGTCTGCCAGCTGTTGACTTGCCTGAGGATCTCAGTAACCTAAAACCTTTAAAGAAAAACCCACTTAATGGTATAATGAGCTTAAAAACTTTTAAAACATATACCATAAACAATTGGGTTGTTTTTTCTTGCTTTTACTTTGCATTATTTTGCTGCTTTTTAAAGCCGTCGGTCCACATTTTTGAGTGACTTGTTCAAACTAAGAGTTATACAAAGTCGGTTAGAAGGAACACAGTGGTGGGTGAATGTAGAACAACAACTACAGAGTACACAAAGGATTCTCACCATTTATTGCTTGAAATTACAAACAATTATGATTAACTTGCATTTTTTAAAGCTACTTTTAACATTGTGATACTTATTTTATTACACTGTGATACCTTTTCTGGTTGGCATGGAAAGCGGGGAAAGCAAATACTATTCATCGCAATGCAATTATTGCAAATGAAGGTAATGTGTTCACACAACCTGTGTATTCTTGTATTACACCTCCTTTGCAGTGACACGTTCTCGGAGGCATGTGACTGCACGATGGATGATGTCTGAGTAGTCAGACAGAAGAAGCCCTAATTTTGAACAAAACTGATAAGCCTATGAATTAATTAACATTTATTCAGCTCCCTGCAAGGACAAAGATAAATGCTCTTCAAATGAGCAGAGCTACGAGTCAGACCACAAATGAAATCGCTACAATATACACTTACATGCCGAATTAGTGATTAAAAAAAAGGCAAAACTGCAGCTTTCTTTTATACTACAATATTTAGGTTGAGGGCTGACCTTAATTTTAAGTATTATTACATTTAAATGGAATTAGTGCTGCACGGTACCGTTACCAACAAAGGACCTGCTAACACCTTGCTCTTCACTGGTATCTTTATGCTTTGCTATGACATACAACATCATGGCAGAGTGTGCGTGCAGTCCTCTGCTCTCAGTCCCTCGAGACCTAGTGGACGCTGTACCAAGTGTGTTTAGCTCTCAAGGTTACAGCGAAATGAGAGGCAAGTGCTTTTTGTCAGTGGTCCATGGCTCGTCAACAAAACAGATGCAATAGGCAAAATATGGCATTGTTGTGGGAGTCATTATGGCCATCTTGCCAAAGCAGCAGCATCCCAGATTATGTGATAGAAAACATCATGTTCACACTTTCACAAAAAATAAAACATGAGTGCATACAACGTGATTCACTCTGTCACCGAGAACGTTCTCCACCCACTGACTTTGATGAGTTAGTTTCGGTGCAACTGAAGGTAAATTGTTTTTTAACAATTTGGCAAACTAAGATGTAGGACCCAAATAAGTAAACACAATGTTTGTATTGTTAAATGTTACATTTGCTATAATCTGCCAGCATCCCAAAGCAATCACCTACAGTCAAATTAATTACAGTAATCCAAATATTAATATTATTATTACACAAGTGTGTTCAAACCATCACATCCTGAACAAACAATCAAACACGAAAGCAAACTTTGTCAAATCAGATTTAGAAAAGACAAGTGATGAGAGCACGGTCTCTCTGTCTCCCTCGTGATGTATTGTCACATTATTTTCCATTATTTGCTATATGGTGCCGTTTCAGTATCCATTTCCACATATTTGCGTCGGAAATTAAATCCTAATACGTTATAATTAAAAACACTGAATGAAAAGAAACTGTCATCTTATCATTATAGGATATTAACTTTATTCAGTACAATAATCCTCACTGTTCTCCCTGTGGTCTGTGTCAGGTCCAAGTTCTCTCAAGCTCCATTAATCAACAAGGCACAAGTTGTGAAACATCAAAATCATTTGAAGTTTACAATAATGAACTTAATTACATGGCTCATCGGAGCCTCCATCACTCCCCACTGACTAGAAAAAGTATGTTTGATGCTCCACAATTGTAACTCGCAAAACTGTGACTCTCTCAAACAGCTAACGCTGCTGGCGTCAAATGGTCGTATGTAAAATTAAAGCACAGGGAATCAGCAGAAGCATAGGCAAATGTTTTGCTATTATTCAAAAAAGTGAACACATTGACTTTGGATTCAATAACTCTGTCTTTAACTGTGTGTTTGTAAGTCCACACATAATGCATTATTATGTGAAAAGGTAATACAGCCCATTCAAAGAGGTGTTTGTCCCCCAAACAGGTACAGGTGCCATTTATTACACTACCAGGAGCTCCACCCTTTTGTGCGATCAGGTGAGACCATGGTGCTTTGTGCTGCGACTGCGTGCATTAAAGTATATCATGATTTCACTTAATGATAACACCTAAAGAATGCTCAGCAGACAGCGGCGCAGCCTTTAACACAAATGGAGTGCACTCATTGATTTTTGTTGGAGCTTATTTCCACTCATGCAGTCACAAGGCCGTTTCATGAAATAGTAACACATTTCTACAAGCAGGTGGATATCGATGTGTGTGTAGCTCAACACAACAAAAGCAGCGAAGAGCAAGGCTGCAGTGGTTATAGTCACTATAAAGGACAATGTATGCCCCTGCCTACAACCTAACAGCTTCACATTACAAATCCAAGGACGACACTCTGGAAAAAGACAGTCAGAGAATTGGACAAACTATAAAAATAGTGTCGTTCATCGTGTGGGTTGTGAAGTTATTTTAAGAGCTTATCGTGCTGGTAGTAATGTCTGGAGAAGTGGCTGAGAAATGATAGCGGGGCAGCTCCCTAAAGGCAGGACGACATGCAAGACGGACATTTTCTGACAACTGGCAATGGTAGTGGGATTATTGCCATCACTCAAGTCATGTCAAGTCAATTTTATTTATATAGCCCCACATCATAAACACAATTTGCCTCGAAGAGCTTTAGCAAGTGACACCCTGTATCCTTAGACCTTCACATCGAGTAAGGAAAAACTCAGCCACACAGGAGGGATTCTTCTCCCAGGACGGACCAATACAAGCAATGCACAATGGACCACATAACAAAACCATCCTACTTTGCTCAGTAGATGGCAGACTACAACATATTAATTACACCATTCTTATTGCAGACCTGTTGGGACAGCTGAGTGTAATGCAACACGGAAACAGTACAGCTGCAGCTCAGATACTTATGAAGACAAAGAGGTAATCAGCAGGTCTGTTGGGCATCCTAATTAAAAGACTGTACTTGGCACATGCTAACTATTTACACTGCGTTAAGACAGCATCAACACACAGAGTAGGGATTGCGGGACAGCGGCATATTAGCTTTCTTATGAGGCTCAGAATGCATAGTGATACTGTGAACCTTTAATATTTACCTGTTAAAAGTGGTTACGGCGAAATTGCTGCCGCCATCTTCTTCTTTATGTGATGCATCGTTACATTTCTCTCAGTTGTGAGATGAGGTGATGAGCACAGAGCACATCCTTAAATGAAAATCAATGGATGGAGCCAATCTCTCTGTCTCTCTCTCGCAGTCAGTATACACAAGACTTCCAAAGACAGCAGCTTCATTTAAGACTACAAGGAAAATGCCAAACGGTTATCGTTCATGTTAGAAAGAGGTGAGAGAAAAAGAGCACGAGCACAGATGTGGTCAACTTCTTATCTGTGGCCAGCGACTAAGGCGGCATCCATCTTTTTAATGGCCGTCTTCAGCGCTACTTAATTGCCATTTCTTGTAACAGACAATGCACACATTAATGGACACTGTGTCTTCATCCTCTTTAGCTGCTCCCCCGACTCTTCCGCTTAAGACTGCAAAGATCTTGGCATAACCCTGTGCTGAAGATCAGCCAACACGTCAAAAAAGTACAATAGAAAAAAATCCAGTGTGAGTAAAAAAAAAGAGAAGGAAATATGGTCCAAATGGGAATCATTTGTACAACAAACAAAAAAAATGAAATACTGCAGTATTGTTTTGGTTATGGCAGCACTATTGTTTGAAATTGTGCCGCATGCTACCAAGCCTATCAGCACCTGTGTGTAAGACATTTGTCTTCAGCTGTCGGTCTGTTTCTGCTCTAAATGATTCAGTGTTCATTTGCATTTTAATAAAGTGACACCGCAGCAATTGATTTTCATATAATCTCTCTGGTAGATCTGGGCCATTTATCACGTGATGGAAAAAATCTAATTTTCACATCCAAAATGCGTTGTTTTAAATCGACAACACAATATGTCGGATAGAACGAAAGAAACAAAGACAAAGTTTTCTGACTGCTGTTTTCTACTACAGGTTATGTAAAGTTATGACATGTCTGTGCAGACATGAGGCCACACATGGATAACTGCAGGGGGTTTGACAAAGAATGTTGAGGTCCAACATTTGTTATGACCTTCAAGAGATTGTCATTTCCTCTCCCATAACCTCACACACACCCCAATCTCTTTACGCCTTCACCTCAGGCAAAGCACAGAAATGGGGAAGGGAGGGCCAAAGTTATAATGTCAACTTAAAGTAGTTTGTTTGAAACGAGACCCCACGACGTGCAACATAATAACGCTGATCTGCTGACAGTCTAAAATAAACACACCGCTTAGTGCTTTTTTATCTTCTCTACCACGGTTACTCACTCATGCAGATTTCTCTGTTTGCTTATCACTACGACTGCGGATAGTACATTTCTACGTTCTTCAGACCAGCTGCTCTGGGACTCTTCATCAGCTGTTTGACTTGCCGTTCTGTTTTCTCCCACATTCCAGTCTTCATTTTCAGCAGTCAGTGAGAAGGAACCACCAGGTGCTGCTTGGTTCCCTTCCAAACCTCCCATCCCAGACAGCCAATGTCCATTTCCAGCATCACCTCCATTGCCAATTTACTCTTGCCAGACGCCAACCCAGATTTTGCTGCCCATGGGCCTTTTGAACCACTATTTGTAGGACAGGAAAATGGTATTACACCAGTTGAGCGTTCGTTGTGTCAAAGCTCAGTCCAAGGTGGAATCAAAAATAGAAAATAACCCCTTGCCACACCAGAATATAATGAGGTAGGGGTGTAAAATGAATATGGTTTTTAATACTAACTACCAGACAGGACCAGGCACAATATTCACTATTAATCATCAGATAATTGTTTTATTTTACACGTTGAATGCAACAGACTTTGAAGGAGCAAATTCTCATCCAAGTTGCTTTGTGCTCAGCAGGAAACCAACAATCACTTATAGATCAGGGTCCAAAGAAGTTAACAAAATGCCTTATTGGCAGAAGCAGTCGTGAAATCCTCAGAGGAGCCCAACACCCACAGTCACAGCTTTCCCTGCAGGTTACAAGTACAGCATCAGTGATGTGAGCTCAATGTATAAACTAAGATAAGATTTCTGCATGTCTATACAGCATGTGCTGAAAGAACTGTACAGTTACAAGCCTTGTTCTTTTCCATTGCTCATTGCTGAGCACTATGCCAATAAGTTGAAGGATTTCAATCAGCAAGTGACGATGGTCACATTTAAAAAAAACAACAAAAAAACCACAACGTGAACCACTGTGTCCGAGTGGCAACCTCTGGTGTGAGTACATTACAGTGGAAAGAGCTCAGTATTGTTGCTGCAGGCAATTTAAGTTGCACTCCCAATACCTGTAACAGGGCTTCGGTGGGGGCAGACGTTTTGGAAAGTGTCAGCGCATGAGAAAAATAGAAGTACTCAGCAGAGACCACTCCACACCCACACCCACATACACCTTCATAGACGTCATTGTTCTTTTGTTTCTCTCTCTCTCTCCACACTCCCCTTTCTCTGTATGATTTCCTCTCATTAATCAAAATTCACACACGCACACACAGGCAACGCTTCATCCTCCTGCAGTCGTTCACCTTGTCCTCCTCCTCATGGAACATTATGGGCAGCGTTTTTTTTTTCTCCTGGATGCTCCAAATTAGCTCTTTGCAATGACCTTTCTATTTAAACCTGCTCACATGCCAAGTTTCACCCAGGTGGTGACATCATGGCCAGTTCATGTGCAGAAGCAGCACCTGTCTCCCTAATGATACAGTGCTCACTGCTTCGGTTTACTTCCCTTCTCCTTCCCTCTCCACTGCAGAACCTGAGATGAATTCGCTGATAACACAATCACTCAGTCGCCTTTTTGGTGTGTGTGTGTGTGTTTGTGCATGGTTTTCCTTATACTATAGAACCATGCGATAGAACGAGAGATTTTTACTAACATAAAAAAACGAGATTAGCGTCTTTGTTCCCTTTTTTTCCCAAACACTGCCCACCTGTAAACATTCCCAGCATCACCACAACATCAACAGAGTGGAGAAGAGAGCTGGTAGCCCCACATAGACCTGTGCACACTCACATTAATGAGAACAGGGGCCCTGGGGACTGACTATGTGACACAAGATCCATCATCACGCTGGCAGCCTGTGTAGAAGTTAAAACTTTATGGTGTAGTTACTTAATCCGAGAGATTTCTTTTGTACCGGTGCCATCGTAAGCTACCTTGATCCTCTCTACAAGACACCACTTCCTTCAGAAAGGCTTTTGTCATGAAAGAGCTGGAACATGAGAGAGACAACAAACTTAACTACTGCAGGCGTGTTTGTCACCTGGTCAGAGAAGACTCTGGGAATATTTAAAGTTTAGGAGCTGGTCTTTAGGATGATGATATGGTTCAAAATGATGGAAGTGGCTGAAAAATACTATTCACTGTTCATCCAGCCACGATTACTCAATTACATAAAGTGTGAAAATTGACCATTCAGATTTGAGAGTTAAACAGGGTTTAATTTTAAATCAACCCCGTGTATACTAGCACTGTGTTAAATCTTACACACTGTACATTAAAAGTGTTAACGTGCACATGATCAAATTTAATCTTGGTAAATGTTGACATATAGATCCAAAATGATGAAATGGATTTCTAGCAAAATGTTTTTTTTCAAACCAATGACACGAATGAAATCACCTGTTGAATGAGGGAGGAGGGTCATCATCATATGTCATATAACCATTGTCTTTGTTGGAATCTTTAAATAGTCTGTCTGGCTCTTTTAACATCTCTGACAGGACTGAGTCCATATTATATCATTATTATATATATATATATATATACATATATATATATATAAAATATATTAAATATATATATTATATAAGTAGCCAGTCACAACCTGGACCATGTTTATGTTTATGTTATGTTTCTAAACTGTCTGCTGTATGTGCGTCAACTCTTCCTTAACACAACGCGGCACTGAATTAGAAAACCCGCTACAATAACGAGCTCTGATTCAGCAGAAGCGATCAGGGCTCACCTTTGTCGAGGGAAGCATCTGGAGAGTTGAAGTCCATGAGGCTGCTGATTTCAGTCTTGTAGCTGAGGTCAGCTGCTGGCACCTTCTGTTTTGGTTGAGGAGAGGGATCTGGGAGGAGGACGAATAACAAATAACAGAGTTAACCAATGTGCTACAAGATCAGGCGAGAGAACCAAATGATTTCAAAGAAATACAAGGATCATTTGGTAAACATCTCAGCGATTACTGTACTTCTGTGTGTGGGTTATGTTTGTGAGCAATCAGTAATGCAGTGCAACGACTACGAAGAAATTAGGACCATGAATATGCATGAATAACATGTGATACATTCAAGTCTTCATCAGTGTAAATATTCACAAATATGCACAAAATATACTGCGGTTTACAAACTAACAGAGTCTGTGTTGGACAGCGACTGCATGAGGGCAACTGGGACACAAAAATGAAACCAATCAACTCCACACGTCCCTCTTAAATACATAATAAACTTTCTTGCTCACTCCTTAGTGCTGAAGCTGTACTCACTCCACAGGAGCTTACATTCATCAACCTTGAGCGTGAACGCACAACTGTTGCAAAAGCATACAAACTTAAAACACATTAAACACATTCAATGCTTTAAGAGACTGCTGGATATAATTATTAGCATTTTTATGACCCAAAGTGTGATTTGATTTTTGGTAAGGTTCAGTGCTTTCTAATATGCTGTTTTTTTTTTACTTTTCGGTATCCAAGTAGTAGAACACAGTGAATACATATTGAATGCATCGCTCCAGGTCAGCTCACATAAAAGTGTTTGTTAAAATGACTTTACCACGTGAAGCCCACTTCTTCTCATGCTTCTAGTACCACTCAAAGATGCATGAAGAGTTTTTCCCCCTGAGACTGCAAATGTCACTTATATTTAACGGCACAATTCACTTTCAAGTAAACAAAATGTCGCCCTTTTTACTTTTCCCGCTCTTGCTCTTCTCTGGCCACCTCCTCTTCCTGCTCTTCTCTCCATCACCACCCACTTATTAAGACGTTATTACTGGTTGAAGAATTTGTAATACTGCATAAATGTGTGTAGGCGAGAGGCTTTGTGACACTAAACCACCGCGATCGTCTCCATCTGAGGTGAAGGTGAACTACGAGTCACATTGCAGCCTGCAAAATATTCAGGCTCTGGCACTATCGACTAGGAGTTTCTTTTGCTTGAACTCAGAGTGCACAGCCATCTGCTTGCTTTAAGCGGCGGCTGCTGCCAAGTGGCCTGGTGAAAATGTTTAAATATCTTCCCTGCATTGTGCCCTTGAAAGCCACCAAGGGAAGAGGAAAGCATGACATGAAAGAAAAAGCAAAATAACAAGAAAACCATGACGGCTGCTTGATGATGATAGAGGTGAAAACCTGGGGAATTCATTGCGCTCAGTCATGACTGGAGATTCTGTTAAAAGTGCACGCATGGAAGCAGTACGAAATATGTCATGTCACAACTAAAACGGTGTGACATTTAGGAAGGTTACAGGATTTATTTTCATATGGTTTGTCTTTCAAATATAAAAGTCTGGCTTTCATTTGTAATTGTAACTTAAGAGTTTTTCCATTTAAATGTTCCATTTACTTTCACACAGTAATTATTGAATGTTGATAATCTTGTGAGTGTTCACGATATATAATCAATATGTGTAATTGATGTTGTTTGAAGAAGGGTGCATTATTCTCTGACTGAAATCTGAATAATGCAGGTGTAAAACACAAACACACACAGTCTAAATCGTTCCCCTACCTGCAACCTCACCCACTTAATGCATAACCCTAAGCTACAAATCATGACTTCTTCATGTTTCTCAGTGAGGTTCTGCCTCATTAGGACCAGGTTTTTTGGTTTCCATGAGAACTGCTGGGTCCTGAGGGTCAGTGCTTGTACCAGGGTTAAGAAGGACATGGGGACAGTTTGTCTAACAGAAGATGGGGGAAAGGAGATGGAAGCAGATGATCTACTGTGAGGGAAGCGCAAAGAGGAAGAATGAAATTTGAGACAGACAGACAGACAGACAGACAGACAGGCTTTCAGACAGACAGACAGATGAGAGATGTAATATCTGGTGCTGATAATAAAGACAATATATAGAAACAATCAAAACAAGAATCCCCATTGTTGCTCTGCTACCTGCTATGCTGAACTTTGACCTATAAATCATGTGTGGGGTAACAGATGTGGGATTTAAGATAAAAGCATCATTTCCTCTCTCTGCTTTGTTCGTCAGTTTCTTACATGCCAGTGGAAATATTGTCAAAGACACAGTTAACGAAGCTCGTCGGTGTGAAGATGAGCCACACCGTTTAAGAGGATAAACGAATGGAACGATGGAAGTTGTGTTTTTTTTAATCTACACTGTTAAAAAAACATTATGTACAGGTGCCTAGTGGAAGCTATTTGACTTTCACATTCATTTCTTCAGTTCTTTTTTTGCCATTTCTTCACTTAAACTTGAATGTTGTTTTGTTTTGCAGAGAAAATGATGGACTATCTGAATGCCTAACACTTTTATGCATGCAAGCCCAAGATTTAGATCTGATACTGATCCTTGCCAGGGAATAATCCATCCTCTGAAAACAGAGATAGCCTAGCACCAGACTTTTTGTGCATTGGACAAAAAAAATCACATGCTTGTGGGGATTCACGTATTCTGCGAGTCAGTCAAAATATAATGTGCAAAATTGAGGTAGAATATTTGGTGTCCTCGCTTTGTTGCTTGGGGTGTTCATTTACTGTCTGCGTCCCCCTTCACAACAAGATTATTATTAACGTCAGTTTGAGAGCTCTTATTTATATAGGTCCTGTTGCCCACTTCTACCAGATGAACTCAGAGCAGTTCACATGTCAGTGTGTTTCTCTATAATTACCCCTTGCACATGGTAATGATCACTGATGTAGCCTTTAAATCACCGTGAATTACTCGTTATGGTTCTCAGCGGTTGACACAAACACGGGGAAAACATTCCTCTTCTCTTTGTCTCTCTGACAAGTCCAGCCACTCAGAATGACTTCATTTTCCATGGCGCACATTATTCAGGCATAATTGTATTAATAATGATAAAACGCTTGAAGACCTTGGTGGCCATACAAAGCATGATAAAGTATCCTGTGCTCCATTACGAAGATCCCAGTCCTGCACTGCACCTGACACCTGAGAGTTCAAGTTCACAGACTGTAGCGATAATTCACGTGGCCACAGTCTTAATGAGCTGAATGATGATGATATAAAAACTTGCCATACTGTAATGCTCTGCTGCTCGAGTGTTCCACAAAGTCCTAACGGGAAGATGGAGAGGAATGGTCAGACAATTCTCTCTCTCTCTCTCTCTCTCTCGCAGTCTTGTCACCACTTCTCTCCCTTGAGCCGTCACTTCATCCTTTGTTGACTGACTCTGATGTCACCTCTTCTTTTCCCCCTCCTCCATTTTCTATCCCTTCTCTGTCACCATTTTAATGGGGTTCCCCCCGCTCCTCTATCTTGCCATATTTTATCTGCCGACGCAGCGCAGGAGACGGCGACGGCTGGAAGAAAGGAAGACCCTAATGACTAGTGGAGGTGATTAAGGGGAAGAATAGATGCTGTTGCTGGAACCTTCACCAAGCTGCCCATGCTCCCCAACTCAGTCTGCAGTCTGCTGATAGGCACTGACCCTTTTTTTTTTCTCCTTGCGTCTGCCACTTGTTTTTAATTGCACTGCCATTCTCTGGTCCAGAGGCTGCAGGACATGTGATAAAGTGTGCATATATTCATGTACTGATCACCAGCAGCCAGGAGAGGACTTTCCCTCCTTGCATCACCTGCCCCCAAGACGCCAATTCAAGGTGTCCTATAAATATCCTGGAGATAATTGGACTTAATGGACTAGAAATGTGATTGTGAAGGCTGGTGCTTAACATTTAGCCACCCACGCAAACATCCTTGATCCCATTGATTGTTCGTTGTCCGTTCACACTATGATGAAAGGGTGTTAAATGTGCTAGGTGGGCCATTCAAAGAAAATATGTAGACTGGGAATGTTACTCGTTGGTGACTTTTGCTGCTCCCTGCGTGACTTGAGCTGACCAGGTACAGGCTTTTTGATAATGTGTAAATGTCATTTTCAGTTTCAATTAGAGGAATGAACACATCACCACTGCAAGTCGAACGAAAAATGGCCCATTTGATCAACTCACTGACAGACCGGAGACAGATGCCTGTGCTGAAATGGCCGGAGCACGGCCACTTAGAACACCACATTTGTTTCACAACCTTAGAGAAACTCACGTGCGCTGACAATATGTCCCATTTAGATCACATCTGGACAGCTTTAAATATTATCTGAGATATAAAAGATTATGTTCATATTACAGCTTTAATTTTATTCTGACAAAACCCATGGACTTATAATATTAGCAGAATGCACATAGCAGCACATAACTTTGCTTCACTCACATAGAAAACAGAATATGAGCATAGTTAAGTAAATAATAACGTGCATAAATATCCAAGTGTTGTATTCTCAAAAGGATCTTGGCTTGGCAGGCATACAGGATATGTTCTCTCATTAAAGGCAGGCAAAGCACATTAGAACAAAGATGATAAGTGCTTTGTTTGTTGCTTTTCTCTTCTTTTCTGTTATTGTGTGACACATGTAAGCTAAAAGCACAAACACCAAAGATCATTATACTAACACTGTCCTTTTAACGGGCTTTGGGAACACGGGAAAAACAGAGTAATTACGTAAAATTGTTCTGTTTATTCAATTGTGTACAGGTTTGTCAGTGTATTTGAAACATGGAAAACACTACAGTGTGATGACAGATTTCTATCATAGTAGACACAATTTTATTATTTTATGACGTAATTTACAGATACCGAATAATGAATGTCCCTAAACCCTGAAAACGACCTTGCGTTTGTCTTGTTAATATTAACCTCCACACTTGGAGATGTGTAGTAGAGCACATCTCCACACATGTTGAACATAACACTTACATGTTCCACTGACAAGGCAAAGAAAATATAAATATGACTGACTACAGACAACGGACTACACACCGATTTATCTGCTCTTCATCAGTGTTGAAATACAACAAAAGCTATTAAAATTTGGTCATCTAAATCTCATCAAGTATGATGCCAAGGTTAACGATGTTTTAAAAAAAAAACAACGCATGCGTACATGGATCAACACCAACATCTAATAATATCATCTCAGGGCTACAACCTACATTTCCAGAAAATGTCATCTAAATATGTACTTCATTTTTTGTAGTCAGGCAGCTCATGGTCAAACAAACACAAAGGTCACAAGGTCAAATAAACAAACACAACGGAACCAGAACATCTTCATGTTAATGTAGTAGTAAGAAAAATGGGCATGTTGATTTTTAATTATGTCCTTGAATGTCATTATTACAGCTGCCATGTAACGAAATATGATTAAGTCTCTCCTTCAACATGATAAAGACTTTGGCGCATGTTGGAGGGCAGCAGGAAGGGGAGACGGGCTCTGAGGTTAAGTGTGCCAGTAAATGGAAGTGGACAGTAGGAAAGAAGTGAGTAAGAGAAAGATATTAATGAAAGTGTCAAGGCGAGGGTGAGAAACGGCCAAAGAAGAGAGACACAGAGAGAGTCGGGGCATAGCAACCAGGTAGGAGCAAACATAAGAGGAACAGATGTCAGGAAACAAAGCTAGTATGTAACGAGATTTACATTTCCTCCGTCTCCTTCAAGGAATGTATTTACTCAGTGAGTGTGAATGATGGAAATGACTCTGCAGCTCAGATTCAGAGGCGAGACATATTTATAGTATAAAAGTATAAAAGTCAATGCTTCCAGATTCCCTTTGTTTGACAGAAAAAGTCTTTTAATGGGAAAAGTTTGGAAGACAGTTTAAGTTTCACTGACAGTCGCTCAACACCAAACGCAATAATGACAAAGACAGAGCATTTTCTACAAAAGTAACCAAGGGCAGAATTTATGTATAAATAAATGAGCTTCCCCTGTTTCAAAGCAACTGCCACTGGTTCCATCCTAATGTTATTCTTCTTCTCCTGTCTCCTACAGTACTGCAATGTAAGACGACATAGTCCAGCCTGTGTGTGCTCTCAGAGATGTTGATTAAAATAGCAAAAAGACATATTCAGCCACGCCGCAAATATCAAATCAGCAGCTGGAAAAAGCCACAGACAAAAAAAAACAAACAAAGAAGACACAATCATGAGTTCCCTCTTTGGCCATTCTTCCCAAACTCTTCTCAGGCAATAACAACTCATCTAGCCCTCTGTGATGAGAGCCACTCATCTGAGGCTCATCTCTGTTCTACTCTCTCCTCAAAATCTGAAACTTACTAACACCTGACAAATACCCATTTCTGATTCCTGGATTTTTCTTTCATCTGCTGACAAGAGATCATTTATCTCACTCTGTTCTCAACAGATCCCTATCCGCACCTCCAAATCTCAGCTCATTCCCTATCTCATTGTCTGCCTCGGCTTCCTTTTAACTGCTGTATTCTTTTTGCCGACTTCAACCTTCGTCCTCCACCTCAAAATCATCACTCTTTTGCTCTCTGCATTTGTCTTTTTAAAATGTCGGATATCAAAATGGGGAAAGCGGTGCATACTGTTCTGCCACAGAGGCATTGATTTTTCCTCCTGAAACTTCACTGACGCACAAACATGTGTCTGCTTATCTCCAACATTTAACCACCCCCCCCCCTCAAAATTAGGCGGGCATCATCATGGAGTGATGACAGTTAACTATCATTCAGGCACACGAGCAACACCAACTCAATATGTGAACAAGACATGAGCAGAAAGGATGACAAATTGATGGTCTCTGTGACGTGCCTATAATTTATGGTCATGTTCGCCACCGTCTTCAAATGGACACAGCAAGCACAAATGCAGAGTTTGGCTCGTGACACTGTTGCTCCTGACAACCACATCTTTGTTTCTGCTCATGTACCCAACACAGTGTCTGCTAACTGGTCTTTATCTCTGATCTGTGGCATTCACACAAAACACACAGACACAAAAGCCAGCGTTTCCACGAAATGCAAGATGGCACCAACACGCAAAAAAAACCAAAAACGTATTTATTCGATTTTTCTTTTTTTTTTATAAATTGTCCCCAATCACAAACAATATGAAATGAACTTATGTTTTATGATTTGTGTTCATTTATAGTCTAAAGCCAAGTCCCATTTTGACCACGACATGATGTTCCTTTGTTTGTGATTGTTCTTCAGGACAACAGATTCTAGACTAATTAATTACAATAACAATAATAATAATAATTGTTATTATTATTACAATACCAATACTACTAATAATACAAAATAATTATATAATATAATACAATACAATACAATATAACATAATATGATATAATATAATATAATATAATATAATATAATATAATATAATATAATATAATATAATATAATATATTAAATTAGATTATATTATTTGATGCAACATTGAAGTAGTGACATTTCTCTCAAAGACAACCATGTTATCACTGGCAGTTTTAGCAATGGGCATTTTCTTGAACTGTGCAAAAGTTTTAATTTTATACATTTTTTCAGTACATGGTGGGGTTAACTGTGTTCTTGAGTTTAAGTTTTCACTTTTATGCACATGGCCATGACAACAGGAGAGAGGCAGGGTGGGGGTGGGAAGAAAGAAAGAAACTATAATCAGAAATTGAATCATCGAACAGCACGGAAAAGACGAGAGTTTGGCTCAGAATGAGAGATTATCAGGAGGGATTTGAGGCAAATTCATCCTTGCTGTGAAGGAGATGCTTTTTTTTTGCGCGATGAAGAACTACATTATGCACTTTGGATTTTTCATCCCAATTAAGGCAGTGCAAGTGTGCCCATTCACAGATGACTGTCTGGATGTTTGCTGAATGTTTGTGCTGATGTGTGAAGGCGTGTGTGTGGAGTCAGATACTCCACAGTGTTGTTGCAAAAGTTCCCAATTATAAAATGATGGGGAACTCAATGAATGGATGAAAAGGTGAGAGACAAGACGCAGATGGAGAATAACTATGTGATATGTCAGTGTAGTAAATCTAGTGAGATAAGACGTTCTGTGCTGGGACTATTTATTTCACCTCTGCGCACTGTACTGTAGGTGCATCCCTAGTGGTTTTACTTTGATCTAGCTTGCCGTGCAACTCACTGATCATTCCATCGCTACACTGTGTGGGGTTATTTTTGAGTGACAGGGGTAATGAGAGGGTGTGAACAGCTTGAATGGCTCTAAAACGGACAACTTTTTATGCATGTTTGTTTCTGAAAGCGTTTTTTTGTCCACTCACTCGCTGTGTTCAAAGAGTACAGAGGTAATGTCAAGCCACACAAAGACATCTCTTTGTGTGCAATAGGTCTCAAAAGTTTGTCCATATTCCACGCAAAACTTTCCGCCAAGAAGAAAATCAATTCGGGAAACAATTTAATGTGGAACAAAGAGCAGGAGATAATTACACAACACTCTGCTTAGAGGGATTAGTTAGGATTGTTTAATGTTTGTTTGGGGATTTTAAATGTTTTTTTTGTTCAAATGTAAATCCTTACAAATGTCTGCGTGAACTACTGGTGGAAAAAGAACATGAACAAACTGGAGCATTGTGACCTTGCATGGCACTGATCTATATCAAATAATTTGGACTTGTTGGCTGTTTAAAAATGTATCCTGGTTACAAAGATTGGATTCTGTGTCAAGATGCACATCAGATTGACCAAAGAAGGAAAGAGGCACACACATCCTTCAGAGAGAGCAACGCTGTGCAGACATAACAATCAAACAGGTTACCACTGGTCCATGAAGCTCACAGAGCATGACGAGCGACCCAGCGCTACACTACTTTTTCAGCATCGCAGTCTGCAAAACAAATTGCTAGTAGAGCATCACTTACCCCCACTTCAAGGCCAACCAACTGTCACACATTAACTTCAGTGTGGGGCTGTGGGGCATGTTACACATCGAGCAAAATCTTTTCTCATCTCAGCACTTCAGTCATTGACTGGGAGAGAATCCTGCACCATGAATACCAAATGACGATCATGGTATTCCCTGGAGCACACGAGATAAGTTACTCCTATTTCAATCATAGCAGCCTATAAAATTAGTGCAGCCTCTTTCAAAGCAAACCGTTGTCAGGTTGGTGTCAATGTAGTCAATGTGAATAACAACAAAGAATAGATGTTAAGAGAAGGTGTTGCTGTGATGCAACAAGGATTCAAGACAGAGGCACTCTCTGGCAACTGTGCTCACAGACCTTTACTATGAATTTAATTGCCCATCTCAAGTGCCATCGTCCCAAACAATATAAGCAGTTTTTGTGACTGCCAAGGCAAAAAAGAGAAACAGTGCTTAAAAAAATCTCGACAACAGCCTCTTCTCCACTCCTTAAATCAAGGGATAATACGCAGGGGGCGGGGAAGTCAGGTGCTGAGGTTGCTGCAGCACCCTCTACTGACAATGGGGGGGGAGCACACAGTGTCCACTGTCTGTCTGCGTTTCCACGCTTGCACTTGCCAATTTGACCAACAGAGGCCGACAGATGCTTGTTGCGTGAATAGGGTGAAGTTTGCCATCTCTGATTGCCTTGTTTTGCTTCTGTTTTTAAATCAGAAATTGAGTCGTGAATGATAACGTGCTCGTCTGATAATATAATAGAACATGTTTCAAGTACATTGAACCATCACTTTCCACTATCTAACGTGATGACGCAGTGCCCAGTCGCAGTATAAGTGTGTCAACTAATGATACGAGTGTGTCGAGTTCCGCTGGAGAAGTTCAGAGGTTTGATCACGGTTCACCATGTCACATCCGACCAAGTGGTTATTTTTGCTGAAACTCAAACAAAACACCTCTTCATGGAAACAACAGGTTAAAATGTATTTTCTGTCAGAGTTCAGAGGAATGTACTCCAAAGCCGCTTAGACGGTTGGAGAGCAGAGTCTAACTTTGTGTCATGAAAAGAGGCTCTCTTTTAACCCACATCACCATGGTAACTTAGGCTCCCGAACATAACCTCGTCCCAACCAGGTTGTGTTCACAGTCAGGGATTAAAATGCCCCAAAAGAGCACTGTCATCTTCTTCTTGTCGATTTCCACTATGAGAGATTGAGATTCTCAGACAAAGAAAAAGGTTATTTAGTCTATTAATAAAGTCAACAGCAGGGTGCAAATGTACGACGCGATAACCTTCACAAATTTACAAAATCCTTTTTCCTCCATTTGTTTCAGGTGATATTAATGCAGCGTCTGAGGTGAACAGACACTGACATTCATGCTGAATATATTGTGTCATCCAACACTGGAAGAATGATGAATGAACAGAAGAATAAAACACTGAGGTAATGATTCTTTGGGCTTGTTTTTCTGCAACTGTCCGTTGCACACCACTGGTTTTTGTGGGTAATAAAGTATTGATTAATGAATTAGTCTTTTCTCTATATTACAGACGGTCAAAAATACTTAAAATACCCTGATGTGCCCGAAAACTTTGAAATTTCCCCATATCCTTTATTGGTGATTATAATATAACACCAGTTGTCACATTCATTAACACTTAAAAAAAGGATAAAATGAAATAAATTTGAAAAAGCCTGGCTTTGTAGAACTGTATTCGTAGTACATGAAAGTAAAACAAAAGTAACCTACCTAACTTATTACTTTTATTACCTTTAAATGTAAGTGACATGTATTATATTAAACAATCATTCCTAAAACCAGCCCTTTTCCCTCATTGAAGCTGTCGGATGTTGCAGATTTGTGGATTTTATTGAGCCTCGCTAACTGTCCCCAGTCGGAGATATTTCTCACACGTGGCTTCGCCTGAAACATGGAGACGCTAATTGTCTGCAGTGCACGGCGTACATGCTGCAGCTTGCAGTGAATGAAGGTGTCCTGTCTCCGTGCATCATTGCATATGTTGGAAAGAAAATAGTAGGACACTTCCAGCATTCACAACAGGCATTCAGTCAACTTGAAGATGTGCAGAATGAGCTCGGGATGCCCATTAAAGGGCTGTAAAAGAAACAATATTCTGAATAATTGCAGAAACAACTTTTTTTTTCAGTTGTGGATGAAGAATTCCATACAAAAGGATGAAATATCCACAATGTAGAACAACTGCGTCCCATCCCACTGAGAGGAAATCAAATCAAAGGGTTTACTTCCTATACTGGGTTGGAAAAAAATGTGGGTGAGGAAAGAGAATGAGTTCCTCCTCCACCAACAGCTCGGACTATGGGTCCAACAAGAGTCTTCATCCCTCGCCTCTTCCAGTGGCGTGACTCAACGGCTAACTGCAGATAGCTGATGAAGCACCGGACAACTCCCCGATGCTTGCAGAGGTGGATAAGTGTGTGGTGGGAAAAGAGTGAGACTCACAGACAACTAATGTTCTTACCAGGGCTGTCACTTTCTATCCCAAATTCGAATATCAGTTCAGAGTTAGGATGACAGGCCTTAAACTTTAAAAACCCATTTGCGTTCAGCCTCTTCATTTGAAGTAATCTAACAGAGGGCATTCTGCAGCTTGACCTTGCTTCAAGTATTTTTTTTTTTTAAATAAATAGCATGTCACAGAAGATTAAGTTGAAACTCAATTTTGAAAAAGTGACACCCCAAGTACTTACAAACTTCATTTCGATGAAAAAATATATTTTTTTTATTAAAAGGGAAGGGAAGCCATCCATCAACGTATTGTCTATGGCACTATAGATCGCCTGAAGCCCTGAAATAATCAGAAACAGACCCAGCTTACATTCTGGACAGGTACCAGTTTATGAGGGCCAACATTATTATCATAATCGATTAATCCGTCAATTCTCCACTAATCAAGTAATCGTTTGGTCCATAAAATGTCAGAAAACGTTAAAAAGATGTTGATCAGTGTTTGTCAGACATATTGACGACTGATGACGCTGCAGTTCTCTTACATTATAATACATATATATATATATACATATATGCATATGTATATATGTATATATATATATACATATATACATATATGCATATGTATATATATATATATATATATATGTATATGTATATATATAAATAGCATTACTGAGGTATGCAGAAGATAACCTCCTTGAACCTTAAAGCAAGGACCACACCATGTGTCACTCCTAACACTTTTTAGGTGTGAGTGTGTATTTTAGCGAGCGTGTATTTCCACTGCAGTGCTGCCTGTAATAAAAGGAAAAGTCTTAGTACCATCAACAGAGCCCAAATATACAGACTCACAAAGGTCAGTGAGTCCCACAGGCCATGTTGCACTCGCCATGCTATAAATTGTTATGTATGTGGACTGACATAAAACTATAAGTAAGATGAATGACCCTGGGTCACAGATATAAAACTGCCCTGTTGGGTTTAAACAGGGAGTAACTTGGCATTCAGCTTTTTATTTCCCCACTCCCTGTCACACATGCACAAAGAATAGCGTCTCAAAAGGACTCCATAAAGTTTGCCCGTAACCACATAGCATCTCCAGATGCTCATATGACAGCCGTTTGGTTTTATGAAATCTAACTAACGCTCTTCATCACTCCTCCTAAGCAGCAGCAGCAGCACTCAGGTGTGCCCGGCTTTATCGATTAGCTCATGTGTGAAAGGAGGGAACTGGATGGGAGAACGCAGCGGGTAGTGGGCTGATCAACAGTCAGCCCCAATAAGTGTCTGAGCTTCAGTAGCCCTCTCAGGCAGGATGAATCAGCCCACACACTTTGTTACTACCAACTCAAAGTCTGGATTGATTTGAAAAGTGTTAAAAAACAGTCTGGAAACAATTATTAATAGATATAACATTATATAGAAACAAACCAGTATCTATTATATGGTAAAGGAGTTAAAGTTGACTTCTCCCATAAATGGCAGGAGAGAAAAAAAGAAAAAGGAAATCGGTAACTTTTTCAGCTTTCGGGGAAAAAGGCAAGGGCGTCGGGGTCAATGCAGGTCCGTGGCTAACAAGCTCCTTAGAGACATATTGGTTGGGGGTTGGCGCTGGAGTGGTCACATTAGTCAATGTGCCATGAGAGAAGAGAGTGGAAAACTCAGCGGCTGTAAAACCTTTACTTTCTGGCAGGACAAATGTACAACAAGACCAAGCATTAACCCTAAACTCGAGGAAATCCACCACCAGCACAATAAAAACTTTAAATATATTTGTGCTAGTGCAAAGGAGTCATTTCATCCAGAGAGGAAACGCAGGATACAGAGCTCAGACAATGAGAGGGGAAAGAAAATGTCATGCACAGCTCACGCTTATCTTAAACAGTGATTCACAAGATAATCCACAAAAATGATCCTGCACTTCAGATGGCTTTGCCACTGAGCTGTGACTTCAACAGTGCAGGTCGAAATGGCATAGGTGGACATTTGGGTCTGAGTTCTTTAAGAAGCCTGTAGAATTACAGCCACTATACAGAAATCCCATTGTAGACTGTATTCAAAATCCCCCACATAAAACAAATGTGGTGTGCTTGAGTTAATGTGTCTCTGTGTCAGCAATTAGGTTAATTTATCCAGGAAAAATGTCCATTACTTATGCCAAGTCAAGGATAGGCAAATGGAGAAAAATACAGAATCATCCAATTCTATAATCTAAGCCAGAGCACACTTCTTCAGGCAAAGAAAGAAAAACTCAAAAAAAACTCAATGAGTTAACAGTATAGTGTTATAGTCGTTTATAATGAAAAGCAGATACAGGAACTTTATTAATCCATGACAGATAATTAGGCTCCTGGTTGGCCCGCTAATGTAATAAATGACACAAAGCTCCATTTCTGTAATAAACACACGTGTTACCAAAAGTGAAGTCGTTAACAATGAGAGATGTAATTTGTAAGCAACAAAGGCTGCTTGAAATCCGTGGCCACAGCTCAGTAACAAAGAAATATGATTATTAGCTGAATGCACGGGGCATACATCACACAGTAGCACATACAGGGAAAGAATTAAAACTATATTCAGCAATGAATTACTTGAATACAAATGGACTGTTCCTTTTAACTGGACCACTGCTGTGCAGCCCATTTTACTGGTTACTACATGTTTACAGTGACATTGTTCAATTTTGGTTTTTACTATAATAACTGTTGATTGTGTAGCCATCACACAAAATGATGCAGTTCCTCTCTAAGATACAACCTCATACAGAACCACATGATTCACATGCATGAATTCATATCTGGTTTCCCCACCAACAGCATCACAAAATGGGCTTAATTCTTGTCAGCGAGATGGCTTTCCAGTATTTCCTGTCACTCTTTCCGACTCCGATGACTTGCCTGTGCCCATTTGCAGATATGGCTGCTGACAGTTTTGTAGCAGAGGACTCAGCCAGCGAGCGTGGTGATGTAAGCTGTCACTGCAATGTGTTGCTAGGCAAAGAAGTGGAGGGAGTTTCTAAGTGCTGCGGTTACTGGGTGTTGACATTTCTGTCTGCCTGCACCAACAAAAGCTGCTGTTTTGAGTAAACACACACTGCCTGCTGGCAGAACATAGACATGCAGAGGTGCTCACTCTTTGAACCTTGACACGGACAGTTTTTTTTTTTACCTGCCAAGTCGCTCGATTGCTATATTTGCCTCCGTACTAATCGACGTCAATCAAACTGCTGCTTCGCCCCGACGATTGTTTATCTGCTGCAGTTGAATGAGAAGCTTAACGATGTTGCACCAACTACTGCTCTCAGATCTTATCTTTTAATTTGACATATCCTGTAACTTTAGTAACATAAACTAGCATGTGAAAACACTCACAAGTATATGATAGTTAATAGTAGATACAGAGAGAATTAAACATGCTTTTCTTTTTTCTTAAAGCAGATTATAATCAGTCAACGGGTCAAAGTAACATAATCTCTACTGGACTGTTGGTCAGGTACATGGACAATACTATAAATGACATAATCCTCACGGAGTGGATTTGAAACACGTGTCCTACATTGAAAAGAGCAGCCACTCCAGCAGCAGCTTGGTTACAGGTCACCTACAACAGTGTCTCAGCTAAATAAAGGGACCCCCCCCTGCTAAAAACAGCTTCTTGTAATGGATGATACAGTGCAGCATTGCCTCTGAGGTCAGAGTCATTTGCACGGACTACATCATGGAGTGTGCAGTTTTATGAACAAGTCCAGCGCCCCTTGCGTTATGTTTCCACTGGTAGGGGCAGATTACTCGGGCCTGCCTTATTTCAAGCTTGGAGTGTGTGAGAGTCCTGGATTTGGCTGCTGTGCCCTGATAAATTCTAGGCGAAGGGCGACCTTAAAACCCTGACCAGTGAAGTAAAGTAGAGATCAGTCTTTTTCCTCACCTCAGGTGACTTGCAGAAAGTAACGTTTGAAGCATTCTGAGACGTAACCTTGAGGTCCTGAGCACACGCAAGAGTTTAAAGTTGACCTGTGCCACGACGGGACAACAGACACAGAAACCTGCCTTTTGCTCTTGTGTTCACAACAGCGTGTTCAAGCAGTTTCCACTATGAAAGAAAAGAGTTCATCCTCATCTGGACGTGCTGAGTGGGACACTCAAGGTCAAGGTTACACAAGAGGAAAATCACCCTCTCTTTGTTCTCGACCTCTGTAGCCTTCATTTAGTAACACAGGTCTGTTTCTACAGGCACTACACCTGTGTCCTTGACGATAGCTCTGAATATGTCAGTGAATAAGCCAACGATGTTACACACAGAGCTCTTGTCTCCCAACTGCACAACTCTGCACCCCATCCATTCTTTATATAGCCACATTTGCTATCCACTTGTTTTTATGTGCACTTATTTTAAGCGAAATAGAAAAAAAACCCAAACAACTGGCGCGAAACGCACCTGTGCAACATTTTAATGGAAACGTAACTTCTGTGGTTCCGTCTTCTCATCGCTCGCGGTGCGTTTCCTCCGCTCTTGAGATCTTATCACGAGTGACACTGTCGTTATAAAGTTTGGTTTGTGCCCTCCAGCGCGTGAAAGAAAGACAGCAAGGCGGTGAAGATGGCCGTGTGTCATTTTGTAAACAAGCGTCAGGGTTTGACCTAGCATCATTAATCCCTCCGCAGTAGGTATCCAGGCCCTGAGGCATGCCTGCCCCACAAACTCCCTTCCTTCTTTATTTTAAGTCTGTAGTTCTCTCTATTGCTGTGTCACACTGCCTCTCCTCGTCTTCAGATCTCTCCTTCTCTTTCACCAGGTCTCTGACTGTCTCTACAGCTCCCAAGCTTTAGATCTCACAGCCGAGTCGCTGTCTGTCACTCCAGGCTGTCCTTCACTTTAAGGACGGTAATCCAACAAGTCTGCATTTTGTGGCAGTCGACGGTCCCTTGTCTTGTCTGTTTTGTTGTTTTCTGTGTGTTCGCATAAGCCAAAGGAAAAGCTGTCCTTTCCCGTCTCTCTAACCGTCTTTGAATCTTCTCAGCACTTCAGTACAAAGAGAGCAGGCGCTGATGGATTCCAAATTCCACTGACATGTTTGTTAATAGTATTAACTTGAGGTTCCTCTCATGTTAAGACTGTTTTCTTGTTCACTGTTTTGATATTCAGCTTCATTTTACTCAGTGACTGTTGATTAGATAAATGTAAATATAAACGTGTCGGTATAATCTGTGAAGTAATGTGAGACACACTTGAGATGAAGAGCAATTTAAACAAATGAAGTGGGAACTATGCTCCAAACTATTGCCTAGAAAATAAATGTTCTCCCTTTGCTCGAGTGGTAAATGAAGTGGCAGCAGTTTTTTTAATAGGTGCCGTTTCTTGCAGGACAGACAGCAGATTTGACTTCAGAGCTATGGATTAACGAAAAAGACTTTGATAGTGCTTCAAAAAGTGATTCAGAGCAGCTCAGATTTCCTTTTCAGCAGCTCATCATCCTCCTACAAAAGAGTGACTACTTTGTCAGTGAAGCCATTGTGCTGCCTTCATGCTGCACCTGAAGGAAAGTTTCCCCCAGGGAAAATCTTCAGGGTGGTTATTGTGTGATTAATATTTGTAATTAACATTTTTCCTGCTCATAGTAACACATTCACAACTGATTCATTATGAGAGCACTGCTGTACCTGCAATCTTTATTGTGTCTCTGATGAAAACACAACATGGTCAGTGCCTCATACATTATTGCAGTGCTGGACCAGCATGAGACAGAAACAACATAAATAAACCACAAGAAAACATTTCCAAATGGTCACATTTTAGTGCTTTTTTCAAAGGTGGAGTTTGGAGGGGGGATGTCAGTGCCCTCCCAGTGGCTGAAATATGTAACTACATTAAGTCCCAAAAATAGGTCCAGTAAAATATTTCTTTTTATTAATGTATAATGAATATTTTAAGTAATGCAGTGAGATAAAAAGAGTGGAAGAAATACATCTCAATTCTATGTTTTATTTCTTAATAAATACATTTTTGAGCAGGCATGTGACACAGCCCATCGTTGTGACGTACAGCATGTTGTGCTCTCTACTTATACTAATACAATAGCCAAAAGTATGCTGGGCTTTGTTATTAATAACTAGCGAGCACTGGGGCCCCATCGTTATGCTGTGGGTTGGAAAACATGTTTTTGTTGGACTGTTTGTCTCCTTTAAGTGAATGACAGGCATTGCAATGAGAACGGCATTAAATGCAATTAAATAATGATTGCTTGTCATGTTTCAGCGACCCCCCGATGTATGACTTTACTACTTTCACTGCTGAATTTCCTGCTATGTGGTTGTTACAGAAGCTAAGAATAAATAACTATTCTTTTCTTGACTTGATGACCGTGTAACAATCGATCAGATGATTACTTCACAGTGAATCTACAAAGAAACTAGTTTCCTAAAATTCTACAAATTGCACAAAATAAATGTGAAATCTAATTGTAAAAACATGACGTCTGAAAAGCTACAGAGGGTGGATTCAATAGTTGATCCTTCATTTAAATAGTGTTTACCTAACCTTCAGTTTGATTGCAGAATTGTATAATCAATTAAAATGTTTCATTCTAACCTAGATGTACAGTATTTACGGAGAAAAACGGAAGAGCACAACGATAAACACAACATTCAGAGTGTATCGCTCTGTAGCCGCTAAATGGTTCACAGAAAAAGGCGCTAATATACCCTCAAACAGTCATTTCTCCCTCTCCACACATCTCTCATTACGACCATGTCCTCACTCTAACAAGAATAGGCTGTTCTCATCCGGCCTGCGCATGTTTGTGTCAAACACGTTGCCATACAAATTAAAAAATGATTGCTTCCTCCTCTCCTCATTTACCCCAAAGTCACGCAAAAAAAACCTCCCGACTGCTCAAATCGAATGAACAAAGCCAAATGAAAAGTCTCCGCAGACTACTTTCAGGATGACAGCGTGCACTTACATCACTGATCGGCACCGACACAGCCCTGTGCCAGCGGATGATTGCACAACAAAGTCTGTCAATAACACACAAGCACTTTTCACTGGGTGTAATAAAAGGACTCCAACATTGAATTTATAAAGTGCGGGAGATTTAGAGATAAAATAAACTTTGCAGCACTCTTACGTCTTGCCATCTCATCGTTTAGACGAGTGTATGAGAGATTACTGGGAGATTTGTGAAGATTTAAAAGACTTAAAATGAAAGCCTGCCTGAGTCTCTCCGAAGTCAATCTGATTCCTTGTGAATAGTTTTCTAATTATGCTGGTGCCAGATGATACCTTTTCAGACGAGCAGGGAGAGACAGAGAGCATCTGAGGACAGATGACTTGATCAAAGGGCCAAATAAGGACCTCTTATCTGTTAAACCTCAAGATCCAGTATCACAGACCAGATGATTAATTTCTCTCCAGCAACAATGGCATCGGAAACTCTAATAAGTCATTACAGTCTATAAATTGTTCATCCTAAAGTGCATGAATTTCAGCAAATAAATACAACCTTGGAGTATTTATCAAATAAATTGAAATAAAATTTAAACACCAGAAAAAAACGCACTTTACTTGCCACTTATTTGTTTAGAAGCAGTTTAGGACTTTGATGAGATACATAATACTAACAAGGGTTGAGGAAAAGGTTTGTTCTGTGATAACAACATGGAAATAAGGTTGAAAATGTGTCACGACAAGATTACGAGTACACGACCACACAAGCTGTCATCCACTCAAGCAACTTTACAACAAATTGTCTTTCACCCCCTCCCTCACTCACACGTTCACATATTCATGATGGGACATCATTTAGGGGTTCAGTGTCTTGCTCAAGGACACTTCATTAGGCTACGGAATAATCTGGGATTAAACCAGGAATCTTATAATCCCACCTCCTGAGAAATTGACAGATGACAGAAAATGTGCCAAAAACAGGTATTGGTCGCACATTAAACAACATCCAAGACCAGAGCGAACATCGGTGCTGCGTTTGGATGCCGGCGACAACTGAGAGCCCAGAAAGGGCAGCAAAGTGATGACATGGTGGTCCTGTTTTCGACTTGCCGGGTAAGTTAACTTTATGTCTTTGTGAACTTTCTAGAGGATTTGCAATTTGCAGAATCCCCAAATCTGCATGTTTTTGGACTGTGGGAGGAAACTGGAGAAGCCAGAGAAGACCCACGCACACGCACGCACACACACACACACGGGAAGAACGTGCAAACTCCATGCAGAAAGACAACAGTGCTAACCACTATAACACCGTGTGACCCTTCAATAGATCACTCATTTCAAATTGGACAGACACAAGGTGACAAACCGATATCATTAGAGTCACACTGCTGACAGGACTAAAGATCTATAAGTCAGAATGAGTAGCATGGTATAAAACAGGTTTGGTTACTAAACAATCTCTCTAAACTATGAATAAATAATGAGTTATTATTACAAGCGCTGATCTTTGATATTGTATTTTTTCAAATATTCTTTTGGATGATGGTTATTATTGAGACGAAGCAGACAGTAACCTACAGCCACCACATACATTCACTCCACTCACACTCACAGATTTAGTACTGAATAGATTTTTAGTGTCCATCTTTGTTGTGACAGCCTGTCATTTTATTCAACCACCTATCAGTGCGACTAGCAGCTGTGGCTCTGAGGTCAAAATAAAGCTAGTTTACAGTATATTCTTTATTAGAGCAAAAAAGAAGGAGGTCAAAGCACCGTTGTCGACATGGAATAAGCTGCCACAAAAATGTTAGGAATAAGAACAAGTTTGGTAAATACAGAGCACTTTGGGAACAGAGTGGCAGGAAGAAATTGACTTGATTGATAACCTCCGGCACAACTCCATAGACCATGGTGAAACATTCTGCTGCCGTGCTACAGAGGAAAATGTCATCTCACTTCACTTTGTAGTCATATAAGTCAAATCTGTCAACCCACATTGACTTAACTTTCAAAAAAGAAAAAGAAAAAGAAAACAGTTGTTGAGAGAGAAGCTTAAAATAAGCTGAACGGTGACAACCAACGTTACAAACAGGAATTTTAATTAGAAAATTTCAGAGAGCACAACAGCATTAGCTTAAAAGAAAAACCTGAAGCTGGCATTCAAAGACGGAAGAAAGAAGAGAGTAAAAAGCACATTTCTATCAGAGAGAAATCCTGAAGGGAAGAGAAGGATGAAAGAGAAGCAGAGGACAGAAAAGGTCTCCCTCCACTCTTTGGATTTTCTTTCACTGTGTAGCATATTACACTTAACCGAGACAAAACATGACTCAAGGAAAGGAATCAGTTGACAATTTAAAACTGATGAGTCAGGTTTCGTAAAACACAGAATCAGCATCAAAGAGGTTTGTATAAAAGCAACAAACATCAAAACTCGGCAAAGTTACAAAGCCTGCTTTTACCAAAGCTCCTCCTCGCACCTCGACCTTTTGTTTAAAGAACATGGGCAAAACAGGTGCTGCAGATACACGGGCTTGATGAAGATTAATATTAATGATTACACACACACACACACAAATATAGTAATTACCACATTGTATGACAGCAAAGTTGTGGCTTTCTACCTTAGTGTGCTGGACTTCTATGACAGATGTGACTCATATTCACTCATACAAGCATAAAACAAAGTGAACATGTTAGCTCCGAGTGAAGATCAGAGTGGAGTGACTCAACAACAGTAAAAGCAGGAGTTGCTAAAAAAAAACGACGACAAAAAAAGACAAAACAGGATGAAACAATGAATATGTTTGGGAGGGGGACAATAAAAGTCACACATATGAGCTAGTGGTATTGAACGAATGCATGAATAAATAAAGAAACAGGATGTATCTGATCAAAACAGCTCAACGACATGCTACATTTTTATGAATGAATGGATCGTCGCCCCTACCGGAGTACGCCAATGTGTCCATGTCACTTTGAGAGCCACAGCTTTCCTCTTCTGTGTGCACCTTAAAGCTCTTGATATGAGCAGTCATTTATTTCAATAAGACAGCAGGCATTTCCCCCGTGGTGGGGGAGATAATGTTTGTGGAGAAGACGCAGCTGCAGCACAAATCAGAGTCATTGATTTGGCCCTCAGCTCCACGGGACAGTCAGGCTCCCAGAGGAGGCAGCACAAGGGCAATCACGGGACTCAGCTGGCCCCCTGCCCCCACATTTACAATCATTCCTATTAAGAAAAAAAAGGTCCAGATGCTTGTCTGGTTACATAATGTCTCCTCCCTCTTGCTTGTGACCACAAGTTTATCATGACTGTCAGAAACTTGGATTTCCAAATGCTCTAATGGTTCATTTCACTCTTTCATTCTTTTTTTCCTCCATTTACCCAGCACCTCCATCAGACAATTTACGTCAGGACATATATCATCATATTACCCAAATGCCTTCGCACCGGCTACTGACAGTATGAGGTATAGGAGGTAGAAGAAAAACAAATGTTTAACTCTCACTAAAAGTGTGGCTCAGAATGCTTTTTATTTTTTTCCTGTACAAACAAGACTCGAACCTGACAAACACATTCTGGATTTTGTGAATGACTGAAGCCCAAGTCTTTCATCGTTAGGCAAAGCTACCTGAAATGTAACAAATAGCTCAAGTGCACAAAAATGATTAAAATGGTGAAAAGCACTCTCTCCACGCAGTGAATCTGAGCTTCCTTTACAGTCCGGAGATGTAACACAATGTAATATAAAAGTAGCTTTGTTCCTGTAGCCATTGCAAAATTGCAAAACAAGTCAAAGTGTGCACTATATTCAATTATTTATTATTGTGGTTTTTATGTATTGTAGTACCACTCCTATGGCACTCCTTTTTTTTTAGTTGGTTTTAGAATTGTTTTATTTCACATATCCTGTTTATCATTAGTCATGTCTGTGCAGTCTGGAAAAAAAGTCTGGAAGATCTACCTATTGGTACAAATAAAGAGACTTGACTTGATAGCAACATCCAGTCCAGTCAAACCCAACATGAACCTGAAAACACCAAGCCTTCTGTCTCAGGTCGAGTATCCACCTCTGTGTCTGCACTTTTCACAATTTACCGTCTCCGAGATTTCAAAGCAACCGTCTTGTGTTTTGACGAGCACAGCTACGCACTGGAAAACAAAGTCATCTTGTGCTTAGAACTGTGCCTGCAAAGGGTAAGGACCACTCCTGACTTCAGGCATTGTTTTTTAAGTAGGATTCTTGTTGTGGTGAGAGACCCGTCTACTATCACGCAGAGATGGTGACAGCATATTTTACATTTTCCATACATCTTTGTTTGTGACATCCTCACAACACACTAACCACATGAAAGATGCTTTTCACGTTTCAGAGGACAAGAATAGCTGCTGTGCCTAAAAGCATGGTAAGGAAGTGAATTTGATTCAATTTACGGACTTTTATTTGAGCTGCTAGACATGAAAGAGTGTAATCAGCAATGATCTGTTCTCTAGTGCGCTCCTTAATGAAGAATCCCTCCACACTGTAAGCTTTAGTGCTTCACCGTCTCAAACAATGAGAGGAACAAATGTGTCATTGTCCTCTGGCACATTAAATCAGTGATTATAATCACCCTGTTGACCAATACTGCAATACTGAGAGACAAGGATATCACCTCAAACTACACGAGTAAGAAAGGCGTACATAATCTATGCCCTGTATTTTTACTATTTATGTACTGTTTATACAGTACATGTATAAAAATGTTAAGTTGCAGCTTGTACTCGTGAACATCTGAACCAGCCGTTATGATGTCTAGTCTATGATCTGGACTTTGATAGCAATGATTTTGCAAGTTTAGTTCCCCAGCCTGACGGCAGCCCCCGCAATCATCTGACGTCAGCAGCCTTCTGCGCGTAAACTCTGATTAAGCCATTTTGTTACACACCCTGGCTGGTCCTAACTTGCACAGTACTTCCTTCCTTCAAGTGCGGTTTTCTCCCCACTTTTCAAATACTGACACAGGAAGGACAGCTCAAAAACCAAAAACACACGCTTGGCGTTTGAAAAGACAGAGCCAGAAATATCTGTGTCTACCTTTGATGCGAGGCATTAATTCCTTTACCCATTAAAAGGTGGCAACTGAACTCGAGGGCATGTTTGTGCGTCGTACATTTCTGCTTCTGCATTTTCACTCCCGAGACTTACGACGGATGAAAGGCTTGTTTTTATTAGCAGTAGCTGATGCACTCACGGGCAGTCGCGTTGACGTTTATTATCTTGCGGTGATCAGATCGGCTGTTTGTCAACTCATTTGCAGTTGGCTGCATATTATCAATGGGTCGTCTGGTTTAATGACCATCAAGTCTATGGCTGAATACCAAGATAACAAAAACAAATGTTTTCCAACATAAATTATTCATATGTGTCAATAACTGTCACACGTACAGGCTGCATGGTCTTTCACTCCATTTCACTCATGCACTTCAGTTTATGTTCAATTAGTCCATACTTATAATGCTTCAGTAATAACAATAATAATACTAAACAACCCTTAAAGTCAAAACAAACATCAAGGCCGATAAAAAATGTGTGGTTAGTTTCAAAGCACCATCAAATGCAATCAGCTGTTTTCCACCCTGCTATAGAGTGAAAGTGTAAACAAAAAAAGATTGAAAACAAGGTACATTTATGTGAAGCATCCATTCACAGCCTATGCATCAAACCCATGTATGTTAAATGCCAAATAAAATCTGCTTCTTTCTTGTGTTTAACACGTTTTATTGGAGGTTATTACAGGAAAGCAAAAAGTGAAAGGACCTTTGGCACTTTCTCTGTGAATGGCACTGTTTATGTGTGGCTGGTATTTTAGCAGCTGGATATTGATGATTAATTCCAGGACGTGAAAAGGGAGTTGTGGTGAAGGGGCAGAAAAGTGGGGGTGGATTTTTTGCTTTTGCTAATGTGAGTCAAACACAGCCTTTTTTTCTTCTTCATAACAGGGTTTGTCCCAGTGCCAGGGGGAGTGGGTGGCATAAACTAGTGGGTGATTAAGTTAAACAAATGACTGCCTGGTTAGCTGCGTATATAAAAACAGAGACACACACACACACACACAGACGCAGTGACATAAGCATTTGGTTGGCTTTGTACACAGAAAAGGGCAGCACACAAAAGCAATACTCAAGAGAATACAGACTCCATCCAATAGACTAATTAACATCTCCCAATTACACCAGCCAGCACTGGTGCTGCATTTCGCTTTGGATGATACCACACAATACAGCAGAATGTGTCACTCTGAACATTCATGTTTAAACAACATCTGATCTTCTCCCCTAAAGCCCAGCTAATGACTGCAATTAGCATCAGTGGATTCCAAGCTTGGGCCTCAGCTGGTGTGAAGTTGGACAAGATACTTCATGTTTTTTTTTTTTGCCACATGCAGCTCAGTGTATAAAAATTGGCGCTCATTGTTTATGCAACAGCATCATAATGACGGAGGCGAGGGTTGATGGCAGAGGTCCTTAATTGCTTGACCCGATTTACCCCAACCCATCTCCTCCATTTTGCCTCAGAGAAATGCAGAGTCTGGGACAATCACAGTGCCACGTATCTTCATAATTAACTACAAAACATCTATAAATTCTCACAATTGAGAAATTGTTGCTGCAGCTGTTAAGCTGCTGGCGGAATAAAGAATCTGCTTCATTTAATAACTGACTCTGGACATGAAATTGAATATGCGGAGGTTTGATGGGCTCATCAGTGGCGCAGATAGGATGTCTGTCAATATTAACGGTTAAGCGTATTGCTTTAATGTGTAGCCAAAACTACTGATGTCGTGGTGTGGCCAGTGGGATCTTTTTTTTTTAAATCATGTAAATGTGGGTATTTCTGCACTCAGGATGCAAGATTTGAGTCTTTTAAACTGTGTGTGGCTCCAGGCTTTTAAGCAGATGCCCCAGGGAGGCTGTACTGGGAGGATACCCACAAAACCCACGGTGAGTGCGGAAACCAGCTGAGATGAACATCACTGATCTTACACTGGAATAAAATGATGTGATTGTGAAGAGGAGTGCAGCCCCTGCCCACTGGGACACTGCTCTCACTACAAGCACTCCAGCATCTGCCACCTGGCCATTAGTTAAATAATGCATGGGGCCAATGTGAAGCCTGTCACACCCGACCTCATACTGTTTACGGTTGGTGGGTGCAGCGAAAAGTCAAGTAAGTAAATGCTCTGGGGCGGCGGAGTCATGGCAATGCATGCAAACATGTACAAAACCACACATACACATACAGTATGGCTTCCCGGAGGCTTATTGTGAACGTGCACAGGCATCTGCGGATTAAAGAAGGCTCTTGAGATTAGGTGGGAAATGTGAATGTGGGCAGATTAAGCTCACGACCAAGAACTTGACCGAACTTTAGCGACACGAGCAGTTCATCTGTCAATGTTTATCAAAAACAGGCGTGAATGTGTTTGTGTCTCTCTGAACCATGAACAGCAGGAGTGAATATCAGTAGTTGTCCAAGCCCAAAAGTCACAGTGACCCAGGACTCTCCTTCTCCTCGGGAACATTTCCCATCAGACGACTGTTACACCACAAAGGCCATTTTACTCCCAGAATAGCAAATCTGGGGAAATGTAATCTTTGAAGCTTCAACTAAAAAAGCCTGACAAAGCCATTCTCTGGCAGAGCAACTGACGGAAATATCAGGCACCAGAGCTAAATTCGTTTTTAGGCAAAGGAGTAAAAATAGTGATCCATCACTATCTCTACATTATTGGTTTTTGGTCTGACATTACTGTTATATTGGTTGACCTACAGTAAAGGAAAGTACTTGTTGAGCTTATAAAGCCTCCGGCAGACTTTCTCTGAGTGATGAAAGCAGTTTTCTTTGTCAAAAACTATGAAAAATGCCAATGTTTGTAAAACACCAAAACGCTGTGTTGAAATCTCCAAATATATAAACGAAACAAATCCTCACAATTATAAAGTACACGGGGACAAGAAACCACAAATGTATTACAGAGCACTACGACCAGACTCCATCAAAGTGCCCATATCCCCTGCCACTCTTTTATTGCCATCTCTTTCTTCCAACTCCCACAAGTACTGAATAATTAACAATTTGGTAAGGCCTAATCGTGTGGACATGGCAGCTGATTTGATTTAACCTTGGTTTTTTTCCAGGGAGAACCCCCGAGACACTGGCAGGAGGTTTGCACTTCGGACATAAACGGTAAAAAGAATGTGATAAACACCATCGGCTGCTCGCTCAATCTGGTGCGGTGGTGAGTCATGACACAGGACAACAAGACTCCTTCTGCCTGGTGTTATTACTGTATTCACATGTGCCCTTTTACATGGACCGCCACCACTTGATGATAGGACATACAAAAGCAAACAGGTATGGATATCATGTGTGCAAACGCACCCAGTCTCCTCTGAGCTGCACCACTGAACAGTGTGTTGTTGTGGTTTAACAAACATAGAATCTTTAGATAGAGAAAGATGCTGTTGCTGCTGTTACTCCCAATGTAGACTGCTGCTCAGTCACAGAAAAAAGGACTTTACACATGTGTCTCATGGGCTTTGTTATCAAAACAGACAAAAGAACATTGCTACACTTTGACTGAAGCTAAATCCTAAGGACAAAATAGCAGAAACAAGATTCAAGTCTTGAGTAAACAACAAAAATAGAGTGTTTAATGACTTGAGAATGACTGACC
This sequence comes from Solea senegalensis, assembly GCF_019176455.1. Lineage (NCBI taxonomy): Eukaryota > Metazoa > Chordata > Actinopteri > Pleuronectiformes > Soleidae > Solea > Solea senegalensis. The sequence continues at coordinate 15,177,707 of NC_058031.1, forward strand.
AAACCCAGTAGGTTGGTGCATTGCACAGACAAGTGAGAGCAGCAGTCAGAGACTGCATCTTGCTGAGAACAATAGTTCAAAAGTTTGCTTAGACATCTCAAGTCTCTTGGCTAATACCCACTGTGTTTTTATGCACCAGGAGCAGCAGTTTAAAAAGGGTTTTTCTCTAAAAACCACAAGTGTTTTTTGTTTTTTTGTTTTTTTTACATCAAATCTCAGAGACATAAAAGGGAACAGCTGCAGGGAACCAGATCAAATAAACTCTTTACCATGTCGAAAAGTCTGGTACAGAAAATTCAAACTGGTGCCTCATGATGAAACCCTTGTGATACATCGTTGAGATATTTTTGGACAAAGTTCTTGCACAGCATGTTGAGCTACAACAACGCCGTCCTAGAGATGTCACTGTGCCAAAGTGTGGCTGTAGGATCACACTTCTTACTTGAACATTCCTAAAACCGACAGAGACACTTCAGTAATGTATGAGTAAATCTAATTGGGCAATGAAATCTGCGAACGCCAATGTGATTGTAAGGGACACAATTTGATTCGGGACCTAAATTGCACTGAGCCTTACGATTAATGTGCAGACAGATGAGGGACAGGTTAATGTGTTTAGCACTTAGAAAGGTCGCGTTGAACAGTGCAAGTAAATGTCAATTCAAGAGGCACTCAATAAACCGGAATCTAATCCTATAAAATTCAAGATCAAACTTCGATTCAAGTGTCAACCCAGCCAATTAGGGCATGATCATCTGGACAAAGTATTAGAGGATTAATGTGGGAGATCTCTCATCTGTCCTAATGACACCGGTTTAATTGGTTCATAACCGACTATCAGCATCAGGCCATCTGGCCACAAAGTGTTCAGACTAACAAGGGTGCATGTCCCAGTGTAATACCTCTGCTTCTGTTACAACTAAAACATGACTCAATCTCACTGAACCACACAGGCACATCTGGTGCTCTGCGTATCGTGTCACTTTTGGTTAAAATTTCGATTGAAAAGTGTGTGTGTGTGTGTTTTTTCATTGAAGAGGAAAATATATGGATCGTGTCTCTTTTACACATCTTTCGAGGTGTCAACTGTTTTATTTTTTATAAGACAGAACACAGTAAATCCGAAACCTTCACTGTTATGTCTTTTATTTGTAACTATAAAAATATTGGGGGTTTCCTCGAGATCAAATTCCTTCATCCAGGGCAAATAAGACTATCCCCTGACTGTTAAATTCCCATTGCAGTTCATCACAAGAAGATAATATAACACATTGGCAGTTTAATTAAGTTAATGTGCATGCCTAGTAGTCATTACCTCCACTGGTACCCATCCTCTCAGATTCAGGGCTGATGCATATCCAACGTGGCAGCCGGTCACCAGCACTGCGCCGAGATGAAAAGTCCATCATCCCAGCTTCCCTCTTTCCCTCTCCGCTCTGCTCTCTGCCTCCTGCCAGAGCTGTTTGCTCAGCTGTTCGCCTCTCTGACCGCATTTATCCCAGATGAGTGGCGCAGCTTACCACATTAATCTGTGTGAGTGTGAGTGTATATATATGTGTGAGCGTCTCTGTTGCAGGCGTCCTCTCATTGGCTCCCTGATGACCATTATAAGACACACCCCGACCAACTGAGGGGGAAGACACGGTGTCACACGGGAGAACACATACATCTCTGAGGAGAGACGCCGTGAGTTAAGTGGAGGTCATTTGGAGCATATCTGAGGGGCATGAGATGTCACAGCACATAAAGACCTCCTGAATCCTCCAGTCAATGAGTGACTGCATTTCTACCTGCTGGTGAATCCAGCAAGGCAGCAGTAACATCCTCTACACAGAGGTGAGTGCAGGGAATGTGCATGTGTTGATGCTGCTTGTAAGTACTGACAACCACCAGAGTCCATTGCAACATTAGTGCTGTGTTTCCCAACACATCTATCTGCTTATGTGCAATGACTTCATAGAAGTATACACTCGCCAGCCACTTTATTGGGTACACCTGAATAAAATGTTCTACTGCTTCTTAAGGGAAATATCTAATCAACCAATCACATGGCAGCATTTAGCGATGAAGGGATTGGGATTTTCACAAGCACTTGTCTCTAGGGATTACGGAGAACGCATTCAAAAAAGAGTAAATATGCAGTGAGCAGCAGTTCCAAAATGCTTTGTTGATAGCAGAGGTCAGAGGAGAACGGCCAGAATGGTTAGACGTGATAGAAAGGCAAGAGTAACTCAAATAACCACTAGTGACAACCAAGGTATCTAGAGGACAATCACTGAACACACAGCATGCCCTGTGCACCTAATAACGTGGCCCTTGACTATATAAACACACAAACCAGCTACTCTCACAAAGCCTGCCAGTCGGCATTACATGGTACTGCCCTGTCACGCATCCACGTCTATTAAGCATCTTTCTCCTGCCAAAACTCTTTCATCAGGGTCTAAAACTTTCCATGAAAACATGGTGAGCTCTCCACCAGCCACCTACTGTGGACTGCCCGCAGAGTAAAACAAATAACCCCCACCACCCCACTAAGAGGAATCAGTCTGTGTGTCTTGACTAAGATTTATGCCACGGACAACAGAGGAGAACAGTGGGGAACAGAGCTTAAATGCTGGCTTTTTTTCTTTCTTTTTTTTTGCTTCTTTAAGACACTGCCTGTTTTGCAATCCATCATGTTTGCAGGTGTGTGTTTGCTTTCTCCGCTTTACTCTCCCCATTCACAAAGAGGCAAGAAATGTGATGCTGCAAGGCACCACCTTTTATTCCTGAAAGTTTTCAGAGCACGTTTTTACTGTCAACAGAAATAATAACACAAGCACTTGCGACAAGACAGTGAACGCATCTTAAAGACTCCTGAAGCGATCCACGGTGCATGCTATACTGTTTCTTAATAACTCAAAACAAACCATATTGGTTGGATCATAGAGCGACTTATACGCAGCTAAAGTTCAACAAGAGATAATCAAGAAGAACGGAGGGTCGTTAATGGTGTAAATCTTGGTGATAAGTTATAAGGTGTGTAACTTGAGTGTATCTGTGTGTGTGTGTGCGTTTAAGGGGCTCACACAACCCACTGACACACATTCATTCAGAGACTCAGATAGAAGCGAATGTAACTTTGAGCCTCTAGCCTCCAGCAGAGATGAGGAGCAGACTGTAGCACTTGCAGGTCTCTTAGGAAGCTAGAAGACTTTACTGTACCATGACTTTAATGGTCATGTTTCTCTTTACTACCTACATGGTGCTGCACTACTGATGCAACATTGCTCTTTGAGTCAGGTCTCCATGGAAGTAGACGTGCTCATTTCAACCAGAGCCAACTGAAAAGAAGAATGATCTACAATGCAAAAACATTATAGCGACTTGAGTTATGTCAAAAGTACTTTTGCGTGTGTCAAATCCAAATGACAACCCTTTGTGATGTCAATCGTTTGGTTTTGAACTGCTGTTTTGAAGCCAGCCAAACCAAAGTCATGGCAGACTTGGAAGACATGGAAACAAAGACGCAACGGATGGATCTAAAGAGTGCAAGGACAGGTTACCCTGTGTGAGATCTGCTGTAAATCACACCCTAACAACAACCTAAAGCGGTGATTCCCAAAGTGTGGCCACCTAGTGGGCCAATGCGGTACTGCAGTTGGGTCATGAAAGGGTCACTAAATAAAAATAATGTTTTTAATTTTCAGTTTTGTGATTAAGTTTTGAGTTGATGTATAATATGTACAATAGATTTTAAGAAATAGTTTAAAAAAAGGAAGAAAAGAACTCCACATGGCACTTAAATTATCTGCTATTTATCTTTTATCTGACCTAGTATGGCAGGTAATACATAGCAATGTTGTGACATTTTATGTGTAGGTATCTAGTATTCAGAAATAGAGTGAAGTGGGCTGATTATTAATTTGCACTGAATTTTTGTATCCTCAAGTTCACATGAAAACAATAATATATATGGCAATTATTGAGGTTTTTCAGATTTCAAAGTGGGCCTCGGCATTCCTAAGTTTGGGAATAGCTGCCCTAAAGCATACCTCGATTTATCACCTATTTTACGTTGAACTGGATCGCAATTTATCAAATGGACATCATGCTGTATTGAAGAAGAATTAAACTAGGGGTTGGGGTATGAATCCCTCAAGAAAATGTTTACTGACTGTAAAAATCGAGCAATATGAGGTAATTAATTCTCATCGACTCACATATGAAACATTTTGCAACCAAACAGAGCAGTAATTTACAGGGTTACAGGTCTCTTCTTTCCAGACTTTGAGACATTGCATCATCAACAACGAGGAGTAAAAGAACTCCAATATCATTAATCTCTTTCCATTCAGTCTTTCCATCTGTCTGTCTGCCCGGGTGATCACGTTGCTTTATCTTAATACTGAAGCTTGTAATAATTTATACTTAACGATAAAAACCAGTGAATGAATGTAAAATGAATACAAAGGAAACGAAGTCGGTGTAGTGGCGAAAGTACACTTAATTCCAAAGCCACTGAATAGTCGTTAGCTGTAAGCAGGTTCCAATTGGCTCGACTCGTAGGTACTGTTTTAATTCATCAATCACGAAGGCGAGAGAGAGTTGTGTGAAGGGTTTGCACATTTATTTCCACTTACCGTACATCCAAGTTACGTTTCTATCCACATGTACCCAAGCTTCTCGAGGATCAACAACACATAGAAATATTCCCTTGATGTTCCAGGTTGTGAATGACGATCTATAGTTTCCATCAGTAAGACAACGCACCCTAATGACGGTCCAAAAACCTTATTACGTCAAACTTAGTACAGCTTCTACAATGGACACACCCACAAAACTGGTAGAGATTTTTCAGTATATATCTCCCAATCCCATTATCTATCATAGGCGTCAAAGATATCAAAGTGTCCGTGGTACCTTTTATCTAAAGAACAAAATAACATCAGAAGGGCCCCAAAGCCACGTTCCTTTCATTGCAAGAATATTTAATCAAAGGCTTAAGGCCAACAGTTAACTACTTCAACTGTTCATTAATTACATTGTAACAAGTCATCTTGCACCAACCACCCGATCTAACCTAACCCTAAACTAAAACTAACTCAACTCTGGCTCCTACAGTAGAGATGGAACGTGTATGCACTCACACATATGTGTTCATTGATCACTGCTGCATTCAGTAGCTTTTCCCTGCAACAAGAACATTCACAGACAATCGCCTTTAAACCGTACCACATACTGTAAGTTACAGTTTTATCGGCTTGTGGTATTTTCTGGTCCATTACAGCGTCAGCTCCTGACTATAAAAATGAAAATTCACACGAGTGAAGGTAATTTTGAGAAACATGAGAAAATAAGAAAAGGCTGTCACGTTGAAGAGCATTCATCATCCCAGCTGTCTGTGCTGAAAGAGTAGAGAGAAGATCACCCTATATGATGAAGTGAGATAGATTTGAGGGTTGTTATGTGGGCCGCATGTGTGAGTCACGAGAGACGTTGCTGTTTATTTCATCAAAAAAAAAGTCTTGTGTGGATGTAAAAGAGTGACTATGCTGAAAATAAGGGATGCAGGTGCAAGTTGTTATGCTGCATCCTGGGAGTGTTATTTTCCAGTTGAAATTATAGATGCAGTGAAGCCCAGATCAAAACGGTGCGCTCTTAGTCATTTTCCTGAGAGAGGAACATATCGGAAAACAAAATATGAGCATCTGAGGACGGTACCATACATCAGTTTGTGTCTCATCAGACTCGCAGTATTTACAGCTGCTACTTTATGAGCTACAATCCTCTAATAAGTACAAGTAATCTCTCACATTCATCATAGCCTCTGGTCATTGAGAACGGTTTACAGTAGAGTGGCTGTTCATTTTCAGCATGACACGGAGACTTGTTGTCTGGTTTAGTATGCAGGGCCCTCCATCTTTTCTCTCTCTTGAGAAGCGCCACCGCTAATAATGCTGCATTGAGATGCAATAGCAAGCCCTCAGTTTTAATGTCGACTGATGGAGAGTGCAGATGCATTATTGCTCATCGTTCATCAACATAACTTTGCACATTAGAAACCTGAATTCGTTTCCCAGAGATTCTCTCCATGGTTTACTGTAAATGGGATACGCTGGATGTAAAGCAAGAGCATTTCAACTAACTACTGTCTGGGTTGTCCCTGTCCGGTAAGTAAATGGATTGAAGTGTATGTGAAATCACTGGCTCAAATATACAAGTTAAACATCAAATAACAACATGAATATGCAATTTTAAACGGAAACCAATAAGAGAAGTATAACCTTGAAGAAACATAGACAAAGTATTAGAGAGCATAAATTTAAGAACTAAGGAGAGGGGTATACGGGATTTTACGTGTCCTGTCTCCTTTTCCTCCTTGAAGCACACCCGTTTCTTCAGTCCCCTCAATGAATGTTTGTCACCTTTTTTTTTCCCCAGCCCTTTCCCCCCGTCTTCCATCTCTCCCCATTTCTCTTTTCCAATTTCCTGTGTCCTCATCTCTCCTCTATGCAGTTCGCTGCACTGCAGATTGCAGTAAACCCAGAAAATCCTCCTCATCTCACAGTGCAAATACCATCTGTATTAGGTTTGCCCTCCGCCCCAATTAATGGCTGGATATATGCCCCATAGCATCTGGGAGAGAACTGCACACTTTCTACACAAACACAGTATCACAGGGCAGAATGTCAAGTATCTGTGTAGTTACAGTACAAGCCTCAAGAGTTGCACACACGGCTGAATACTTACACAGCGTGCGTGAATGCAGACGTTACTCAGTCGGTGTCATCGCGCTAATCTCTCGTCACACTGACTTTTGGAGAGAGAAGAAAAAAAAAACATTATTTACTTTGACCTTGAATGGATGTGAACCTTTTGATGAAATAAATACATGAGAGTTTTGGTTTGTAGATGTAGCAGATGTTTATTGTTGGGGCAGCAGAATAGTATCTGTGGGTTGGCAATTTCCTAGCTTTTCTGAAAAGGATCATGGACACAGGGACACATGGTGGGTGATGTGGTTAGCACTCTTGCCTTTGCAGCAAGACACTTGACATTCCGCCTTTCTGCATGGAGTTTGCCCCGTGTGTGCGTGTTTCTCTGGGTTCTCCGGTTTCCTCACAGTCCAAAGACATGCAGATTTGGGGATTATAGGCAAATTGGACACTAAATTGACTGAAAGTGAGGAGTGAATGGTTGTTTGTCTCTATACTTTGTGGCCCTGTGATGGACTAGCGATCTGTGCAGGGTGTACCCTGCCTTTGGCCATATGTGAGCTGAGATTGGCACAGAACCCCGTGACCCTTAATGTGGAGGATAAAGCAGTATAAGATTTAAACTTAATATTGTTTACTATATTTCAAAATACAGTGAATTCTGCGGAACCACACGTTATGCTACGGTTGTTTGGATGCAGTCAGAGTGAGTAGGATGTAGTACATAGGATTTTCCATTTATGTGATTTTTGTGACATTTTGTTAGTTTTGTTACTAAAGCACATACAAATTAGGCAAAAGCTGTGATTCTGGTTAAATATCACAACAAGTAATAATGTTCTTTGTCTATTAAACAGCTTCTGATTTAATAATTATTTTTTGGTCAAGTCTTTCCTTGGGGTTTAGATACTAAATATGAATGAGCCTTTCTGCTACTGGCAGGTGTTCTACAGCCATAATTAATAGAACATTAACTATGTGAACCTTTTGTGACATTTACAATTAGAACCACTAACTTTTAAGGCTGTTATATACACAAACTGTCTGTGCTGATGCAATCTGCTGGTAGAACATAAACACAGTGCAAATCTTAAGACAAAGAGTTGCATACTTTCCGTCTAAGTTTACAAGTGGTGGCTTGTTTATTTCTACTTACGCCCCATGGTTTAGTCTACAGTTTAGTAGGAATGAGCTGATTCGAAAGTACAGTGCATTGATAATGATGATATTGTGAGTGATATTTCCAAGACACATCTTCACACGCTATGACCAAAAAGTTTACACTGAGCTCACGGTCTGGGAGAAGCAGTCTTGACAGTAAAATGTGACAAATCCACCCATCTGTGCTCTGTGTGTGTGGGCAGGTGCCTCTGTATGTAATTAGGCGACTAGTAATGACTTGTGACTCGGCAGCAGAGTGCATGAGTCATCGCTCAAAGACATAAATAAACAACATAGCAGCTTTGTTCCCTTGTCTAGAATTAAGAACATTAATTATTGAATTGAACAATAAATGGAGGTGCCCTACGGGGACATGTAGCAGACAAGATAGAACTGCAGGCTGCAGCAGGACAAAGGGGGCATTTAATAGCGCAGGAAACAGAACAACACAGTGCTAAAAATATCTGGCGAAATAGGAACCTTGAAGCGACATCCAATAGAGGAAGACATAAACATGTTCATGTTAAATATGCTGGGCTTGACGATGCATCCAGATATATGGAGCGTTTTATGAGTGCCTTGGAAACAAATGCTTCGGAATAAGCAGAAAAGAATAAAATCTCAAACCCGGGACGGGTGGTATGACACGATGAGGGTGGTCTTTTGAGTTCAATAAAACGTCTTGAACAAAATTGAAATAAAACAAAAACAAACAAACTCCCACATCACTCTCTTGGACTGCAGTGGGTCTCTGTGGTCACAGTTGCTGACACAGACCACTAAGAGAGCCGGCCTTGGCGTTGTTTACTCTTGCCGAGACGTTCAAAGAAACCAGGCATGGCCAGTACCAGCAACTTTACCTCAGTCTCCATGGAGACCATGTACTTTTGACTGAGAACTTTCCAGGCTCATTACCAGATGAGGTAGTGGGTTCTAACTCGCTGTCTCGCTCTGTTTGCTTCCCCTGCACTCATGGATCCACAGAGATATAAAAGAGAGAGAAACAGAGAAACAGAGAGACAGGGGAGGAGAAAGGAATTCAAAAGGGGAAAGTAATGGTCTGAATGAAACTGCAAGTCACAGCAGGGCCGGAGGAAAAGACAGTAAATGAGCGATTTAGAAATGAGAAATGTGAATACAAAGGAAGTAAAATGGGGGATGATGAAGAAGAGGGATGACTCAAGGCAATACTTCTTAAATGTCATACATCCACACAGCTCCAGAACAGCCAGTACGAAGCTATGGTCTGTTTAGGGAAGAAGAGGAAGTTGAATAGAGTGGAACAGTGGACTTGTTCACCTGAGGGTCACATGTTTGAGGAGCAATAACTATCTTACTTAAACACTGGATGAAGAAGCCCGACCATGACATATAAACCTCCGATAAACAATAATGACAGAAAATGGAAGATGCGTGAACTATTTAAGAGCACACAGAACTCACTCAACACAAACCCCCCCACAAATTGAATTGCACTCAAACTCTGCAGAGGCATAACCTGTTTCATTAAGACGTGCGGCTCGGGGAAATGAAAAAGCTGCAGAGTGAAAAACGGCAGAAAGTTAATGAAGGCCATAGGACGCACAGCCACTCGGCCACTGACGAGTCACGCACATGAAATGAGTCAGCCTAATGGAGTAGAAAATAGAAGATTCATGAGGCTCTTATCCCTCTGCTAATCGCAGTCGCAGCAGCAAAACTAAGGGTCGATAGCAGGAGGAGAGGAAGAAGAAGAAGAGATAGGTGGAAAGCTTGAGGGTCTCTACAATCTTTATCCTTCCCAATCACAACCAGTCCCCTTCATACAGTTATCAGCACACCTAAATACTCCCCTATCATTAGCCGTGAGCTTATTCACTATTACTATCATTCTGCTGGGTGCCTCTATCTGTAATACCGTCAGACAGCATGTCCAGCCTCACAGGACCAACATTCCTTCTCCCTCCCTGCCCACTACTACACTGGACTCGTTTGGGTTTGATCTATTTCTGGCCCATTTCTGCTTCTCCTCTCATCAGCTCTTCTCATCTGAGCCTCACTAAGTGACCACTGCAGAATCTTAATGAGGAGAGAAGACTCACGATTCTTCCCTCTGTGCCACTGTCATAGAGTATACAAAAGACACACATCATCCATATTGGTGGAAACATCAGGTTGACCTAGAGCATGGCTACAGTTCGCAGCATTCTTGTGTGATTGTGGGCACTTTATTTGGTGGCAAATTTAAAAGGGCAGACACAGACTTAAGGCTTGTACGTACTCCGCAAGAACTGAGACATTCGTTCTCTCCCCCAGGGCTGCAAGAATAGAATGATGTCATTATTTTCATGCAGCCCTCAATTGGGAATTCTTTCAGCTTGTTCTTGACAAATCATCTGGGCAGAACTTCCGACAACTACTGTGTGATTTGCCAGAAATGAAATAAAGTGCGGAAATGTCGTCATTCCCTATGAGGATTTCCCAGCTCGTATGAAATGTCCTGGCTAGAACTCATTTTGTACTTGTTCGTGCCACCTCGAGAAAAAGAACACATTTCCCTCTTCTTGTGGAGTATACACAGGCCTTAAAGCTGGGTATGAGCTTTAATAGTGTGATCACAAGGCTGTGATAACTGTGTCTCTGGATATGAGGCAAATGCTGCAATGAAAGTGACTTTAATCCTTAAGAAATGCTCTGGTCTGGGCTCAGCAAGGCAAAACCCTCACCGGCCTAAAAATGTGAAGAGTGTGAAGCTTTCACAGAGTTTATGGATCGAGAATGGGGATTTTTATGTGACTATTCGGCTGGTTACAAAATGTACCTCAGAGTAATAATGTTTTAATAGAAATTTGACAAGCTTTAGAAATGTATTTTAAGCTACATTTCTCAAGAAATTGGAAACATCTGTATCAATGTTTAAAGACAGTTTTTAATCAGTACAGTAAGTGCTAAGACAAAGTAGTATTTTTGTGAAATCAACCTTATGAACATAAACATTTTCTACGGCTCTGGAAAGCAACTTAAAACATTGTATTTCCTTCCGTAACACTTGATTCTGTAGTGTAATTATGCATATAATAGAAAAGTTCTTCAAAAGTCCAAACTCACATTGAGAGTGGCGCCGCAGCAGATGCACTGAATAACAAGACGTACAGTACAGGCCTGTAATCAATGAATCGATGATACACTTTGGCGTGACAGCGTCGGGTGTAAGCCCGTGAATAGATCTGTGACACTCTGAGCAGCAGAGCAATATCTGAACGCTAAGCCAAATGTAAGTCACTCTTGTGGAGACAGACATGTCACTCCTGACAAAGATCGATTGTCTGTGAGACTACAGATTTCTCACAAGCCACTTCACCCTCCACAGAGAGCATCTTTCCTCTCAATGAAGATATGCAAAAAAGAAGAAGAAAAACAGTTGCGTTACAGGCTGTGGGATTTGGGGATTTGAAAAGGTTTAGGGTTTAGACAAGCAAACAATGAATTTTATTGCGTCGAAATACATAAATGTGAACGTCTGATTATGGATCGTGGAGGAAAAGCCAAGATGTTTGTTGATCTGAAGGATTTAAAATCTAATATAAGTAGCTTATTGCTTTGGATCCAGATATACACAGACATCAATCTCGAGGATACTCTCACAACAACGAGATGTAATGATGGCGATCCAGAAATGCCGGCCATCAACATTTAAAGCTTCTCTTCTTAATAATAACATCACTGCTCTCTGCTGTGATTATGGATGCAATTATGGTGCGGATAATGCCATATTTCTTTTACAAAGAAGACTGGCTGCTCTGACCTCTGTGGCTTAAGCGTTTTAAGTATGTTGTACTTGTGCTTGTATCCAGCTGTGACACAGCATATAACAAGACATAGAGAGCATGCAAGTAATGTTATTACATTTTGAGTGTAGTTATCTTTTAAAACCAGAGAACGCTACAAGACATTAAGCAAATCTCAATCCTCGGGGATGACTACACAATTATTTGACTTCCCAATGCTATAACACCAGACGTCAATAAAGCAACAGTGCCATATAGCTTATAGCTAACATTACTTTCAAACTCAATCAAAACTATAGTTTACTATGAGTGGCACCTGGTGTAAAATACATTATATGTATACTTTTGCAAATGTGGCGTGATCACTGTGAAGACAGGGATTAAACCAGTTGTAAGTGTGTGTTTACAGTGTGTGATTACAGCACAGTGTTTCTTGTCAGCTCACAGCAGGAAAGCACATTTCCAAGAGTTGAATATTTCAGACCATCTTAGGCAACCAAAAAAAAAAAAAAATGCACTAGCTGTGCGGCACCTATTAACATGTTATAGTTTTAACACACTTGGCGAGGAAAAGACAAGTATTTTTGTGAGGATCAATACATCTGCAGAGGAGAACACTATGCTGACAGTCGTAGAACAACGGTACAATGGAATTCAGCAGTTTTAAATTTGTGTGTCCGTGCTGCCCTACCCATAAACCTATTCAACAAAGGCATCAACTTTCTCCCAAAGTAATGATCTTGTAGATTCTGACAGTCCAAAGCTTTGTTGTTGTGTTTTATGGCCTGTGCCAAAAATCAATTCTGTCTACATGGTCAGACACATCCTTTATGGCTACAGAGCAAGGTAAAGTGGATCGCTCTACGCAGAACTGGAGGTGCACCCACAACTGGCTACCTCGTATCTGCTTTCATTTGTGATTAAATAAAATACACCTGATAGTGTTAACCAGCACATAACCCGTATTATGAATGCCATTTGGTGAAGCATGGCGCTGTGTTAATGGTTGTGGCTGGAGTTGTTGGCTCATCTTGTGTGTTTAAGATCCGTTTCACTGGGTGAAGTGAAGTGTGGCCAAAAGGAAACCAGTGGTGTGGTCAACACCCTTTAACCGAGATGCTTGTGCTCGAATGAACAAGATATAAGAATAGGAATATCATAAAAAATAACCTTTAAAATTATCAACTGAGTCTTGAGCCTTATATAATCCCACCGGGACACTCACCAGCACAACATACCAGGCTGCCGTCCTTTTCGTCCCTAAGATAAGTTACTGAAATGTCAACATAATGAATCTGTGATCAGTGAGACTGTTCGCCAGGTGCTGGCAGGGTCAAAAATTCATCTTCCCATTCCTTGACAACTGCTGCTCAACAGCACACACTAGAAAGAAATATGTCCTCCACATTTAGTACCTGCAACCAACCAGCAGCTGTCAAACCAACAGCTTAGAGTAGCAAGACCAAAAAGGTGGGGAGTTAATGACAATGGGGGGAAAGAAAATCTTGCTCTCCCACCCAACTTCCTTGTGAACTCTGGCTGAACTCTCCCCGTTTGGATACACAAGACAAAGCTTCTCCACTCGAGATGAAGTGCGACGACTTTTAAAAGCACGAAGCAGCTGGCGGTACCTGTACCTTTGTTATGTTTCTGGTGAGAAGCAAATCCTAAAACACTCATGTAGAACATGTAGACATATTTCTGTCACAAGAATATAAAATGAAATTTCAGCAATAGCAAAACTCTTCATTAAATCACCGGTGTTTGTTATGGTCCCTGTCGTACACCCACCGTGGTACAGTGTTATGCATTTCATCTTAAATTGTACAAAATGCATTTGCAAATTTGCAAACCTGTACAAATAGAGGACAACAAAACAGGATACTATTCAGCATGAGAGTTGAAATCTGACACTTACTTAAAGAAAAGTTATTCTGCTCTCTGTCCTCTTGTCTTTTAATCACTCCAGCAGTTTCCTGCTGATAAAGATATGAGTGGCTTTAAATAGGCAAAGTGACACATTGAACACGTCCAATGACTGTGTGAGGACATCACATCGTCAGGTTGGAGGTCACGTGATCTATTGATAAAGGTCATGACAGCTCAGTGAAAGTCAAATGACGCGTCGACCTTAAAACTAACACCCTCAGTTGTTTCGATTAAGTTGACATTCACAGCACTGTACATTGTGTTTGTGCTGTTTGGATCAGCAGTTCAGGTAATCAATTTTGATAGCAGTTAAAGTTATTAAAAATGCAGAGGTCGTGGCGTTTGCTCTCAACATATCATCTTATATCATTTCATGGACTGCATAATGTCTTCATTAGATAATGAAAGCTGCTCTACAGAGAGCCACGGGGCCGGTCACTGCTGCATTATCCTGATCAATAAAATGAAAGACGACCACATGATAGGCTTAAGTGGGAAAAGTCAAACACTGATCTCTATTCACCAACACGGCTATTAAGACGGTGTGTGTGTGTGTTTTATGCAACCAATAAATCAACTGGAATAAATAAGTCCTTATATATGAGGAGCCTATAATGGACTTTAAACTGACAAGAAAAGGCAAGTCTATGCAACTCAGGAAACACATTTGAGTTAATCTGCTTTTCTGGGGTGAATCCAGCTGTGGAGAATTAGTAATTGCATTACTTCAGTATAAATGAGTGGTTTTGCTTCAGCTTGCAAATGGAGGTCCGATGTAATGACGCACACCTGCAATTTCACTGAGAGTTAGCCACCTGTTTTTTTGCGTGGACTCGTAGAATAAGTGACTTTTCATTTTTGGTTGGCTTGAAGTGGCACAGGTTTCCACCAGTGATGTGAATTTAAGATTTATTATTGTAACTAATGGTTTTCCCTAATGGTCCGTGTAACACTGATTATCCATGAAAAAACAATTTAACACAACAAGTACATCTTGTATTTATAAGATTGACGTACAGTGAAGATGGTGGACTGACTTATTTTATCACAACTCGTTTGCGTCTACAAATGTTGGACAGGGAAATTAAGACTTATAAGACTCATTTTGCAACATTCAAAGATAGAAATATGAAATTCAACTGTTTTTGCATGTATGCAACACAGTGGCATATTTGTTTTGCTCTGACAAACACATTTTGAAGACAATACATTCACCACTCGCCCTCAGGTGCCGTTCATAAGCTTGAACATGTCTACACAGATCTCCGTCCCGTAACATCCTGTATCATCTGTTGTTCTGATGGAAGCGACAGCACAGCTAATCTGACAAGAGTGCGGACATTTTTTTTGAAGCATAAAAGCATCTGCAGATAAAATATGACTTTCAAGTCCTTGTTCGTGCGATGAAATCGGAGCAGGACGCCGAGGAATGGTTTACGGCATGCGAGCAAAACTAATGAGATAAAGCATTAGCAGACAGACATTGTGTATGTGTAAAAAAAAAAATGACACCAGAGGCGGTATTCTTTAGCCTTGTTACAGAAGGGCAGTTACTGTCAAACACACATTCATACACAGGCATCACTTATTGTCTGTATCTGTCTGTTTACAGCCATTAATGTAAGCAATGCTCCCTGTACTTCAGCATGATGCCAGGGTTATGACGGCACACACATCTGTTCTCCGCCACCCTCACCTCTCCCACCCTATGCCCACTCCACGCACTGTGCCAGTCCTCTTCATATGTCAGCCTCACACTGACACTGCCCTTCCTATCCACTGGAAGCTTTATCCAATTTGTCAGGGCTGGCATACAAAGACGCCTCGCTCTCTCAACACCGTCTACTCCTCACTGCACGGCCATGAGACGGCCCCGTCTGTGCCAGCAGGCATTATGGTACCTGATGGCGGTTCCCACCTGCCACTACTGTGACATCCAGGCTTGCCCAATCTGCCTCTCTAACTTAGCAGGCACCAGCTGGCCAGACAGCCAGCATGCTGATAGATGGACAAATGTATGCTGGATAGCATTCATATGCACCCCAGCCAGGCCTGGCTACCTGATGAGAATAAACAGCCTTGAGTCTATAAAAGAAACAAGAAGAGTTAAGAGAGCAAGGTACAAATAAAAATAATAAAAACACAAGCAATCTTGTGAATCTGTGCTTTTTTTCCAGTGTAGTTTTTAACTTTCTTCCAAAGAGCGGGCGCGTTACATTAGAGGAAGAAAATGTGTCAAGCTTTGATTTATGATGCGGACATTCTGAAATGGGCAGCTGTTTAAAAAACAAATGCACACCACATCAGGTTTCAACATTCCTACCTTGGCTCTTCATCCTTGTCTGCAATAGTAAGACAGGCAACGATTCCTTTTCTGTTTTCACACTTTGAACACATGTTCCACCGCTTTTCCTCAAAACAACAGATGGAAGAAAACTGGTGTTTGATACGCAGCGGTTCAATAGTGAACTCGTCTTAGGTCAACACGGCATCATTCCGAGCAACATGTCAAGTACAAATTTAGGGAGCTTGACAGGAGTGATAAGTGCTCCAGCTATGTTCGCTATGTTGATGTCAGCTGTGCACAAGTACCTCTACACTCCCACTGATCCTTGTCTGTAAACATTGAACGTGATTATTTTAGGCTAACATTCTTCTGGGGAGAAAAACAGCAATTTTCAAGGAAATGTCGCACAGAAACTTTGAACACCAACACACCTCCCTGAGCAGAAATCCATCCACACAGACTTAACAGAATCACTAATCCCAGATTCTCCTCTGCTGCTGAATGTCTGTGGAATGTGTGCAATGGGAAATCCAACACAGGACCACTACATGTGTCTGAGATTACCCAGACAGTTATGCAGTAACTCTATTCTATACCTGTTCCCAAAATATCCTCTTCATCTTTGGCTGCTCGCGACATGTGCCACCAGCTTTGGTCCCATTTTAACCCTCTCCTGTAGAAATTCACCTGAAGACGAAACCATGAGTAGAAGTCATCAATTGATTCATTTTTTTTTTTTAACCAAATGAATTATGTTTAATCAGTTTATGCTGAGTAACGTAATGATCGTTCAAACACGTAATGCTCATGTGCTTCAAAGAAATAGAACACATCCCACCACCACTTCCACAAACATGAGTCAACGTGAAGAATCACGCTGCCACAGCCAATCAGCTGACAGCGCGTCATCGTGAATAATTCGGAACAAAATCATAGGAAACCCTGCAGCGATAAACCGCCACCCCCCCCTCCCCTCAGTCCGCTCCTCTTGCCTCAGTCCCTGTCATATCACATCACTCAAAAACCACTGGGGGGCTCCATGCCTGACAAGCACACACTTTTCTCATCTCCTATCTCGGGCCTAATAGGAGCCATTCTCTGGGGCTGCAGAGCAGACCGATTGCTGTCCGCAGTGCAGATGTCTCCGCCAGAGTCCCATCCAATTTGATTGCAATATAGCCTCGCATATATTAAGCTGCGCTAATTTCCAGTTTTATTTCCGCTATGATCACCGGATCACTGCCGATGATATTAACGATTCTCGCGGCCCGTTATCTGGAGAAACAAGTTTCTACCGTCACGCTTGAGCCTCGTGGCAAACATAACATAAAATGAGGGTCATCCGGAAACTAATGGGGTATCTAAGTGGATGTAGTATAAAAACAATGATGCCTACCACCCACCATCATCCACTAATGAAGCTTTCCATCAAATTAATGAGAGCTTTAATCTTTGTTCACAGTAGTCGATCCACACTGTGCACGATCCATTACACTGGCCCCATCACCTTCATGGGGCCGTGTCTTTCTGTAGGAAAAGTGACATTTAGGATGTCGTCCTTTTTTCCTTCCCGAGTCCAGAAAATGACACCGCTCAGCACATGAACTCCGCCTAAAATATATGCAATGTCACCGATTCTAGAGCACGCTCGCTCATCATGCTGCTGTGCTTCGAGAGTGCTGTTAGCACAAGTTTTCAGGAAAGGCCAGACGAAGGACAGAGGGTAACATAAATTTACACACTCGAAATAACAGCTCAAAATCATTAACGCATATAGCGCTGTCAAGCCAACACATCAAATACACATTACAGAGCTGACATATCCAAATGAAATGAAGGGCACCCAATGTCTCTTCAGGTGGAAATAGAGAAATAATGTGTGTACAGAGGTGAAATGAGTTAGTAAGTGTTTCAGTTATAATGTCATACAAAGCCACAGTCCTGTGTCAAACTGACTTTAATAACTATATATTGACTTTCACTTTGTGTCCCCACAATATTGTACTCCATGCCAGGGAGAAGTGTGCATGTGAACAACTGTAAGAGCAAGTTTTATATTGTGTGTTACCATGAGTTTTTTGGGCATTTTGGCCAATCCATGTAAATTTTAAAGGGCTTTTTGATTAATATGTAGTTTAAGGATCAGTGTTAGACTTAGGTTAGTGGTTTTTAGATGGCTAAAGTTAGGGTATAGGGCTAGGGCAGTGGTTCTCAAACATTTTCTGCAGCCTCCGCAGTCAAAATAATCTATTTTTTTATTCAATTGTGAAATTTGCAGACTTGTAAGATGCACAGAGCTGACATTAGCAGTCCTGCAGCAGACACACTTTCCCATGCTTTGCTAGCAATCTGGCCTCAACCCCCCACCGCCATGTTACAACTCTGGCCCCTATTCGGCAATCACTGGGCTGAGGAATGCATTATGTCTATATGTGTGTTTCGCACAACTGGCTGTGGTTGTGTGTGAGAGACAGAGAGAGAGAGAGAGAAAGAGAGAGAATGTGTGTACATTTACATTTCTGCAACATTTAATTCGAAGCAAATGTCCTCAAGACACTAGATCCATGTTAAAGGTTACATAAGATTTATAATTTTTAATATTAATCAAGGCACAAGGAAAACATATCTGTGCCATTGATGTGCAGTGAAGCAATATGGAATTAGATCTGTGTCAATTTTATCAAACAACTCTTTTCACGAAGCAGGCAACAAATAAAATACAATAATGTTGAATGATAAAAATCTATTTTATTTGCAATTTGTGTATTTGAGTGTAGTTCAGTTTGCAATGATTGGAATTACACTTGCTCCGACTCTTTTGCGCTTGCACTCCCTTGCGTTTTTTGCGTCGTTTGCGATTCTGTCCATGGGCGGGCCTTAGGAAGCTGCCTGCTGATTGGCTACTGAGTTTTGGAGCGACAGCTCAATGGACTGGAAGTAGACACAGGCTTGGAGTCGCCATTTGTTGTTCATAATATCACAAAGATAACGTGACAAAGATTAGATACTACGTAAGCGTTGCTTGCCTCATTTAAATTGCCGATAATATTGACACAAATCCAATCCCATAGAGTAATGTATTTGCGGTGTGTGTGTGTGTATGAGCACTACACACTAGGGCTGAACAATGAATCAAAATCTCAATAAAATTGCAATATGGTCTATTGCAATGTTTGTCAAGTAAAGTCAAAATGCATGTTGCAGTATATAATAAATAAGGTCTCCACACAGGAAAGAAATGACCATTCTCTAATATTGTGAATCATACTACAGTCACAATTTCACTCAAAATAGCCCTAATACGGACTCATCATCACAGACACAAGACACCACATGATATCGCTCCTATATCACGACATGGTAATGAATCTTCAGGAGGATTGTCTCACAGAGTTGATGTCTCCATGTGTATGTGAATGAATGACCTTTAAGCTTATGGCTACAGCCAGACGCCACTCATCATTAACATGCTTTATTACCTCCAACCACATGTTCGGATTACAACATTATTAATTCTTCCAACACGGGTCATTTCAGTTGAAAAACATCCACCAGTGGGTGGTGAGTCCTTCTAAACTGGAAATGCGTTAGAAATTCACTGCAGTCCATGCCAGGAGAGAAGCGAAATGAAGTTTGCCGAAGGCAACTGTAGTTTCCAATTTTTGTTGTTGCACTGTTGAAGACTTGCTTTGACGAGCAACCATCTGTTGGTTAACTTTGTCAAATTAGATGACCATAAAAAGTGCCATAAACATGAAACCTGTGGACGAATAATATTTCCCCTCACACAAGTCATTAAGTTTCTCATTGCCATAGACAGAGAATGACTCAAAACACAACTCCATTAAAAAGAATACACTAATTAGATTTGATGTCATTTTCACAGCTTGAGTTAATTCATTGCAGTCTTTTATAGGACTGCATTACCCTGTTACATCATCCCTGTCTTTTTGTTTCTTTGCTGTTCAGTCTCTGAGCTGACATTCAACACCCAGCACCTCTATGAGTGGCATATCCATCGACATCACATCAATGAAAGGGAGTGTGAAATGGTACAAAGGTATTTTACAAAAGGCATGTTGCTAAATTTCAGGTTTTCCAGACATTGTTGTGCACAGACAATAGGCAGCAGGAAATTAAATTCATGGAAAAATGTGTCCATCTTTGTAAAGACATTTCACATTTGAATGACTATGCCGGGTTTGTGACATGGCCACAGCACAACAATAAAAGAAGACCATGGTTAAAAAATGATATCTTTGCTCTGGGGCTTGACGCAGTAAAAGTGGTCGGATGCTCAGTGCACTGACGTGTGGCAAAGTGGTCAGAGACTTAAGTGAAGGACTCGAGACAAAGCACAAAGTACCACCTACAGCCTGGTCCATAAACAAAAATATCTTAAACATAAAAAAATATACAAATATTGCGATGTAGTCATATATTATTTCACAACAGTTACAGTAGATATTTCCTGCAAACTCGTCCATGGTGAACTGAAATATCTCCAGTTAATTTGACACGAGCTGCAGTATAATGTCATTTATAGGCACCAAAGCAATGCAATGGCAACTCTGCAAATATAAAAGCCTTTTTGCATACATTAAGCTAATTGAGGAGGGTATGTGAAAGGCTGATGACATTTTCAAATAGCTGAGATATAAAAGAGTCTTCTCTTCTTCTAATTATAATAACACCGCCTTCATTGCACACTGCACATATTAAAGTAATGAATCAAGAGTAATTTCCTGCTTATAATGTATGCATAGTATACCTGTGAGGCTAGTAGACAGCACTTTAGAATGAACATAGTATACTTGAAAAAAGACATACAGTATTTGAACTGAATCGTCCATGTGTGTGGCACGTGTGTTCCATGCACAGTAGCAGGTGTGGGAGTCACCATGTGACACGTTACTGTATAGACGGTTCATGCCTATACACCGGAAAGAATTATGAATGTCAATGAAGCGTTTACTGTGTGAATAAAGACCATTTAATACACTGACGAATGGTGTGAGACCCACTGCATAAAAAGTGTAATCAGGCAGCAAAGATTTTTCACTTAAATGTCATGTAAATCATAAAAGCAGGTAAGCCCACAAGGAAGTCACATTTAAAACCATGAATTGGAAAGCAACACAGAAGCCAGTGACAACAGGTACTTATATATATATATATATATATATATATATATATATATATTTATTTTTTTTCATTCTCTTCAGCCTCATTACTCACAAAAAACACATTCAACTGCTGTCTTCACCAGAGATAGCGGTAGACTATATAGGAGACGAGCCACTGTTGCATTCTTGACAGCTATAGAGAAGCTCACTGGTCATTAGTCACCGATTTAAAATGGCTTTATTGAGCCTGAGGTTCCGCATCAGGGAAGTTAGTGTTTAGGGCAGATTGTTTGTGGACTTTTAACTCACAGAAAATAAAATATGAGGCTTTTGAACTCCCTGTGTTCACAAGATCCCATCCTAAGAAGCCATTGGGTTCTGCCACACAGCTGGGGAAGAAAAGCTTTGCCGCTCAGTTTCTGTTTCAAAAACATCTAACAACAAAGACCTGGATATCACTGTAATGTATTGACCTTGCGACTACAGGTGGGGCCCGTCTGAGAGAGGTGGAGGACGGCCACTTGCTTTAAGGCATGTGTGAAAAATGAGGTAAACCAAATAGAAACGGCCAATAAAACGAGCAGTGCAGACGATGGTCTAGTCTGTTCCTGTACCAGCTCCGTTTTCAGGCTATTAATGTATTCAGATCTAATAAACAAGTTTTTTTTTTAAGTAAATGGACTCCAGATATTCACCATCCTGTTTAATATTTCCTGGCAATGGATTGGAACAGATCTCATGTAGTCTGAAAAGTCATAAATGGACCAACTCGTTTTTGATCTTCTGGATAATCATTTCGTAGAAAATTCATACATTTTGTATTTTCAATCATCACAAGGATAATATCTACGTTTAACTCAAATTATTACCCTGACATTTTATAAAACATTTGATAGAAAAGCATAACCTTGTGTTGTGCCACTAATTCTGTAATTTATAGAGACTTAACTTACCAGACTTGGCTCAAATACTGTCGGTCTCCACTGCAAGAATGGATGCAACAGGACTGACCTTCTCTGATAACCTTTGAATGCTGAGTAAATTAGCATTGCCCCGTGAGAGGTGATTAACAATCAGTAAAATCACCAAATCTTATTTTTCCAGACTTAGTACAAATGAAGCTCTGTAGAAACCACTGGCAAGAAGAGCAGCACTTCAACAACACAACTAAAGAATGAATAGTGTAGAGCTCGTAACAGTTCACTTCTACTTCCACTGCCACTATTTCTCTGTATGGGGAAAAGAACAAAAAAGAGAATAGCTACAAATAATTTTAGTGGCACTGAGAACTAATCAGAATTTGAAATTGAAATCCTAACCCTGAATGATCTAAAGTTAGATGAAAAATGACCCTTACTGGATTTTATGCTATCACATTATGATACATTTAATTATCATTAATCCAAAATAACATGAATATGAGACTGTTTTGAGGTGGCATGCTCTCAGTAATAAACACCTACTACTGTGTTGACCTTGTGACCTGTGACAATGAGTACTCACAACAGGTGAAAAGGAGAGAGTAGTACCCGTTTTGTGTCAAAAGGTAATCACAGAGGATCCAGTGTACATAATGGTGGTTTAAGTATGCATGTCACACACAAGAGACAACAGGTAGAATCATTCTCTCCCATCCTTTTCACCTTTTTGCACATTAATGAAAATGGGCTGTAAGACGTATTTACGGCAACAGTAATGGAAACCACATTGCCCACAACAACCATGATTGAAAACCGTATAAAAGTAAAATAAAAGACATCACAAAAATAGCTCTTATAAAAGGTCACCAGAGAGAAATATAAGGGGGGGGTGAACGAGTAGGAATGAATATTATGCTTCTTATTCACCTCACGGATTTCTAGAGTGGAACTGGATGCGACACGGTCTCCTATAGCCAAAGAAAAAACGCCCTCAGGGAGATGTTTTTGGACATGATTATAGCTGCTCAGGATTTTCCTATACAAGCAAGGCCCCACAAAAAAAGCTAAATGTACGACCAAAAGTCCACGACCATAACCATCTAACACCTCTAACTACTAGTATGTTCATGTGACAGTTACCTGTCACATGAACATACTAGTAGTTAGAGGTGTTAGATGGTTTGAGGGCGTGATGTCATCAGTCAGAAAGTCTTTAGTCCGTCTTTGACCAGTGTGTACCAATCTTAATCACAGCTCTGAACAGTAGCCTAAAAATAATCAGTGTCTTATTTTCTTATGGATGTTTTTATTACCCCTCTACAGGACTGTTGATTTTATTAATCAATGGGCCAGATGGGTCTAGTTTAGCTCAAGACAAATTTTCCAAAGAGGAAATTAAAGTATCCATCTATGGGGTGACTCTTGAGTCTGTTGTTTACTGTATGCGGAGATGGTTCATAAACACATCTTTCTTTTTGTCAATATTCACATCACCTGACACATATTTAAATTAGGGCTACAACTAACAATTACTTCCATAATTGATTAATCCCACGATTATTTTCTTGACTAATCACTGAGTTGTTTGGTCCATAAAATGTCAGAAATTGTTAGAACATGTTTGTTTATGTTTCTCCAGCAATAAAATTATGATATCCTTCAATGCGAAATATTCAATTTGAATGATTTCTTTGTTATATGAAGCAAAAAAAAAATATTAAAAAAATAATATTCACATTTATTCATTATGCATTACTCATAGTAATGCTGAATAAAACCCCAACCCTCAACATTAGCGACAGTAATAGTTAGCTTTAGTCACCGAGCAGATGAAACACAAAAGTCTGTGCTGGGCAAAGACGCATCACAAAGTGTTTATTGTATTAACCTTACTCATACAGTAGGTGTGTCTTTTTGCTGAAAATAAATATGAATTCTAGGTTCTCAAACTATGGTACATGGACTACGTGAAATCCTCAGAATGCATTGGAGACCTCCTCCACTGAGACCTTCTACTGAGCCCTAGTATTTTTACAGTTCTCAAAGCTCAAAAATGTTTATTTTGTTGTTATAGGACCTCAATGAGAGGCACAAGACAACATGACAAACCATAAACAACTTTCACATTCTGGCTCTTAACACTGTAATAAGCAGATTTGCAGTTGTGCTGAAACTTAATTTACATACAACAAACCTCTTTAGTGACATATACGACTCCCCGTCAGTGATTGGTCAATAAACTTTCCACCAATAGACTTTCCATGAGCCCAGCCCATCAGGGTTATCTGACCTTAAACTTCTGCTTCACTGACTTCTGTAGAAATACATGAAGCAGTCCCATATGTGTTGCACTTACTAGTACGAATGAAACGTGTTATTCAGACTCCTAGGCAGCAGATATGCAATTAAGGTAAGCTAGGCTACTGGTGGGGTTCGTACAACTGGCCATGAAGGGCCACGTAGCACCTCACACACAGCTTCCCTTAGGACTCCTGCCTGCTGTGCAATGAACCGACGACCCTTTGCACACACGTCCCTTCCCAGCACAGCTACTGGTGATAAATTACCTAGTCCTACTATCCCCAGCCATGTCTCTTATACAGAAGCAAAAGAAAGGAGGTTGAGGGAAAAAAATAGCAAGAGGTGGAAATATAAAGAGGAAAAAAAAGACATAGTAACAGAGATACAATGACAACAGGGAGCTATACAGCTATACATAAATGCAGGAATTGGCAACATAATCTTCAGTAACAAAAAGACATGCATGTGTCATTTTTGATGCTGGGGGGAAAAGAGCAACTGCTGCAAGAGAGAGAAACGTACACATTTTCATTCCCAGAATGGACAAGTTGTTTCTGCTGTCCTTGTGACTCTCAAGCGAGTTGTCTGGATCTCCTCCCACAGATGAATTTGATTCTACCTCTGAACGTGCACATCTCATTTCAGCCGAGCAGAGAAGCAGCTACAAGGTACAATGACATCATTGCTCAAACCCTCCCAAAGGGATGCTTGTCGTCACTCACACTGGCAAACACAGTGCTATGGAAACAGCAAGAGTGTGTGCTTGCATCAGGGTTAAAGAGATACTGCAAGGCACAGGCACGCACGCACACACACACACAACACAACACAACACAACACAACGACAGAAATAACAGTAAAAAAACAAAACAAAGTCAGGGTGTCCATTGAAAACAATGCTGACACATAACCAAACTGTTCCTGACCAGCTGTGTAAGTGGGCCTGGGTTCTCATTATCCTTTTTAAATTGGCACAGCAGAGGGAAACTGAGGACTGTGGGGCTGTCCACACCAAAACAAGTCTCTGAGAATCCACTAAAGTTTGTTATCGTATCGGCGTATCAACAGAAACAGCATTATGGGAGCCCTGAAACTGTGTTTTTTGGAAACGGGTCCCAGAGTAGGAAAATCTCAAAATGCCACCCTTGCATTTTCGTGTAGACAACCAACACACTGCTTAATGATGAGTCCCAGATCTGTCTTCTGCTGACATTCGCTGTCACTATATTTTTGTCATTGGTCTGTTGGCTTTATAACGACTCTATTCCCCTGGCTTAGTTCTTTCTGTCTCTGTTTCTGTGATTGCATACACTGTAATGTATACTTGTTTGAATAAAGTTTTATTTAAAGGAAAAAAAAAAAAAAGAAGGGTTGCACAGAGTGCATGCCCTAATGCTAATGCTCAACATCTTGCTCTCTGTTGATGTAGCAGCTTTACAGCACCAGGTACAAGCCTAACATATGAACCACAGCGTTTCTTGTGGATGAAGAAAAAAACAATTTACATTCCATTCTGTTTTTCTGTTTTTCTGTGTGGATAGGGCCTTCATGACTCCCTGTCATTGTAAAGGGACATTTAACACTAGGGCTGTTCCCCTCTCCGAATATACCACAAAGTTTATGAACAATTGTCATGTTATTTTATAGCAGCACTGTTTGCGTAACATTCAGCACTCAGTTTAGGACGGGATAAACACTCCCGGAACAGGAAATCAGTAAAAACACCTGTCAGATGGTAGAAAACCTTACATGCACCCTCTGCTGGATCCTAAGGAGTACTACTAAGAGTACTACTTCTTAAATAGGCACTTATCAGATGCAGCCTGCATTTTAAGCACACACTTACAGTTAGAACATGAACTTTATATGTCGCTTTCAAATCATATTGAATTTCAAATGAAAAGCACAGCCCTAGTTAACCAACTTTTTCAGCAGACCTATTATTGAGCTTAAAAGTTTCTCAGAAAGAGAGGGAGAGGGAGTGAAATGTGGCTTCAAAGCAGAGTGCTGCCAAAGCCACGATAGATCATATCCTATCAGACGGCTCACTGTACCAGCTGACTGCTATGGAAACAGCTAGAGTGTGAGAGTCAAGTATGTGCCAGAAGGACATAGCAATGCATCGGGGGCACAAATACCTCGTGTGCTTATGCAGCGAGCTGCATGGACGCAAAGATGTCCGAAGATGCAAGAATCACATATCGCTTACTGAGCTACACCTCAAATCTGAGTGTAAAAAAAAAAAAGTTGCAAAAGGGCAAACTGAGCAGCTGCAGTGCACACACATTAACACTCCCTCTCTCTCACACACACACAGAGGACAGCATTCTACAGACTGGGCAGCCATTCAAGCAGCTCTCGGTAACAGTAACCCACGGCAACCCTAAAACCAGCCCCCCTTTCCCTTCCTGCTCAAGAGACACAGATCCATTGCCCGGTTAAAGGACCCAGCAAACAGAGTGCCCAAGAGTGAAAAGAGGCTGTAACTTTAGCCACTCTGCCTTCACTAAAGTGCAGCTCTACCCCCCTGTGAAAGGTTCAGGAGGTTAATTATTCAACATGAGAAGGGATTTGTGGGAGAACTGAGAGTGGACACAAACCGGCACAACCCCTCAACTCTATTGTTCAGCTGATTCACTCACTTTACTGACTTTCACAGATGGACAGAGGCATGAGCTGAAGCCTTTTCTGAAGCTCATTCTTAAGACATTTTCCATCACAGAAAAGAAACGCGTGAACATTTGGACACACACTTGCAATATGTCCACACTAAACTGTCCACACTGTTCACACAGGACACAGTTTATTTCCCTCCACCCTCAGAGACGCTCTCTTACCATTGTGGTTGTGCTGCAGGGTCTCAAGCATGCTGGCAGAGGAGTCTGTAGCCCCCAGCTCGGCCAGTCTGCGGCTGGTGGCGCTCAGCTCTGACCGTAGGTTGGTCACCTCCTGGCTGGCTGACTGAATGGCCCCATCAATGCGCTGGGCCAACTGCTTGTTGTCATCCATCATTTTCAGGATTTTTGCCTGAGGGAGAGAGGGGAATCCAGACAAGGTGTCATGCTGACAAGTTGACCATTTCCTGTGAAGGAAGGTATCACCCCCCCCCGAAAAGTCCCTCCTCTGTCCCTTTTCAGCCTGTTCTTGCTTCCTTTTTATGAGAAAGCCAAGTTAAATCCTCAGTTTGTCCTGTCCTTTAAAGAGAGGCATCCGGCTCAGGGGAAGTGTGTATCTGCTGGAAGGAGTGTGTGTGCGCTTTGGAGATAGTATGGTGGGAGCGTGTCAGTGTGCGAGCATGCCTGTGTGTGCGCGCGCGCGTGTGTGTGTGTGTGAGAGAGTTCCGTAACAGCATGAGTGTGTGTGGGTGTGAGAGAGCCAGCACTGCCCCCTGTAAAATGTGCTCCCCGCAGCTGACTGTTGAAAGGACACAGAGCATTGAGAGACGACAAGCACCTTTTTAAATGGACTGTACCATTGACAGAGGAAGTCCGGGGGTGGGCGATCTAGACCATATATGCACATTGAAGTCAGAGGTCCTCGGCACAGCTGCCTTTAGAAGATAGTGGTGGGACTGTGTGGGGCAAAGAAATGTTTTTCTATGCCATTAAAAACAAAAAGAAAGAGAAGCTTTTCCTCTTTTCTCTCTGTGCACGCTTCCCTCCATGGACTCATGAACGAATGGAAGGAAATCATTGGTTTTACAAAGAGGCAGAAAACAATAATGGCTATGCAAACAAAGCTTTCATCACAGTATCACAGTGAGATATTCCTGCCCTTGCATTTTCCTTAAAATGTGAAAACAGCGGTGTGGTCGTAACTTAGACAGGCAGCAGCTAAGAATGGTGCCTTTGTGAAATGGAGTGGCAGGGAGGAAACATGAGTCTGAAACTTTCCTCTATTGTTGAAAGGATAATTTAGTAAACTGATCCACAGGACATTATCTAACTTAAGCAAAAATGTTGTTAATTATCCAAAGATCAATGTGTGACAGGCCAGACCTCAAAATGGATCCTCTCCTAATTGTAAATAATTGCTATAGTTTGATTTAGATTCAATAATACTTTTCTTGCTCCACATTCAGCCATAAATATTAATGTGACTTGACCAGTCAGGCTGGTATTATTTTTAAATCATAGCCGGCTGCCACACCACACACGGATCTGCACTGTGACTGAATTACAAACTATCACAAATGCATTTTTCACTCGCTCTTATATATCCCAACCTTTCCTCCTTTCATTTCGCCACAAATACATACAGCGAATAAACACCGCCGACACAGCGACTATCACCTGTTTACAGATAAGGCTAATCATTCACAGCGCATGAAACATTAAAGCGCCTTTGTCGCCTCTGCAGCAACTCATGCAAGCACCGCTGAAGGTGTATCTGCAATCGAGGTGTGAAAATGGCTGTTTTTACTGTAGTGGAGGAATTGCAAGAGTGACATTATTTTCCAAATGTCAAATATGCAGCAGATATCAAACGGGAGACAGATTGTTTTTTAGAAGCTTATGTGACAGAAAAGCCTGATGGTGAATGCAGAGTAGCTCCATACAGAAGCTGAAGAGCTAACAGGGAGTGAACATGTCTGTCAATATGAATTACATAGGAGCAACACTTTATTTATTACAGAGATGTTTCTTCTTGTGACTACATGTATTATGAAACATGATCCATATTAAAATAATACACACATATCATTGTCATTACTTGACAATATTGGTTCTTTTTTACGAAAGAGATTGTAGTATTTGTGCTGTAAAAATGAATAAAATTCAAGTGCGATAGTGTGATGAAAGCTTCTAGGTGACGGTGATTAGTATTAGGCACAAAATACAAGTGCACTGCTGTAGTGATGGGACGATTATACGATATTATCGCTCACCATGATAAAAACAACACTGACAGTAAGATAATCGTGGTGAATTTCTATTGTCGTGATAATCCTGAAGGATTCACTTAAAATCCTGTCTAACTCACCAGCATACAGTAATTATGATTTTTTCCTTTTTTTTGCGTGCCACAATAGGGAGCGGCATCTTTCCGAATGACTTGTTATTTCACAAAAATATCCATCCTAGCTGTAATCTTTTTGACACCTGCTTAAGTTTAAAAATAATAATAAAAAAATATATATTTAAACACATCACAATAATATCATGAAATTATTTTGGTCAGGATAATTGAATTGTCCTATGTCTACACAGCTGAATTTAAGAGGAAAGAGGATTTTTGACCAGGAAACTTTCTCTTCCAGGACAGAAATGTGTTTGCCCATAATGCATCTGAGATATTTAGGGGGTTGTCTTTTATACTATTAGCATCAAAACCTCCAATCACTAAATTATGTTAAAACTACCGACTAATATACTGTATAACATGTAATAAACACGCTCAGTATATTTATTGTTGTGCCTTTGAATAGAAGAAAAGTCCAGTTCTCTCCCAACTCAATCCTTCATTTCCCAACTATTATCTGACAATCAGCTGTCAAAGCAGGCCCACGAACTCAGCCGAACAGCTGTGTTGTTATTGTTCCTCCTCCATGTTACATAAATAACCCCCCCCCCACCCAGTCTGCATGGGTGGGAAGCACAGATCAGCTACCAACCAGCACAAGTCTGACTTGTGAGGAACTGCATTCTAGAAAATGTCACAGTGGCCTTGGGCACCATGAGTGCATGAGTGCATGTGTGTGTGTGTGTGTGTGTGTGTGTGTGTGTGTGGTGGCCAAACACTGACACCCACACAGTTGTTTTAATTTTAAATAAAACTGAACTGATCACTCGTTACAGTATGCACAAATGCACAAAAAGAATTGGGGAAACACACACACACACACACACGCACACACACACACACATTCTCTCTCCACCCGTTCATCCATCTGCCCAGACACAAGTCACCCCTCTTGCTCAGTTAATGAACATGAGGGTTATTTATAGATGATCTTGCTGCCGCGTAAGACACATTATCCACAGGGGAGGGCAGGCATAATATACACATGCATATTATACATACATATATATGATTTTTCGTTCGGACCCTTCTGGGCAATTAATATGCTAACGTGTCTCAGCATGTAAGTCAATGTGTTTGCATCTTTTTACAATATATAACTGTCCCATAATTGCAGTGCCTTACCTAAGGAGTATATCTTATTTACATTATACAATGACATGTTATGAAATGATTCTTGAAATGATTTTCTTGTATCTTGGTCCATGGGTAATTTGCCATTTGGCTTCTTCCAAGTTTTAAAGAGAAAATGGTCACAACCTAAGTTCTTACCAGTTAAGAACAGAACAACACCTTCAATTTCAATATATCCTGATAAATCAACATGTCAGAGTGGTTGCTGCTTTATTGTGGGTTAATGTCCTAGTGTGTTAATGTGTCCTAATGTGTTTTCTTGAACTTGATCCATATCCACCACAATTGATTGATTGAAAAGTCTCTCTCTCTAGAATGTGCAATTTGGTCAGCGGAGTGAATCGGGACTCATTGGCTGAATGAGGATCAGTAATTAGTGGGTGCGCTGCTGAGGGTTTGAATTAGCATATAAATACTGACAGTGGGGAGTGGGATCGGTGCTCTGTGACCATCCGTCATTGTGCCACAGCTGAGTGTCCTTCCACATGACAGGCCTTTTGCAGCCAACTCAACTGATTCAACACAATCATGAGAAAAGTTGTGCCACTGTAAATGGAGGTTTTTGAGCCGGACTTTTTACTCACAGGGGTGGAATTGTGTTGCTAAGCAATAACAGTACTTACTGGGATGGTGTGTGCGTTGCCCGGCAACAAAAGAAACAGACGTTTGTTGTGAGTCTCTATTGCATGTCCAATAGAAACTCACAGAAAGAGAAAACTTGGGAAACCTTTGACTGCAGCTTTTACTGTTGCTCATATTGCTGTGGAGTCAGAAATGTATTTATTGTACAATGAGTCAAAACACTCAAGCCGTGTTTCCATCAGTTCAGTTTGGTACAAAACGGGGCAGTTTGGAACGATAAAACCCTTAGTCAGACATGTGTTTCCACTGATACTTGGTAGGCGAGGTGTGCACTGTGCCTGAGGGCCGTGTCAAAAAAAAAAGTTAAAGGTGTTTTAATCTTATCTTTTCCTAACTAGTTTTGAAAATGTTCCTGTTGTTCTGTTCTTTTGTTGTGTTAAATTATGAGAAGATTGGATTGGATTGGATTGGATTGCGTGCGGGCGGGTCGTGGTTTAAACAAACAAACAAACAAACAAACAAATAAACAAATAAATAAATAAATAATACGTAGGTTAACATATTGACCAGATCTGAAATGAGGCAGAAATGAGTTGACCTAGAGGATCCGCGGAGCTGCTGTGTTCCATAACAACACATTATGTTGAGCAGACTGCTACTACAATTAATGATGATCGGGTGGCTGGCGGGTGCGGGTATTAATTGTTGAAAAAAACATTGCTTCGGGTGGATGGCAGATTATTGATATTTAGCAGCAGGTGCGGATGATATTACAGCTCATAATATATGCTGCTTTTTTTTTTAAAAAAAAGGGCCAACAATTCGACAAAAATTCCACATGGATTCCACATGGGGCCTCGATTAAACCTGGAAATGATGATGTTTTCAAGTGTTGTTTTGTCCACAAACCAAAACGATTCACTTTTAATGATTTCTTATCCAGAGCAAAGAAATGAAGAAAATATTCACATTTAAGAAGCTTAAACATTTGGAAATGTTGTTTTAATCATGAAAAAAGCTTTAAACCAATTAATCGATTATCAAAATAGTTGTCGATTAATTTAGTAATTGATTAATAATCGATTAATCAATTAATTGTTTCAGCTCTAAATGTTATATTCCTTAGGTTATAGACCTGTCCACCTAACATTGGGTATGAACTGAAACAGAGATGGATTATTCGGTTTCCTGTTCCATGAACATTTTCCCTGGGCGACTATGTGGAGTGAGCAAATGCTTAAAATTGCATTTTAACCCGATCATTTTTAGCATACATCATTCATAAGGGCTCAATATTGCAATAAATAACCAAGCATGACACATTCCTCATCTACCAAGGACAATACAATATATTTCACTACTTTCTGCTTTAGACAGCCAAGGTTCCGACTCTAAACCAGGATCATTGCCATGCAGACAATGTAACGATAATGGAAAGACTCCTACACCACAATCTGTGTTCACTGATTCAGAGTATGACTCTGCAATGCAGAACTTATGGGCTGCACCAAAATCACCTGCTCATTGATAGCATCTGGAACCGCTAGCGAATGAGGTGGAAAAGGTGCCGTAATGCAGAGTCGTGCTAATGTGATTTTTTTCCAAGCAAAAGGAAATGGTTTAATGTCCCCAGAGGAGGAAGGAAATAGAGTTTTTGTAGCGGAGTGCTATCCTGATCTATTATCAAGATCATCTCATCTTCGGGCAGAAAGGGACTCGGTGAAAAACTCGGTGTCTGCAGAGTCGAAACACACAAATAACAAACACACACAGCGGTGGTGGAGGACGAGGAGAAATAGAGGCAGACGTTGGAAAAAGAGTCACCAGAGAGAGCGAGAGAGAAAGCAGGGAAGTAGAGAGATGTTGCCCCATAAAATCGTAACATTTACCAGGTCTGTGTAATTTATGACAGCATGTCATGCAAGACAACTTTCATCTAGTTAGTCTTAGGTTGAGGCTGCAGACAGCACACAATGAAAAAAAACAAATATTCCCCTATAACTAAGAGAGCGTACTGAGGCAACTGATACTATGTGACAGGATCAGAATTATCAAAAACTATTCTGCTCTTCCTCATATGAGTCACTGCTGTAATTAAACTACCAAGTAAATGATCCACGCAGGGATACTTTACATTAGCTCTTGCTGGTTTAAGACACTGGGTATCACCTTTAGTTTTTCATATGTAAAAAAAATGGAGTTCATTAATCGTTATTTTAATTATTATTAATTAAATTATTAATTATCTTCATATTGACGGTTCTACGTTTAAAACAAGACATAGCATTAATGCATGAGATACATACCATCAAAATATTAACTACTAAAATGTAATTTATTGCACTTTTTAACAGATACAAAACATAGGACAATTAAAGTACGACAATTCAGTTGCAGTCTGTCATAATTGCTTATTTCACCGTTTGAAATTACAATTTTGATTTATTTCATTATTAAACCTGATGGACGGATGGATTTAGACGCAACCCTGACTCAAGTGCTCAACAATTCTATCAATAATACTGTGTTCTCTACTATCCTGATCATGCCGACATGACGGTTTGTGCAAAGGTGTGGGGGACAAGTGACTGTGAGACACTGGAGGAGCTATGAGCTCATTCCAGCAGGGTGGGTCAAACCAAGACGAAGAACAGACACAGACCTTATGAAAACAGAATTACGCTCACTGCGTAATCTGTTTATTCACAACTCTTTCCTTCCTTCACTGTTTAAACTATGTGAAAATGGATAATGGGGGACAGCTGGAGAGTAGCAGAGAGTTCAGCCCTGAGCGCAGTGGCAACTGTCTGTCGGGCCCCGGGGGATTAGACAGTTGTGTAACAGAAAGGTCACTAGTTTGACACCCACAAAATCCAGTGTCAGTTGGTGCCAGAAAGATTCTCGAAGTGTAAGTGAGGCACAGTTCCTTATGACTGAAGATGTCGACAAAAGTCAGGATCATATTCCAGTGGATGAACATACTGTAAAGCCCCAACAATATGGAGTCTTTGTGGGGACAATAACAACACAGATACTAGGCAGTTTTCTTTAATGTGGTATAAAAAATGATCAATGATTCAACAATCTGTCGCCATGTGGTCGCTACATGCCGGACTTGAGTAGTGAGCAGAGGAGGGACGAGTTGTGATAAGAAAGCAGGAAAGAGGCGGGGCAGCGTGAAACGCAACGTAAACAATAATCAACATGTGACGATACGGTCTCATTCTGCATTGTCTCGTATGAGAATATATCGATATTGACACTCACTGAGATGAGAAGCTCATGCCAGGCTGCCAGCGAGTGGATCCTGATGCCTCCTGCTGTCATTGTCACCATGAGCAATGCACCAACCACCAACAAATAAATAAATGATGCATATGCAGCCAGGTAAACAGGGTGTGTTGCGCAGATAAGTTTCTCCGTTCTGTCTGAGAAGAGTGGGGGAGGTTCCAGATGGGAAGGTGTGTGATTGGAAGTCCCTATATCCTTCTCCCACTTTTTTTCTAATCTCTTGTCCAATTCCCATTAAGCTCTTGCTCGCATGCCCACTGCCTGCGTGAGGCAGATCCACGCAGTTATTTTTTTTTCTTCGGTATAGGCTCCAGGCTAATCTCACACACAAGCGCGTGTGGGCTTTGATGTGAATTAAGATACAGTACATGCTCCGTTGAAGTCAGACACGCAGGACAAAAGGAAGTTGCACAGGTTTGACGGCAAAAGAGAGAGGAAAAAAATACTTGTTTCAATGTGGAAGTGTGATACCATCAATCACCTTCCAGTGAAGGTGGTGATGGTTGTGTTTGTATTACAGATGATGGAAGTTCGGTTTTGTGCTTGAGGAGACTTTGTAACCTTCAGAAAAACACCATCAAAAAAAACCCAACAACTGACAAAACAGTAGCATACAAAGTTTAAAATACTTTTGAATATAATTCAAAACTCTAATGCCACATTGGGACATTCTTTTGTCTAATTTGAGTACATGTAGCAAGAACCCCCTACTTTTAACCCTTCTCATTACCGTAACTCCTAGACCGCTTGTGATATCTAGAAAACTCAAAAACTAGGGACTGGCGAGCTGTCCAGGGTGTGACCCCGCCTTGTCAGCTTAGATTGGCACAGCACCCCGCACGACCATCATGTGGAGGATAAATCAGTATAGGAGACGGATGGATATACACTTGTTATTACGGTATAGAACCTCAGGACTTCCGCGGACCGACCGTCCGATCACAAGACAAGATTCACCAGCGCGTCACACGTTTGTGACGTCAGTTTATTCCTAAACAGTTGAATAACTGCCAGATATAGAAAGTGAAGGTTCTCTTGGAAAAAGGAGCAGAAAAGGGCAGAAGCACTCACTCAATGAGCATTTTTTGACAATACTACAGCCATAAAATCAATATAAATCCAGGCAGCCTCCTTATCTTGATGCTCATAAGAGGGTTAATGTTGGGATTGTAATACATTCACTAAAAATGGTTTCAAATCAAGCTAAATATGTGATATCAGAGAACTCAAATTCAGAGAATGAAGTATTTAAGTATTTCAAGGCTCACTGGTGTAAAAACTAGAGACAATAGAGAGACAAAAAGCCACCTCCACACACAGATGTTTGTGAAACAACACGAACAAAGGACTGAAAATACAGTCCACGGTTGCTGGTAAAATGAGTCCCAAACAATGTCATTGGCTGGTGGCCTGAAGAGCTCACAGATGGTCTAGTTTTCCCTCCTGAAAGCTTGTCTGATGCTTTTAGCGTTCAGTGAACAAAAATCCCCTGCGTAGGTGGTGTGTGTGTGCACTGTTTGACTAAGTGTAGTTAATTGCATGGGCGCATGTGTCTGCATGTAACTGTACGTCCAACTTTGTGTGTGTGCAAGAGAGAGAGCCAGAGAGAGGAAGGAAGCGTGCGAAAAATTGTGTGTTTGGGGTTGAGGGGCAGCTCCGGTCTCTTCTGCTCAGTATTCAGCAGTCATAGTCTCTGTGACAAGGATTGAGAGAAGCTCTGTTTAGATGCTGTAGGGGGGTTGACATTCACTAGCTTGATGCATCCTTTCAAAACCACTTTTCTTGAAAGGCACAGCATGCAGATGACAAGCTCCACACACAAGGAAGGTGGTGAAAAATACCAGAGACATATATATATACACATATATATATATATATATACATATATATATATATATATATATATATATATATATATATGTTGTTTTTTTACAACAGAACAGGAGAAAGTGATTTCACACAACAGAAGAAAAGCCATTGAGAAGATATAGTTTAGAACCGTTGGTCTGTACTAGAGCTGTGTTCGTTCAACGTGTGCCTGTTTTTTTTAACCAATATCTCTTGTGTTTGTTACCCAAACACCACCAAAGGTAAAATATTACTATCAAATACTGGGGCTCTTTGTAAGTCACCTGCCAACTTTAAAGCTTTAATTAATAGACAGACAGACCCTTACTTTAATGGACATATATTCAATGCTAAGTGTCTGAGAGTTAAATGTATACACTCCCGTTTGTTTTGACTCGTCTTTTTATTTGGTAATACATATTATATAATCCAGAATTAATGTGGTATTCTGAAGTGATGGCTACCGTCCATCAAACCATTTCCTCCTTAGTCCATGTGTTTCCACCACTGAGTGAGTACTGGCACTTTAATTTGATTGTTGCATTAGATTAGCAATAGATTTTACCCACTATTTTATGTGATCTAGGATTTAATTGTTCTAGCATCAGGGTAACAGTGGGTCTCCTGACATCTGCCTGTCGCTCAGGGCATTTACGTAGACCATGAGGCAAAGACCCAGCGAGCAAAGGAAAATAACTGCTGCTATAACACCTCAAAACATCAATTTGATGTTTGGATAATGGTTTATTTCCATAAAGGATTCACATGTGGATTCAACTCAGAGCCAATAAGCTGATCTAGTGAAACATATCAATTTAATTTTGTGAATTAATGTTATACCGATCAGTTCCTAATGATGTTTACACTCGATTCATTTGCAGAATTATGTGGACTCCTATTGTCATTATGATTGCAGAAAAGTTACAGGAATTAGCAACAGGGATGAAGAGAGAAGCCTCTCAAACACCATGGGAAATCAGTTGTTTTTTTTCTATCACTCCTGGGGTTTTCCATTGTGCTTCTTCTCGAAATATGCAGATTTTTGCAAATGAACTCATTTTCCTCTAGTATTAAATTAGTACATAGAGTAAATCTGCCTAAGTGCTGATTATGAGGACAATGGGAGACAGACATCTTGTTTTGTGATTATCGCCTGAGTCGAGGAGGCAGGGACAAGCCAAAATTACCACCTGTATTGTATGGGGGTGTATTGTTGTGAGGGAGAGGAAAGTGATGCAAAAATTAATATCCATGATGTCACAGATCCTTGGTTTTATGCTCCCCATTTGCCCACAGTTTGTTTGCATTGTAATAAACTAAATGGGGATATTAGTGTTAACGGCTGCAGATCTGCAAATACTCAAGTAGTAAATGACTTTATGCTCTAGGACACATCTTTAAAAAGGTAGGTCTTGTTGTCACCTCGGGCAAATTTGGAAAGGCCTTTTCGTTTACCCATATCTTCTGAGAGCTGGAAAAATCTGGTGAAGAGGCGAAGGCACATTCTTGGTTTGGATTTGATCATGACAGTTTTACACTGTACATAAAAGTAATTATTATCATGTAGAGAAATATTTAGACAGAAATGCACAGTAGGTGCTTGAGGTGTTGTCAGTAAGATAAAAATGTACCAATACCAAGGGAGAATATCCTATATCACCTTTAAACATCAAATCAAACAAGAAGAGCTTATGTGTTTGAAAGTAGTAAGAACTGAACCGACAAGCCATTGATGTTCACAATCACAGTATGGTGTGGGTCACAGAGACCATTGTTATGTATTATGCAATTAGTTAAAACTCAATATTAAATTAATTCATTCATCTTCAATTGCTTTATCCTCCAAGGGGGGCACTGGTGCCAATCCCAGCTGACATAGGGCAAAAGGCGGGGCACACCCTGGACAGGTCGCCTGTCGCATAACAAACAACCGTCGATTTAGAGTGTCCAATCTGCCTCATCACCAAATCTGCACGCTTTTGGACGCGCACACGGGGAGAACATGCAAACTCCATGCAGAAACACTCTTGTTCTGACTCAGTGAATAAATAAAATCATAAATTCATCACTCCTACCACTCACTATTCATTATTTAAATAACCGACTGCAATGATTGGGTGGAGGACCATGATGTTGATTTTAAAAAAAGAAGCCTTGCAGAGACTAATTGTAGTAGTTGAGGATGCCTCGCTCCTCCAATCTAGAGTTCTGCACGGTTGGGACGAGTTTACGCGCTGTGAATCAATCTTTGAGCAAAATGAGCTTCCCTGTGAAGTCAGGACTGTTCTCTATCTGTAGTCTGCTGCCTTAAATAAGTGAGATAAGCAGCAGAGAAAGATGAGTTAGATATCAACACGTCAATCACTCAGCTTGTTTGAGTGTGTGCTGGCTCTGCCTCGAGATTAAAATGCGATTAAAGCACCGAGGGCTCAGTTGAAATGTGGAGGAAAATCAGAAAATCGTGTCATGTTAGTAAATGTGGTGTTATATTTTATTGATTTTGCTTTTGCTTGCCCTCTTGTCCTTGAGGCTTCGGTGTCTGACTTAAGAACAACTCAGTTCAGAGGTTCCAGAGGGACTCTGACTGCCGATCTAATCACCCTCCAGCCGAAATTCAGGACTAGTAGGAGGAGAATGGACTACATTTGTAGAATATAAATACAGGATTTATTCACATGAATATCAGACATAAATAATAGATACTCTGAAAGTTTCATTACAGATGATTTATTATGCATTTTTAAATAGATACTATATAAATAATATAAATTAAATTAAAATGTGTATTAATTAGTCAACAATTAAATGATAAATGAATTGAGAAAATTGCTTTTAATTGCGTCACATCCCTGACGTCCTCTATTGTGGATTTTTTCAGATATATAAATGTGAGTGAGTGATTTAATTTATTTCTTTAGGAGTAGACTCACAGGTGGACATCAAGAGGTACACAAGTGATCAATCAGGACGAGAGGGCCGCCACAAGAATTACCCTGATGGATGGCTGTGCTCACTGTTATTTACTGCTTGTCAAAAGCAGCCAGATCGAGGGTAACAGGCGGGAGAATCCCAAGGAGGGCCAAACAAGTCAAAGATTTTCAAACCACATTTTTTAAGAAGCAAACAACACTTAATGGATTGAGCAAACAAAAATGAACCACAAAATCAAAATACACAAATTACAAATATAAGATCGATTTAATCATTCAAAAATATTGTATTTTGTTTGTTTGCAATTATCTTGCTCCCTGATTAGTTATTTGCGCCGTGTTTTTTTTTTTTTCCGATTCTGACCATGGACACACCTTAGGAAGCTACCTGCTGATTGGCTACTAAATTTTGGAGCGACAGCAAGTAGTCACAGGCTTGGAGATGTGTCTGTCTGGAACTTAAAATTGTAAGTATCTAACATTTATCAGATTATAAACATTAGACACTTGTGTCAGATGTTGTCGGGGAAAACTTGGGGAACGGGTTCCAAGCCTATGATTACTTCCGGTCCATGGAGCAGTCGCTCCAAAATTCAGTAGCCAACAACAACAGGCAGCTTCCCAAGGCCCGTCCATGGTCAGAAACAAATAAAGTACAATATTTTTCATTAAATTGATATTTTATTTGCAATTTTTGTATTTTGAGTGTGTGGTTCATGTTCGCTCAATTCATAAAGTGTTGTTTGCAAATATTGACACAAATCTATTTCCACAGAGGAAGAGGGGGAAGGAAAAGTAAAGAAATCCTATACAGAATAGTAAAGAGGCCCTCAAAATTATATTCCCGTCTTCAAAAATGTTTAACAACTAGAATAGACTCAAATAAGGGACATATTTCTTTCTTATTTGGATTTTCCAAAAAATAACAGTCAAGTGACTGATCAATATTCAACAACACTCTTCTCTGATGAGTCATTCAACTGATGATGTTGCCTAGATCAGTCGTGTACCGTAGAAAAATCCAAGCTATTCTTATTGTAAACTTAATGCACACACTCTGCAAATTGTGGCATATACTTTCTGACACCAGCGCGGTGCCTGAATGAGTCCCCTTCTTTTTCCTTAAAACCTGGGACCTTTTCAAACAGGGATACGTCACCACACGCAAACAGTGAGGAATTTAGACGTAGACTCATGATTTGGCAGGAGCTCAGTCTGGTAGTGAAGTTATCAGACCTTTCCATGAAACATAACATGAATCCACATCAATCAAAGAGGACTCTCTTTTTCCACTCTCCTGGTTGTAGATGGGTAATCGACCCTAGCAAAGAGATCACAGAGATACGCTCATTTCCATTTCCTACAATTAATTAGTGCACAAAACATATTAAATTCATCTGACAGTATTAATTGAAAAATGTCTGTCATCGCCTGAACAATTCACCGGCGCCTGCTTTGCATATGACTAATTTCTAATATAGTGTGTGGAATTGAATTGTAAATGACTGCTAGCTGTTAATATCCAAATGCAAACCACAAGAGACCCTCAGCTCAACCTGATATTTAATAATGAATGAGAATGTCTTGATGTAGAGGTCACACTGCAGCTATGGCTGAGGGCAGCCTCTGCAATGCTGTACTCTCTCCAGGTCAGCACTCTCTGACTGTGGACGTCCTACGCTTAAAAACTACCAGAGAGAATGATAGACAATTAAAAAAATAACTATGGTCATGTTTACTTTCAACTGTAAAATGACCTTTACACAACAGATAGGGCTGGGACAACATTTTTTTATTGCTATTCTTCTAGTACTAGTACTAAGTATTCTGCTTCAATAGTATTAACAATTGTGCATTCCTTTTCCCCCAACTCAAACCAGAGTTGAATGCTACATTTCTTTATTTGAAATTGTGCATATAAAGTCCCAGAGAGTGACACTTTGAGAAGGGGAGATTTCCCTAACACAATCAAACAGACATAACTTCTTAAAACAAACTATTATAATTGTATGAGTCTGACCAAAGTAAGAAATAAAAGGAGCCCACAAAATCACAAACAAGTCCATTTTTATATCGAGTTCCGCTGTGGTTTTTGTCCATTAAATAAACTTTCCTTAGTCTCTCTCACCATTGATGAAGGGAGGTAGAGGTTTGAGCCATGATATTATTTTAGTTATCAT
Organism: Solea senegalensis; assembly: GCF_019176455.1. Taxonomy (NCBI): domain Eukaryota; kingdom Metazoa; phylum Chordata; class Actinopteri; order Pleuronectiformes; family Soleidae; genus Solea; species Solea senegalensis. The sequence goes on from NC_058031.1 coordinate 15,218,886, forward strand.
TTCCCTCACCACCAGTAGGAGAATATGTAATAGCTGAACTTTTCCTCTTTTCTATATATTTTCTCCCCTGGAAACCTTTTATATAATATATTGGTTTGAGTAGCACTTTCATTTTAAAAATCACTTGAATTTCTGCTTGGATCCCAAAATGGAATCGGTGTTGAGCAATCCCAGAAAATGTGTGTGTGGTCACCAATTAGCTCACAAATAAATGTTTATTTTTGGCATATTTTGATGTACTGGAAGGTGTCTTAAAGGATCTCATTCCACACTGGGGAATGATAGGTTTCTGACTGACGATAACGCTCGTAAAACTGAATGGTCCATGAAGCCGCTCCTACTAATAATAAAAAAGTGGGTTTTATTTAGCTTTGCCTACTCAGTGTTGACTGGACTAATGCTGTGAGAAAATAAAACGTTACCTTAACTTAAATTGCATTACAGGAGTATGTACAGTATGTATCTATAATAAAGTTTAAATTATTTGCTGCTGGCGGACAAAGCACATCCTTCATCAGCCCCGTGAAGTATCTACAGTCGACTGGTGTTGTATAAGTTACCCTGCGAGTCAGTCACTAAATGTGTCAAAACATGGGTTGTCCACCAGGGTGTCCATCACGTCTACATCACTACGGACAGTAGAAGGAGTCATTTCAGCTCATAAATGAAGGCGATCCAACAAATTCACGGGGAGGAAGTCACAAGCACAGACTTGCACGTAACACCATATCAATATAAATGTGCTCACAGTCAGACTGGAGCAGAAAAACTAAACACACCGAGAAAGAGTGTGACTTTATTTATTACACCATAACTCAACTTTATCTCTACATAGAAGACAGTTAGTGGCTGCCGAATTAAATACCTTTAACATTCATAACATAAGTAATGCATATTTAAAGATATGAAAAACTGAACTGATAGGAAAATCAGGACAATAATAATAAACAATATCTTACGAAAGAAATTGACCAGTCAAAAGATATAGTCTGTAAAGTATACAGACTGATTTAACTGCGATAGAGCAAATTTGCCTCAGGATATTGCTTTAACTGCTCCAGGCTGCACGTTGCTGCTGCTGCTACAGATAGATATGAGCCATCTGCAGCAACTTTCAGCAGGGCAGCATGTCTCATCACAAAAACCATCAAATAACATGGACCGAACAGTCAGATGCTGCACAATATTACCTCCATCCAAGAGTATCCTCCCCGGAGCAACACTCAGTCAAAGTGGCTTGTCTTGTGCCATCCAAATCATGTAGCACTAATAATGTTACACAGTCAAACATGATTACAACCTTCTGTGGAACATCGAGTACTCGCTAAAAACCAACATTAACAGGGATTGTGCAAGATTACTTCAGTTTATATGTGATTACTTTAAAGCCCATCTGTAATTGTATCCTGCACATTATTGCGTTTCAGGAATTTGTGACTACACAGAGCTGATGTGAATATTGCCCAGTTATCCAGGAGGGCAGCCGGACAGCTCCTATCCCATAATGCTGCAGGCGTTCACCTACCAGATCAACTGGGTTGATGTGTGTTTTGTTTTTCTTCCATTCCTAATTACAGAGAGAGGCAGCACTTGTTTACTTGATGCTAAAAGCCTCAGGGGAGGACGAAACAATTATCTTCTGAGAGTGTGAGAGTCATTTGTTCTAATATTGGAGGAGGCTGAGTTATCAGAACAAGCTAAATGGAAAAAGACCCCATGGCATGCCCTAACAGTCAGCAAAAAAAAACAGGAAAAACAAGCCAATTCTGATGACCCTTGAAGAGAAGCTAAAGTTGCAGTATGGAAGGAAGTGTGCCTGTTTGCGTCTCCATATTTTATGCAAAAACGATTTGCTGGTTAAGATGCTGTTTCTGAGACGTTATTTGAGGTTTGTTCAGACTGATGATCCCTTCAACAAAGCTGTGATTGGGTCAACAGATTCTCTGGCAACGAAAACTGTTGTCAATAAACACTTGACCCTCTCTCTCTCTGAATAGCTTAACAATTTCAAGCCGTGGATCAGCGGTTCAAAGGTTTGGAACGAGATTTAATTCCTCTAGAATTATTCTAAAGAAAGGGCTGAGACTTTTTAAACCATCTGATTGATGCATATTTGGTGCACTTAAGTGTAAAGTGCCTAAGACTTGTTGAGAAACGAACAATTGAATATTTTGGGCCTTAATTATCTTTAAGAAATAACTTGATGAACTTGTCCCCAAGTGATGTAAAAACACTGATGAATATAAGCTCTTGAGCTCTGAAACACTTGTAAGGTTCTTCACTGTGGAAAAAAAGAAAAGGTGATTTTGCAATTTAGCACCCATCCAACTGCTTTTATTCAAAAACATTACTTTTGAATCACGGCAGTTCATATGCTCATTGCAGCATCAGGCAAAATGTGTATTTAGTTTGTCTGGTGATGCTTTTGACAAAGGTTCTCAATAGAAACCAAGTTACGAGAATGAATTTCACTTCATTGTTTCAAATTGAAGGACTGAGGACTATGAGAAGAGGTGAAGTAAAGGGGTTTTCTGTTAGTCAGGCTCTCTAGGCTTCATAGGACAACAAAAACTTAATCCCATTTATTCTGGTATTTAACCATGAGATCCGCCCCCTTTACTTTTACTGTCTTTAATCACTGCCCAAGGTGAAAGGCAAAACTAATATCGCTCCACATTAGGCAAATATTTAAAAAATCCCTATAGCAAAGTTAAAAAATAAATAAATAAATAAATAAATAAAAAGGGGAAAGACAACAGGACACATTTTTCTAGGCACACCATTTACAGAGAGTTTTGAGCTCAGATTGTTATTGTTGCCTTCTGTGTTCAGCTGGGGACACATTGCAAGATTGTTTTGCCCAATTTTAACCACAATTCACAGTTGTGCAGACCGCACCAGTCAGCCCTAGTTGGGGACAGTCGGCATGGCTCGTTGCCACAGAAATCTGTTAGCGTGCGAGGGGGAAAGACTTGAATCGGCAAGAATGTGAGGGTGACAGACCCAAACTCAGTCGCAAGTCAATCAAACATGTTTGAACTTTTTCAGCCGACTCTGGACACAACGGGGTAGTGTGTACTGATTACCAATTCAATGGAAAAGGATAGGTGGGACACAGGAAATAGCGTCAGAAGACGAAGACAACAGCAAGTAGCGGAAATATCAGAACAACGATGGCAATGTTTGTTTACCCTTGAAACTGTCGCTCTTGTAGACATGGTTTCTCTTGCGAGAGTAGTCGTGATCCCCAGTCGTCTGCGGAAACCAGTCAGTGTGGACTCCAAGTCTTTCCAAATCAGACTGTGAAAGTCGTACAGCTGTACTTTCACTTCACACTTGTGAGCGAGAGGCTTTACAGACAAATATATGTCCAAGGATTAGGCATTCTTCAACATTTCTGAATGTATGAAATATTAGAAGCATTTGTAGAGCACAATTCATTATTACAGACTTCATTCCGCTTGTTTAATTCCATTTTCAGGGTGATTTCTTTTCAGGTGGATTGCTCATTTTGCCACAAGGAGAATAGAGAATAATATATCATATATTCATTGTATCACCAGCTTTGACTTTGGAGACTTGCAACTGAGTATTTACACTGGATATTATATATGGATGTTTGATTCTATAAAGGATATACTCTCGGTGTGATGAATGTACTGAGAGGAATGAGAAGGAAGGAGTGATATATTAATCAAGTTTTTTTTTTACACTTCATATTTAGTTTGAAGACTATACCGCCAACAACACACCATTACTTTGCTTTTATTTTTTTGTGTGGTCCTAAGTGCCTTCATGACAAGCTCGCAGGGAGTTTAAATCTACTCAATGACAGGAAATAAATTGGAAGAGATTTAGGACAATTATAACCCAGAGTGCAAGTGTCGCACTGTGTGTTCTTTTATCTGAAAGCTTCTCCAAGATCCAATAAGCTTCTCCCACAGCTGTGCCACGCAGATAAATTCTTCAAAACTCTTGAAATGGAGAGCGCTCGCCTCAGTTCATGTTTGAGCACAACGTGTTAATGATTCGAAGGATAATGCAATTGAATGCTTTGTCATTATGAGCCACTGCTGAACCGTGTACTTTTTGGTATTGATTTATTTAAAACAACACAATAAGACTTCAAATAATGTCAAATGTCAAAGATCATTTCGATGGCAGCTGGTCGTTTGTCCTGATTCAGAGCTCACCCGGTATCGTTGGCTTGTCAACAAATGTTACTAACACATATATTTTATAACAGTTGTAATAAACAAATCAGTCCACTGTTCCACTGTTCTAGATAAAAGCGTCTGCTAAGTGCTTAAATGTAAACAATAACATACCAACTGTCAACTTCTTTTTTTACTGTAAACCTCATATGGGGCTGGGCAATAAGTAAATAACAACATATATATTGTGATATCATTTCGTTCATTATCAAACTAGGGCTTGGAAATATGGTTTATAAATAATATCTCAATATTCTTTGGCTATGTATCAAATTATCTCCATAAAGCATTTCACTGGCTGTTACACTGAGCTTATTAAACGCTTTTTGTATACAGGTTTGTCATTACAATATCAACTGAAACGTGATAAAACACAAATCAGTCCATCAAAAGGATGCAATAAACAATCTGCAATATATGTCAAAACAATAGACGTGTCCGAGAAGGAGCAGAAAGAAGAAGCCCAGCCCTATATATATAAAACAAAGGTTTTATATAATGTTTGCACACTGTGCAAACACAATAACGCCTCACTTAAATTGTTATTAAATGTTTTGCCTTGGATTGAAGTACTGTGTTAGTTGTTGTCATCCATCCCATAACGATGTCCATAACAACAACACAATTTCTTCAATTTTCATTCTAGAATAAACACTATGTTTCATTATCTGACGAATTATCATGATAATTACTGATATATACAGATTTGAAAACATGGCCCAGTCAGCTCTAACCTCATTAAATAGAGAATGATGGAAGTCTTTGATGCACTGGTTTTTTTTTTTGTTTTTAACTCAGACCAATATGAATTGTTCAATTTGTCATCTCCAGCTGTGTTAAATAAAGCAATATCAATATCCACAGTATCCACTTCACGTATTTTATCATGTTGGCTTGATAGGTTTCCAGTCAGCACAGTCCAAAGCTCCCGCTCACTTATGTTTTCCATCAAGGTTCACATTAAATTAACAGTTTCAGGCAAAAAAAACGTTTCACTTGTGTTTAAGTTAAAGTGCTGAGACATTTGATACGAGAGGCAATCTATTTGTCCATGAATCCAGCATTAGCAGTCCGACCAGCAGCAGGTCTGAAAAAAGCGAAGCTCAATTGACCTAAAATCACACACTTTCTTCCTCACGTTCCACGCCGCTCTCTCTCTCTCTCTCTATAGTGCTTTAGTGTCTCACATGACTTTAACTTAAATGTTAGAGGAGCTCACTACATATGAACACTGTGTAATATTCAACTTGCTCATTGAAACAACACACATCTTAAAAACATGTTTTTATAGTCAGTTCAAGTGTATGATTCTCCCTCATGATGATGACACAAATGTGGGGGTTGTCCTGTAATAAATACCACTTAGCATTAAGGTCAATAGGGTGTGCTACGTGAAACGTGACTCCCACAGTGTAGGAGCAAGAAAGTAGGACAGGGCTGTAGCAATAAGCTTTGTACCTCATAATGCAGATTGCTGTCATTAGTGTGATTTACCTTCAAAAGACTTATAACCTTGATACGGGCCTCTATTGCCAAGGATAGACTGCACTGTACATGACAGTAAAACACAAAGTCACAGTTAATTTTGGGTGCCAAAGAGATGCAGAAAAAAAGCCCATAGGAGCAAGCGTGGCTCAGTAGGTAGAACGGTTGTCCTGTAACTAGAAGGTCACCAGTTTGATCCACAGCTACTCCAGTCTGCGTGCCAAAGTGTCCTTGGGCAAGGGAGAGAAGAACCTCTGAATGTTACAGACAGGTTGTGTCAGCAGTGTGTGAATAGGTGTGAGAGATATGGTCAAGGGCCACGTGAACGGGTAAATAGCAAAACTCTAATGTACTTGGAGTGATGGTCAAACTTAGCACTTAATACAGGCCATGTAACATTTGTGGGGCACTGTCTGATGTGTACGTGTGTACACACAAACAGGAGAACGGCGGCAGTCAGCTGTGGCTTCCACTAACAAAGCATCGATAGATGAACAAGTTAGATCAGGAGAGTGCTGTGGCCAATTTGATGCGGTCGAGCCACAGAACAAACTATTCTCTACATGAGGAGGGAGATGAGCAGCAGGTTACCAGCCACCATCATCAATCATCCTGTAATTCTCTTTGCCATCTTCTAGGGTAAACAATACAATATTGGCAGTAGGCTACAGTGGAGTTGCCATGGGATAAAGAACCTTCAAAAGACAAATGACTAAAATACTTGGCCTTTATGCAACTCCATAGTGCACACAAATATGCATGAGTTACTGATTTCTTTCCTTAATTGCTGAAAACTCACATTCATCGTGGCTGTACTGTATGTGACATTGTACAAAAGGCCATTTATGCAACTATTTCTATTCGGTGTCCAAAAGCACAGGTTATTCAGTTGATTCAATGTCCCAAATAATTGGTCATAAGTTAATGAGTTACACTGGTAGACAGGTGGAGAGTCTAAAAGGCATATAATACCAAAATAATACTTATAATACAAATGATGTGTGGAAATGGTGATAATGAGTTATATGACCGTAAACAAGGTCATGTAGGATTGACTACAGTGTCTAGCATCATAGTAGAAACTGCATGCATCTTTGGTAGTTGTGAGGGTTTACTCTGACCGCTTTCATCGGCAACTACTAAACGCCTTACTTTGACCTCAGAACTCTTTGCAGCCAAACCCACATGGGGCTCACAACCATTTAACGCAGTGGCCTTCTCACTCAATAACAAAGCCAAACTCCACTGATTTTCCAAACCAATGCAGCCATTTCCCCTGGGAAGCATGTGACAAATGCAGCATTCCTAGATGCTGCCTAATCTACACTTCTTCTTTTTTTTGTTGTGGATTAAATGTCTTCACTAAGCTATTTGCTCAAACCCAATCTTAAGCTTGCATTTCACCTTGTATTGAATTCATATTTGTCTTCCACAATCCCAAGAGACGAGAAAGGACAGTTTGACATTGCTCCGGTAGTGTTCAGCTTATAGGGTCAGTAGTTGTGAAATCTCATAGGCATTGTGTTCTGGATCAATGCAGGATATTAACCATGTTTTGTTGCTATTGAGATTATCTTTGCTCGAGCCAGGCTTTGACCTCTGACAGAAAGGGTTAAAGCCTATGGAGAGTCTAGGGTTTGTCCTGTGTTTCATTATGCACACATTGTTATGTTTTAGTTGCAGAGAGCAAGGGTATTTATAACCACTCTTAGATGTAAGAAGAGTAAAAAAGGTGTCAGAGAGTTACAACATCTGCGCTTTGATAGCACAGTAAACACAACTCACATAGAAATCAAAAGAGAAAATATAATTGAGGAAACAGACAATAATCTCTTTATGAACTGCAAGAAAAATGCCACAGACCCATACAGCCATGCACACAACACAACAGAGGAAATGAAGGCCTTCCTTTATGAAATGTGACTCCTTGCAAATCCAACTGTACATACTCCTGTCTGACTGATTTCCTATTAAAGCAAATTACTCAAAGTCAGACAAGCACACTCTGGTAATGCGACTGAGAGTTGATTTAGTATTGGATGTATACATTCAGCTAGACTGAAATAATAGAGGAAGCCTGTACACAGAAGACAACAGTGTAAAAACAGTGACATTTCTGCTTACATAATTAAATATTTTGAGGTTATAAATGGTTGAAAGGTGCATATATTATGCTCAACTTGGTACCAACCATCTGCCAACTCAAGTTGTAGAGTCTATGACATGATAGGTCATACCAGAAAATACCTAATTCTAACAAGCTGTAAGGGGGCATACTGCCACCTAGAGTAGTGCAATCAAACACATTTCATTCAATAAATCAATTCCCTGCTCGTGCTTGTATACTGAACCAAGTCCAACTAAATAATGTAACTGGGCATGGAAACATTTCCACTGTGTCTCCCCCTGAGCAACGTTTATTATTTATTATTAGGGTTCGAGCAACAAGGTTGCAAGAACCCTCTTGAAACTGGAAGGATTATTATTAGGGTTCGAGCAACTTGGTTGCAAGAACCCTATTGTAATCGCTAGGATTATTCTTATTAGGGTTCGAGCAACAATGTTGCGCAAGAACCCTATTGTAATCGTAAGAGTTATTAGGGTTCGAGCAACTTGGTTGCAAGAACCCTATTGAAACTGTAAAGATTATTCTTCTTCTTCTTCTTCTTCTTCTTCCTCTTCACCAAAGTAAATCGCGTTTTAGAGAACCTGAACATGCCCCAAAACTCACCAATTTTTGCAAGCGCATCAGACCTGGTGTAAATTTACGTTTATTACTGTTTCGGGGAATGTGCGTTAAAAAATGAAAGTGGGCGGGGCAAATAACTGCTCCACCCCCTAAAACTTGTGGGCCTGAGGAGCACGTTTAATGTACATGCACGAAACTTGGTACACGCGTTCTTTAGGTCGGGATGGTCAAAAAAGTCAGCGTAGCCTATGCTCTAAAACGAACAGGAAAGCCGCCATCTTGGATTGAAAATTCATTTTTTGCCGATTTTGGCCATATCGCACCATCGGTATTTGAACGAACTTGTCCTAGAGCTTACATGGGATCACGTTCAAACTTGGTGAGGTCACTTTGGACAAGTTGAGGATCTAAAGTTGCTAAAAACTTTTTAATAAGTATCATGGTGTACGAGAAAGGGGCCGGCAAAGTTGGTGAAAATTTTTATTTTTCGCCACAGGCAACAAAACTCTTATAACTTTGCGATAGAAGGTCACTTCCCAACCAAATTACCTAGGGTTGATGATGGACCATTGCTGAAGAAGTCTGTGGAAAAACTGTACATTTTTAGCACAGCGCCTCCTTGTGGTAACAGAAAATACAACAAATACACAATTTCGGTAATAACTTTTACATATTTAATCGTATCAAACTCAAAATTTGTGACAACATTTAAAACACATGAAAGATGATGCGTGCTTATTATGATAACAAATGGTTCAACGGTGTTGCCATAGCAACACTGCAAAGTCAGATATTTGTGACAAAAAAACAAACTGCTACAACTTTGCGAAACTGAGTCTAATCTGAACCAAACTTGCTAGGATTGATGATAGTCCTGCCCCGAAGACACCTATATGAAAATATTCACTTACAAAAACAGCGCCCCCTTGTGACAGCAGCCACTATGACACCTGATATTTGAATGAACTTGTCCTAGAGTTTTTGTGCGATCACCTTGAAAATTAGTGAGGTCACTGTGAACAAGTTGCCGAGCATAAGTTACTGAAAGCTTTTTAAAATGTCGCTCGGTGTACGAGATAGGGGGCGCCAAAGTTGGTGTTCATTCATATTTTTCACAACAAAAGGCAAAACTCTTACAACCCGTAAAACTTGTCCTCCTGAGGAGCACGTTGAATGTACATGCACGAAACTTGGTACTCACGCGTTCGTTAGGTCCAGACGGTCAAAAAAGTCAGCGTAGCCGAACCTCTAAAACGAACAGGAAAGCCGCCATTTTGGATTGAAAGTACATTTTTTGCAGATTTTGGCCATTTCGCACCAATGGTATGTGAACGCACTTGTCATAGAGCTTTAAAGGGATCACCTTCAATCTGGGTGAGGTCACTGTGAATAAGTTGAGGATCTAAAGTTATTAAAAGTTTTTTAAAATGTCACATGGTTTTTGAGATAGGGGGCGCCAAAGTTGGCGTTCATTCATATTTTTCACAACAAAAGGCGAAACTCTTACAACCCGTAAAACTTGTCCTCCTGAGGAGCACGTTTAATGTACATGCACTAAACTTGGTACTTACGCGTTCCTTAGGTCAGGACGGTCAAAAAATTCAAAGCAGCCTATGCTCTAAAATGAACGGGAAAGCCGCCATCTTGGATTGAAAGTACATTTTTTGCAGATTTTGGCCATTTCGCACCAATGGTATGTGAACGCACTTGTCATAGAGCTTTCATGGGATCACCTTGAAACTTTGTGAGGTCACTGTGAACAAGTTGAGGATCCAAAGGTATCAAAATCTTTTCATTAAGTATCACGGCGAACAAGAAGAAGGTCAGGAAAGTTGGCGAAAATCACGATTCCTCGCAACACACAACAATCTCTTATAACTTTGCCATGGAAGGTCAGATATTAACCAAACAAGTGACAATCGATGATGGGCCCTTGCTAAAGATGTCTATGCAAAAACTGTAAATTTTGAAAACATCGCCTCCTGGTGGTGGCAAACACTAGGAAGTCTGGTATTTCGCAACACACAACAAACTCTTATAACTTTGCGATTGAAGGTCAGATCTTAACCAAACTTGTGATGATCAATGATGGGCTTTTGCTGAAGATGCCTATGCAAAAACTGTAAATTTTGGAAACAGCGCCACCTGGTGGTAACAGAAAGTACAAGTTCACAATTTCCCTTATAACTTTAACAAATTTCCTTGTATCAAACTCAAAATTTGGGAAAACATTCAAAACACATGGTAGATGATGCGTGCCTAATATGATAACAAATTGTTCAACAGTGTTGCCATGACAAAACTGCAAAGTCAGATATTTGCGACAAAAAACAAACAGCTACCACTTTGCGAATACTATTCCAATCTGAATCAAACTTGCTAGGATTGATGATATTTAATTCCTGAAGATGCCTATATGAAAATATTCACTTTCAAAAACAGTGCCCCCTGTTGACGGCAGACAATATGACGTCTGGTATTTCGCTACAACAACAAACTCTTATAACTTTGCGATGGAAGGTCAGATCTTAACCAAACTTGTGACGATCGATGATGGGATCTTGCTGAAGATGCTTATGCAAAAACTGTACATTTTGAAAACAGCGCCTTCTGGTGGTAACAGAAAATACAATTTCACAATTTCCCTTATAACTTTAACAAATTTCATTGTATCATACTCAAAATGAATGAAAACATGTAAAACACATGGTAGATGATGCTTGCTGAATATGATAACAAATCGTTAAATGGTGTTGCCTGGCAAAAATGCAAAGGATTCCCTCAACTGAGTGGTTTGTTCATGCAGTAACCATTGTTCGCCACATGATGGAGGCATTTGCCTACAAATCTATCAAATCTAACATTTACAGTTTCTCATGCTGCTCTAATTGGGATTGTTGTATCCACTTGAAACTTCATACGTGAGACCTCAGACCCGTCCGGAACATGTCTGTAAAGCAGTAATGCCAAAGTCAAATACACGGGGGGCCAAAATAAAAAAAATGGTACAGGTGGAGGATTAAATATTTATTAAAACTTGCAATTACTGCACATATTGAACCAATACCAATACCACAGCCTATATTGCACTCAATCATTAAATTAAATTAAATTAAATTAAATTAAATTAAATTAAATTAAATTAAATTAAATAAATAAAATACAATCTTTTCAAATTGAAAACTTCTTCTTTTTAACAGGTAAACAGCAAAATGTTATTTTCCTTCAAAGCTCAATGGCAAGATAAATGCAAAAATGAAACAGCATGTTACAAAACAAATCAGTGTGCTGCTCTGATCCTCACCAATGTCTGTCTTTTATAATAAAATTAGAAGTTAGTGCAAACTTGAAAAGTGCAAAACAGTTGCATGTTTCATAGTGCCTTCTTAAGTTATATTCTTTCATAACGACACACTGTCTCCACACACAAGACACACAGGCTTTCCTTTTACTTCGGTGAACATTATTCTGCCTCCCACCTGTCTTGAAAACCCTGTTTTCACCGTCTACTTTTCTATTTGTCTATTTGGGGGAGAGGGAGATGAAAAATGACAGCAATGTTTAGTTTTCCACTGTGACTGTGATGCTGTTCATGAAGGATGACACGGGATCGCACTCACAGTGCATCTTGGGATGTGTAGTATTATGGTGCTGAGGGCACATAATAGTGCAAGCCGGTTTTAATAGTAATTAAAAATCATCCCGTGGGCCAGACATAACTCATTCACGGGCCTTGATTCTGACATATGTGCTGTAAAGGATAACCTCCCTACAGGAAGTAGAACTCCCGAAACAGGAAGTCAAGTCTAACATTTTCCAATCTTCACAAAACTTGATATGTGAGGAACGTCCCTGAACACGTTTACGGACACACCTTTCACCAAACAGGAAGTCGGCCATTTTAAACAGGAAGTGCCATCTAACTTAGCACATGGACGCTGAAAATAGTCTAAGCTGAAAATTACTACTGCCGCAAGCGGTGAATGAACGGAAGATGAGCTAGACGTCTCGCACGGCGAGGTGGGCGCAGGGAGACCCGCGAGCCGTCAAGCTCGAACCCGTTGATTACCGCTTGCGGTACTAGTTATTATTATTATTCCTCTAAATGAATCGCCTTTTTGAGGCCTTTCCCATACACGAAAACTCACCAATTTTTGCGAGTGCATCAAACCTGGTGTAAATTTACGTCTGATAGTACTTCGGGGACACTGCGTACAAAATTGAAAGTGGGCGGGGCTTACGAAAATGAAAAACAGCTTTCATCAGGCCGATTTTTCTCGTGTTTCACGTACATGCACGAAAGTCGGTACACATGTTAAACATGTCAGGACGGTCCAAAAAGTCCGTGCTAGCGCCGCTGTAAGTCCTACAGGAAGGCCGCCATCTTGGGTTGAACGACCATTTTTGGCCTATTTTGGCCATTTCGCACCATGGGTATTTGAACGAACTTGTCCCAGAGCTTACATGGGATCACGTTCAAACTTGGTGAGGTCACTGTGGACAAGTTGAGGATCTAAAGTTCCTGAAAACTTTTTAATAAGTATCATGGCGTACGAGAAAGGGGGCGTCAAAGTTGGTGAAAATTTAAGATTTTCGCCACAGGCAACACAACTCTTATAACTTTGCGATAGAAGGTCCGATCTTAACCAAACTTGTGGCGATCGATGATGGGCCCTTGCTGAAGATGCCTATGCAAAAACTGTTAAGTTTGTAAACATCGCCTCCTGGTGGTGGCAGAAAATCTAAAAAAAAAAGTTACTTTTACAATTTCGGGAATAACTTTTACAGAAATGATTGTATCAAACTCAAAATTGGTTAAAAGATTCTAAACACATGGTAGACTATGCATGCTCAATATGATGGCGTATCGTTACATGATGTTGCCATGGTAATGATGCAAAGGCGGATTTTTGCGACAAAAAAACAAACTGCTACCACTTTGCGAATCCTTGTCCAATCTGAACCAAACTTGCCATGATTGATGATAGTCCGGCCCTGAAGACACCTATATGAAAATATTCACTTTCAAAAACAGCACCCCCTGGTGACGGAGACAATATGACCTCTGGTATTTGAATGAATTAATCCTAGAGTTCTTGTGCGATCACCTTTAAACTTGGTCAGGTCACTGTGAACCAGTTGAGGAACTTAAGTTATCAAAAGTTTTTTAAAATGTCTCATGGTGTACGAGATAGGGGGCGCCAAAGTGGGTGTAAATTCCTATTTTTCACAACAAAAAGCGAAACTCTTATAACTTTGTGATGGAAGATCCAATCCCAACCAAACTTCCTATGATTGATAATGGGTAGTTGCTGAAGGCGACTATATTGCCGAAAACAATAAATTTTGAAAACAGCGCCTCCTGGTGGTGGTAGAAAATACAAAAAAAAAAAAACTGTCACAACTTTGCCAATCCTGGTCCAATCTGAGCCAAACTTGCTAGGATTGTTGATAGTCTGGCCCTGAACAAACCTATGTGAAAATATTTCATGTCAAAATCAGCGCCCCCTGGTGAAAGTGGACGGGCCAAAAAACTGCTCCAACCCCTAAAACTTGTGGTCCTGAGGAGCACGTTTAATGTTCATGCACGAAACTTGGTACACGCCTTCCTTAGGTCGGGCCGGTCAAAAAAGTCAGCGTAGCCTATGCTCTAAAACGAACAGGAAAGCCGCCATCTTGGATTGAAAGTAAATGCTTTGCTGATTTTGGCCATTTCGCACCAATGATATTTGAACAGATTTGTCCTAGAACTTTCATGGGATCACCTTCAAACTTGGTGAGGTCACTTTGGACAAGTTGAGGATCCAAAGGTATCAAAATCTTTTCAATAGGTATTATGGCGTAAGAGTAAGGGGCGGGCAAAGTTGGTGAACATTTTAATGTTTCGCCACAGGCAACAAAACTCTTATAACTTTGCGATAGAAGGTCACATCCCAACCAAATTACCTAGGGTTGATGATGGACCATTGCTGAAGAAGTCTGTGAAAAAAACGTAAATTTTGAGCACAGTGCCTCCTTGTGGTAACAAAATATACAAAAAAAAACAATTTCGGTTATAACTTTTACAGAGTTAATCGTATCAAACTCAAAAATTGGGAAAACATTTAAAACACATGTTCGATGATGCGTGCTTAATATGATAACAAATCGTTCAACGGTGTTGCCACAGCAACACTGCAAAGTCAGATATTTGTGACAAAAAACAAACTGCTACAACTTTACGAATCCGAGTCCGATCTGAACCAAACTTGCTTGGATTGATGATAGTCCAGACCTGAAGACGCCTATATGAAAATATTCACTTTCAAAAACAGCGCCCCCTGGTGACAGCAGACACTATGACGCCTGGTATTTGAATGAACTAGTCCTACAGCTTTTGTGCGATCACCTTTAAACTTTGTGAGGTCACTGTGGACAAGTTGAGGATCTAAAGTTATTAAAAGTTTTTCAAAATGTCGCATGGTTTTCGAGATAGGGGGCGCCAAAGTTGGCGTTCATTCATATTTCTCACAACAAAAGGCAAAACTCTTACAACCCGTAAAACTTGTCCTCCTGAGGATCACGTTGAATGTACATGCATGAAACTTGGTACTCACGCGTTCCTTAGGTCCAGACGGTCAAAAAAGTCAGCGTAGCCGAAGCTCTAAAGCGAACAGGAAAGCCGCCATCTTGGATTGAAAGTAAATTTTTGGGAGATTTTGGCCATTTCGCACCAATGGTATGTGAACTAACTTGTCATAGAGCTTTTGTGCGATCACCTTTAAACTTTGTGAGGTCACTGTGGACAAGTTGAGGATCTAAAGTTATTAAAAGTTTTTCAAAATGTCCCATGGTTTTCGAGATAGGGGGCGCCAAAGTTGGCGTTCATTCATATTTCTCACAACAAAAGGCAAAACTCTTACAACCCGTAAAACTTGTCCTCCTGAGGAGCACGTTTAATGTACATGCACTAAACTTGGTACTCACGCGTTCCTTAGGTCGGGACGGTCAAAAAATTCAAAGCAGCCTAAGCTCTGAAACGAACAGGAAAGCCGCCATCTTGGATTGAAAGTACATTTTTAGCAGATTTTGGCCATTTCGCACCAATGGTATGTGAACGCACTTGTCAAAGAGCTTTAATGGGATCACCTTCAAACTTTGTGAGGTCACTGTGGACAAGTTGAGGATACAAAGGTATCAAAATCTTTTCATTAAGTATCACGGCGAACAAGAAGAAGGTCAGGAAAGTTGGCGAAAATCACGATTCCTCGCAACACACAACAATCTCTTATAACTTTGCCATGGAAGGTCAGATATTAACTAAACAAGTGACAATCGATGATGGGCCCTGGCTAAAGATGTCTATGCAAAAACTGTACATTTTGAAAACATCGCCCCCTGTTGACGGCAGACAATATGACGTCTGGTATTTCGCTACAACAACAAACTCTTATAACTTTGCGATGAAAGGTTAGATCTTAACCAAACTAGTGACGATCGATGATGGGATCTTGCTGAAGATGCTTATGCAAAAACTGTACATTTTAAAAACAGCGCCTTCTGGTGGTAACAGAAAATACAATTTCACAATTTCCCTTATAACTTTAACAAATTTCATTGTATCATACTCAAAATGAATGAAAACATGTAAAACACATGGTAGATGATGCTTGCTGAATATGATAACAAATCGTTCAACGGTGTTGACATAAGAACACTGCACAGGACCCACTCTACTGAGTGGTTTGTCAGTGCAGTAACCTTTGTTCGCCACATGATGGAGGCATTTGCCTACAAATCTATCAAATCTAACATTTACAGTTTCTCATGCTGCTCTGAAAGGGAAAGATGGGGCAAAAGGTACTGCAAGAGGGGCCAAGGAAAAAAAAACAGGGAAAATGGGAAGAGAGAAAAAGTAACAGAGGGAAAAAAGAGAAAATGCACCCTAAATTCTTATACCATCAGATGTTCTATCACAAAAATAACTAGTTATTTCTAAAATTCAGCTTCAATTCTGATACCATCAGTTGTTTTTCACAAAAATAACAACTTATAGATGAAATCACACTGTTAGACCTCAGACCCGCCCTGAACATGTCTGTAAAGGATGACCTCCTTACAGGAAGTACAACTCCCGAAACAGGAAGTAAAGTCTGACATTCTCCGATCCACATGAAACTTGTTATGTAAGTCAAGGTACCTTCCCTAAACACGTTTACGGACACGCCTTTCACCCAACAGGAAGACGGCCATTTTAAAAGGACACGCCTGACATTGCGCGGGGATGCAGCTGAAAATAACCTGTACCACAAGCGGTGAATGAACGGAAGATGAGGAAGAGGACTCGCGCTGCGACGTGGACGCACAGGGACTCGCGAGCCGTCAAGCTCGAACCCGTCAATTACCGCTTGCGGTACTAGTTAGGGTTCGAGCAACTTGGTTGCAAGAACCCTATTGTAATCGCTAGGATTATTCTTATTATTATTATTATTATTATTCCTCCAAATGAATCGCGTTTTTGAGGCCTTTCCCATGCCCCAAAACTCACCAAATTTTGCAACCCCATCAGACCTGGTGTAAAATTACGTATATTATTGGTTCGGGGAATGTGCGTCAAAAAATGAAAGTGGGCGGGGCTAAAAACTGACGCAAAAAACTTCTATTAGGTCATCTGCTCTTGGGTTTACCGTACATGAACGAAACTTGGCACACACGTTCATGAGGTGGGGACGGGCAAAAAAGTCGATGACGACTTCCCTGTGAATACTACAGGAAGGCCACCATCTTGGATTGCACGCCAAAACAGAGGCGATTTTGGCCATTACGCACCATCGGTATTTGAACGAACTTGTCCCAGAGCTTACATGGGATCACCTTCAAACTTGGTGAGGGCACTGTGGACAAGTTGAGGAGCTTAAGTCATTGAAAGGTTTCTAATAAGTATCATGGTTTTCAAGATAGGGGGCGCCAAATTTGGAGTAAATTACCAATTTCTCGCAACGCACAACAAAACTCTTATAACTTTGCGATGGAAGGTCCGATCTTAACCAAACTTGTGGTGATTGATGATGGGCCATTGCTGAAGATGCCATGCAAAAACTGTCAAGTTTGTAAACATCGCCTCCTGGTGGTGGCAGAACATCTAAAAAAAAAAGTTACTTTTACAATTTCTGGAATAACTTTTACAGAAATTATTGTATCAAACTCAAAATTGGTTAAAGGACTCTAAACACAAGGTAGACTATGCATGCTCAATATGATGGCGTATCGTTACATGATGTTGCCATGGTAATGATGCAAAGTCGGATTTTTGCGTCAAAAAAACAAACTGCTACAACTTTGCGAATCCTAGTCCAAGCTGAACCAAACTTGCTAGGATTGATGATAGTTCAGCCCTGAAGACGTCTATATGAAAATATTCACTTTCAAAAACAGCACCCCCTGGTGACGGAGACGATATGACCTCTGGTATTTGAATTAATTAATCCTAGAGTTCTTGTGCGATCACCTTTAAACTTGGTCAGGTCACTGTGAACCAGTTGAGGAACTTAAGTTATCAAAAGTTTTTTAAAATGTCTCATGGTGTACGAGATAGGGGGCGCCAAAGTGGGTGTAAATTCCTATTTTTCACAACAAAAAGCGAAACTCTTATAACTTTGCGATGGAAGATCCAATCCCAACCAAACTTCCTATGATTGATAATGGGTAGTTGCTGAAGGCGACTATATTGCCGAAAACAATACATTTTGAAAACAGCGCCTCCTGGTGGTGGTAGAAAATACTACAAAAAAAAAACTGTTACAACTTTGCCAATCCTGGTCCAATCTGAACCAAACTTGCTAGGATTGTTGATAGTCTGGCCCTGAACAAACCTATGTGAAAATATTTCAAGTCAAAATCAGCGCCCCCTGGTGAAAGTGGACGGGCCAAAAAACTGCTCCACCCCCTAAAACCTGTGGTCCTGAGGAGCACGTTTAATGTACATGCACAAAACTTGGTACACGCGTTCCTTAGGTCACGCCGGTCAAAAAAGTCAGCGTAGCCTATGCTCTAAAACGAACAGGAAAGCCGCCATCTTGGATTGAAAGTAAATGCTTTGCTGATTTTGGCCATTTTGCACCAATGATATTTGAACAGATTTGTCCTAGAACTTTCATGGGATCACCTTCAAACTTGGTGAGGTCACTTTGGACAAGTTGAGGATCCAAAGGTATCAAAATCTTTTCAATAGGTATTATGGCGTAAGAGTAAGGGGCCGGCAAAGTTGGTGAAAATTTTAATGTTTCGCCACAGGCAACAAAACTCTTATAACTTTGCGATAGAAGGTCACATCCCAACCAAATTACCTAGGGTTGATGATGGACCATTGCTGAAGAAGTCTGTGGAAAAACTGTACATTTTTAGCACAGCGCCTCCTTGTGGTAACAGAAAATCCAAAAAATAAACATTTCGGTAATAACTTTTACAGAGTTAATCGTATCAAACTCAAAAATTGGGAAAACATTCAAAACACATGGTCGATTATGCGTGCTTTATATGATAACAAATCGTTCAACGGTGTTGCCACAGCAACACTGCAAAGTCAGATATTTGTGACAAAAACAAACTATTACAACTTTACGAATCCGAGTCCGATCTGAACCAAACTTGCTCTGATTGATGATAATCTGGCCCTGAAGACGCCTATATGAAAATATTCTCTTTCAAAAACAGCGCCCCCTGGTGACAGCAGACACTATGACACCTGATATTTGAATGAACTAATCCTAGAGTTTTTATGCGATCACCTTGAAAGTTGGTGAGGTCACTGTGAACAAGTTGCCGAGCATAAGTTCCTGAAAGCTTTTTAAAATATCGCTCGGTGTACGAGATAGGGGGCGCCAAAGTTGGTGTTCATTCATATTTTTCACAACAAAAGGTGAAACTCTTACAACCCGTAAAACTTGTCCTCCTGAGGAGCACGTTGAATGTACATGCACAAAACTTGGTACTCACGCATTCCTTAGGTCCAGACGGTCAAAAAAGTCAGCGTAGCCGAAGCTCTAAAACGAACAGGAAAGCCGCCATCTTGGATTGAAAGTAAATTTTTTGCAGATTTTGGCCATTTCGCACCAATGGTATGTGAACGCACTTGTCATAGAGCTTTAAAGGGATCACCTTCAAACTGGTTGAGGTCACTGTGGACAAGTTGAGGATCTAAAGTTATTAAAAGTTTTTTAAAATGTTACATGGTTTTTGAGATAGGGGGCGCCAAATTTGGCGTTCATTCATATTTTTCACAACAAAAGGCGAAACTCCTACAACCGTAAAACTTATCCTCCTGAGGAGCATGTTGAATGTACATGCACTAAACTTGGTACTCACGCGTTCCTTAGGTCCAGACGGTCAAAAAATTCAAAGCAGCTTATGCTCTAAAACGAACGGGAAAGCCGCCATCTTGGATTGAAAGTAAATTTTTTGCTGATTTTGGCCATTTCGCACCAATGGTATGTGAACGCACTTGTCATAGAGCTTTCATGGGATCACCTTCAAACTTGCTGAGGTCACTGTGGACAAGTTGAGGATCTAAAGTTCCTGAAAACTTTTTAATAAGTATCATGGCGTACGAGAAAAGGGGCGTCAAAGTTGGTGAAAATTTAAGATTTTCGCCACATGCAACAAAACTCTTATAACTTTGCGATAGAAGGTCCGATATTAACCAAACAAGTGACAATCGATGATGGGCCCTTGCTAAAGATGTCTATGCAAAAACTGTAAATTTTGAAAACATCGCCTCCTGGTGGTGGCAAACGCTATGAAGTCTGGTATTTCGCAACACACAACAAACTCTTATAACTTTGCGATTGAAGGTCAGATCTTAACCAAACTTGTGATGATAGATGATGATGGGCTTTTGCTAAAGATGCCTAAGCAAAAACTGTAAATTTTGGAAACAGCGCCACCTGGTGGTAACAGAAAGTACAAGTTCACAATTTCCCTTATAACTTTAACAAATTTCCTTGTATCAAACTCAAAATTTTGGAAAACATTCAAAACACATGGTAGATGATGCGTGCCTAATATGATAACAAATTGTTCAACAGTGTTGCAATGACAACACTGCAAAGTCAGATATTTGCGACAAAAACAAACTGCTACCACTTTGCGAATGCTATTCCAATCTGAACCAAACTTGCTAGGATTGATGATAGTCAATCCCTGAAGATGCCTATATGAAAATAATCATTTTCAAAAACAGTGCCCCCTGTTGACGGCAGACAATATGACGTCTGGTATTTCGCTACAACAACAAACTCTTATAACTTTGCGATGGAAGGTCAGATCTTAACCAACCTCGTGACGATCGATGATGGGATCTTGCTGAAGATGCTTGTGCAAAAACTGTACATTTTGAAAACAGCGCCTTCTGGTGGTAACATAAAATACAAGTTCACAATTTCCCTTATAACTTTAACAAATTTCATTGTATCATACTCAAAATGAATGAAAACATGTAAAACACATGGTAGATGATACTTGCTGAATATGATAACAAATGGTTCAACGGCGTTGACATAAGAACACTGCACAGGATCTACTCTACTGAGTGGTTCGTCAGTGCAGTAACCTTTGTTCGCCACATGATGGAGGCATTTGCCTACAAATCTATCAAATCTAACATTTACAGTTTCTCATGCTGCTCTAAGTGGGATTGCTGTATTCACTTGAAACTTGATATGTGAGACCTCAAACCCGCCCGGAACATGTCTGTAAAGCAGTAATGCCAAAGTCAAATACACGGGGGGCCAAAATAAAAAAAACAAGTGGAGGGTTAAATTTTTATTAAAACTTGCAATTACTGCACATATTGAACCAATACCAATACCAATACCATAGCCTATATTGCACTTAATCATAAAATTAAATTAAATTAAATTAAATTAAATTAAATTAAATTAAATTAAATTAAATTAAATTAAATAGGAAAAAGAGGAAGTCTGCCATTTTAAACAGGAAGTGCCCTCTAACTTAACACATGGACGCTGAAAATAGTCCAAGCTGAAAATAACTACTACCGCAAGCAATGAATGAAAGGAAGATGAGCTAGAGGACTCGCACGGCGAGGTGGGCGCAGGGAGACCCGCGAGCCGTCAAGCTCGAACCCGTTGATTACCGCTTGCGGTACTAGTTCTTCTTCTTCTTCTTCTTCCTCTTCACCAAAGTAAATCGCGTTTTAGAGAACCTGAACATGCCCCAAAACTCACCAATTTTTGCAAGCGCATCAGACCTGGTGTAAATTTACGTTTATTACTGTTTCGGGGAATGTGCGTTAAAAAATGAAAGTGGGCGGGGCAAATAACTGCTCCACCCCCTAAAACTTGTGGGCCTGAGGAGCACGTTTAATGTACATGCACGAAACTTGGTACACGCGTTCCTTAGGTCGGGACGGTCAAAAAAGTCAGCGTAGCCTATGCTCTAAAACGAACAGGAAAGCCGCCATCTTGGATTGAAAATTCATTTTTTGCCGATTTTGGCCATATCGCACCATCGGTATTTGAACGAACTTGTCCTAGAGCTTACATGGGATCACGTTCAAACTTGGTGAGGTCACTTTGGACAAGTTGAGGATCTAAAGTTGCTAAAAACTTTTTAATAAGTATCATGGCGTACGAGAAAGGGGCCGGCAAAGTTGGTGAAAATTTTTATTTTTCGCCACAGGCAACAAAACTCTTATAACTTTGCGATAGAAGGTCACTTCCCAACCAAATTACCTAGGGTTGATGATGGACCATTGCTGAAGAAGTCTGTGGATAAACTGTACATTTTTAGCACAGCGCCTCCTTGTGGTAACAGAAAATACAACAAATACACAATTTCGGTAATAACTTTTACATATTTAATCGTATCAAACTCAAAATTTGTGACAACATTTAAAACACATGAAAGATGATGCGTGCTTATTATGATAACAAATGGCGCAACGGTGTTGCCATAGCAACACTGCAAAGTCAGATATTTGTGACAAAAAAACAAACTGCTACAACTTTGCGAAACTGAGTCCAATCTGAACCAAACTTGCTAGGATTGATGATAGTCCTGGCCCTGAAGACACCTATATGAAAATATTCACTTTCAAAAACAGCGCCCCCTTGTGACAGCAGCCACTATGACACCTGATATTTGAATGAACTTGTCCTAGAGTTTTTGTGCGATCACCTTGAAAATTAGTGAGGTCACTGTGAACAAGTTGCCGAGCATAAGTTACTGAAAGCTTTTTAAAATGTCGCTCGGTGTACGAGATAGGGGGCGCCAAAGTTGGTGTTCATTCATATTTTTCACAACAAAAGGCAAAACTCTTACAACCCGTAAAACTTGTCCTCCTGAGGAGCACGTTGAATGTACATGCACGAAACTTGGTACTCACGCGTTCGTTAGGTCCAGACGGTCAAAAAAGTCAGCGTAGCCGAACCTCTAAAACGAACAGGAAAGCCGCCATTTTGGATTGAAAGTACATTTTTTGCAGATTTTGGCCATTTCGCACCAATGGTATGTGAACGCACTTGTCATAGAGCTTTAAAGGGATCACCTTCAAACTGGGTGAGGTCACTGTGAATAAGTTGAGGATCTAAAGTTATTAAAAGTTTTTTAAAATGTCACATGGTTTTTGAGATAGGGGGCGCCAAAGTTGGCGTTCATTCATATTTTTCACAACAAAAGGTAAAACTCTTATAACCCCTAAAACTTGTCCTCCTGAGGAGCACGTTTAATGTACATGCACTAAACTTGGTACTCACGCGTTCCTTAGGTCAGGACGGTCAAAAAATTCAAAGCAGCCTATGCTCTAAAACGAACGGGAAAGCCGCCATCTTGGATTGAAAGTACATTTTTTGCAGATTTTGGCCATTTCGCACCAATGGTATGTGAACGCACTTGTCATAGAGCTTTCATGGGATCACCTTGAAACTTTGTGAGGTCACTGTGAACAAGTTGAGGATCCAAAGGTATCAAAATCTTTTCATTAAGTATCACGGCGAACAAGAAGAAGGTCAGGAAAGTTGGCGAAAATCACGATTCCTCGCAACACACAACAATCTCTTATAACTTTGCCATGGAAGGTCAGATATTAACCAAACAAGTGACAATCGATGATGGGCCCTTGCTAAAGATGTCTATGCAAAAACTGTAAATTTTGAAAACATCGCCTCCTGGTGGTGGCAAACACTAGGAAGTCTGGTATTTCGCAACACACAACAAACTCTTATAACTTTGCGATTGAAGGTCAGATCTTAACCAAACTTGTGATGATCGATGATGGGCTTTTGCTGAAGATGCCTATGCAAAAATTGTAAATTTTGGAAACAGCGCCACCTGGTGGTAACAGAAAGTACAAGTTCACAATTTCCCTTATAACTTTAACAAATTTCCTTGTATCAAACTCAAAATTTGGGAAAACATTCCAAACACATGGTAGATGATGCGTGCCTAATATGATAACAAATTGTTCAACAGTGTTGCCATGACAACACTGCAAAGTCAGATATTTGCGACAAAAAACAAACTGCTACCACTTTGCGAATGCTATTCCAATCTGAACCAAACTTGCTAGGATTGATGATAGTCAATCCCTGAAGATGCCTATATGAAAATATTCACTTTCAAAAACAGTGCCCCCTGTTGACGGCAGACAATATGACGTCTGGTATTTCGCTACAACAACAAACTCTTATAACTTTGCGATGGAAGGTCAGATCTTAACCAAACTCGTGACGACCGATGATGGGATCTTGCTGAAGATGCTTATGCAAAAACTGTACATTTTGAAAACAGCGCCTTCTGGTGGTAACAGAAAATACAAGTTCACAATTTCCCTTATAACTTTAACAAATTTCATTGTATCATACTCAAAATGAATGAAAACATGTAAAACACATGGTAGATGATGCTTGCTGAATATGATAACAAATCGTTCAACGGTGTTGACATAAGAACACTGCACAGGATCCACTCTACTGAGTGGTTTGTCAGTGCAGTAACCTTTGTTCGCCACATGATGGAGGCATTTGCCTACAAATCTATCAAATCTAACATTTACAGTTTCTCATGCTGCTCTGAAAGGGAAAGATGGGGCAAAAGGTACTGCAAGAGGGGCCAAGGAAAAAAAAAACAGGGAAAATGGGAAGAGAGAAAAAGTAACAGAGGGAAAAAAGAGAAAATGCACCCTAAATTCTTATACCATCAGATGTTCTATCACAAAAATAACTAGTTATTTCTAAAATTCAGCTTCAATTCTGATACCATCAGTTGTTTTTCACAAAAATAACAACTTATAGATGAAATCACACTGTTAGACCTCAGACCCGCCCTGAACATGTCTGTAAAGGATGACCTCCTTACAGGAAGTACAACTCCCGAAACAGGAAGTAAAGTCTGACATTCTCCGATCCACACGAAACTTGTTATGTAAGTCAAGGTACCTTCCCTAAACACGTTTACGGACACGCCTTTCACCCAACAGGAAGACGGCCATTTTAAAAGGACACGCCTGACATTGCGCGGGGATGCAGCTGAAAATAACCAGTACCACAAGCGGTGAATGAACGGAAGATGAGGAAGAGGACTCGCGCTGCGACGTGGACGCACGGGGACTCGCGAGCCGTCAAGCTCGAACCCGTTAATTACCGCTTGCGGTACTAGTTCTTCTTCTTATTCTTATTATTATTATTCCTCCAAATGAATCGCGTTTTTGAGGCCTTTCCCATGCCCCAAAACTCACCAAATTTTGCAACCCCATCAGACCTGGTGTAAAATTACGTATATCAGTGTTTCAAGGAATGTGCGTCAAAAAATGGAAGAGGGCGGGGCTAAAAACTGACGCAAAAAACTTCTATTAGGTCATCTGCTCTCGAGTTTAACGTACATGAACGAAACTTGGCACACATGTTCATGAGGTGGGGACGGTCAAAAAAGTCGATGACAACTTCCCTGTGAATCCTACAGGAAGGCCGCCATCTTGGATTGCACTCCAAAACAGAGGCGATTTTGGCCATTTCGCACCATCGGTATTTGAACGAACTTGTCCTAGAGCTTACATGGGATCACGTTCAAACTTGGTGAGGTCACTGTGGACAAGTTGAGGATCTAACGATGCTTATGGTTAGTTGAAATGTCGCATGGCGTACGAGAAAAGGGCCGGCAAAGTTGGCGAAAATTTGTAATTTCTCGCTACACGCAACGAAACTCTTATAACTTTGTGATGGAAGGTCCGATCGTAACCAAACTTGTGGCGATCGATGATGGGCCCTTGCTGAAGATGCCTATGCAAAAACTGTTAAGTTTGTAAACATCGCCTCCTGGTGGTGGCAGAAAATCTAAAAAAAAAAGTTACTTTTACAATTTCGGGAATAACTTTTACAGAAATGATTGTATCAAACTCAAAATTGGTTAAAAGATTCTAAACACATGGTAGACTATGCGTGCTCAATATGATGGCGTATCGTTACATGATGTTGCCATGGTAATGATGCAAAGTCGGATTTTTGCGACAAAAAAACAAACTGCTACCACTTTGCGAATCCTTGTCCAATCTGAACCAAACTTGCCATGATTGATGATAGTCCGGCCCTGAAGACACCTATATGAAAATATTCACTTTCAAAAACAGCACCCCCTGGTGACGGAGACAATATGACCTCTGGTATTTGAATGAATTAATCCTAGAGTTCTTGTGCGATCACCTTTAAACTTGGTCAGGTCACTGTGAACCAGTTGAGGAACTTAAGTTATCAAAAGTTTTTAAAATGTCTCATGGTGTACGAGATAGGGGGCGCCAAAGTGGGTGTAAATTCCTATTTTTCACAACAAAAAGCGAAACTCTTATAACTTTGTGATGGAAGATCCAATCCCAACCAAACTTCCTATGATTGATAATGGGTAGTTGCTGAAGGCGACTATATTGCCGAAAACAATAAATTTTGAAAACAGCGCCTCCTGGTGGTGGTAGAAAATACAAAAAAAAAAAAACTGTCACAACTTTGCCAATCCTGGTCCTAATCTGAGCCAAACTTGCTAGGATTGTTGATAGTCTGGCCCTGAACAAACCTATGTGAAAATATTTCATGTCAAAATCAGCGCCCCCTGGTGAAAGTGGACGGGCCAAAAAACTGCTCCAACCCCTAACACTTGTGGTCCTGAGGAGCACGTTTAATGTTCATGCACGAAACTTGGTACACGCCTTCCTTAGGTCGGGCCGGTCAAAAAAGTCAGCGTAGCCTATGCTCTAAAACTAACAGGAAAGCCGCCATCTTGGATTGAAAGTAAATGCTTTGCTGATTTTGGCCATTTCGCACCAATGATATTTGAACAGATTTGTCCTAGAACTTTCATGGGATCACCTTCAAACTTGGTGAGGTCACTTTGGACAAGTTGAGGATCCAAAGGTATCAAAATCTTTTCAATAGGTATTATGGCGTAAGAGTAAGGGGCGGGCAAAGTTGGTGAACATTTTAATGTTTCGCCACAGGCAACAAAACTCTTATAACTTTGCGATAGAAGGTCACATCCCAACCAAATTACCTAGGGTTGATGATGGACCATTGCTGAAGAAGTCTGTGAAAAAAACGTAAATTTTGAGCACAGTGCCTCCTTGTGGTAACAAAATATACAAAAAAAAACAATTTCGGTTATAACTTTTACAGAGTTAATCGTATCAAACTCAAAAATTGGGAAAACATTTAAAACACATGTTCGATGATGCGTGCTTAATATGATAACAAATCGTTCAACGGTGTTGCCACAGCAACACTGCAAAGTCAGATATTTGTGACAAAAAACAAACTGCTACAACTTTACGAATCCGAGTCCGATCTGAACCAAACTTGCTTGGATTGATGATAGTCCAGACCTGAAGACGCCTATATGAAAATATTCACTTTCAAAAACAGCGCCCCCTGGTGACAGCAGACACTATGACGCCTGGTATTTGAATGAACTAGTCCTACAGCTTTTGTGCGATCACCTTTAAACTTTGTGAGGTCACTGTGGACAAGTTGAGGATCTAAAGTTATTAAAAGTTTTTCAAAATGTCGCATGGTTTTCGAGATAGGGGGCGCCAAAGTTGGCGTTCATTCATATTTCTCACAACAAAAGGCAAAACTCTTACAACCCGTAAAACTTGTCCTCCTGAGGATCACGTTGAATGTACATGCATGAAACTTGGTACTCACGCGTTCCTTAGGTCCAGACGGTCAAAAAAGTCAGCGTAGCCGAAGCTCTAAAGCGAACAGGAAAGCCGCCATCTTGGATTGAAAGTAAATTTTTGGGAGATTTTGGCCATTTCGCACCAATGGTATGTGAACTAACTTGTCATAGAGCTTTTGTGCGATCACCTTTAAACTTTGTGAGGTCACTGTGGACAAGTTGAGGATCTAAAGTTATTAAAAGTTTTTCAAAATGTCCCATGGTTTTCGAGATAGGGGGCGCCAAAGTTGGCGTTCATTCATATTTCTCACAACAAAAGGCAAAACTCTTACAACCCGTAAAACTTGTCCTCCTGAGGAGCACGTTTAATGTACATGCACTAAACTTGGTACTCACGCGTTCCTTAGGTCGGGACGGTCAAAAAATTCAAAGCAGCCTAAGCTCTGAAACGAACAGGAAAGCCGCCATCTTGGATTGAAAGTACATTTTTAGCAGATTTTGGCCATTTCGCACCAATGGTATGTGAACGCACTTGTCAAAGAGCTTTAATGGGATCACCTTCAAACTTTGTGAGGTCACTGTGGACAAGTTGAGGATCCAAAGGTATCAAAATCTTTTCATTAAGTATCACGGCTAACAAGAAGAAGGGCGGCAAAGTTGGCGAAAATCACGATTCCTCGTAACACAAAACAATCTCTTATAACTTTGCCATGGAAGGTCAGATATTAACTAAACAAGTGACAATCGATGATGGGCCCTTGCTAAAGATGTCTATGCAAAAACTGTACATTTAGAAAACATCGCACCCTGTTGACGGCAGACAATATGACGTCTGGTATTTCGCTACAACAACAAACTCTTATAACTTTGCGATGAAAGGTTAGATCTTAACCAAACTAGTGACGATCGATGATGGGATCTTGCTGAAGATGCTTATGCAAAAACTGTACATTTTAAAAACAGTGCCTTCTGGTGGTAACAGAAAATACAATTTCACAATTTCCCTTATAACTTTAACAAATGTCATTGTATCATACTCAAAATGAATGAAAACATGTAAAACACATGGTATATGATGCTTGCTGAATATGATAACAAATCTTTCAACGGTGTTGACATAAGAACACTGCACAGGACCCACTCTACTGAGTGGTTTGTCAGTGCAGTAACCTTTGTTCGCCACATGATGGACGCATTTGCCTACAAATCTATCAAATCTAACATTTACAGTTTCTCATGCTGCTCTGAAAGGGAAAGATGGGGCAAAAGGTACTGCAAGAGGGGCCAAGGAAAAAAAAACAGGGAAAATGGGAAGAGCGAAAAAGTAACAGAGGGAAAAAAGAGAAAATGAACCCTAAATTCTTATACCATCAGATGTTCTATCACAAAAATAACTAGTTATTTCTAAAATTCAGCTTCAATTCTGATACCATCAGTTGTTTTTCACAAAAATAACAACTTATAGACGAAATCCCACTGTTAGACCTCAGACCTCAGACCCGCCCTGAACATGTCTGTAAAGGATGACCTCCTTACAGGAAGTACAACTCCCGAAACAGGAAGTAAAGCCTGACATTCTCCGATCCACACGAAACTTGTTATGTAAGTCAAGGTACCTTCCCTAAACACGTTTACGGACACGCCTTTCACCCAACAGGAAGACGGCCATTTTAAACGGACACGCCTGACATTGCGCGGGGATGCAGCTGAAAATAACCTGTACCACAAGCGGTGAATGAACGGAAGATGAGGAAGAGGACTCGCGCTGCGACGTGGACGCACGGGGACTCGCGAGCCGTCAAGCTCGAACCCGTTGATTACCGCTTGTTCTTCTTATTCTTCTTCTTCCGCCCGCCAAATGAATCGCGTTTTCGAGGCCCTGAACATGCCCAAAAACTCACCAATTTTTGCAACTGCATCAGACCTGGTGTAAATTTACGTTTATTAGTGGTTCGGGGAATGCACGTCAAAAAATGAAAGTGGGCGGGGCTAACGACTGACGCAAAAAACTTCTATTAGGTCATCTGCTCTCTGGTTTAACGTACATGAACGAAACTTGGCACACATGTTCATGAGGTGGGGACGGTCAAAAAAGTCAATGACAACTTCCCTGTGAATCCTACAGGAAGGACGCCATCTTGGATTGCACGCCAAAACAGAGGCGATTTTGGCCATTTTGCACCATCGGTATTTGAACGAACTTGTCCCAGAGCTTACATGGAATCACGTTCAAACTTGGTGAGGTCACTGTGGACAAGTTGAGGATCTAAAGTTCCTGAAAACTTTTAAATAAGTATCATGGCGTACGAGAAAGGGGGCGTCAAAGTTGGTGAAAATTCACGATTTTCGCCACACGCAACAAAACTCTTATAACTTTGCGATAGAAGGTCCGATCTTAACCAAACTTGTGGCGATTGATGATGGGCCCTTGCTGAAGAGGCCTATGCAAAAACTGTCAAGGTTGTAAACATCGCCTCCTGGTGGTGGCAGAAAATTAAAAAAAAAAGTTACTTTTACAATTTCGGGAATAACTTTTACAGAGATTATCGTATCAAACTCAAAATTTGTAAAAAATACTATACTATGACTTTTTTGAACGATTTTGGACAACATACTATACTATGACTTTTTTGGTGATTTTGGACGACATACTATACGATGACTTTTTTTTACCAATTTTTGATGAAATACTACACTATGACTTTTTTGACCCATTTTGGACAGCAACATTTTATAAAATCAGTTTTTATCTGCTTGAGTTGATGGGGGTGAAAAACAATGGTTAGTCATACCCTGAAGTGGACATTGGCTGTCATTGTGTTTGGAGGGCAGGGTGAGGAGCATGTGAGAGTTATTGGCCCAATAAACAGGACATTTACATTTCAAAAACATTTGATGGCACCATTAATAAAGGTGAAGTAGTATGCCTTCTGTGTAAGGAGTTTGCATACCATCGAAGCAGCTCAAGTTTAGCCTACTACGTCAATGCAAAGCACCCAATCGCGAGTGCGCCACAGCTAAAGTTAGTAGCGAAGACGTTAGCAATTTAGCGAGCCATAGCAAAGCTCTTCACCAAACTCAACTGGATGAGAACACCCCACGTATGAGCAAGTCTGCAACTGACATGTTACTTTATATACCCTTTCGAGAGCTGTGTCACAGAAATGTGCGTGCACAGTTTGGAGTCGGAAAACACACTCGGCCTGTAACTCGTAGAAGTGGTACAAGTAGAAGTGGAACTAGTGGACAGGCTACTCGGCTTGGAATGTTTGTATACTGTACAATGAAAGGGTCTATATGGACCTGATGTTTTATTTTATTTTTATTTTCTAATTATTTGGAGTTTGACAAAAGATCACAGCAGAATGTAAATGGCTGCATCTGTTTGTTTGTTAAAACAGTAACTTTTTTTGTTATATATCAATATTTTGATCAGCCACAGTAATGTAATAATGAATTTAAATGAAAATACCTCAAATTGAGGGCTTTTCAAAGTAATTTTTAGGTGAGATTAAAAAAGAGATTATTGGATCAATTAATTACAGATCATAATTAATAAATCTCTCAATCTTTTCAAACTAAACTATGAATTTTGGATGACATACTTAACTATGAATTTTTGACTATTTGTATGACATACTAAACTATGAAATATTTGGTGACTTTTTGGACAACATACTAAAAAGTCATAAAAAATTCATAGTTTAGTACAGTATCTTAAGCAGAAAATTGCTGAATGAGGAGCATCATATATCATGTTACATTACATGTCATATATGTTGTTCCTTATTTACATGGAAAAAACAGAATATGAAGCAGAATAAAACCTTTGTACAAATTAAGTCCAGCAATGAAATTATTTAAATATTCTCTGACCAGAAAAATAAGTCTACAAAATAATTATTTCCTCTCTTACTGTAAATGATGTTTGGGGCTGTTATTTCTGTCTATACACTCTTCCAAATGTGACATACTATACCTTTAACGATGAAAAATAAATGTGAGGAACATTTGGAAAGTTGAATTCAGCTCGTAAGGTTAAAAATGTGATGAGACAAATGTAATATAAAGTCCTACCTGCAGCTCACTTGGTGAATGAACAAGTCCTTGTCATCTTCTCGGTTCCGTTAGTTTATAAATACAGACAGATAAGCCCCGCCCCCTCAGTCGCAAACTGTTCACTCAGCTGTTCTCCGTCAGTCCAGTGTTGAGTTGGGTAAGCGCTTCATTTACTCACTGCTTGATTCTCTTTTTCTTCTAACTTTATAAAGTTTTTTTTAACTTCGAGCCTGTGTTGATAGTAAAAGATGCTTCATTGTCTTTAAACGTAGTTTGTAAAGTTGCATTCGATGATTTCCCAAGTCCTGAGGTGAAGCACAGTAAACTACACACGAGTACGAGCAAACAAACAAAAATAACATTAAAATTTGAAACAGGGCTGTATAATAGAAAACACATGTGTTCATTATCTTCTTATGCGTTTTGTGCTTGAAGAAGTTTAATCTGTAAATGCTGCTGTTGTGTGTGTGTGTGTGTGTGTGTGTGTGTCCACTGCTGCAGTGAGACTAATATTCTCGAGACTGCGGCGTTGTTATTTCATGGTAAATAGACATTTAGAATGACCTTAAAAATACCACTTTGAACGTCGACGAAATCTTTGTGTGTGTTTGTGTGTAATTTCATTTGAACGTGCTAGCTGAACGTTTAGGATTGAGTTTGTTGAGGTGAGGTTGACAGTGAAATTGCTGGTGACTGGCTGCTTTACTGATAAGACTCCTGACCTATATACTAGCAATATGGCACAACCTCCAGATAAAAGTGTTTGTCAAGACCTGAGACATCACAATATCACCGATTGTTGACAGAAACATAATCATCAATGTATGTTTGCACACACAATACTTTAACTTTATACAATCATTATCTTTTATATATATATTCATTCAAGAAAACACTCATGAAAAGCTTTTGTCATATTGAATTGTTGACTCAGCCTAATATGGGCATGGGTCTCAAACTCAAATGACCTGGGGGCCACTGAGCATTATATATATATACATATATATATAATGCTCAGTGGCATTATATACATATATATGTATATACATACATATATATGTAGATTTTTTAAAAAAAACATACAGAAATAACCCCTTAAGATGTGATATTAAATCAATTGGAGGGCGGTGGGCTGCAAGTTTGAGACCTCTGGATTCAAGGCAACTTGATCTTGTTTGTAAGGCTGTAGTGAATCGACTTGCCAGTGAAGGTCAAGAACAGTAAATTCTTCGATATTAAGACAAGCAACCATCATTGTGGAAACTAATGGGGATCCCATTAAAAAATAAATATTCAAGTAGAGAAATATTTTACTTATCTGGTGTCTGACATTCTAAACGATTCATTGTATGTGCTATGTAAATCTCAAAGTGTGTTTGCACCTTCCATAAATAATAATATTGATATATAATGAAGCTTTGTGATACTGTGTATATATAACCTCTTATTGTAAGTTGCTTTGGATAAAAACGTCTGCTAAATGACATGTAATGCAAAGTAATGCAATGTAATAACCTCAAAAGTCAGTAGCAGCTGGAGTTAGTGTTCTTGAAGACATTTCACTTCTCATCCAAGAACTTTCTTCAGTTCAGGAAGTCGGTGGTGAAACGCAGTTTGACCTGTGTGTAGAGTGTACGGAGATGAAAGGAGAGCATTTTAATGACTTTAATGACTATGACTTTTGGAGGACTTTGACCTATGAGAATATACACAGACATGATATTGATAATGTTGTTGAATTATTTCCCAGCTCTGTGTGAGAGTTAGAGTAACCAAAGGACAAATACACAAACCTACCACAATTCACATCTTACCTCTATCGTCAATGAAATTGTGTGTATAATAGCATGTGATGGATGGAAATTTAAGAGAGAAAACTACTTTTCTACTCTCATCAGCAGTGAGTAAACCATGGCAAATAAAGACAGACATTTCTAGTTGTTCATTTAGCTGCTGGCCATTTTAAAGCTCTGACTTAAGCCAGGACGGGGTGTGTCACTAGTAATAATTAACCTTCATGGGATCCAAAATGCCAACACAATTTGTATATTAGAAGGTCACAATGTGTGAGTGAGTGAGACAAACGTCATTGTCCTTAAATGTATGTGTTATTAATTTCCAGTGAATGAAGAGAGCCTTCCCAGAATCAGGATGTTGTTTTCAGTCACTCTATGCCAAACTGGAGCCGGGCGAGTTGTGACCATGACTCGGGGAAGATTTATGAGGGACAGCAGATGGTTGTTTGCCAGTGTGCGTGAATGTCTCACTGTCCCAAAGACCAGAAACATGGGACTTTCCTCCTCCTCCAGATGTTTTGGGGCCTCAACTGCTCATTGCAACTTTTCTTCGTCTTCATCATCACATCAACAAACGCCATCTTACAGTTATATCATTGTGGGTGCCGGGTCAGCAGGATGTGTCCTTGCCAACCGCCTCACAGAGGATGCCCATGAGTCTGTGCTGCTGCTGGAGGCTGGACCTAAGGACAAGTGGTTCGGCAGCGCACGGTTGTCATGGAAGATGCACATGCCAGCTGCGCTGACCTATAACCTCTGTGACGACAAGTACAGTAGTTTATATCACTTATCTTTCACTGTTCTTGAAACGCTGTGTGTGTGTGTGCAAATGCTAATTGTCAAAATGTGAATCCATTGTAGAATTATTCATAAAGTTAACATGTAGTTTAATTATGAAAGTCATATTAAATAAAACATAACACATTTATAAGGTTACACAAATATATCATCTTATACCATTTAGCGCAGTATATCGGTGCAGTATTTTGATATAATTCCTAATACATGATTCCAATTTTTGTCTGCTACAATTGAGTCCATTGTTAATTTTTTATATTTCTCTTCAGGTATAACTGGTACTACCACACTTTACCTCAGGCCCACATGGACAACCGAGTGTTGTACTGGCCGAGGGGCCGTGTCTGGGGCGGGTCCTCTTCACTCAATGCCATGGTGTACATCCGAGGACACGCTGAAGACTACAATCGCTGGCAGAGTGAAGGGGCAGAGGGCTGGGATTATGACCACTGCCTGCCTTACTTCAGGAAAGCTCAGTGCCATGAGCTTGGCGAAAACAGGTAAAAAATAGCCCAAGGGCATTTGAGTTAGGCAGTTTTAATGCTTCAGTCCCATAGACTCGACAGAAAAATCTGAAAGAGTGCTTATGAATGGTAAGTGACAGAGTAACAACCCTATCAGGTAGAACTGGAACACATGAGCATCAAATGTTAAATGCATTCAGCTAAAGAAACCCGAGGAAACCAGGAGGTCCATTCAAATGAAAGGTGTAGATTGCAGTTGTGGAATTAAAATACCTGTTTAAATAGCAGTGTTATGACCTCTGCTGTGTGGAAACAGTATAACGCTGATCCCTCTGTTCTCTGTGTGAATTGTAGGTATCGGGGCGGCAGTGGACCTCTTCATGTGTCCAGAGGGAAGACCAACCACCCACTTCACAAGGCCTTTATTGAGGCGGGGCAGCAGGCAGGATACCCCTTCACGGATGACATGAATGGTTACCAACAGGAAGGTTTGGGCTGGATGGACATGACCGTTTATAAAGGTTTGAGAAAAAGTAGATCTACAAACATGATTATTGAATTTTTAAAACTATAAACACATAGAGTTTCCATGTTCTGTCACATTCCTTAATAACATCTGCATTTTAC
Organism: Solea senegalensis; assembly: GCF_019176455.1. NCBI lineage: Eukaryota > Metazoa > Chordata > Actinopteri > Pleuronectiformes > Soleidae > Solea > Solea senegalensis. The sequence goes on from NC_058031.1 coordinate 15,254,173, forward strand.
TGCCCAAATGTGTTCAGGAAAGAGGTGGAGCACAGCTAGTGCTTACCTGAGACCTGTACTGAGTCGACCTAACCTGAAGACGGAGGTGCGCTGCCTGACCACCAGGATCCTGTTCGATGGGAATCGTGCTGTGGGAGTAGAATACATACACAAGGGACAGAAGAAAACGGTAAGGTGGATAGCACTTCAATTATTTACAAGAAATAATAATAATAAAAAAGATTAAAGTAGTAAAGATAGATTGGCTAAGAATCTGGCTCAGACATCCCTGGTCTTGAGTCGGGGTGAGCTGATATGACTATGTCTTCTTTCTCAGTCTTATACCAGAAATGCTTCACCAAGCACAGGTGATCAGAATGTGAATGCACATGTCTACCGCTCTGCAGTGATCATGCGAGCTACTGTATGTGGACATATTTTGAGATAAAAGGAGCAGAACTGATTGGTTTGTAAAAAGACGGACTGATATCGGTATTAGGGGTTTCTCAGTTTTGGACATGAAAATGTTGTATTCTGCCATCCCCAGTCTTGAAAGTATGTAGATAAAAAACATTTGAATTAATTGACAATAAATGTAGTAAAGTGATTGAGTTAGCACTTACTTTCGTACCACAAATCTACACAAATACTTCATAGATCCTGGACAGTATATTGAATTGACTGTGAGATTTCCATTTCCATTTTGTATCTGTTGTAAGCAGTTAGTGTGCGGACATTATCATTTATCTAAATGCTTTACTTTTCCTAATTGCCGGGCCACTTGCATGGCTGTGGAGTATGTAAAACGACATGTGCTGTCTGTGTGTTCTGTCCTCAGGTGTTTGCAGATAAAGAGGTGATATTGAGTGGAGGAGCAATCAACTCCCCGCAGCTTCTCATGCTGTCAGGAGTTGGAAATGCTGACGACCTGAAACAACTCAGCATTCCTGTGGTTCAGCACCTACCAGGTACACGGAAATGGAGGAAAAGGACATATATTATACAGTATATACTATATATTTCTCCTGTATTCGTGCTTTACAGATAGACCAGAATTGGAATACCAACCACTTCATGTATTTTCTATGACTCATGGTCTGTGTGTTGTTTGTCAGGTGTTGGTAGTAATCTGCAGGATCATTTGGAGCTGTATGTCCAGCAGCACTGCACTCAGCCTATCACCCTGTACAAGGCCCAGAAACCTTTCCACATGGTCAAGATAGGCCTCGAGTGGCTCACCATGTTCACTGGTAACCAACGGCACCCAACACACACAATATCCTTGATCAAATTCTGTGATCATTGGCATTTGGATTGGAATGATGTGACTGAATGTGTGAAGACATCTTTCATAAGGACAAAGGACAAAGACAGGTTTTGCCAGTAACACTTATTAGGGTTCTACTCCAGTTTCAAGAGAGCCAGGGTTGTGCTATTGTTCAAGTGTAAGGGTAGGTCACACTAAACATGTGTACACACGTTTCCCTTATTTTCTTAATGTGTTCCATTACAGTGACTGAGAAATAATTATACTCAATGTAAATAGGGTTGCAACGATCATTTGATTAATTGATAACTAAATGAATCATCAACTATTTTGATAATCAATTAAACAGTCTGATTGTTTTTTTCAATAATTAAAACAAGTTTTCTGATTTTTCAGCTTCTTAAATGTGAAAGTTTTTTGGTTTCTTTGCTCTGCATAACAAAGACATCTTTAGAGGTGAATCATTTTGGTTTGTGGACAAAACAAGACATTCGAGAACATTATTTATGACATTTAATGGACTAAACAAGTACTTGATTAATCTGCAGAGTAATCGATTATGAAAATAATCGTCACTTCCAGCGCGAATGGTAAAAATCTAATATAGCCTTAGACTTACACAGCACTGTATATAAATGAAAAAAAAACAGCATGGAGGTTTCACATAAGTAATATAAAAGCTATAAAACACTAAATGAATTGTCCAGGGTTTAGCTTCATAAATCATCTGAGGAAATGAACTTTAACTGTCACAAATACAGACTTTTAGTAATTATGGATGGAAATAATGTGTCAGTGGTTCAATAAAATGAGCGGGAAGGGAGAGAGACAGGCCTTTGCTGACATACACCAAGTATGTTTCATACTTTTTGGTGTTCCCGGATGCAATCAGACAGATGTCACTTGTCTGTTGACAGTGTCGTGTCTCACTTACCATGACATGTCATTTCCTAGGTTATGGAGCAACCGCCCACTTGGAGAGTGGAGGGTTCATCCGCAGCCGGCCACACGTCACACACCCCGACATCCAGTTTCACTTTCTGCCCTCGCAGGTCATCGACCACGGAAGAGTTGCCTCTAAGATAGAGGCTTATCAGGTACAGGAAACAGTGGCTGCAGGTGGAAAACATGATGCATTGTTGATGAATATATTATTTGCATGGGTGTGTGTGTGTGTCAGTTATTAGGACATGTATTTATGGAGTTTGCTACCATAAGTAAATCACTCCATTACTAGTCATGGTTACATTTCATTAGCATTTGCGTATATCAGCATGGAGGACACAAAGGAGTATCACATGCGGTTCCCTGAAAAACCACACCTATTCCTATCACTGGATTTTCCCACGAAATGTAGAAACCTATCTGTAAATGCTACACCAGCCCCAGTGTGTACCTGGTGGTGATCCAAGAAGAAAATACTTTTAGTACTTAATCCTGTTCCATTGAAATGATGTGGTTTTAGATTTTGGACATTTCCAGTGTTGCAGAATATTTTTTTGTAGCGTGTGCACATCGTATTTCTTCAGACTCCTGAAAGCCTCTTCTGCATGAGAGACTATTCTGTCCACTTCATAAATTAGATACACTCAGAACAACAGACATTGGTCTTTTAAAATCACTGGCTGTTTATTATCTGAGTTCTGAGTTGCAGGTTCATGTTGGACCAATGAGAAGCACCAGTATCGGCTGGTTAAAGCTGAAGAGCACGAACCCTCTGGATCATCCGGAGATCCAACCAAACTATCTCTCCACTGGTAAGTTTCAGTCACTGAATCAAGGAGTGATTCACTATTCCAGTTCATCCGGAGATAAGTCTTTCTCACAGCTGCACTCCCATTTGGCAGGGTAAAAGAATGTTTACTTAATGGTCTCTTTCGTATTTTAACTATCTTTGAGTTTGGTCGACACGATACAGGGGGTGCCAGTCACTCCAGATTATATTGCACATAAATTAACAGCATATTGCATGTACAAATCCTAAAATCTTATGTAGAATCATATTTAAAATACTGACCAGAAATGGCAAATGAGTTTTTAACATTTTGGTTATGGTTACGGTAAAAGCTTGTTCTCAGAGTGAAGGACATGGGATGTGTCATCTAGTATTCTCTGTGCTCCTCTTCGGACAGACGTCTCATAAATGGTCTAGAGGGGTTGATGTTCTTCCTTCTCTTTTATTGTCGTGGCAGTCTTAACAAGCTGAGCCAGTTTAGATTTTGACATAATAGTTGAGCTTGTTAAGCTGTTTCATTAAAGTGTGTTGTTATATCACAAGGTTTGTTGTTAGTTAAGCTGAAACTGATTTCTAAAGTCTTATTTTATCCTCCCTTTCACCTGCTCTCCACAGATGTTGATGTGTGGGAATTCAGAGAGTGCATTAAACTCTCTCGAGAGATCTTTGCTCAGAAGGCCTTCGAATCGTTCCGTGGTCCTGAAGCTCAGCCTGGCCCTCAGGTGCAATCGGATGCCGACATTGACGCTTTTGTCCGCAGAAAGGCTGACAGCGCCTACCACCCGTCCTGCACCTGTAAGATGGGCTCTCCCTCAGACCCGATGGCTGTGATCGACTCAAACACACAGGTTTTGGGTCTGGAGCGCCTGCGTGTGGTCGATGCCTCCATCATGCCCAGCATCGTCAGTGGTAACCTGAATGCCCCGACCATCATGATGGCAGAGAAGGCTGCTGACATCATCAGAGGTCGCCCTGCTCTCGTCGACCGAGGGGTTCCTGTGTACCAACCAGCGACACTCGACACACAGAGATGAAAACAGCTGGTAAGGTGTCAACAGCACAGTCATCAGTGTATTGATTGATATTGTGAAATAATCATGTGAGCTTGTTGTCTTAACGGTGCCATAATTATGTTGACTACAGTTGATATTAAGCCGTTTCCATCTGAAATTCTTGAATGCATGATGAAACAGTGGCCAAATGTTGTCGTTAAATATAAATTGTAGTACAAAAACTTTTGGTGTTTTAGGTAAATTTTACAAATACTGACATTAATAATCAGCTTGGTGCTGATGTTTCTTCATGGCACAGTGTGTTGTGAGAAGCTGCTGAGCATTAGCACTTGTAACTTCTTAAATAGGAACAATGTACAGATTCAGAGACGTTGTTGTTGTTTGGACGCTTGCTTCACATCATGTGTCTTGCACCAGCTACAGTGATTTTTAAGCAAATTTGTGACAAATAAAAATACCTCTAACATTTCTACTTGGTTATCGTCAGGTAACCTACAGTGAGGTTTAAAGCCAAATCCCACAGAATATGAAATGTTTTAAATGTTTTACAGATTTTACTACATTCTATTATAATAACAGTTTTGATGATCTGCAACCTGTCTTTTTTTATCTGTCGAGATCAGTCTTCACTATGGTAACGTGTCTCTTCCTTCCTGAGAACCTATAGATTTGACAGATTGACAAAATTCTGCTTTCAAAGTTTCCTTTTAAAGGTGTTTCAGAACATTGTCAGCAATGTCACAAAATGTTTAGTTTATTGTAAAAAAGATAGTTACAACCTCCTGCAAATTCGTTGTATGCATTTGACCCCCACTCAGCAAATACAGCTGTTTACAATTACACTACTATTACACATTACTATATTATATATGTTTATTTCAAGTCATTTCTACTTACTGTTTAATTTAAGTTGCTATAAATGCACAGTATATTTATCCAATAAAAACAAAAAAAACCTAAACTAGACTAAAAACTAGAAAAAAAAACTACTTAATGCATGTTTTTTTTCATTGACAAATACGCTTTTTGGCGAGTTATCGAGCTTTTATGTATAACTGATTAAATAAACTACAGGAAATGTGAATCACAGTATAAACAGAATGGGATCAGTCTGATTGAGTCTTAGTTAGCTTTGCACTATCATCAACATTTATTGTTTACATTATATGTATCAGTGTTGTACATTACTTAAGTCTTTAAAACATTAGTGCCTTGATGAATGCACAAATGGATCATTAAAGGGAAAATCCGGTAAAAATGTGAATGTTTTTGTAAACAAACACTTGAAACCGCCCCGACTTTGTCTCGTAACTTTATTTTTGGTCCTTACAAAAATCCTTAACGAACAAGGTCCATTGTTTGGTGAGATTCAAATGTACAAAACTGGGTTTCTGTTTAATCGATACAAAATGTCAAAGGTTCTAGTACTTGCTACAGAGTAGACGGAGCTGTGTTTTTATTTCCATTGTCGTACAACAAATAGGTAGAAAGCAGAAATGTTCAAGTTCATCACTTTTTACAAACACTGTACAAATTTGTATACGCCATTTCATCGTGGAACAGTACAAAAAAATAAAGCTGTCAGTTGCACAACAAAGGTTTTGTGTTTTTTGACACTACACTTCTTTGATAAAACATTTAAATAATTGTCCTGTGATTAAACGGCAGATTCTTCTCTGGTGTCTGTGCTGACATGTTGTGAGCCATCAGGTTTATTTTCAATTCGCTAAGTAAACAACATCTGAACTGTACAAACAATTAGCCTAGAAATTCTGACTTTATTAAAAGACCTACGATGGCATTAAAAGTGTATATTGTTGTGTTTCTTTTACAAAACATATGGCATTGATCCAGTAATTAGTGACTGTGTTCACAGCAAGTATAATCTATGGCTTTTAGAGTTTTAATTACTATATCTTTAATAGTCAATGTAGCATAATTTATAGGCTGTATCTTCACAAAATGAAGACATTTAAATGATGTGGACAAAGGATTCTGTGTGTCATTTGTGTGACATGTTCCTGGCGCTGGTCACATTTCAGTGCAACACATTCCAGTCACTCAAACACTGAGAGGACTCTCCTGTCTTTGAAGATCTTTAAACAGGTGTAATTTAGCGGAAAACTGCAGGTCAAATCTTTTAGAATATCTCTCTGTGTAATGTTTCTTTCTTCTGTTCATTTTGTGCAAATTCAGCCATTGTCAAACAGATTCCCTGTGACACATTAACCGACACAGCTGTATAGGTACTAACACTAATATTTGTTGGAATTAATGAATGAATTTATGAATAAAAATGAAAATGTCATTTCTATCACCTATGTTGGCCAATGAAGTCGATGAATCATGTTCAGACCCTTTTCCATGTCTGCCCAAGTGTAACATATGAATATTGAGGTGCTCAATATTCCCCTGGTTTGGTTTTATATAAGAAGCCCTTTGCTTGCACAGACTGAACGTGTTGCCCTGACGACACTATTTAGACTGAAGTTAAAAGGAAAAGAAAAGCACGGTGTTTCAGTCACAACCCCAGTGTTGTTGTCTTGTCAAAGTTGACCTGAAGACATTGCTGTAGTTGGCAGTGAGAGACAAACACTGGTTAGTGATGGAGCTGATAGTATGATGCAGAATAGTACGTGCAAAATGTTACCCCTCTTCAGTGTTTCTATTTCTAAGCAGCTTGTGTAGTTCACCATCAGCTGTTTCAGACACAGCGTGCACTCAAATAAATCCTACAAAAAAAAAGGTGACCACCACCATCAATTATTTCCCCTCTAAAGTTACTCTATGTACAACCATCAACCATTTTCTGCATTTATATTTGGTGGGGACACAAAAAATTCTAATGCTTCCTCCATGTGTCAGATGATGTTTTACTTCATTTGACTCTGAAACAAAACCCTCATGTTCCTGAGAGAAATATCACTGCAGCAGTCGAAACCAGTCAAATGAAGTAAGCAAAGCAAAGCAGAGCTCTCCAGCTGTGAACCTATGACCTTTCAACTGAACTGAGGCAGGTGTGAGTAAACTGAATCACTGCATATTCTGAGCGAGTCCCACTGTAATATGAGGCTTCATCAAAGGTTAAAAAAGTAAAGTTTACAACATGGAAACAACATCTTCACTTATCATGTGGTACTTGAAAGTGTGAAACTAATTCAAAGCGTGTAAGGGGTGTAAAGGGCAAAAAGGACGACTTGCTGCACGTTTCTCTGTGTCATATGAGCAGACACAGTGAAACAGGAGGATATGCCTGAGGACAGAGTCTTTTTCATTGATATGTGATTTCCTTTTCAAGTCAACGCTGAACCCTGAAACCCTGAAACCCTGAAAACTGTGAACCCAGTGCAGCCCGTGAGCCCGTGCACTGAGATGAGTTAAAATAAACCTCTGTGATGTTTTGCTGTGAAGAATAGAGGAAAATGTTCTCTGGCCTTATGAGCAGTAAAAGATTAGAATAACATATAATATACCATACAGTATACATGACAAGAAACTACAAAGGATCATTGAACTGACAAAGACATTTTGGAGCAGAATAAACACAGCTATACAAAGCCAGCTCACGCATGACAGGACGACACTTCCAGTCATTAAAACTGGAGTGAATGTTGTGGGGAAGAAAAAAAATCCCCTTTTCTCCTGTAAAATGTGTTTCTGATTAAACCCAATGACGAAAAACATTTCACACAGACTTCTCTGGAAGTGTTGTGAAATGTTCGTAGTTTGTGGGACTCATGGCTCATCTGTGTATTTTCAAGACTGAGCAATAGCAACATTCCTGAACATTGTTAACTGAACACTGCATGGATGCAGACAACCTCAAACTGAAACAACTAAATTTAACTCCAGTTCTGGTTTTAACTCGCCTCAGTTTTGGACACGGAAATGAACTTCACAAACTGGCGCTGGCTTTGCCAGACTGCCAGTTTATTTTGCTGTATCCACAAAAACAAGTTGAATTCCTGTTGTTTAACAGGAAGCCTAGCAGACTGGGCAATTCCATCTGGTTTCAATATTTTCTCAGAATCTCAGATTTCCCAGCTCCCTAGAAAGAGAAAACAAGGCACTTTGTTCTCTTGTCATTAATCCATGGTTTACGTTTTTTCCTAGCTATCCAAGGATGCTCTCAAACACAAATGTAGTACAGTTAATTTGAAAAGTAAATGAGCCGGTGTGAGCTGGTGCTATAGTGATGTGATGCATATCATCTCATCTGTTAAATCCTCCTCACATTTCACTGCCACGTACGGCTCCTCATCACTGTAGTCACGGATACTACGGTCTCTAAGAAGCGTAGTGGCTTGTGGGTCCAAGCTGACGTTCCCTGTTCCACCATTGGTGTCATTACTCATACTCCCATTCAGGAGATTACTGGCAGCGCTCTCCATCTCATCGATGGTCATCTCGCATGCGTCTGCAATCTCGTGTTTGGTCACTGAGACAAATTTGGGGTCTCTGGCATATTTCCCCAGACCCTCAGAGATCAACACCTGACAACAACAAGAAGGGGAAAATCATCACAGTCTCTTTTTTATCTTCGCTGAGGATCAAAACTAAGAATAAAAGTAGGATTCTGGTCATCTATTTTTGACATCAAGTACACATTTGGAATCATTTGTACTCACAGCTTCCACCAGACTATTGGCACTGCCTCTCTTCTGCAGGACGTGTGAGCAGCTCTCTGCAGGTAAATGCAGACGTGATGAAGAGTGGCTGCAGGTCGGAGGGCCTTCTGTGCCGTCTGTATACCATGAACTCCTCTTGACTGCTCCAGGGAGGCTGCTGACACTGCCGGAACTGCGCCAGTCCACCTGAGTACAAACACGTACAAATACTTTTTTAAACTGACTTACAAAGAGACAAACTTTAAACTATGTTCACCTCGATTGTGGCACAGGACAGTGAATTCATCATTCATTCATCATTCATTCATCTTCTATCGCTTTATCGTTGTTAATCCCAGCAGACAAGATAAAAGGCAGGACAAGTTGCCAGTCCATCACACAGAGTCGAACAACCATTCATACTCGGATTCACAACACAAACCATATAAAATAGATGGAGTCTCTGGTTCTCATTGTTGAAGTCAATCAGGAAGAAAGAATATATAAAAAGCCACCAGGGGGCAACTCCGCTGGTTGCAAAAGGAACTCTGTTTGAATCGTCCACGGAAACATGAGCCTAACTCTCACTTGATTAGAAATGTCAGTTCACATTTTCATGAGGAGTTAATGTCTCAGTCACTAATTTCAGGTCTTCTTCAATAACACATGATGTCAATTTTGTAAATGATGTCCCTGTTTAAAGTATGATTGACAGCTCATTTTGTCCGATAGCAGGACCAAACGAGAGTTCAGAATATTATCGGTGACGCCATGACCGGCTGCCACGAGAATCATATGCTCAAATGTCTCAAATTAGCCTAATCCTCAGTTTGCATGTCTTTGGACTGTGGGGGGAAACAAGGCCCTCAGCCAAAACACCTGCACCTTCAGCTGGTACAGTTAACGCATACATAGATATTCACTTAGTTGGTCGAACCAAGATTTGATCTAATGACCCTCTAATGTTAGAGGGATAAATAGACATTAATCAATTCCTGTTATTAGATTAAGTCTAATAACATAAATTCATTGATTGATGACATCAAAACTTGTCTGGAGCATTAATAGTTATTAACCAACTTATCTAGATGGAAAGGGGAACCTTAACTCTCTAATTTTTTGGAGGAAAATAATGAAAACAAATGGGTTTTTCTGGTATTTTCTAGGTATTTTTTTAGACAAAACTACTGTGCCAGTTTAATAAAAAGCAGTCAAGTCAAAATCCATTTAAAAAACACACTCAGACGCTCCTTTGTTTCAGTGATCAGACCTGTATGAGCGGCGTGTAGCTTGGCGAGCAGTCATTGCTGATGGGAGAGGCAGGAGGCGTGGCCCAGGAGCGCAGCGACCTCGTCGGAGACAGACGGTGAATTCTGTTGGCATCAAGACCGGCCACTGCCATCACCTGAAGACAGAGTTAAAAAATCCAGGGCAAAGAGGAATTAATGAGGGTGAAAAACACATTACAACATTAATAAACAGAAGAAGGTACCTGTTGCTGCACCAGGTGTAGTGGAAGAGTTGTGCAGGACGGAGAGGGAGGAGCATCATTCTGATTACTTCTTCGGCGAAGACACTCAAATCTAAATGTTGGTCTGTTGGAGACTAAGAGAAAATACAACAAAACATTCAAACCAATTCTGAATACTTATTGAATAAGCATTAGTGGTATACTATTAAAAAAAGGTATACATGTGATTTTACATGTATTTTCAGTTATAACACATACTAATATAATTAAGCATTTAGTACATGCCCTCAAAATAGAGTGTAAATGAAAGTTGAAAGTGTTAATTTGGTTGGGATTCACCTTGAAGCAGCCAGATTTATTAAAATATTCAATAAATGTTTTTGGACTGAGTTAACAATCACAAAAAAAGATTCAAACTAAAAAGAAATGTAATCTGAATTATCCATAAACTTAAACTCTGTCAGTCAACACTTTTAGCTAACTGAAGAAAAGCGTAGCATCTTACGCTGAGGTGAGGGTAAAAACCATCTCCTCGTTGACCGCCTGCTGTCTTGGGAGATCAGCTGCTGATCGTCGTCATAGTAACTCTCGGGCTGGTGATTGCCCCTAGAAACCTCTACATCACAGTCTCCCTCTGCATCTTGTTGCTCCTTGTTGGATAATCTGAGAAGTGAATAAAAAAAGAGTTTTTTATCAGCCTGACTCCTACACAGATAATAATGAGTGCTCAGACTGATCTGTTTCCTTAGAGCATGTTAGACCAACAGCCGTACTTGTCCCTCGTGAGCATGATGTCACCCTCCTGAAACTCCTCTCCGCTGAAGTACTCTCCTGAGCCTCGCTCATCATCACTGTCCCCACCCGCCGGCTCCTCTCGACGAATGGTGGGGTAAAGTCCACCACCACTTTCTGACCTGGCATCAAAGCATCAAGATATGTTTAGAATGTGAGAGTTTTACCTTTGTAAGAATATGAAGTCCCCATCTTTGGGAATTTGTATGACAATTCATTTGCAAAGTCCCTAAAAAGGCCCAGTGTGTACAATTTAGGAGGGTTTATTGGCAGAAAATAAACACATATAATTGAATAATCAATATATGAATAATAAATATTGTTTGGTTTTCATAGAACACACCTTTTATATGTAATGTCAAGATGCTGTCATCCAAATATAATATGTCAAACACTGATTTCAGTGAAACTTCATGAGTTGCAGATTGGAAAATAAAGTAACTAACAGTAACATGCACATACCTGATGTAGGCCTCATAATAGCGCGCTCTGCTCCACAGACAGGAAGTGTTCAGTCATATAGACCAGATTAGTCAGAAGAAGTGGGCAAGAAAGAAAGGAAGGGGATGAATTAATTAAGCAAACACTCCAAAGAATGATTCGTGTGATGACAGTTGTTAATGGTCTCATTCTAAATGTTGCCCCCAGGAATAATGATGTCTGTGAATGAACAGGAGTGACTGGGAGGGACAATGTCTTTTGTAAAAAAAGGAGTTTTCAGTTTCAAAATGAAAAAAACAAACAAACAAACAAACAAGGGAAATAAGGAAAGAGAGGCACTCTCGGGCAGGTGGGGGTAAATTATTATGCAGACTCTAAATAACAAATGAAAGAGTGAACTCCTCTGCAGTTAGCTGTGTGGGCTGTTATGAGCTGGCACTAGGACTAATTCATTTAAAATGGACAGTGTTCATCAGTTAGGTTTGAGCAAGGTTTGACATGGAACAGCTTCAGGAAGAATCTCTTTTGTCGTTCTCAAATCATTTTTTTTTTTCATGTGAATCTGTCAAAACCTCTGTGGTTCTCACATGTGACCATTTGCTTTTTCTTTGTCTTTGACTATGAAGTGAACGCCCCAGTTTCAAACTGTATGTCACTGAAAACGAGAGCTGATCCACTGACCTGGTGGAGTGCGACTTCCAAGGCTTGTTGTGTGCTCCTTTGCTGTAAGTGGATGCTGACGATCCATTTCTGGTGGAGGACGGGCGATCTCGCCTTAACAAACATTTTTTCTGCCTCCCACTGGTCATGGAGAGAAGCGAGGGCACATTGGCATTGTTGAGGTTGGCATTGGAGGGTATTGGCGATTGATTGCAAGTGGAATTGGAGTGAGGGTAATTATTTAGATGAGTGGGATGATAATGATAATTATACTGGATGGGTGAAGAGTTCATGTCTGTCTCTCCTCCCCTGTCATTGGTGCTCCTGCAAGTCTCAGCATGTCCAACTGAGGAACTACTGGAGAAGGTCAGGATCTGTAGTGGGCGTTGGGTGACGGTGGTCAGGTGGGAGGAGCCTTGTTGACCGTCACTGACGTGGTTGACATGGTTCCCAAACAAACCGCCATTACGCTACAGAAAGACACCAAAAACCAATGGGGAGCATCAAACACAGAAGGATGCGACAGTTTCAAAAGGATATTGGTCAGAACTGCAAAATCTCACAACCAATATCACTGTGACAATACCATACAATACATTTAAAATAATGTTTACATATAAGTGACTTAACAGTGTTATAGTTATTAGTGAAAATGCTTAATAAAAAAAAAACCTTTAGATGTCAAAAAACAGCATAGTATGTGAATACATTTATAAAAAAATCACATCGTATTAAATCAAACCAAACAAGTCTAAGGGAGAGCTATAACGATGTTTACCCGGTAAATTTCTTCCTCCTCCCCAGGAGCATCTACGAGCCCCTCCTCCTGCAGGTCACATGATATGGCTCGACGTATCTCTGGTCCAATGTCATGCAGCGTGCGCAGGCCGGCCTGCAAAGAAAGCTTTTGTCATTCATATAAATATCATCTCATTTACTGTGGAGTAACCAGTTGTTATGGATTTTTTTGGAGAGAGGTTTCACTTATTGTTTTTACTTGAATTTTTTTACATTGGGAGCAACAGAAGATAAATGGTGTTCACCGTCACTGTACGATGAGGAGAGATTAGAATTCATGTGACGATAAAAGGCTGAATTTGATGCACTTGGATTAAAGCTAAACACACGTGGCAAATTTAATTCACATTCAGTAGAATGAATCTATTGGACTGAAAAACTGCACTATACTCACTTGTAGAGCCATAGTGGTGTTGAACTTTTCCCATGAGCGCTTTCCCACAAGTCCTTGCTCTTTGCGCCTCTTGAACTTCCTGAAGTAGTCCTGTATCAGGAAGGTGGCATAGAACTTCCCCACTGTTACCTCGTCATCTGAGTGAACAGACCAGACACACCGAGGCCTCCCAGATCAACACCACAATAACACCAACACCAACTTTCTGTTTCATCTAAATCTGTCACAACAAACAAATCTACGGCCATTAACATCAGTAATGAGGCGCCACCACTGCAGAATACAGAAGAAGACATAAATAATCAAAATAAAAAGAATATCCATAAATCCTCACTAAAGCATGATCATAAATGTCCAGTTCAGAATAACACTACTAGTCAGAAGAAGGATGGGCAAAATGCCTTGAGCAGCTGGTGACTGGAATTTACTGGAATAGATTAATTGTTAAGGGTTTAAAGCTTATCTGGAATTCATCACCCACTTCACTGAAATGTGAGACAAGACTTGATCTGCTGTTGTGTAGCTAAATGTTATTTTTGGAACTGTTTAAATATCAAACCCTGATGAGAAACTCTGACACTCAAAACTGCAAATGTCATCTGTACACGCAGACACATTATGCAAACATTTGCCCCAGGTATTTTTGTTTAAACCAACAGTAGATAATATGTATGCTGTCAACTGCTCAATTTCTAAAAATGCATGTTATTATGAAACATTCCTCATACACACACCTACAAAACAAAAGCAGACTGCTGCTCATCTAAGCAAGTGCATGAACCATGTAGACCTGGTGACCTCAAACACGTCATCATCGATGGCACCATAAAGCCATGTATTGAATGTTGAATGTTAAATAAATATAACCACTTCCTAACAAACAGATCAATTCCACAGTGTATGTTAAAGGCAGAAAACACTATGTTTAACTTCCAAGGAAATTAACACAATCTGCAATGAGCAGGGGGCCACACGGTTGGTGTAGTGGTTAGCACTCTTGCCTTTGCAGCTGAAAGACCCGGGTTAGAGCCACGGTTGGAACAAGGGCCTTTCTGCCATGTTCTCCCCGTGTGTGTGTGGGTTTTCTCCGGCCTCCCACAGTCCAAAAACATGCAATATGGGGATTAGGTAAATTGGTCACTCTAAATTGACCATAGATGTGAATGTGAGAGTGAATGGTTGTTTGTCTCTATGTGTGTGTGGCCCTGTGATGGACTGGCGAACTGTCCAGGGTATACCCTGCTGATCGCAACCCTCCGAGGATAATGGATGGATGGATGAGAAGCACATACAAGAAGGCAGCAGAGTAAAGGAAGTTGGAGAAGCAGCGCATGCTAACTATAGTTTCACTCGTAGGGTTAAATATAGAATCTACATTTAGCCAGAAACAATGCCATGCAGGGAGGCTAATCAAGCAAAGGTCTGAATCACTCAGACTGAGTGGTTTCTGAAGCACTGGGGAGAGAGACTTACAAACAGAAGGAGGCTGAATCAGGGTGTGAATGGAAAGTGTTTTTGTTTTTCTTTCATTGCCACCTTTCTCTGACTCCTTCTAGCTAAATGGGAATCGAGACAAGTTGGCACATGACAGTGACAACCGCTTTCAGATGGAAAAAAGCATTTTCCTCCAGTAAATCTGATAAAGCAACAAGCTTAATGCAATGTTGGTCTATCTTCAAGCACCTAACATGTTTCTAATTCAACACCCGACACAGCCAGTGAGAAACTACGAAAGGCTCTGTTCAGAAAAATAACAAGGAGGGACCAAAAGTATTATGAAGGCCTTTGTCAGAAGTAGGTGATGTTTACCACTTCATTTATCTCAAAGAAAGGGAGCAGGCTATATATACTGTATGTATAAAGAAAATAACATGGAGATATTTACATTTTCATAATAGTAATGGTAACATTAGATTCTTTTTTCTGAACAGAGACAGATGAAGTTCTTTTTAAAGAGGTATCAGTCGATTCATGCCACCAGACTAAAACAGAACTGCTCCAAAGAGCTCAGGACGGCAGAAAGAGAAGAGCAGAAGGCCACAGACGGAATAAGCACGCTACTGTAAGCAGAGGACACTGCGGAAGAGACTTGGCAGAAAAGACAGAAAGAAATGACATTAGCAAACAAATGCACATAAAAACATGCAGACAGTTGTATTAAAGTCTAAGCCCAGTGGGCACATAGGAGGACACTGGAAAAAACGAGGACACCAAGACTACTTCGTAATCAATTTACATGATGGCATTCTAACGCTTTGCTGCTGTCTCCTGTTTGTGTAAAGAGAAACCATAATCATCTACATTGACAACACTGGGCTGTAGAGAAAAGGAGAAGAACGTATAAATGGACATTATAATGATATTAGGAAAGTTTTGCATGAGAGAGCATCACACACTATCCCGTCTGTCCCAATATTCAGTCTTTTATGTAGTCAATGGATGGAACTTAAAGAGCACAGCATCATGTTCAGAGACACTGTTGACCTAGGACATTCCCTCACTGACCAAACAAAGAAAATTTCATTGAATGTTGATACATGTCTAAATATAATAAGCAGAATGCATCAGGCAGACACAGCAAAAACACTATGTAAGCTTCTATTGTAGAGTTATAACATTAATTACATACTTGAATTAAGCAAACAAAATACCAATAGGATTTAAGTTACAGAACAAATTGTGATCAACACAAAAAAGCAACTGCTCCAAACAGTGAGAAATAAAATATTTGTCTTGGCTTTTATTTTGAAAGGCTTTCTGCATCATTGTTGAACCTCACAAAACCAGACAAAACCAGCCAGGAAAACGTCTGTCAAAGTAAATTCTCACTGTCAAAGTTTTGTGGGTTTCTGCTGCTGCACTGAGGCTGAATTCACAATAAAAACATCCGCATCGAATTTGATATTATCGTTTTTCTAAGTAAGATTTAGTTCAACAGTTAGGAAAAAACCCTGCAGACAAGTGTGTAATTACGAGAGAGATAGAGCAGTGAAAACGTGACAGCCTGACAAAGATAAGGAGAGTTCCTGTGAGCTGAAGTGAAAGGAAATGGTAGCATGGTTTGCTGTGCTTGCTGGTTGTGGTCAGCATTAGTCAAAACCTCGCTGACTCAGGAAATGCAAAATCAAGACAATGAAGGCTTCTGATGGATGACTATTCTGCACGTATCATTTAAAATTTGACATTTTTTGTATTAAGCATTCAATTTGTGGCTTAAAAAGTTAGATTTAAATAGAGCTGTACTTTGCTTCTTTGCGTGGGTCAACTAGTCAGCATGGTTATTGTTTAAACTGGGAAAAAATTTGCATTGAAATGCAAATCCCTCATTTGATGTACTTCCTCTTTCTGTTCATGCACACAAGCACACATTGTTTGCCGTGCCTTATCTGAATGAAAGACACACCAGATGTTCATGAGTGGGTCATAAGCAGTTTATATTCAAATCAAGTGAGATAGAGTTATGTAAAATGATGGTGGTAATTTAATGACCACTAACCGCCTGCAGGGGGCACCACTTGGTCCAGCAGCTTCATGCTTGTTCTCTTCCAGATCTTCTTGATCACAGCTCTAAGCTCTTCATTGGCTTGTTCCAGGTTACCTAGGAAAAGTGTAAAAGGTTTAATGGTTTTAGGTTCATTTGGTGGCACATGACTGAATCTACTAACGATGACCTGTGCTGTAAGAAACCTAAAC
This sequence comes from Solea senegalensis, assembly GCF_019176455.1. Classification (NCBI taxonomy): domain Eukaryota; kingdom Metazoa; phylum Chordata; class Actinopteri; order Pleuronectiformes; family Soleidae; genus Solea; species Solea senegalensis. The sequence goes on from NC_058031.1 coordinate 15,271,023, forward strand.
ACAGAAAAGAGTCTGAAAACCAGTCAGAAAAAGAAACATAATAAAACATAGCAGTCAGCAGTGGCAGAGTTTCAGAGACAAACAGATTGTCTTGGGTTATGTGTCCATATTTGTCTGGAGAGAGGATATCAGGACAGAGAGCTGTGATCCTATAACATGAGTACTTTCATATGGTTCAACTATTTTTTTTAAGTTATCCAGCCTACTTTACAGTTAACACTGAACGTACATAATAGGATTAAGTGCATAACAGTCTCTTTCACTTATTTGTGTTGCAACAGTGGATATCTAGAGCTCCCTCTTGTGGCAATATATGAATTTAATCTATGGAAGAAACAAAAACTTTTTTTCCATTACTATGCTAAAACGTACATACAGAGGCTATAATAAATGTAAAATCTAGATAGGTTTTCAGCACAACCTATAGGAGATTTATTTTTTTAATTTTCACCAACTATATAAACACACCTGAGCAAAAAGTACAGTTCAAAGTTTCCTTGGCTTACTTTTATGAACAAAAGTAAAAGAAAAAGTGTCTTTTTTGTTCTTCTGCACAATTGCTACTCCCACTTTTTTCAATCTAAACTTTGACTCAACAACACATAAGAAAGCGAGAAATGCATTTAGTGAAGCCTGAAGATGTGACCTATAAACACACACACTCCAGGATGTCCATATAAGGAGCAATTTACATGTGAGCACTAAGGGTTAAAATATTTACCTAATAAATATGGTGCATCTCATAAATTTGATCTGTTTTTTTATTGTTGCTGATGATTTTCATTTGTTACCTTTTATAAAGTAAATGTCAACTTTCATTTTTGGTCAATCTTCTCTGTAACTTTCTCTTTGTGTTCCAGCAGACTGCAGTGCAGTGTTTTTTCTTGAATGTTAATCCAGTAAAGCCACTTTGTTTATAACCTCATAGTAGATCATGGTAAAATAACTGACTGAACAACTAACGGTAACTGATCATAAGTGTACAGGTTTATGCAGTATAAATCAACAATAACTTCACACTGGACTCATATTTTAACATGATTTCACACTGTGGACTGTTTGTTCTGCACCACTGTGTGACTCACCGTCCGTCTTAATCTTGAGAGCAGTGCGAACCAGAGCGAACAGAGTGGCATTAAACATGACCGTCCCATCACTGTTCAGTGGCATGTTCATTGCAACCAGACGCTGCAACAGAATTCAAAGTACAGATAAACAATGAGGAAACAAAATTAGTAATTGGAAAGTTACATAATCTACTGTATGTGTCAGAGATGTTCAGACACCATCATGTTCCCACCTTACAGGCCACTCTGTGTGGGCAGAGCTTGCCAAAGCCCAAAGGAGGCTGGATCCTCCTCAGCAGAGTCACCACGTCAAGATGTTTTATCCTCCCCCTGAAAACAACAACAAGAACACACATCACTGTGTCACTAAGTACAGTGAATGTACCATTACTACATTCACAGGTCCTGATGACGCATCAGTATTCTAGAAAGTACGTCTTAGCAGCAGTAAATATAGTATACTATACATAGTTTTCTCTATAATGGGTAGGTATTAAGTCTGGGAATCAAGAATTGGATTTGAAGTGGAAAAAGTTGAATTTTGATTATGCCCATTACCCACGTGTGCCATCAGAAAAGGATGATATGTAGATTTTTGATCAGTAGAACAAGAATTCGATTCAGAATTGATCAATTTCATAGCCAAACCTTATAATAATTTTTGGGTCTGATGCAATATCAATAATACAACCCTGTTTCCCAGACGCAGAACCAAACAAAGTGAAGCAGCGTTGAGTTATTCTGCTCCTCACCTGTGGAACAAACTTCCTGAACACCTGTGGTCTGCTCACACTGTCAGCACATTTAAATCAGGCCTGAAAACATTGTTATTTACTGCAGCTTTTTCTTAAATCCTTAAATAATCATCATCGTTATCGACTCATTCTTGTCTTTTAAATGCACTTTGTATTGCCAAATCACACTTTTATCTCTCATGATTTGAATGTAATTTCAAAGTTTAAGCTTTTATTTTGATTAATGTCATTTTAATGTCTTGCTTTTATTCTGTGATTTTCTTAATGTACGTAGTTTGAGTTACCCTGTGTATGAATAGTGCTACACAAATAAACTTGCCATGCCTTATGTGATATTTAAGGTTACTGAATTGTATTACATTTTATATTTTTCTGATATCTGATCCCGTGATTTAAAACAAGTATCAGGGTCATACCAGTACTGAGTATTATATTGGCCAATAATGAGACCCAAGTACTCACTTGGCTTCAGGATCATATTCAGACCAGATCCTTTTGAACTCATCCAGATGATGTGGCCCCAGAATGGACCAATCACGCGTTAGATAGTCAAAGTTGTCCATGATGACAGCTACGAACAAATTGATGATCTGAAACCAGAACATTCATAACTATAATTTCAGCATTTTATTGTATACAGTATGATACAGACGTCGCTGACACGCTGAAACACAGTGAGGGTTACCAGAAAAGCACAGAGCATGTAGAAGCTGATGAAGTAGATAATGGCAAAACCACTGCCACAGGTTCTCTCTTCTCCGGGGTTGTAGTCAGACTCTGAGTCACACAGCTTCCCTGGCAGACAGGCCAGCATGATCTCCTGCCAGGCCTCACCTGTGGCACACCTGACAGAGAACAGCAGCAAAACACATTCACTATAAAAGGCTATGGTCACTTAGGAAAACAGAATTTGGTCAACATTTTAATTGAAATAAACACAAATACCTGAACAGCATCAGGACAGCCTGTGGAAAGGTTTGAAAATTGTTGTTGCGGTTTATTTGTGTTCCATCCACCATAGCTATTTTTCCAAACACCTGAAAATAAAAACGAGAAAAGACTTAGTCTGTCGGCCTCCAGTAAATGTGACATTTATGAAGAAGGGAAAAACTGATTGCAACACATACTGTATGCTACAGCGTATATTGTAGTTTTTAATGAAGTTAGTCAACACATTACTACAATTCACCTGCATTCCTATGACAGCATATATAAAGAACAACATGGCGATCAGGAGTGCAACATAGGGAAGAGCCTGGACAGGAAAACAAGAGAGAGAGAGCGAGAGAGAGTCAGTAATTTAAGTGATGCACATTATCAAACCACAAATCTACTTTCACAAAACACATCCCATCTCATGTTTCAGAGAAGACTGCTGCATTATTGACATGGACTCTACAGAAATTCGCTGTGATGGTAACAGAACATACGCAGGTTTATAATCACATGCAAGGTTATTATAGTTCACGAAAACTAACAAAATAACGAAACACTAACACTTATAAAAACAAACATAACTGAAATAAAAAAATAAAAAAACGATAACTTACTGAAAACTTAATTGTGTTTATGAAATTAACTAAAACAAACTAAGATTGTAGCAAAAATGTGCTTAGTTTTTGTCTTTGTGAATTTATTTCATACATAATCCTTTTGTGAAGTGTATTCACATTTTGCACTTCAGTCTGCTCTCTTGTAGACTGGTATATTTGATTCAGGGATGGTTGTTTATTTGTCCTCATAAATTGCATACATTTTTGTTGGGTTCTAATGACACAATACTTATGACCTTTTTGCACCTTGCACCTGGCAAATACTCCATATTACAAAAAACTCATTTTAAAAACAAAAAAGTCAAAATTAAACAAAAACTAAAACTAAGTTTGATTGTTTTCTGATGCACTGTGCAGTGTTTTGCTCCTGCATGTCACACTTTTGGTAAAGGAAAGTGTGAGGAGCTGGAGCCTCCATTTGTTAGACGCTGCGGTCTCACCATTACATGCCACTAAATCTTACACAGTGGACCATTTAAAACTCATGGAAACTCATTCTATGCAAACTGGATTCACAAAGTTTTTTAGTCTGTAGTGTGCTAATTTCCTTCTCATGGCATTCCCTGGAACTGTTCTGAAGCTTGATCTTGTGGCTTAAACATAAAACCTTTGCCAAAAGTAATGCAAATTGCAAATTCAAGGTAGCTGCTTATCTTATGGTCTCACCTGGAAGGACTTGATGAAGGTCCACAGCAGAGTCCTAATGCCCTCCCCCCTGCTCAGCAGCTTGACCAACCGCATTACTCTGAACAGGCGGAAGAAGGTGATGGAGATGCGAGCGCTGTCTTCTGTGTTCTGAAGTGAATGAGGGGAAAAATGATCACAAAAACCGAGGGTGTACAATCCAAAGTCAAACCTCTGTGATGATTATTCATCCATGCATGCAGTCATCAATCCATTCTGTCATTGTCTACCGCTTTATCCTCCACATGAGGGTCGCGGGTCACTGGAGCCAATTCCAGCTGATACAGGGCAAAAGGCGAGGTGCACCCTGGACGGGTCGCCAGTCCATCACAGGGCCAACATATAGAGACACACAAACTTTCAGCCTCACATTCACAACATTTATTTAGTGTGTTCATTTATCCTCTATATGTGTTTAGACTGTGGGAGGAGACCCACACACACACACACACACACGGGGAGAACATGCAAAAGGCCTTTGTTCCGACCGGATCTTGAACATGAAAGTTTTTGCTGCCAGGCAACAGCACAGTCACACATGTTATGTTTAAATCATCACGTATGAGTAATATCAGTCAACAAACACTGTATATGTGATTCAAATATTCCATAATGTGAACTTCCTCCATTTTAACTGTGTGTTCAACACCATTAACAGACCTGTAGGACTAACTCTACAAACACACACACGCATGCATGTGTGCGTGCACAGACACTAGGGCTGAATGATTTGGGGAAAATATCTAATTATGATTTTTCAGTCTGACAGAGATTGCAGCATCTGGATGCCTATATAACTTATCCATACCTTGACCTTAAGGTCACTCTAGCCAGAATTTGAATCTTAGCCCTAAATAAGGTTCTGCCTCATTAGGAAAAGGTCTCTATGTGGACTACTGGTCCTGTTTATTGTTTATGCCAGAAAAGGTCCTAAAGCGCTAACAAGTACACACACATACAAGAGTACATATAACTCTCAACGTCTGATTAAAAACGAGCAACATACAGAATTTAAACTTAAAGACCTATAACAAGAAATGTAAACTCAAAACAGAGTTCTGACCCAGTGTTGGTCATCTGATGGCACTTGAAAAAGCTATGATGAAATGAAGAAATGACCAAATAACCATTCAGCAGTACTGTCTCCCTGCGTCATGCCATGCACCCAGACAGGACAAAATGCCGGCTGAATGAAAGAGGAGCCAAAATGCAACAAACCAGGTGAATTGAAAACAAGACTTTGACAAACACAGTTCAGTCACAAACCCTCACGATTTACTGAATATGTGAAAGCAGGCGTTCTGGAAGAAAGTGCATCTCAGTGTTTTCATCGGTATGTGACTGACAGAGAGTGACAACAAAAAGATCTTGACACTGAGACGTTTTCCAATAACACAAAAGGAGAGGGTGAGGGACTTGAATGGAGGAGGAGGGGGGTTCTTCTTACCCCTGGCTCCACTATCACCTTGACGACAGGAAGGGCTGCCGACTTGAAACCAAAAGCCTATGGTTAATCCGAGTTACACAGTCACGAGTTAATGCTGCTGCAAATGTCATCATATCATCCACACCTCACACTTACTGCGCATGTAATCACAGAAACAACACTTCACCTTCACTTACAGACGCCACCATTTCAAATGTTTTACCACAAAACAAGAACATCAGCATTGTAAAGCGTAAAGCCAGTCATACCAAAGCCTTTCAGCATATTCTCAGCAATTAACACCACACATGAGATGCAAGTGTACAATAAAAAAGGCATAAAAAAATCTTTAAAACTGGTAACAATGGCAATAAAACACTAATATCTCATCTTAAATTAAAATTGCTTGTTATTAGTTCATCTATTGTTGTCATACATTTTGACTAATGATGACTATAATTTCATCTTTCCAGATAATTGTAAAAAAACTCTACATTGTAAGTATTCATTTCTAGCTCAAATTATATCATATTTCAATATCAAACCTTAATAAATAAAGAGACCATTGTAGCAAATATTAGCTTGCTGCATTTTGCTGATTGGTTCTGACAGGCTGTCAGGATTTACAGTGTTTATCCTGTAAATAAAATATAACTCAGTGAATATTCCTCCATTGACATTTATTTAAACTGAACAGGACAAACAGCTGCACATGGACCCTTGCTTAGCCGCACATCAGATTCAAAGAGGATTTAAACAGATCAATGTGATCACATTTAAATCACACCTCAGCAGTGTTCGAAAACGTCAACTTCTAAGAGCATTTTTGATGGTGGAAATTCTATTTTTATTGTGCATTATCGTCACCGAGAAGGCTTTGAGGACAATACACATTTTGAGGAATTAATAAAAATCGGAGTCACTGTCATTGCACTCAATGAGAGACATAAATTACAGCACAACAAGTGTGAAAACCTCCTACCATTTTTCTACTCTTTATTCAGTTATATTCATTATTTAATGTCCCACTATACTCAAAACATACATTCAAAAGCTGTAAAATCACATCTATACTCGTTGGAATGCCAGATCAAATGAAAATATTGTAATTTTGCAACAGCAATGCCCCACTGCTGGGAGAGTTCCTTTAAGAGTGACATACTGTATATGTGTGCAACAAATGACTACTTACATTAATCTCAGTGATGGCAATGTCAACCACGCTACCCACAACAATTAAGGCATCAAACGTGTTCCATGCATCAGCAAAATAGTTCTGCGAGCACAAGCAACAAAGATACACAGAAAAGAGAAAAGAAAGAGAAACAACAGAAGGAAGAAAAGGAAGCAGAGGCAACAAAAATAATGAATTATGAAAGATAGGAAGAAGACACAAATGGTCACCACAGACTCCAAACTCTAAACAGTTCAACAAGATCCAATCAAAAGTATATTACACACATATGTACATATGTGGTGTATATACGTAGCCATGGCGCACTGTTTAAGTACAGATACAGGCAACTGATTTTGAAATTATCATGTGCATATGTGGTCTGTGGTGCTCATCAATCATCAATCAAGTCCGGAATCAGCAGACATCATGACTGAAAAACATAAATCCAACGTAAGACAGGAAGGAAGGAAGGGAGGAAAGGAGGAAAGATGTGAAGCAAGGTGGCAGCACCAGCGTGAGAGCAGGAAGAGGAAATGACAGTGTTTTACATACTGATGTCTTTCTACCTGGCTGAGTATGATGTCGATTACACTGCCAATCACCACCAGAGCGTCGAAGACGTTCCAGGCATCCCCGACATAACCCTGAACATGACAACATGCACAGCCAGCAGGGGGAGAGGGCAGGAAGCCAGAAGAGTATACAAGGGTGAGGGGTTGTATAGTGACAGGAGTAATAATGGTTAAGAATGAGGAGGAAATAGCAGTGGAGTCACAGCCAGTGGGCAAAAAGCCCCGGTAAGCATCATTAAAGGGAAAAAGAGGGGAGAGAAGAGGGGAGTATGAGGGCTGGGTTACAAGGGAAAGGTGGTGTCTTTAAAATAAAAATTAAAAAATGAACCTTTGAAGGATTCAAATGTAAAATGAAAGTCAAAAGAAAAAGTCTGAGTGAGAGCTTTACATGTAAATGCATGCAGTTTTATTACTGGGCCATTTGTGCAGCAGCCATTTTCACAGGTCACATTAACTTATCACATTAACGATGGCTGACTTCAACTTCCTCAGTCTCAGGGTCTTAAGTCACATGATCTGAATACTGCCACTGTCAATGTGATCAGTAATAGATAGTTTGTTATTGTAAAACATAACCAAATGGCTGCTGTGCCATAGGGTGAGCCGGGAAGGTTATTAAAAAGTGTTAAAAAGTTATTTGTTTAAAGTTTTGTGATTAAACATCAAGAAAACATAACATAACTATGTCAAATTGATTTTAAGAAGTTATCAGAATTAAGAAGGACCATTGGCAGAGCCATGGGATTTTAATTAAATAAACAGTCAGTGGACTTATGTGTATGTATATATGTATATACGTACATATACATGACACAGGTGTCACTGGATTTGTTGATCCTCAAATGCATTCTGGAACATATCTCTCAAATTTGGTGGGGGGTCATATTGGATGGAACAACAATTGGAAAAAGGAAACCGTGTGTATCTGTGTTATTTTTAAATTTGGGAATGCATGCTCGACCACGCAAACTTACTCTGGGTTTGAAGGCGATGAGCTTGAGAATCATCTCCACAGTGAAAACCCCAGTGAAGACCATGTTGAGGATGTCCATGGCATAGTTAAACAGATGGGACTGACCATGGTGCTGCACGGACACACAGACAGACTGATCACACACTGACGTCTCCTTCAAGCATATTTTAATTTTAAAATTCATAAATCTCTCTGATAAAAGAAAATTCACCTGTTACTGCAAACTCAATTATGTAAATGACATGGACAATTTGATCTTAGATAAAAAATACAGTTTGGGAACTATATTCTAAAGCAGGTCAAACTCAATAACAGTGAGGGGCTGAAATTAAAAACCATATCCAAGTAGTCCAAGACCTGTTAATATGATTAATAGTAGGGCTATGTCAAGATGCAGTAGGAAACAGGACATGGTGCCAGATGTTCTTATTTTTCTTTCAGTCAAGGACCATCTACAAGATAAAAAAAAAATGCAGACCCCCTTCATGTATTTTCCTTTGACTATAAATTGTTGGTTTAGAGCAGGGGTGTCAAACTCAATAACAGTGGGGGGCTGAAATTAAAGACCATGTCCAAGTCGAGGGCCAGATGAACAAAAAGTTCGGAACAAATGATTTTTCCATTGCCATTACCATCTGTCTTCCTCTGCTGTATTTCAGAGGAACAGCAAATCCAGGTGTGTAGTCACATGCGATCTTAGCCAATAATTTGCGGCACTCAATAATTTTTATGAGATGTATAAACCTAAAAGAGAGGCTCTGTGTTTTCAAATTCCACATTTCTTTTGTCTATTTATTTTACTGGCCAGGTCACTTGATATGTGTGGTACAAAATCAGTGAACCAATGGGGAAAAAGAAGCAGGAAAGACATAACATATTATATCTCGAGGGTGCCGAATACAATTGCATGGCTGGATGGGTCCCACGGGCGTTGAGCTTGACACCTGTTTTCTAAAGTAAGGGGAAATTTAGTTTTCAGATTTTAAGGCATGGGTGGTCTTGAATTTGTCCTGCATGCGGGATAAAGGAAACTCATCTTTTACGTTCCCAAACACATGAATCCTTAATTGTCGTTATATACTTATGCACCATTAAATGTAAGTGCATCACCTAATATACATATGTACATTTTACCCAAAGGACCAAATACAGAGCATTTACCTGTATGGCGAGACACAAGGTGTTGAGGATGATTAGGACAAACATGACGTACTCAAAGCCAGTGGAGTTGACCACATACCAGAACTTGTACTGGTAGGGGTTTTTGGGGATGTAGCGCCGCAGTGGACGAGCTTTAAGAGCATATTCCACACACTGACGCTGTGGTTACGGAGAAACAAACAGACAGTTAGACACCGTGAGCTCATATCACTTCTTCGCAATTGTAATATTGCACAGACAAATGCCGTCACACGCTACCTGGTTCTTGTCCAGCTCACAGTTTTTGTACTCCTTCTCACCCTGCTCCTGGAAGGTGACAATGACGAAACCAACAAAGATGTTCATCATGAAGAAGGCGATGATGATGATGTAGATGATGAAGAAGATGGAGATCTCGACGCGGTAGTTGTAGATGGGTCCCATGTTCTCTCTGTTGGAGTCGATGGCCTTGTACAACAGCCTGCAGGAATGCACACACACACACACACACACAGTTTTAAGTGTGTGTAAAGTATATGCAGAGTTTCTCCTTGAAAATAGTGTCTGAGAACATGTGAAAAGGTGAAAAGATATGTGAAAAGAAACTGGAGAAAAGACAGTTTCTCTTGAGTCATCTGTTTTTTTAGGCGTGTCTAAAAATGCGGTTCGATGACACGCCAGAGCAATAGTTAGCATAACTCTCCCTCAAACGCTTCAGTGATATGAAAACCCTCGGTGAGCTTCATCAGAAGTGTTCACGAGTGAGAAACTTGCTCCTACAACAATGCCTGTGTTTTGCTTTGCTTTTGTCCTGAAAATTTGTCTTACTTCCAAGCAAAAACACACAGAAAAGCACGACCACTTTAAGATTCTTAAAGATGAGGAAATGAAGTACATAAGTGTTTGTGTACTGTATGTCGCTAAAACGCCAAAATGATAAAATTGTGGCTTCTCTTGATGATTGTTAAAGTGGTTTGTGAAGTGGTTTGATACCAGCACATTTACATTTATATTATGTCCAAACACTGACGACAGTGACAGTCACAAACATGATTTGATTTGTATAATTTCATTAAATAACTTCATTAAATGAAGCCAGAGTCTGCCTCTTATTCTCCACAGTGATAACCAGATCTAAGTCTTACTTAAGACACAGATCTGTACTTACGTGGGCCAGCCTTCAAAGGTGGAGACGGTAAAGAGAGCCATCATGGCCATGAGGACATTGTCAAAGTTGAAGTCACTGTTGTACCAGATCCTCTCCCTCACCATGGGCAGGGCAGTGTCCCCGTTGTTGTAGAGAATGTATGTACCCCTGTGATTGAAAGATGAAATGTTTAACATATTCATGCACAATCACACTCAAACAGACACTCAGACCAATGTTCAGAGCTGGAAGAATAAAACAAACTCACTTGCACTCCTCCGGGCTGGTCTTTGCATCATCCGTGCATTGATAAAATTTCCCCTTTATTTAAAAAAAAAACAACAAAGTCAAAGGTTTACTAAATTTCTCTTCTTCTCCTATACATCAGGGGTGTCAAACGTACGGCCTGCAGGCCAGAACCGGCCGCCAGAGGGTCCAATCAGGACCGCAGGGTGAATTTGTTATCTAATCGTAATGTGAAATATTATATTTTTCACTTCCAGATACCTGTGACTAAATGTTTGTGCCTTTAAAGATACAGTGTGATGTGTAAATGGTAAATTTAGGCAAGATATTGTTGAAATTGCACTTATTTTTCTCGATCCATGTTTTGTAAAAGATACTTCATTAAATTCAGAGTTTATGTTGTTCATAGGTTATTATGCTATTACTTTACTGGTCCGGCCCACTTGAGATCAAATTGTGCTGTACGTGGCCCCTGAACAAAAATGAGTTTGACACCCCTGCTATACATCTATACAATCCTTTCATCATTTACGACAGAAGAACAAGTTGATTTGATAAGCCAGAAGACCAGTTAGGCCAGTGACTATCAGCATTACCCTCTTTCTTTTTTTTCTTTCTTTTTTTACAATGTACCTTAAAGAGCTGCACGCCGATACAAGCAAACATGAACTGCAGCAGAGTGGTGACGATCATGATGTTGCCAATGGTCCTGATCGCCACAAACACACACTGGACCACGTGCTGAAAAGGACACAATAACTTAATGTTATTTGGTGTTGATACACACGCACACACACATATATACGTAACCCCCTTACCCTAACCTTAACCATCACAACTAACTTTATCTAACCCTTAACCGAAATTTAATTCTGACCCTGATCCCAAAACTAAGTACTTGTATGGAGCGATGGAATGTGAGGACCAGCCAAATAGTCCTCACTTTCACGAAAAGTCCTTTCATCCTGTGTGTTTTGGTCCTCACAAAGATGTATGTACAACTACACACACACACACAGCACCATGTTGTGTTATTGACCTTGAGTCCCTTGGCTCTGTTGATGGCCCTGAGTGGACGGAGGACTCTCAAAACACGCAGAATCTTCACAACTGAGATGGCAGAAGACCTATAGATACCAAAAAAAAGCACCATTTAACATTGTTTGTTACATATACTAAATGAAGGATTTCTTGTCATTCAATCCTAATTTTGGTACAAAGAAAAAAATAAGCAATGGTGTATGTTGGAATGTTTTGTACTGTGAAAAACCTTTGTTTTACACATTGAAGTCACACTTTATTTCCATTTTCTGGAGCATATTACCCAGCAACACACAAACATCTTAAAACCTTTAAAAAGAGCCAGGCTGTCCACTGAATACTGTTTCCAGTCATTGTGCTAAGCTGAGTTAATGAGCTGCAGCTTTATATTTAAAGTTCAAAGTCATGTGAATGACAGGAAAACAAAGGGCTTATTTTCTAAAATACAAACTCCAACAGAAGTATAACACGAATAATCAGTCAAGAAAACAATATAACAAACTTTTACTTAATTAATTGAAACAAAACATTTTAGCAGATGGTTTTATCGAAGGCTACTCACAAGTGATCAACATATTAAGGTTACAATTAATAGGAAGTATTCAGTAAGTAAGTTAGTAAAAAAACAATGATACGTACTGAATGCCGAAGGACACAAGAGACACGCCAACAACCAGCAGGTCTAATAGGTTGAAGTAGTTTCTACAGAACGCCCCTTTATGAAGGAATGCACCAAATGCAGTCATCTGGACAGATGGACAGAGAAAAGACTAAAGTCAGGACTGAAGACAACATATCTGCTTTAAAACACATACAGAGACAGTCTTAAGTCAGACTGAAATTAGATTTTCAATGTTATACAATATATAATAATATATACAATATATAATAATATATACAATATATAATAATATGATATTTTGATCATCTGATGACTTTCATTCATAAGAACATTGAGCCATTGATTGATTGAATATTGACATTTTCCAGCCATCAGGGACCGATTACAATTATAGTTAATTATTTACGGTATTCAGTTTCATGAGAGCATTATTATGTACTAAAATCTAAAGGGTTAAATTGTCTTTTTTCCTCTACGGTACGAATAAACATTTCGGTAACCTGCAGTCACATTATAAGATATACACTAATCTATACTGATGCACATTTTCTGAAAGGCAGTGACAAAACAATCAACACATTATTATTTCACTATTCCAATGCTGTGCAAGCAAAGCGACATTAGTTTCAAAACATTTTTATCAAAAGACAAAGTGTCAGGGAAAGGTTGGATTTACACTCACAAACATCACTTGACATCACACAATTTAAAGTCTCTTTATAGTTGTGAGGACACTCATGGACATAATGCATTGCAAAACCTAGTCTGCCCCCAAAAACGTTTGAAGTTGTGAGGACCAGCCAAAATGTCCTTACAGCATTAACATGTCCTCACACTTGTGGTTTTCTGCTTAAATGTGTCCTCACAACCTAATAAAGACATGTACACACATACACAATACATTCTCTGACACACACACGCACACAAACATATAATAAACAAGGGAGACTAGGCCAGAAACTGTGCTCAAACAAAACCTGTAATGTTTTTTTTTTTATGTCACAGTGTAGTGACATAATATATGAGATTTACCTGATGCAGACATGTAGAGAGCAAAGTGGGTAAATCATTTTAAATAATCATATACACTATGTGTCCATCCTGTTATCCTCAAATTTACTAATATTTTTTTTATCCTTGGGGTTAATTTGACCCCAGCAATTTAAACCTCAAAAAAAATGATTAGAAGAAAAATGATTTCCCAAGTTTATGTGTCAGGTATTTTAAGTTTCTTTGTACTTTCTTTGACTAGATATACAATATAACCCATACCCATAGGGTAATATATGAATATCACCATCAAATTTCACTGATTGACCTAAAATTGGAAAGACAGATACCTTTTAGTGTTTTAATCACTAAGTATAGATTTTTAATTATGTATGTATAACATTTGGAAAGAAAGACAATACCTGTTATGAAAGATCGTAACATATCGTAAAAAATATTTTCAATTGCTGGTGTTACAAATATCTCAAATGCTGATTTTATGTCTTTGACATTGGTGGGGCCTGGAACCATTTTGATTAAACTAGCAGAACTAAGTCTAAGTCTGGAGAGGGACCATAACTTTTCAATTTTTGAAAGGTGATGTGCCTGCTGGCGGTAAAGAGACAACAGGAGGGTGAAAACTGAGGGTCTCACTCTCATCAGAAGAGGACGCCTCATAAGCAGGGTCCTCTGTCTCAGACACATTCTCCTCTATGTCACTTTCACTGTCAATGAGCTATGCAACCTTCTAAAGGGGAGGACCATTACAATGTTTGCTCCTCCCCTATGTTATGTGAAGTATCAATGTCCCTGCCCCCAAAGCACAGGAAAAATCTAAGTTATTGTGGTAAGATGATTTTCTCTTCCCCATATTGTGTGAGTGGTTATCAGTGGTTCTCACAGTACTACAGATATGGTTATGATATGTTTAAAGCAGAAGGACATTTTTTGAAAATTGCATTTTATAGCCACCTCAATATCATAATACATAAATATATGGATATTTCATCTATGTTTTATATAGCTAAAACAGCCTGTAGTCAATTTGACCCCAAGGAACACCGATGCATCGTGTGTACAGGACATTGAAACCATATAATTGTATTTTTATCTTTGCCCAGTTTCACCATTGACAATATGAAGCAAAATAAATGATGGAAATCCCTTCTTCTTTTTTTAAAGATATTATACATTAAAAAGGGTCAAATTGACTCCAAGGATAACAGGAGGGGTATAAGTGTTTATATAAGTGTCTGCACTCTGGAGAGACACTGGTCCATAAAACGGTTGAGGACAAAGAATGGTTGTGATGGAAAAGAGACTGACAAACAAATATATATATCTGACAAATATATAAGAGCTCCATGTTGATGAATTGGCGCCATGACAACAAGACAAGCAGGCAACCATTTTAATCCAAAATTGTCGAGACAAACGTGAGGGGAAGGAGGATGTGTTCGGCAAGCTCGGAAGTGGTTTGTTGCCTGAAGCAGCAGAACAGTTTGATATTGTTTACCTTAATAAGGATCTCAAATGTAAACATACTAGTGAAGACATAGTCTGCATAGCCTAGGATCTGAGGAAGCAATAAGAGTGACATAAGCACGCAGGGTTACTGAAGCTCTACCCAGCACAGCACAACACAGCACGCAAACGACATTTACCTTCAACAGGATCTCAACAGTAAAGATTGCGGTGAAAGCATAGTCAAAATAACCAAGTATCTGCAAGAGGTAATGCACAAGTTCAAGTCATTCCAGGATAACAGTGCCTGGCTGGAAAAATGCAGTTAGTCAACACAGGTGAACTAGAACAAGTAAATATCACAAAATCAAGGCTGCACTAGGTAATTACTTTAACTTAAAACTTGAAATGTTTTAAGTTAAAGGAATTTGGGCCAAGCCATGCTGTAAACAGCTGAGAACAGTGAAGGAACGCTGTTATTGTGCAAGTGTCTTCCACTGCACGACACAGCAAAGTGATGTCGGCCGTGATCTTGTGTTGAAAAAGTCCTATGGTTACAAACTACAGTAAATGGCTGTTACCTGCGTGCAACACTTTTTTCTGTTAGTACTTAGTAGTTAACACATTGTTTTAATCCCCAACAATGAAAGAGTGGATCAAATTAATATGTCAATGAAGTATTGAATAGTGATTAAATAACTAGACTTTTTTTTTGTTTTTTTTTTAAAGAATAGCTTCATTTATTTTTCTTTTTTAAATTAATTTTAAGATAGTGTAGATATACATGCACGTGGCCCTTAATAATAATTATATTAAATTAATTTTAAAAATATGTAAAATAAATAATCAGAATACTAGTAATAAAAGGACGTGAAACAGTAAATCGAAGGAGGCATCTATAAGTGTTATATGTATGTAATAAACTAGTGGATCAGTAGTGTGTTAATAATAAACTTTCTAATAATAATAATCTGCCAAAATGTGCTGCTTTTTCATGATTTAGTTAATCCTGTCCAGTACCCAGTCTTAGCACACTTTCTTGTCTTTATAAGCCTCCCACACAACTTCATCATGGCTGACTATGTTTGGAAAACACGAGAGAAAATAAAATAAACCAAAGTGATCAAACTAAAGTACCAATACTAATAGATTTCGTTCTAATCTCCAGTGGAGACACGCAGGAGCTTTAGCTGCTGAGGACACAGAGAGGAGGAGACGTCACAGACTGGCTGTGGAAGTCCTTCCTACCACACATAACCACCGCAGCAGCTTTCCCCTGCTGTGAAGCTGTAGTGGAAACACATGTCATCGCGGCTTGGCTTGGCTTGGCACAGCATAGCTAAAGCTCATGTCGTGCCATGTCTGTTAGAAGCAGTTTGTTGTCAACACATTACATAATTTCAGGGTGAAGTATTCTTGAGATTTAAAATGAGCAGATACTAACATTGAAATTGCCTAGTGCAGCTTTTGATTTCAAGGCATGTAGTACACATAATAATATTATACTGTAATATATAAACGATATCACTATTATGATTACAATATGAAACCCGTCAAAAGTGGGTTTTCTAGCATTTGCAGCATCAGCTTTCTGATGTCACAGCTACATTACAATGTGTGGCTGTGACATATATTTAATGAACAGGGAAGTCAAATCAAGAAAAATCTAAACAAACCAATTACGGTTTGTCAAAGGGATTAATAATTATAATTTTTGGTTTTCTCACCTTTTTGCCTGTTTCATTTTGAAAAGTCAAGGGTCAAGGCAAAGGTCAAGGCAGACAAGAAACATTAACAAATGGCTCAGTTTTATCCAAATGTACACAAAGAACAAGGAGCCTGAGACATTTAATGCTGAGCTTTTCCTACAGAGAATCGATCGATATGTCTTTGCTGCCACTTGTCAGTTACAGTGACAGTGTAGTGACAGATGTGTAACCCAGTAGGTGGAGTTCACTTTAAGGACACTTTAAGGCCTGCAGGTCTTGTGGTTGTGTACATACAATATTGCGAGCAGAGAAGTTGCGTATGGGGTCCTCAGCAGCCAGAGAGACAGAGCTGAGCATGATGAAGACCAGGATGAGGTTGGTAAAGATCTGATGGTTGATCAGCTTATGGCAGAAAACACGAAACCTACAGAGAGAGGGGGGGGAGAGATAAGTGAGCAGACAGATGAAGACACAGAGGCAGATGTCAGCAGAGAAGCTGCCTGATGGTTTTAGAAATGGTCCGTTTATTGCAGTTTTTAGATGTAGTCTAAATCCTTTTTATTCTATGGTGCTTCTGGCTAAAATATTCTGATTAAAAACTTAAAAAAAAATTCTTATGCTACTTAATATATTACAATTTTTATACAACTATTAGGATTTTCCTTTTAATTATCCTGTTTTTTAAAGGAATCAATTTTTTTCTTTAACTTATATATTTTTATATTCTTATACCTTTTACTTTTTTTGACCATTTAATCTTCTTAAACTTTTCCCTTTTCACATGCTTTTCTTTACAAATTAAATAAAAATATTAATGCAATTTTCTTTTCTTTTCTAAAATTACATTACATTACATTACATGTCATTTAGCATACGCTTTTATCCAAAGCGACTTACAATGGAATCAAGTACAATTAGCCAGGGGTGGAATCGAACTTGTGACCATGATGTCTTTGGTACACAAGGTAGGGTCTTAACCACTGAGCCACTCCACGCCACTCCATAAAATGTTTTATTTAAAGAACTTCTTGTCTAGAGCTTTGTATCTGCCTTTGTTCTCTTTAAATAAAACTTAATTGATTTAAGTTGTGACATAGCTTTCATTTCAGATTTGTGTGTCAGCATTATTGATCTCACACACTGATTAATGTTAATGTAAATATGACTTACGGGTTGGTGCTGCTGAAGATGAAGAAGGCGCTTCCTTCCGGGATGGGCGGAGTCTTTTCTTTGATAGTGAGCTCAGAGAGCCTTTGGGGGCGGGGTCCAGATGGCACTTCTGGGAGGTTGACATTATCGGGGTCATTATCGCACACTGAGACAGAAACAGGGTGAGTTCAGTCAACAACCTGGTTTTGATCCAACATTTTATCGTGATAATTATCAGTACTGTCAAGTGATAATGTTTTTGGCCCTAATTCAGTGTTGCCACTTTTATCTGCTTAAAAAGAACAGTTTATCTCTGAAAAGTGAATTAAAACTTCACTTTCTCAAGACACCTCATCTCTTTTACCTGGAGAATCGATGGAAGGATACAACTCGTCTTCTTCTGACGTGACACCTGCCGGCATCTACACATAGTGATTAGGTTTAGAATTTTGAAAATGTGAAAATGTTGCTGAGATGAAAACAAAATTGTGAACTTTACAAAGAATTGATTTATGAAGAGAACCAGAGCTCTTTATTATTATTATTTTTTTTTTACCTTGGAGTCTCCATCACTGGCTTCTGTTATTTCAGTTCTCTTCTTATCCAAACTAACTTCCCTGTTTGAGACAAAGAGGAAGCACCTAACAAGGCAGAAGGACAATTTCTCTGCCAAACGCAAGTGCAAGTGACAAATGTGCACAAAACCGATTAAACTGCAAGCGTGAACACAAATTATAATGTGAAATATAAAGGTGTCCTCGGCCGTACTTGGCACTGTTCTTCCTCTTCTTGGCCTCCTCCTCCTCCTTCTGTGCTGTGTTGAGGCTCTCTGCGTCTGCCAGGTTGTCAACGGCGATGGCCAAGAAGACATTTAGCAGAATGTCTGATCATGTGACTCAGGGACTGAACAACACTGACGAACATGACAAGACCTAATCATTTAAAAAGACACCAGGACTTTGTGGATATGGTAGAACAGTTTCAATGGCAAAACACAGTTTTCCTACGTGCAAGAGAGAAGATGTGGATTTTGTTTGTAATAGTTTTTTGTGTAAGACAGTGTTTTGGAGTCTGTGTGATTGTGGTCAGCAGGATACAGTTTCCACAGATGAAGAGGATGATGAAGTAAATGCAGACCACCATTCCGGAGGAGGCCGGCCCACCATACGCCATGATACCATCATACATCACTGTATTCCAGTCTTCTCCTGTCAAGATCTGGCAATAGATGACATCACAATCTTATCTCCAAAGAGAGAATATAATATTTGCCATGATGTTTAGAGCACACGATAGAGTAGAAACAAAAAGTTAAATCAAATAATAATTACATATTTTTCTAAATTATTCATTTCTATTGCACTACTTAAGATTTCCAGAAGAAGTATAATTTAATTTGTTACATTTCTCTGGCAGTTAATATTACCACACACATCCAATTTAAAGGAGCAGTGTGTAAAGTTTTGCAGCATTTATTGGTGAAGTAGCATGTTGTAGCTGGATATCCTTCATCTCACCCAACCCTTCCAAGTGTGTTAGAGAACTTATGTGGCCAAATAGCTTCTAAAGTCTGGACCTTTAAATGTTACCTCCACTACAGCTGCTGCATGTGCGTGAAACAGAGAACACTGCGGCTCTCTGACTGTTAGTTCAAGCCTCCTGTTATGACTGGATGTCATACATCCCAAATAAAACTAAACACCAACCTGAAACACAGTGAGCAGAGCCTGGGGGAAATTATCAAACGTGCTCCTCTTGGTCACAGTCTCATCAAAGTTGAATTTGCCCCCAAAGAGCTGCATGCCGAGCAGGGAGAAAATAATGATGAATAGGAAGAGCAGCAGCAGCAGGGAGGCGATAGACTTCATGGAGTTGAGCAGTGAGGCCACCAGGTTACTGAGAGATGCCCAATGACTGAAGAGGAAAATAATTTAACAACTTAACAAAGGAACAAACATATGGGGAACAAATGTGGAAATTATATCAGTGGCAGGCAGAGCATACCATAAAAACATAGTCAGCACCAACATTAAATTTCACTATATCCTGCACCAGGAGTGACAGCTTGGAAGTTAGGTCATCTGGTTCTGTACATGCCATATAGGGCTCTAATTGCCCCAAGACTAAAGCCACTGGCTGTGATAGCTAATCTTAATTTCCTAACAGTCAGCCAGGACGTTCGGAATACATCATTCTGTGTTGCTCACCGTGTAACTTTAAAGATTCTAAGGAGGCGAACACATCGAAAAACAGAGATGCCCAAAGGAGACATGATGGCCAGCTCCACCAGGATGGTCTCTATGATGCCTCCACACACAACAAAACAGTCAAAGCGGTTAAACAAGGACACAAAGTACGCCTGCAGCCCCAAACTGTACATCTTCACCAGCATCTCCATAGTGAACAGTGCCAGGAGAACTTTGTTGGCAACATCTGGAAGAGAGGAGAGGAGAGGAGAGGAGAGGAGAGGGAGGAGAGGAGAGGGAGAGAGGAGAGGAGAGGAGAGGAGAGGAGAGGAGAGGTCTTTATAGTATCATCCAACATCTCATAGGTGAACAAACTCATGGAAACCTAATTAAGAACATGTTTTACAACCACACAAATCACAACAGAACCGAAATACACACCCTGAACTTCGGTCAGCCAGTCTGGCTGGTTGTAATGTTCAGAGGCGATGGTTAGAGTGTTGAGGAACACTAAGATGATGACCAGCCAATAAAATGTCACTGATTTCACAGCGGCGCGACACTTTCTGCGGCAAAACCGGTTCCATCGCCGCCACTGACGACTGAGAGAAAAAGAGTTCAATTTTATGATAAATTGTCAAGATATACAATCGGGATACACAGCCATGTTTATAACAATACAAATTTAGAAAAGAAATAATATTTGTAAAAGTAATAAATACATAGTAGATATTGGAATGAATTATTCTGTTTTAATTTATTATATTTTTCACATTATGCCGTTTAACATGGTGACATAGAATGACATGGACTGGAAAAAGCACTGAAGGTCGATTTGAAGTGCAAAGAGAAAAACACAATGTGGTGAGATGAGGAATGAAGACAGTCATTTTG
Source organism: Solea senegalensis (assembly GCF_019176455.1). Taxonomy (NCBI): domain Eukaryota; kingdom Metazoa; phylum Chordata; class Actinopteri; order Pleuronectiformes; family Soleidae; genus Solea; species Solea senegalensis. The sequence continues at coordinate 15,291,818 of NC_058031.1, forward strand.
TCATTATTTAAACATGACAAACAGTGGACTGACAATGGATCTGAGTGAGTCACATATGAGGCAAAAATCAGCCATGCATGAAGAACACAAACAACGGGTAGTTTAATACCAACGTACTAACCTGCACTTTGACTTAGAAATTTTTTGACTGAGGAGAATAAAAACATGAATCGCCTTTTAATAAAGAGCAAAATGTGCACTTTGGGTGTAATTTAAATTTGGACAAACAAACATTGTGTCTTGATTGTGGATTATCTGGAAGAGCTCAGTGAACCTCTGCCTCAGCATCCAATCAAATATCTGAAAGTGTAATGCATCACACTTACCAAAGCGGTCCACAGCACGTTGATTTGTCTTCCTCTCCATTTTGATTCTCTGTGTTCACCGACTCTGTCTCACTAGTGGGCATGCTCGCTATGGTAACACACACGCACACACACACACATGCAAAGAAATATAAGACAAACATTTGGCATTAAGTTGCATGATGACTGATTTTTCTACGGACACACATGCATTTATGGTTTGGCTTGGTTAGGGCAATGAAACTGTTCAAATTAAATATTTAGATTGATTTAACCTCCAATGACAAAAAACAAGCCAAACCACAAGGAAGAAAAACACAGCTGAAAATGTAAGTGTCAGAAAATGTTTTTACGGTGTAACTTCTTCTCAAAGTTTGACATTAGCTTTTTTCATAATTACAAAATATTTTTGTTTTCAAAGATAGAAACAGTTTTGTGAACATCACAAGGTTCCTGAATACAGGTCAGAGTGAGCACAGGCTGTCACACCTGAGTCAAATTGGACTTTGTTCATAATTATTGTTATTTAATATGAGACAAATTGTCCTCAGAATATAAATACTGTCACCCAGATGACATACTTCACTTATAACAATTATCCAGTGGTTGTCAAATCCTCTCAGAACTAAATGTCTGGTTGAAATATCTAAACAAACTGTTTGATCCAGAGGGTGTGGTGCAACAGAAATTACTTACATAGAGTCAGGACTGCAGCATACAGAATACTGGAGATCACATATACTATACATGCACTAAATATTGTCTATATTAATGACAAATGAAACTAATGTTTTCAATGATCATGAGCAAATGAGTGAACACAGATCTGACAGTTCTGGTTTGACCCTAAATATAGTGAATTCAGATAAACGAGACAAACTACGAAATGCTCTCTCTCTACTACGCTACCAGCCATGTTTTTGGAATGTAGATTTGTTTCTTCTGCACTAAGAATTGTGCTATATTGTAAATATATGTGACAATAAAACTTGAAAATGATTTTTTGCTTTTGGTGTAATATTAATGGCGGTTTGGTTGGTTTTCCATTACAATATAGTACCTCCCCAAAGTGGACGGCGTCACCACAGCACTGCATGAAACTGCCGTGACTCAGTTTTATACGCGTCACACACAAACTAGTGACTAGTGACTTGTAAAGCAGTTATTTTCCATGTACTGAATCGTTAGAATCAGTTAAACAAAAAGATGAGTTCAGTACTTCCTGCATGACCGGAGCACAGACTCCGTCTGACACAGTCACTGAACACAGCAGCAGGGGTTGTGATGCGGTTCTCGATCGCAGGCTCTAAGCAGTGCTGTCGCTAAATACACCAGACTCCTTAGTTAAATGATGAGACTTTAGACATTTCCTTGCTAAATCTTGGAGATGAAGCCACATTTTCAGGATTGTTAAGTCTTTTCAACTGATCTACAATTCGGCATTGTTTGGCTTGATTCTTGTGCCTCTTTCTGTGACAGCACTCTGACCAATCAGTGGACAGCAGTCTCATAATTTCACATTTAATCAGGATAAAAGTGTTAAATTCCCTCCACTAGTGGCTGAGTGAGAACAATGCAACATCATGAGATGACTTTTCTTATGAGTTGGATGGCAAGGATGTGCAAGTCCAAGAGCACAAACAAAAAGCATCAGCAAAGCACATGCAGAGACACCATCCGAGACAAAGATGAACTGTCCTCAACATGTGCAAGGAAACACACCCAGTCCCTCAAGCACACTCACACACATTTACCCTGTGTCTCTGTGGACTGAGTGAACCAGCCAAACACTCCTTTCTTCTTCTCAGTGAGGTCAGCCAGCGTGACCCCTTGGTGTTACCAACATGCAGTTCACACAGCCAGACAGCAGAGGAAGCAGTGAGTCAATACACAGTATAACAAGAGAAAAAGAGAGAAAGGAGGAATGTACAACAAGAGACAGCTGCACTATGAACTACTGACACAGCTACCATGTCCAGCAGAGTTATCTAAAACGTGTGCACCACGTACAGTCATGGGATCTTTCTGTAAGTGACTGCTTGCTTGTCTTGCTTGAGTAAAATTGTTGTTTCAAGTGTGTGACGTAACAGGAGGAAGACATGTTAAATAAGCCTTGAGACATTAAAACATTACCTTTATAGAATTCACAGTACTGTTTACATTCAAAACAAAGTCAGGTTAAGAAAAACGGAATTTGTACATAAGATATTTACATGCTTACATGAGAACTGACATTTTACACAGACACATGAGAAGTTTGATATTACCCGATGGCGTATTAGATAACAGATTTACAGTATGTCTACCAGGCCCATATACTGTATAATAGATTACATCAGATACAGCAGTAGTGTTTTTATGTCAGAAGATTTTATGTTTTAAAAAAAAATGCAGCAAGAAACTTCCATGGATGTGACTGAGGTAGTTTTTAAACAGTGCCATTAACACACTGTGTATAGGATGTCCTGTAAAAATGTCTGTGTTGCTCAGTCAATATTGATTTTGGGTCTCTGGTTTCTGGACAGAGTAACTTTACTGGCAGAGAAGAGAACAACTGTTGGTGACAAGAGAAGATACAAGCAAACAAGATGGGGGGGAACAATGTTAGCAGCAGTCTACAGACTTTTATAAAAGGCACACAGACACTGCAGGAATCAAGGAAAGAAAGTTAGTGTGGTGTCCTGGGTGTGTTGTTTACAACAAACAAAAGCACAAGTCAAATGCAGGGCAACTACTGGAGGCGACACAAACTGAGGTACAATACACACTGACTGACCACACTGAGGCGCTGTATTATAAGGAGATGTAAGACTCCCATCAAACATAACTGACAAATTCACACACACATTAAAAGGAGTAGAGGGTTTTCAAATGATTGACATCCATGTTTCTTATCCTGGATATAAACATTATTGTATAGATTCTGAAAATTAAATCTGTTTCATAGTTTGATTTACATTTTTGAAACTGTATATGCAAATCTATTTCTTTTCCTAAGAACTCCACTGATTAAGCTTTGTACTTGTGCTATAAGGGACTGCATGAAGACATTATAGTGAGCTCCTCATGCCCTTTGACACAATAGACAGGAGGCTTTTACTTACATCGGAGGCTTTTATATCTACAGGTACTGTAAGAGTGGATACTGTTGCACTCAGATGAAAATATGTACTTTACACACGCACACACACACACATACACACACAGGTTCGTGCAGCTACCCTTTTAAGGACTATACATTGACTACCATTAATTTGGACAACCTAGACTATCCTAACCTTCCCTAACCTTAACCATAATCAGTTAATGCCTAACTCTAACTTTAACCTGTACCACAATAATTCAAATCTTAGTCTTAAACTTCACCAGTTCACCAGAAATGAGATTCTGCCTCATTAAGACCAGTTTATGGTCTCCATGAGGACTAATGGTCCTGACAGAGTCGGTGTTTAGGCCAGCACACACACACACACACGTTTAAGCAGCATTTGTAGTGAGGACATAATGCAACCTAAACTCAATTCTAACTCTACCCTTAAACCAGATGTTAACCCTGATAAAGCCCTTTGAAGATGTGAGGACCAGCCAAAATCTCCTCACTCTGTATGGTTTATAGGATTTATGGTCTTCACAAAGCAACAAATACAAGAACACACATGCATGCCGACGCACACACATGCACACGCACACAGTGACCATCTATTTGTGAGATAACAACTGTATTTTCAAACAACACATTAGAAAGACTGAGATATAAGTAAAGAATGGTACTATTGTTCTTCCCTGTCCCTTGTTAAGTATGTATCAGCTGAAACCAAGACTGAAAACATCAAACACATGAAGAAGAAGCAGTCCGATGGAAAGAAAGGGAATAAAAAATATGATCTGTAATGTGTGTTAAATATGTTTTGTCTATTTCTGTGAAAATTGGTTTCATTTTTTCATTTATAAGTGATTTTTAAATAAATGTCCCACTTGGGTTCAACTTAAAATAAAAATTACCTGTGGTACCAACCTGTACAAGACAATATTTTACTGTATGTGTCTTTATCATGACACTGTCCCTATATGTCAAAGATATCAGATGTGAATGTCTGTACCATATGGATATAAACTTCTTGCATGACATGCAATCATTCAGTCAGTATACAACTTAGTTCTTATTTATTATGTTGTTGTTTTTTTTAAATAAATAAATAAATAAATAACAGGACAGGCAAAGCTTTTACTATTGATGGGGCAAAAGAAAAGGTTTATGGCTCGGCAACTCTCAGTTCGGATTGTATTCTTGATTTTCCTCTTTTAGACAAAGATACAATAGCACAAAATATATTAAATCCAGGAAACTTACGGTTACGCTTGCCCTCCTCGTCTCCTTCCTCCTCATTCTCTGGGTCAATGTCCTCAGCCTGGGTGATCCAGTCCAGGTAGCCCTTCAGGTCTTCCTCCAACTGTTGCTTCTCACGTAGCTTTTGAAAATCTCCCCGAGCCTTGGCCTTTTCTCGCTCTTTGGAGAACTCACTGGTCATGGTAGAGCACAGTGACAGTCAATAAATAATAACAATAAATAATGCACCAAAAAAAACAAAACAAAGAAGGCACTCAAACTTACCCGCTCAACACACCGAGGACCAAGTTGAGGACAAAGAAGGATCCAAAAATGACCAGACTGACAAAGTAAACCCAAGGCAGCTCAAAGCCCATCGCATCATTCATCTACATGGAAACACAAGCAGCCAAAACCTCATTATGGTTTATGCACAATATACTGTATTTCTTGTGATGTAACAATTTTTCATTTTAAATGAATGTGTCACAGATGCATGCAATTATTTCTTTTTTCATACAACAAATCTCATCCCCTGTTTACACATGTTGGAACATATGTACTGAATCACTGATTACCTTACATATATGTAGATATATACCTTATATATACATATAAATTCACTCAAAGCCAATCTCAAAAGGGGTTAGGATTGGCCACTGTCCACTGTGGCCACTGGAGGGCAGCATTTGAGATATAAATGAGAGAGATGAAGTACTACATGAAGAGATCACTGTAAGTAATGTGGCAAATAACCATACTGCAGAGAGTGAGTGATTTTGAATAGATCGCTTTGGTAATGAGACACAAGGAGTTATTTTCTACATTTACATTCATTATTTATTTTTTTGTTTTAGTTTTTTTTTTTTTAAATCCATATACTCCCTGTACACTCTTCTTACAGTCACAGCACAGTTCACTGTCACACAGCCTGCAGCCATCTCATTTATCCAGGAACGTTCTCTTTGTTTGTTTATTTATTCATTTATTTATGTGTCCCCCTGTTTATCTACCACCCTTCCTTCTTTTAGGTACTTTAGCAACATTATGATCACTGAATTGCCATGGTAACACATGCCTTAGAAAAGTAGAGAGTGTGTGAGTGTATGTGTGTGTGTGTGTGTGGACAAGGACAAATGCAAAAGAAAAGGAAGGAGATACATTCACTTTTTCAGAGATGAGGTTTAGCTCCAGTGCTGAGAGCTTTTGGTCCATAAAAATCATCATGAAAATGAGGCACTGAGGGTTTTGAAGTGAGTGCAATGGTTCACACTTGGCCTAATTTTAATTATTTTTTAATAAAAAAAAAAAAGATTTAAAAAAAAAAAAGGTTTAAAGCTTGAATTTATGGCAGAGAGAGAAACAGAATGTACATGCTGTAGATTAACATTCTAAAAATGTGGTGCCGGATCTGGGCTCAATCAGTGCAATTTTGATGCAGACGGGCAGATTACCCAGTAGAGAACATCAGTCCAGCCCTCCATGGTGATGCACTGGAACACAGTGAGCATGGCAAACAGAAAATTGTCAAAGTTGGTGATGCCATTGTTGGGACCTTGCCATCCCTCTCTGCAGACTGTACCATTGAGCAGACAATGGCGACCGTGTCCTGATACAGCACATGGTTTGGGCTCTTCTTCTGCAAGGGCACCTGAGAGGCACAGGGACAAATGAATGTATTATTCAAATAGCTGCATAATGGAATCCAATTTTTTTAATTTTTTTTACTCTGCTGCTCTGCTCTGGTCGTTTGTCTCCACAAGCACACAACCTGGTTTGATTATGACGTCTAGACTAATTTCAGCACACATTCTTCACTCACAGCACATCTCATAGTTTGAAAATTGTTAATTCTGCTGTAGAGCGCTGTGTAGTCAATATTGTTCTGCAACACTTGCAAAGTCTTTTAAAAATGTTCACCCTGAATATTTGTATTTATATTATGTTCTGACTGCAAACTACAGTTAACACCTTGCCCCTACTGTCTTCAGAGACTCTATCTGCCAGTTTAGGTCTTTGTCTGAGGCTGTGTGTGTCTGTGTGCTTTGTAACATCCATTCAAATAGAAAAACATCTCTCAATTCTTAAATCTAACCTCAAAACCTTCATGATTGCATTTTACCAGTCATACTAGACCAAGTTTTAGCCTTGATAAGTTATTATTTTGTTATACTGTGAATTCTAGTGTACAATTCTTAATAACAATTTTGCTTCTCTTTTCTCACACGTTGACTTCTGCTGATAAAGAATGTGAGCTTTCATTTCACTTGGTCTTGACATCACGACTTAATTCTACATTGTCTCTCCTGACATCTGCATACAAAGAGATCAAAACAGGTCACAGCAAGAACGAGGAGAAGAGATTAGATTTAAGTAAAGTACACTGCACACTGCTGTCATACTCCTGTAGAGTCCACCGATCTCTGTTACTTAACCACTACACTGTTCTCAGTCAATTAACATTTTATAACATGACTGTCCTTTGACTTTCCTTGTGATGTTAGAAACAATGCTGGGGTAAAGGTCAAGCATGTTTACATAATAGCCAGATATTAGTCATTTAATCACTGAGTTTAATCCACCATCTGTTGGTCTGTGCTGTTTTCAGCAGCTTGTCACCATTCACATACATGTGTCCATTCATTCTCAGGGATTTAATCCTGCATTTATCCTAAGCTGTGATGTAGCACATATCTGCTGTATGTTTGCTGTGGGTCCCTCTTAAAGAAACCAAAACATGCGTAACTCAGTGCAGTGTAATTACCTGTTTGTTTCACATAGCACGTGGCATGCATTTTGCCAATGAAGAGTTCCAGGCCAATAATGGCGTAGATGATGATGACGAAGAGGACAAGCAGAGCGATGTGAAGCAGGGGAACCATGGCTTTAATAATGGAGTTTAAAACCACCTGTAAACCTGCAAACACACACAGTGTATTGATGAGGGTACAATGTTTTTCTTTGTCACACATCACGTTAAAACAAGCCATTAAAACACATCATAATTTACTATTGCTTATTGTGATGTCTTTTATAATCACTCACTCTCACTCTCTCACTCACTCATCTTCTACCGGGGGGCGCTGTGTCAAGCTCAGCTGACATAGGGCAAAAGGTGGGGTACACCCTGGATAAGTCGCTAGTCCATTACAGAGACACAGATAGACAAACAACGATTCACTCTCCCACTCACACCTATGGTCAATTTACCTAATCCCCATATTGCATGTTTTTGGACTGTGGGACGAAACTGGAGAACCCAGAGAAAACACACACAAACACAGGGAGAACATACAAACTCCATGCAGAACGCTCATGCCTGTAATAATCAATTACATACACACACGCACACAAATCAAACATACCATGGTCACAGAAACACAAATGATGAGGGCAATCAGTTATTAATAATAATAATAATAATAATAATAATAATAATAATAGCATTATCCTTATCTCTGCAATCCTCACAACTGAATACACACGCATGCCAGCTAACCGTGACGTCAGCGTAAAAGCTGAGATATCACTGTTAAAATGTGCAGCAAACAAGGATCCATTTTAAAGCACAACAGAACTGAACAATTTCATCTTTCTCAGAAGTCCATTCCCTTCTTAAAACCAGTGAATGAGTCATTGCTATGGCAACTAACACGCACGCACGCATGCACACACACACACACACAGGTCAACTTTAGGTACAGCCAGATGTGAAGGGAAACAGAAGCAGTATCTCCTGGATAATAAAGGGAGTGATTGGAACAGTGAGGTGCACCATTGATGCTTGTGGTTTTGCATTACATGAGAGAAAGAAATGACCCACCCAATGATAAAGGAGACCTTTTGGCTTGGAACCATTGATAATGACTACATTATGAAGTTATATCTTCATTATCTAACCACCTTATTCCTGGAGGCACTACTGGAGAAGTGATTACGGGTGGAACTTGTGGAGCAGAAGCGGAAGCCGCAGTAAACAGTTCTTTCCAGTGGCAAAACATGGAGGCAGCAGCAGCAGCAACAGCAGTGTGGCTACAGGAAAACACTGTTCCTGTAATGCAGGAGCATCCTGCTGTTTGTATATCAGCTGATTTTCAAACTAAAACCCAGGCTTGCTTTGGTGGGACACTAAGATTCTCTCTTGGCTCTGTGTCTGCCTTTAAATGGATCAGATTGTGTCCACCTCCTGTAACAAAATGTGAATGACCTTATTGCTGTTTAAATACTAATACACCTTGTTCACATAATCACTGTCTGCAGCAACAGAGTTAATATAGTGGATAAATATGCAAGCGTATGTTAGCTGAGGGCAACTCATCAGGCCATCCACCTGAATTAGTTTACTTTTGCCACTAAGGCTCACTGTGGTGGAAATAAACAATTTTATAATTTTATAATTGATTTCAAGCATTACAACTTATACTGTAACTGGTCTTAATATATACAGCAAAATATATGGAAATGTAATTTGGCTCGAGTGTTGGTGGAGGTGAAAAACAGCTGCACGCTTTACTCACTGGGAACTCCAGAAACAAGGCGAAGGGGTCGTAGGACACGGAAGGCTCTTAGGGCCTTGACGTCAAACCCCCCAGGTTTGCCTCCAGACTGTCCACCAGAGTCAGCATCTTTGGTTATCATCTCCAGAACAACACTGAACAACCTGGATAAGAAACAATGGATTGGGGTGAGATGGAGGAAAGGAGTGGGAGGTAGAAGGGAGAAAAAAAAAACTGAGAAAAGAGAGCAGTGATAGAAATTCCATCAAAACACAAAGAGCAAAGCCTCATGTCTGCTTTGTACTTGTCTCTGTGTACATGCGCCTGTGTGTGTGTAGTGATATACATGGTATAAGTACCGTATGTTTGTATTTCATGACTGTGCATACTGTATTTACCTTTACCTTTGCACAACTCATCACAATTTATGTCCCACAGGAGCCAGGTGGTCGACTGATAAACCTACTAAACAAGGCTTGTGTGTGTGCGTGTGTGTGTGCATGTGAGTGCGTGCTTAACTAGATGTCGAGTCTGCAACTCGATGTGTGTCTACGTAAGTGAGCGGCTGTGTAAGCAAGTATGTGTATGTATGGTTTAGGCATAATTGAGCTAAAGGGATATTACTGTTTGTCTGGGTATTTATTGACATATTTATTACTGTGTGTTTGTTCATAGTCATACAGTGTTTATTTATCTACATATGAACTCACCCAACAATGACAATGACAAAGTCCAGCAGGTTCCAACCATTTCTGACATAAGAGTTTTGGTGCATGACCAGGCCGTAGGCAATAATCTTCAGAAATGTCTCTATGGTGAAAATGATGAGGAAGGCATATTCTACTGTTTCCTGTGTAATGGAGAGAGCAAGAAACAAAAGGAAAAGAAGGTTTATTTATAAATTTTAATTAAAATGTTACCAAAGAAAGTTAGCCAAATGGGCATGGCTTTAAAGAAACACTATACAGACAATCAAAGGTTCAGTGTGTAACATTCCGAGGGGTTTATTGCCTATATAATTGTATTATCACTTATACACAAATAGTCTCAGAATAAGTCTTTTATATGCACTTAAGGCAAGTACATACAGAGGCAGCCATGTTTCTACAGCAGACAAAAAGACACAGTAGCCAGAGTATGAATTTTGTATTTTTTTCAAGCATCAGCTTACTTACAAATGAAGAGGAATTACATTCAGTCTTATATATGAAGACCATCACTTTTTACCTGATGTCCTTGGTAAAGTGGGAGAGATGAGCAGAGGAGTCTGTTTATTACAATTGGCATTCTCACAATTAGATGTCACTAATTCTTACACAACACTTAAATCTAAACGTTAAATCGCTCTTTATTTTTGAAACATTCAACTGCATTCAAGAACTTCAAAAGGTGGTTGTCTCTTTGAAGGCTGCAGAGCTAAAAAACCCAAAATCAAGCAGCAGCATAAAGAAACACTGTTTCATTGAGTATATCACGTAAGGAATAAAAAAGACTGACTGGGAACAATGAGTAGTCAGGGTGAAATAAACAAACATATTAAGTCTTCAGTAATCGTGTATGTCCTGTTGCATCAACAGCGTGTTTCCATAGTAACAATATGTTACCTTGTGATGAACACAAGTATTTGAATTTGGACATTTACACACACACATATATTTTTTATTGTGAAAACCAATTGTCTCACTGTCTCACCTCCACTTTCATTCTCTCTTACAAAAAACCTTTCACTCTCATATATATCTCAATTCTCTCTGTCTCTCCCACACACAAACAATCTCTCTCTCGCTCTCTCTCCCTCTCTCTCTACCTCCCTGCCTCTCTCACTCTATCTTTCTCTGGCTCTCTCAATGTGAAAGGTTAGTGAGTTGGCAGATTTTAAGGCCCATTAACTAAAGCTCTTTTCGTGTTGATTTAAAGGACATAAACACACAAAGCACACATGGACAGCGTGCAGAAAGATTCAGAGTCACGCAGACACATTCATGCTCACAGAGAGACACTGAAGACAACGCTGCTCACTCAGACTTCACACCTACACACACGGACAGAGAGCCCTGCAGCAGTACACATTCCCAAGCCACCTTTTTGAAAGGCAGCAAGCCAGCCAGACATACAGTTTCATAGAAGCCTCTGGAAATGGTGTGTTCATTTTTTAGGATTAACTGTCACTCAAGGCGCTCTTCTTTAAATTCTCTTATGTGCTTTGTTTTAAGGCAGCCACTGCCTTTTATTAAGTCACCCCTTTCTTCAGAAAGATGTTTTGCATACTTTTACTTCACTTGGGTGTAAAAGTAAACGTTTGAAGGCAGTCATCACAATTATCTACTGAAAGTTTTTTATGACCATCCATCACAAACAAATAAATAAATTATAATAAATCTACTATAGTGTTGTGGTAATGTTGTGTGAGCCTATAGTTTTACCACAAATCAAAAATATTTTATTTTGTCAAAAGAAAAAAGAGACAGGGATGAATGACATAACTTGATTTCCCTACCACTGAGACATTGTTCAGCACTAATATAAAATCTGCTCAGTTCTTATTAAATGGACCAAAAACATGGAGAATCACTGCCATGCTCTATTGATGCCACAGAACAGTCCAGATGCTTCCACTCATGTAAATATTGATTTTCCTGCAATGGATATATGTCTTTGTATTCCTAATTGTTAACAGGTGTAAGCTGAGCTGTGTGCCATTACAGTAGCTGTGTGATGACCTGTTAAGGTCAACAAGCGCCATGACTCAGAGCTGTTTCACACTGATAAGGGCCTTTGAAGCATGCATGAACACACCTGCCTCTATCCAATTTAACATTCTTGCTCCATCCTACTGTTGTTTACATAGGTCTGAAATGTCCGCCCTTCTGCTTGAACAGATGACAACGCGTGTTATCCTGGTGTGTGTATCTTTCAGTGCGAGTCTAAATCAGCCGCATTCAGGTTGTGATGCGGGAGTAAGGCTGTGTCTAAAGAATAAAGATTACCGCAGGATAATGGTGACAACAAATGGGGCGGTCATGTGACGTTAAATAACACACAAATACATGCATGAACTAGAAAAACCACTCAGAGACTCCAAACCTACGCCATGGCCACCTGGTTTCCCACACAATTAATACAATTGCTCCTCTTTCAAAGGTAAACAATTGTTTAGCATATCCGGATCACCACCAAAATCTGATCATTTCCTCCTCACGCCATAACCTACAGGCCACCAAAAATGGAACTAAATCTATCTTTTACTTTAATTATTAACAAATCATAAACACCCAAGTGGTGAAGTAAGCAATGACACAAACACTTAAAAAGTAGTGTTGGCCTGTGTTACACAATCAGGGCATGAAATTAGCACCCGACCACACGCCAAATGCGGGTCAATTTCACACTTGGCGGGTGAAACTGTCAATCTACACGCCACATGTTGACGCCACATGTTAACTCAACAAGCAAGTCCAACATTGTATAGGTCCAAAACCCCATCAAACATATTGATGGGGTGAAGAGGCCGGTTGTAACAACAGACCAACAAGGGGATGACATGGTTGATTCCAAGAAAAGTTAAAGAAGACATTTTATAGGTCAATTGGCAAGGTTCGTGACTGGTTTGTTTATGACATTAGTACAGTAGAAATGTGCTGTTGTGACTGTCGTGACTGTTGTATGTATGGCTCAGCAAAAATCAGGACAAAAAACGTGAAGCTAGAGGCAATTAGGGACCACGAGCCTTCAAAAAGCTGTTTGTCTTTATTTAGGGCACAAAACAATTTGGCTGGTAAAAAGCCACTGTGGCAGGTGGACGCAAGTAATATTAAAAATAGACAATCATTTTTAATCAGTAGACCCCACACTTCCTCAGGGCCTGAGTCACAAATTCACCAGCAGATGTCAGTTTTTCAGGACAGGCACATGCATGTATATTTGTCTGTTATATACATACATATATATATCTATATATACATAGATACAGTATATACTGTATACTATTTCACCGTAGAAGATTAGCAGGATCATGCTTATTATGAGCTTTGATCACTGTGGGCAGCTCAAGTGTGTACACCATACAGAGAGCGCAAGCTCTTCTTCTGTGCTAGACTAGATTACATTTTATTTCTATGATGATTCAGCAAGTTATGTGTTGTATATCTGTCTTTTAATGTAGCATTACTCGCCCAGACTGCAGCCTGAAGACTGGAGGAACAGCAGCAGCTGTGATTAAACATGCAGGCACTAATAAATTAAAAAAAGAAAAGAAAAGGTAACACAACTACAGCTATCTTACTTGAGTAAAAAATAGTGGCAGCGGCAGACATTAATAAGCAAAGAACAACACAGGCTCAAGCAATTGAAGCAGGGAGAAGGAAAAGCAGCTTAATTGATTGAAGTCTGTCCTGTAAGCTCCCAAATGGCTTCCAAACTTTTGCAGCTGGAGCTGAAGCCAAGAGCTCGCTTTGTCTTTGCAGAGGAAGAACAAAATGTCCTAGACAAAGTTTTGTTCTGGCAGACTGTGATGAGTGTTTTCAGTAGAGAACTGTCTGCAAAGTTTAAATAACTCAGATTTATCTCAGACCTCGGCGGCTTTTCCCATTACTATGTTATACAGAGGCTATAAGAATGTGCAATAAAGAGTGTCTTAGATCCTTTTTTTCAGCACAATCTGATGAAACATTTCTTTCATTTTCACCAACTATATAAACACACCTAAACAAAAAGTACTATAAATGTTTGAAATTGGATTGTATTTGTGTAGTTCACTTGGCTCGTTTTTATGAACAAAAAGAAAAGAAAAATGGTCTATCTTTTGACTTCTGCAGGATTATTGCTACTTTACATCACTACTAAAAATGTGATATGAAATGAATCACAACTTTGACTCAACAACACAAAAAACAAACCCATTTTTAAAGCCTGAATATGTGACCTATAAATACACACCCCCAGGTTTCATTTAAATAACTGCTGAAATTAAATTAACAACATTTAAAGGGCCATTATAGTAAAACTATATTGTAAAACCGATTTCTGTAATGCCATTTGTCTGAAATGTTTATCTCCAATATTAAATTAATTAATAAATGCTAAATGAACAGACAAGTTGAAATGAAAGTTCAGTTTTAGAGTGTGCACATCACAGTGCGACAGAGAGACAAATAAAGAGAAATGGTAAATTAATGAAATGACTGCCAGAGAGAGGGAGAGAAGTAAAGAGATCCAGGGACAGGAGGGTGAAAGAATCAAAGTGAACCCTCACTGAAAAACACAAAATTCATCCAGAAGCTTGAGTCACATTTTAGGCAAAATTAATTAAAATTAAACATTAATATTATAAATTAGAGGCTTCACAAAGGTAATAATTACTGCAGCCTTAGTAAATCAGATTGAATTGTATTGTAGTTTTCTGTGAGGCTACTTTATTGTACACTGTGTCTTCACACTCTTATGGTAAGAACTCACTGGTTTGTTCCCCAGTAAGCAAAACTGGTCTCAGGACTGGAGAGTTGGCTGTACTCTGCAAGTGCCACATTATGGTGTGTGTGAATCTTTGCAGTTATATTAACAAGTTACACTGTTCTGCACTGTCCCACTTCACATGACCGCCTAATTAATTTTCTGAATGTGATTTTAAACACATGACTTAGACACGGGAGACTGGGGTTTGTGCCCCTTTGAAACCACTCACTGAATACACTACAACTACAAAGAGCAAACAGCCACTTTATTGGATACCAATGATACCACCTGCCATGACTTTTACATGTTCATTATCAGAACATCAAATAAACTATTAAAGCTGGTGTCATCTCTGCGTAAGAGTCCAGTTCTACCTAATGACAGAATGAATGAGAATGAATGATGGAATTCATCAATTTACACACGATTTACAACAAGTGTAGGCCAGTGAGGTGAAGCGGGTATTCTCACACTCTTCAAGGAATAGTCTCATACTTCAAGAAATACACCCATGTCATATTTTTCATGTGCATTTTTCATCTATGAATCCTTACATATTTCATCCAAACCAAAGTGTTTGGCTGAAACACAGAGACACAATATTGTAAACTTAAATAAAGAAATGTTTCAAACTGCTGATTTTGGAGACACCTACACAAGAATTACCTCTGCAGTGCTGTGTGTGTGTGTGTGCGTGTGTGTGTGGAGGTATAATGTGTGCACCTGTTACTGGCCAAGTTAATTTTATTCTGCAAACTGCAATAAAATATTTGAAAATCTGACATCTGTGGCGTTTCATGAGCTTCGGAGACGTATGTTCCCTGACTGAAGCCTTTAAGACAGTGTCTACTCCTCCCAGGTAAAATAAATATCTCTGTAGAGATTTCCACTGCTGCTCCTACAACATGTAAGCCACATGTAATAACATGTATAGTTCTCTGGCACACACCACTGCTAAAAAAAAAAAAGTAATACAAAATAGTCACATAAGCTGTTGATGATGAGAGCTTGAAAGTATTTTTTAGCTTTAGAGCTGCTGATAGTAGGTTCATATTTTACAGACACATATGAAAGTGGTAATAATATCAATGTTTCGTATCTATGCTCATCCTGGAAGCAGGTAAGTATTTTTCCTTGTTGTTGAAATGTGCTTTTTTTTAAAAGAGAAATATCATTATAAGACAGATTTGTGGGCTGACCAACAACAAGACAAGTTAATTATAAATTGTTTTTAAAAAAGTCATGGATCAACATTAATAATTGTCCTTTTTGAAAACCATAAACCTTTAATACAATCCCTATGTCTGCAAACAGCTGCATGTACATTATTTCTGTCCAGGAAAACGACATAGGCTTTGTGTCAGTTTGCATACTTCAATATTCACGCTTGTCATTTTAGGCAAGCAAGTTAACATGCAGAGGGACAAGGACACATCCATGGTGCCAGCAGTGGTAGAATCATTTTAATGTGGCATGACAGGGACCCAAATACAAGAGAGAAAATATCTCAATTTTAAAGCTCCAGTGTGGAACCTCTATTCCTCCCCTGTGGACTTCCGAGTACAACGATAATATATGATGCAGCTTTTCTCTCCTGTCGTTCCCCTGTCACACACACACAGTGCAAAGGAAATGGAGCCGTGTGTGTTAGAAGACAAGATACATTTTTCTACAGCACATCATTAAGTTATGTGTTGTTTATGTTTTTTACCGTAGCGGTATTTGTCCAGACTGGATGCAGTCTGGACAACTATGTGAAGCTGTGAGGTAGCAGATTTGCACACGCGGACACATGGTGAGGCAGTTCTTAGGGGAGCACTGTTGGCACAGCATGGATCTTCAAGATTAGATGATCACATTCATAAGAAGCTAAAAACCATGTTCATAACAGAAGTACAATGCCAAAGTCCTACTGAATGTCCAGGTTTATTTTTAGCTGCTGTATGACGCTGTCTTACTCCTCTAGCGCTGCTTCTTACGTCTCACCTGCTCAGTGGTGATATAAATTTGTCCCTCTGTGTGCGGCATGCATGGGACAAGAAAAGAAACAAAACTGCTGCACTGAGAAACACAGAGTCATGTTAATCAGCATTGTGCAGATGCATTTGACATTCTTTTTTTGTCATCCTCTTTAGGATTGTATTTAGGTAAAGATGACTTTGTTTTAAATCAGATAAATTAATCTGACAGCACTGGATCAGTGTTTTTAGGAAACACTTTGTGCGTGTGCATGTGTGCACGTGTACATTGATTACAGGGTTGGCCCATACAATCATCATGCCTGACATCATCTGGGAGAATCACAGACACTCCCAGAGGGTTAAGGAGGGGGAGGGAGAGGGAGAGAGAGAGAGAGAGAGAGAGAGAGAGAGAGAGACAGACAGACAGAGAGAGAGACAGAGACGGAGAGAGAGAGAGAGAGAGAGAGAGAGGTTTACTCCATGTCACTACCCTCATTGATGGTAACACAAACTGATGTTAGCCCCAATGCAATGTGGCTCAGATCAGTGTGTGCGCGTGTGTGTGTGTCTGTTCAGTCAAGTGATTCCCACACAACAGGTACTCATCAGCATCCCATAATGCTCTATCTAACTGAGAGCAGTGATGATGCACATCAGTCACATGAGTCACATGACGTAAACAGGAAGTCATTACAACTAAAAAACATCTACTGCAACATTTACATATTTGCCCTTGGGTGTCAACAATATTATTTTTATATTTGGTATTTTAACAATTGTGACTTAAAACAAAACCTACTCATAAAGGCTGTGTACATATTATTGTATAGTATATTGTATATACTTATTTTTATGCAATATTTTTTTCAACAGTTTTATTATTATGTTTTGATTTTTTTTAAATAGCTGGACCCCATCACAGAATTTAACACAATTATTATGAAGTGCAGAAATGTTGCAGCTCTCATTCAGAACCTGTCTGCTGTGGGGAAGTTGTTGCAATAAACAATTTACTTTTGTTAAATTGTAAAATGTAAGTTGCAGGACAGAGAGTTTGTAATGGACAGCCATGGGGTAATTCTTTGTGCAGGTAAATGTTTTAAGCTCACCAACCTTTTTTGCTCTTTCCACACATAATATAATATAATCATAATATAATTTCACCAGAAGACAAAGTTGGTGTTTTTCTCCATGGTCACTGCAATTTTAACACACAGCAGGGCACTGGGAATTAAGTTTAGTTTTGTGTATGTGTATGTTTTATGTTTGTTTTTACCTTCCTCACTAGAGACCAGCTGGAGCCATGTAGTGCTTATTTCCTCTCTTGTGAAGTCAGGTAGTTGTAATGATTACTTCAAGTAGATATTTGCTATGGCTTTATGAGTAGGGCTGCAACGATTATTCAATCAATAAGTGATTACAATCAATTATTTTGATAATCGGTTAATCAATTTCAGCGATTTAAAGAAGCTTTCTGATTTTTCAGCTTCTTAAATGTGAATGTTTCTTGGTTTCTTTGCTTCAAATAAAAAATAAATCATTAAAAGTGAATCATTTTAGTTTGTGGACTCAAATTCATTCATCAAGCAAATACTCAGTGAATGGAGAAAATAATCGACAGATTAATCAATTATGAAAGTAATCGTTAGTTGTGGCCCTATTCATGAGTTCGTCAGCCTGGTTGTATTTTAAAGAAAATAAAGTTTAATTTTTGCTACCAAACAACTCTCTTGCACTGTGTGCATGTGTGTGTGTGTGTGTGCGTATGATGAATGAGCAGCCAGTCAGTCAGAAACAGGCCAATCAGCTCCTATTAGCTTGTGTTCCCACTGGACTTAATGAGATTAATGAGAGCCTGAGAGGTGGAGGATGTGCCGCTGGCTGCTTTAGAACATGAGCACAGGCTGAACAAAGGAGCCACTGATGTCACCACAACCTCCTGCGAGGCTGTCGTGTCAATGAGTGTCACTAAAGCCCTTTGATCATCCATCTAAATGTATATTATATTTTTTTAAAAAACAAAAAAACAAACAAGCATACAGAGAGGAGGGTGCACTGTGTTGTTTAATTCTTAAACAAGAAGTAGTTCTTTTTTGCACAACTGTCCACCTCTGATTTGACCTGATTTGAATAATAATACTAGAGGATGCATTACCCTGTATTTAGGTTATATAACTATTCAAAAACCTTCTATGGGGGTTTACAAATATTTAATCGTCTGTCCTGACCTGAATTATTTTTACTTGTTTGTGTTGACGTTGAACCTAAATCTATACTTTAGGAAAGTTGCTATTGCTCTGTGTGATACAGGAGAGAAAGGAACTAAGGGAGGAGGAAAGGAAGCATGTTGATAATCCTACTTTGTCTTGTAGCACAGACTGGAAACAAGGGACAGCTGAGTGGAGAAACAAAGATGTGATTTATATTGGCAGCATCCCATCTCGTCTCGCTGCTGCCTCCTACATGATTCTCTCCCTTTTGACATCTCTCTCTCTCTTTCTGTACTGATTTTCTTTTCCTCTCTTTCTCTATCTCAGTCATCTACATAGGCCGAGGTCTGTCCTCTGATATTGTGTTAGATATGTATGAAACCAGTCCAGAGGAGAAGACTGTAATTGCTTCTTACTAATTATCAAACCAATTAGTCTTTCCTCATTCACTCACTTAATGTGCACAATTACACGACAGAGACTGTGTACTGTAAAACATGGTCAGTGCGTTATTTTAAATGACAAATACTGCATATGGTTAGAGACTGTTTTACTAATGTCAACTCTAATCAGTTTACTCATCGCCCGTGATTCACCTGAACTGTCCAAACGAAAAGGTAGCAGGTATACACACACTTGGGCCAAGTGTAATCCAGTTAGACCAGAGGAAAATGCCAGGTAAGTGAGTGCAGGTCGCAATAAGTTCAAGCTTTACAGTAGATGTGTTAAGACTTGTTCAAAGAAGAGAAGAATATAAAATATGTGTAACTATTTATTATAAAATGTCAAAGGAGAAAAACATTTCTCTCCATTTTTTAAATGATGCCAGTTGATCTGTTATAACGTTTCAGCCCGACAAAATAAGATGCAATGATTGCTATGAAAAACCTGTGTCCCACTCAGATGAAAAAGAATATTGTATCAAGAGAAAACAAATGAACAAATTAAGCAACAGAAAGTAGCTAATAATGCTGAGACCTCCACACATCCTCTCTACATCACCAATAAACAGCTTCATGAGTTATGTTTATGATTATTCAACTATTGGCAGCCATTTTGATCTCACAGACTAAACCAGGTATCAAGAAGCAACATTGTTACTAGTTCATTTTGAAACAATGAGAAACATGGCTGCAAGTTTGCAAATGACAATATTCGTTTCAAAATTGTACACTTATTGTCAGTCAATAGTGTGTGCCGATGATTTTGGCCTCTGTGCGTTTCTCTTCTTTTTGAGTTAAGTTCTTACGATTCTAGCTTTCGTCTGTTTTTAATCATGGATCCATAATCTGCAGTCAAAAGAGCGAGTATGGCCAAAAATGTTTTCAGCCAACATTGCTACTGGCTGACCACCAAAGGTTTACTCATCCACAGTTGGTATTGTCGTTTACCCTGCAGGTGTCCGACAGAGTTTAAGCCGAATCCTAGAAAACGCTGCCCTTGTTTTCCCGTAACCAACCTCTTTTTACCTTTTCAACATACATTTCCAATGTTTGTTCAAGAAACAAGAAACACCTGGGTTCTCTCCCATCAGATCTAAGCCTCCTTTCATTAACTGCCTTTTGAGTTTTATTTCGATTCTAATTAATTTCATATAAGTGTATGTGATGGCCTCCAACTCAACTCCTGTGGTCCTTTGCTTGCTGTCAGAATGATGGATTCTCATAACAGGATATACAAAAATAAGAATTAGCTGTGATAGTGTGTTCATCCAAGTCAGACACTTCAGTATTAAAATCACCAACCACATCAGAGATGTGCCCATGCAGTATAGAATAACGTGTATAGTGATATGACCTCAGTCTACATTCAGACGTTGATTAAACTAAAACACATGCAAAACAACTGAATGCCAAGTGAGCTCAACAAGCTGATTGAGTATACTGTTACCAGATAAATAGTATATTAGTTATTCAAAACATGAAAAAGATTGTCTCCTCTCCTGTCCACTTCGGCCTCCTCTTCGTTCTTCCTCTCCTCCGGCTCTGCCCTCATCTCCCTCATCCTGTACTCATTGTCTCCCCCCCCCGCGCTCCCCCCGTGCCACTGTCTTTTCTGCCCTCCCCTCATTTTCCCGATCCCCCCCTTCCTCCTCTTAGTCCATTTGCCTTTTTTCTGTTCTTTCTCTCTCCTGTTGAGAGACTGCTCTTCGGGTACTCCACAAGTCTCCATGGCCACAGTTGTCACGGCAGCAGGCTGTGCTGTATGTAAAACAAGGTGGAGGAGCAACACACTGAATAAAAATACTAAAAATGTTCATTGTATAGTTAGTAGTCAGTGAAGCAACAGATATGTTTTAAATGCCATTCATTGTAACAGTGTTGCACACACCTTTGATTGTATAGTTTTGGGACAACAACGGCGCTCTTTAGCATAAACACATGTCAAAGACAATATTTATGAGGGGTTCATTTGATTGTCTTCTCAGGGGAGTTGACAATTATGGATAATTGTGGACCTCATCAAATAACAATGATAACGATCAGGAGGAAACAGCACTGTGTCCATGCAGTGCTGTTTTCCTTTGGACCCAGGTGTACAGCAGTGATCTGCACCATACCAGTCCAATTTGGATTTGATTTCATCATCAAGTTGACCTGCTGCACCTGGATACACACACTGTAGGCAGGTTATAGGTAAACCTACATCCTCAATATGAAGACTGTTTTGCTGTTGACAGTGTGGGTTGTTTTATTGTCTTTGTGCTAAGTAGTAGCATGAATATATCAGTTTTATTATAATAATAATATTAGAAGCTAGTTGTTCATTAAAATGTAACTGTTTCATACAATGTAACACACTGGTCACTTTATTGTAATGTATAATAAACGTAAACCCACGATGCTTAATTGTTAGAGCTATCAGGTCTTGCTAAAACTACTTGGAGAAATTAAAATGCATGCAAAATAAAAGCTCAGGTCTTTGGGGGTTAAAATCCCAAAATACATGTTTGACAAAAACATAGAAGACCGTAATGCTTAATCTTTAAAAGCTCCAGTGCGGAACCTCTGTCGCCACTTCTGAGTAACTACCAAAGCACTTGTTGTCTTTTGCTGTTTGTCCAAAATTAAATTAAGCAATCTCTATTCAGCAGATGTCACTCTGACTAAAACTGGTGTGCAACACTGCACGTCTGTGGTGAGCACTGTTCTGTGGCTGATGACAACTTTACCACAACACAAACACTGGCCTTGTCAGGACCAGCAGTCCTCGTGGAGACCAAAAAACACAATTTCTGAGGAACTGGGAACTTAGGGCCATGAGATATTGACTTTGGTTAGGTTAAGGTTAGGGTTAGGCATTAACTGGTTTAAGGTTAGGTATAATGCTTATTTTGGCTGGCCAAATGAATGGAAGTCTGTGCAAATGCCCTTAACAAAATAGCTGTGCAAACCTACATGTGACTGGTCCCTAGGCCTTTGGGCCATAAGCAGTGAGTCAGTCCAGTGGGCGGCCTGACATCTGTCTGCCTGTGGCCTAAAAACCTGCAAAGCCCCTGGGCTCCTTTTAAAATACACAAACACTTGTATAACCATGAGACAGGAGTAGTTACGTGTGTTAATTGTGTGTTTGTGTGTGTCACAACTGGCAGTACATTGTTCATTACATATAAATTAAGAAGTTCAATGTAACATATCATCAACACAAACAGAAACAAATGTTAGCTGCAGATACACAGAGTCTATATTTAACACACACACGGTAATGATGAAAAAGAGTGACAGCTCAGAGAAGCACGGAAATGACTCACGATGATTTGGGACTGCAATGTAATGAAGCTATAACTGACACACACACAGAGGAGTTTTGAAATAAATATGCTTCTTATAATATCAGTGTAAACATGTGATATTGTTTGAAAAATCAATTTATACTACACTTGCATCTAAATCTAAATAACAATGTCCAGTTAATTCAGATTAAATCTTTTCACATTTTAGAACCTTTTTTGTGTTTGTTTTTATGTGCTGATTAAGATCTAACTATTTTCAAAAAAGGCATCCGTTCTTTTTAATCATCTTATTGATTTATCATGACAGGTCTCTCTCTCTCTCTCTCTCTCTCTCCCTCTCTCTCTCCCTCTCTCTCTCTCTCTCTCTCCCTCTCTCTCTCTCTCTCACACACTCTCACACACACACACACACACACACACACACACACACACACACACACACACACACACACACACACACATTGAAGCATGTTAAACTGCTGTTGACATTTTCTTCAATGTTGATGTTAAAAAGCAATTCAGGGGTTTTTAATTATAATTCTTATTCTTGGTCCTAATACTCCATCGTACACACAGGAATCTACAATAAAATAATAAAACCAAAGTAAATGTGTGTTGTTTTTTTTCTCAAAAATCAAGTAATACATTTTGGTTAGTCCAGTGAATTAAAAAAAACATTGATGGTTTATTGTTGCATTTAATTTAATTTTAATGAACAATAAACTGCCAGGATTAGGGAAATTGGACACTCTAAATTGATTGTAGGAGTGATTGTGAGAGTGGATGGCTGTTTGTCTCCATGTGGCCCTGTGAGGGACAGGTGATCTGTCCATGTGTGTACCCCGCCGTTCGTCCTATGTCAGCTGGGATTGGCACCAGGCCCCTGCGACCCTCATGTGGAGGATAAAGCGGTAGAAGATGGATGGACAGGATAAACTGTCAGTTGTGACACACACACACAAACACACACATCCATGTTTTCTGTGCCTGGCTGATAATGAGAGAGCTTCACCTCACATACTACCCACTTACATCACACATCCTCATCCTTCCTTGCAAACACCTACACGGACATACAGTACATCCGCGCGCGCACACACACACACACACACAGACACACATTTTGAGAGAATGTAAGCTGGAAGTGCAAAGAGTGTGAGGAGGCATATATAGTTTCACCATGTATGTTGTTATCAAAACACTGCCCTAAAGGCTGACAACTTGCCAGGTCAACCACCAGTCACATGCTGCCTATAGTCTGATCACCAATACTTTAATTGATCCCTCTCGTTCTCTAACATCCTGTCTCTGTTGCTCTCAGCTGTGGCAATGACATGACGATGAGTCACACTGTGTGTCTGTGTGTGTGTGTGTGTGTGTGTGTGTGTGTGTGTGTCATCAGCATCATCATTTAAATACCAATATGTTTTTTACATGTTTAATCATTTAAAAGGGTTGTGGTTGCGGGTTACATGTGCATTACACATAGGGCTTTATTTTTTTAACTTATTTATGTATTTATTGATTGTTTTTAGCCCAGTTCGGCTTTGTGTTGTCAGTGTAGTGCTTTTGGTGAATGGCTATGTGTGGAGTGTAAAGTTGTATGCATCCCTATCATTTTCAATGCAGTTAATGGTATTCCACTGTTATGTATTATACTGTACATATCAGTTTAAGCATAAAATAGCAATGTATTTTATGTCGATGATAGTCATGAATTTGTTTGCAACAGTTTCAACAGTATAAGAATTTGGGGAGTTTGGATTGTTGATAATATCAGACAAGCAATTTAACAATTCTACCTTAGGCTCTTTAGGAAATAGTGTTTTATTTATGTTACACAGCTAGAATGAGGGTGGGTGGTAATGAAGAAATGAGTGCAGTATAATTTTCTCTTACAGCAATATAACAGAAATGATGAAATGTTTATCAATTTTGAAAAATACCTTAATAACAAAATGTTCTGAGCAGATACAGTCAGATACAATCTCACTCAGTCACTGAAGTCCAATTACTGCTTTATTGCTCAGCCCTCACTTTATAACATCTATAAAAAGCCTCTGAGTTCAGATGGGCTGTCTGTTTGCAGGTTCCTCTTCATCTTTCATTACAACACGACGTACACACACAGACACACACATGAAAAGAGAAAGCCACGCCCACACACAATCATGTGCTCGATGGAGTTGTGTGTTGCTTAGTGTGACTCTCATTTGCCTTCCACGCTAAACCTTTAATCCCTGACAGAGACAAATGACGCAACCTGACATTCTGTTCTCAGAATCTTTCTCTCTCACACACTCACAAACATATGCGAAAAAAGAAAAAAACATTTGCACAGAGGGAAGTTTTGTTAATCTGATTAATAGTAGGGCTCTGTCAAGATGCAGTAGCAAACAGGACATGGTGTCCCAGTGCATGGACCAGATGTTCTAATTTTTCTTTCAGTCAAGGACCATCTACAGTACAACACAGGTGTCAAACTGGTGGCCCACGGGCCATATGCGACCCCCCAATCGATTACATCATGTTATAATAAAAACATGGCCCACGACCTCACCGTCTTTTAAACACAGTGTGTAGCTGAGGCACAGAATACAATATAATGTATTGTGTTTGCTAGCAGTGTTTTTATAACAGTAACAATAAGACATTTGGTCATAATTAGCACATTATTAAATGTATTACATACAACATTCAATTACATACACTATATAAATAAACTTGTTAGGGCCCAAGCCACGAATGGCAGTGGCCGAAACGGCTCCTGGCACGAATTTGTATGAAGAACCTATTATCCTTCAGATTATTATTATATCTGTGGTTTTCCGGTCACAAGTTTTATTATATTTTATTGTACTGATTACGTCCTATATTTATCATTTGACAATTGTTATTGTGTGTAATCTAGTTTAGCTTGTAGATGTTATGTAATAGCATTTGCATATTAATGTGTTATGCAATTTTAGCATGTAGTTCTGTTTTTTAGTGTAGTTTTGATCATGTATATGTTATTATACTATTCTTTGTATTGGAACTATGTTAATTGTATTATCCGTTTTTAAGTAAAATTCTATTCTATATACTGTAAGCACGAATTATGTGATGAAATGTTGTAGAAATACATCAAAAGGAAGCTGTGCTAATTCATTCATTCAATTTTCAAGGAGAAGGGGTTAGATTAAATCAGTTTTAAACTAATGAATGTGAATGATTTGTATGTCTGCTTGTGAACTGGACATTTGTTTTTCTTTATGTCCGAAATAAATAAACTAGATAAATAATAATTATCGTTTATACATGTGAAATGTCATTCTGAGTAACTGCAAAGGTTTAGCATTACAAGACTACCTCATGTCGTTTTTACCTCAATCCTCAACCACATCTCTAGATTTGTATAGGACCTTAAACACTTTTCACTTCGCATTTTTGACTGACAATGTCCAACTTAAGGTGTATGAGCCACACACACACACACACTCTATACACTCAAACAGCAGATTCATATGAGTGAGGACTCTTATGGGATTATAAGATAATCAGCAATGTATGTTAGTCAGCTTGCGGCCAAAGGGTCCGTCATAAGTCTGCTAAACCAGCTTAATAAGGATATTAATCATTCTCCACTCCTCACTGTAATGAGAGGTGGAGGAGAGAGTACAGTAAAACCACAGGCTTATAGGTGGATAGAGAGACCATAGAGAGGCCAGACAGACAGACAGACGGACGGATGGATGGATGGATGGATGGATAGATAGATAGATAGATAGATAGATAGATAGATAGATAGATAGATAGATAGATAGATAGATAGATAGATAGATAGATAGATAGATAGATAGAAATCATGTCACTGCCACTGAACCCTCCCACTTGTAAACTCCTGCATCTCTCCACCAATCCTCTCATCCAATGCAATTTCTCTCTCTCTCTCTCTTACTCTCACTCTCTCCTTCTCTAATCCATTGCCCTGCTTAATCCTTAAACCTTCTCTTGCACACATACACATGCACATACACCCGTATACACACACACACACACACTGATCTGACAAACTCATTATGAGCAGTGACATTTCTTCACTGAACACACTTGGCAATCAACAACAGCCTTTCATAATATTTCCTGCTGGTATGAATGTCATGGACATTTTTATGTAAAATGGAGACCGAATTGGTGCTAAGCCAACGTTAGCAAGGTTGACATCATGTTCTATCGACTGGGGGTCAAACACATTTTATAGCGCTGCAAACATGTTTCCACACCACACAGTGTTAGACTGTCTACAGCACTGGCTCCAGGTTGAATAAATCAAACAACCTTGATGACCAAACATGGTGAACATTTGGAAAACATTTTATTTGTCGTCTTTAGCATGAAATGCAATGATGTAAATCAACTGATGGTTTAGCATAAATATATAAATTTAATTTGTTGAACGGTAAACAAATAATGAAGCTGCTTTATTTTCATTTTCATGTCAAGTTCAGGTAAGGTTCAGGTATTTTAACTGCAGTAGTTTCCTTTGCAAATTTGGAGTCAATCAATCATCTATATTTTCTCTAAAATTAGCAACTTTCCATAACTAAAAGCATTTGTTGAAATACTAAAATTACATACAAAAAAGTGATTTTTCAAAGCTATCAACCAACAATGCTTAAGTCATGTCACATTGTTTGATCAGTTAAAGAAAGATAAGTATAGGAGGACTCAAAATGCACCCAAGAGCGATTCTTGTTTTACCTTTATTTATCTACCACACACGGCTATGATCGTGTATCTTGAAAACAATTAGCACTATCCTGGCACAAATATAAACACAAACACAAAATTTCCAGTAACCATAGAAATGTATTTTTTAAACTGAATTATCAAAATGTAAAAGAAATGAAAGTAATATCAGCATGTTTCTTTCTTCAGAATATTAAGATTATTGACTGGATGTCTCTTGTTGGAACAAAAGCAGTGTCATATTCTTATATTCTCTATGAGAAAAAAAACTCAAACACACACATGTACATTGTGCAGAGGTAATAATGGACTCGGACTGCATGAATAATTCTTTATCTGTAACATGTAACACTCACCCTCTGTCACTCACGCAACATGCATTAACACACACACATACAGTGGTTCACACAGGTATTCTTTGTAGGACTCACACTGACTGCCATTCATTGGAACAGCCTAAACAAAATGTTAGCCCTAAACTTAACTACATTCAGTTAATGCCAAACCCTAACCTTAACTAAACCAGTTCCTCAGAAATTAGGTTCTGCCTCATTAGGACCAGGGTTTGGTCTTACAACTGCTGGTACTGACAAGGGTAATGTTTATGCCAGGAAAGGTAACAAATACACGCACATGCCTCAGACAAAAAGTCCTATCTACACACAAAGAGATCACTTTCCAACTTGTGCAGTTAAAAAACTAGTTTGTTTCCAGTATTTTGGGACACAAAACAATCAACTTCAAATAAATTAATTACATTATAATGTCTATAATTTGACACCATCACATAACACTGTAAGGAGGCATCAAATAAATGTGTGTGTGTGCGTGCATGTACTACTGTTTGCATGTGTCAACAAATGATGAAACCTGACACATCCATCCAATTATTGCCAGGAAATCCCTCTGACGCAACAGTCACACTTGTGCAAAGGTGTTGTGTCTGGCCATTGTGTGTGAACCGGCTGATGACAAATGGTGGCACAGGCAGCAGCATAGCGAATGTGTGGAAAAAACGTAACTCTTTATATTTGCTCAGAACAAAGCAGCATCAGTAACATCTGTAAGACCACAAAACTGACCAATGTGCAAATTATTTGATTTGAACAATTCAATCGCTGAGGGCAGTGGCAACATAGAGTGAATGGAATGTTAAGAACAGCGAGAATACAGTTACAATTTATCGTCATGATGTACTTTGGCTCTGTCAAAAACAATTAGCTACTTTACTTTTTCCATTTTGTCTGTAGGTTTGATATGTTGAATATCCATACCTGAGCAGTATTTTATTCCATGGAATTCATGTATGCAGAGGCAATTCTAGAGTCTCTTGGGGCCCTAGGCAAAAATTCACACAGGGCCCCTCCAACCAGTGTTCACCTTATATGATAAATAAACTGACACATTTACAAAAAAATGTGAAATGTAAAAAAAAATTGATTTGAAAAGTGCACATTAGTATCTTCTCACAATATGAATATGATTTCATATGTATATGGATAAAAATATAAACATTTACAATAAAAATAGAATTCTGAAGAGCAATAAAAACATGAATTGTTTAGCTTTTTTTTTCCTCTTTTTTCTTCTTTCTTTATCTGGACATTATCAGGGCTTAGCACTGTGATTGCAAACACATTGTCAATGCTGTAGTAATTCAAAGTTGGTCAGCACTCAGGGGCCCCCTTTCAGCCTGGGGCCACAAGCGTTTGCCTGCCCTGCTTGATGGCAAGCAGAGCCTCTGCATGTATGTTATAATGATGCAAATACAGAGATCTATGTTGACTAAAGTGATAATTGTATGAATTATATGGAACAAAGGAACAATGTAATCGCTAAAGGTTTTTGGTACAAGTCTTTCCATCAAAAAGTATGGACTTTTTGAGTAAAAGAAAGAGTCAGAATAGAAGTGAATCTATTATCTATAATAATTTCTGTGCTTTGTGCTCACTTAGCTCTATAACTATGGGTATGGTTAGGATAAATCAAAACTTAAAAATCAAGAAAAAGCAATTCTGTACAGAGATCACAGACATCAGGTAAGAAAATCTGTTTAATGAGCATCGTCACTTCTCACCTCTGATCTGTACCATCACACTGCATATCATGCTCTTATGTGCATTTTTACTGTAAATGGGAATATCCATTATACAGTATTTCAGTGAACATTACATTGCCACGCTGTTTGAGTCGTGTCACTCACCAGTTCTTGGTTGGTAGAATTGGAGTCGTCTCCAGGGAAGGGGATGTAGATGGCTAAGGCCACACAGTTGGCAAAAATAGAGAGCAGTATAAAGACATCAAATGGTCTGGAAATGGACTGTTAAGGAGTGGTGCCGTCTGAAAATGGAAAATATCATTTTTGTATCTGAATTAACTGATTATGTTGCTAATAGAGGTGCTTTCTATGGATTGTGCAAACTGTGTGTTTTTCTCACTGTGGGAGATAAAAACAGGCAAAGAAAAATGAATGCTTTGTTTAAAAAAAATGTGTGATGTGACAATAAAGTATTGTGATGACAAATAAATGCCTATTGCATGTTTGCATGGAGGCTACAGACACAAAAGTGTGACACAAATCTGGGGAATTCCGATGTCCTCTGATAAGAGCAGCGACAACCTGTTGCATGGACATGGTTTGGGTGTGAAAAGTCTGACAAAGACAAAAAAAAAGGGTAGTTTGTAAATATATGACAGACTAGTCCCTACGTCAGTCACAAAGAGAAAATTCTTCAACACATAATAATCATGTCAAACAGTAAGGAGAGAGTCTATTTCTTCTGTGCAGTACATCACGGTAAAAATCTAATCATATTTTTTATGATGTTTTTTCCTTCTTTTATTTGTGTTCCTTGTATTTCTGGTGTTGTGTGCTAATGGGTCTAGCCTTGTTGAGCTCAAAGCAAATTTCCCAATGAAGACAATAAAGTATGTACAGTATCTATCTATCATGATACTACTGAAGTAGATAACAGCTACAACATATTGTCAAAACATTAAAGTTTCATCATAATTTAATGTACTCATTCCTTTGTTAATTTGCCGAACAATCAAGGAATTGTTCATTGATCAATCCAGTCATGTGTCTCACAACTCATTTAAGCTTTCACACAAAACTAACTTCAACATTATTTAAGCGTAACACTTTTACATTCTATCAATACAATTGTGATTTAATATTTCACTGGTTAATAGAGTGAACAAATAGAGTGACAAGTCTATGCTGAGTATCAAAAAGAAAACTCCAGACATAATAAGTGATCTGTATCATCCCTCCTAATTTGAACTGCTACTTGCTTAGACTACCTTGGTACAAATCCTTTGTACCATGTGCAATTAAATTGTTGAAGACATAAATTATAAAATTGTAAAGTGAATTGAATCTGAGGTATCCAGTTTTCACTGTCTTTCTATTTAAAACTGTATTTGTACTTTATGTTGTGTTTTATGTGGGGCAATGCTAGAGGTGTAGCCATAGATTTACATCCATAATCTCAAACAATTCATTCAAAGAAACACAATCAAGTCAGACATTCATATATGTGTGTCATAAATGTATTTAACTAGTGTCTCTGTCTTTAAGGCTAAAGGATACTTCCACTCCACCAGGCTGATGCAGGCCCTGCGGATCGGGTTGTTGAGTGTGAGGCAGAACAAAGCTCTGGGTGGCCTGCTGTTGGTAGATCCTCCTTGTTTTTTGCTTTTGGCATACTGCTGCCTCTTCCTCTGTGCCAGTGATCCTACAGGAGCTGGTCCAGTGGTGCAAACTGAAGGCTGTAAACTTGTGTCCTGCTTTGCAGTATCGCCTTGTGCTTGGCGAGCAGCACTAATGGCGGCGTGCCAAGCGAGGACCGGGCTGACACCGGGGGCAGTGCCACCAGCAACCTGAATGCCACTACTGGCCCCGAGGAGGCCATGACAGGAGCCAACTGGCTTCCCAGTGCTGGCAGGAGCCTGGAGTTGGTCTGGTGGATAGAGCTGGTGCAGATGGGTGTGGCTTTCTGAGCAGAGGGCCGAGGCGTCAGTGGAGGGAGTGGTCCTTCTATTGCTGGCATTCTGAGCCCCTGCAGGGAGAAGAGTGGGATACAAGATGATTACTATTTTAAAGATGGAAGCGTGAAAAAACAGTGCTGAAGCATATTGATGGATTCACCCAGCAGCTATTCAACCATTCAAACCCACAGACCCCTGGCTCCAGGTGTGTTTTCAGCACAGTGTACAAGACAGTCATGTAATGTGTGACAGTTGCCAGGTGGCATCATAGCTAATACTTAAAAGTCAGATGAGGGTGTATAAAGTCTACAGAGAAGAAGTCATGGTGGATGAACAGGTGAAGAACAGGAGGTTTGGATTTGACTCCTTCCATCACTTAGGCTGAGCTGACTTATGGTCTTAATTTATTTCTTTTTAATCATATTCGGCTTTTAGTCAGTTTTTAGACTGTTTTTTTTTCTAAATGAGGGGAACATGTTAGAAATAAGCTAGTCAGTGCTCTCCATGTTGAAGACACTGTTAATCCCACTGCAAAGTGATACTTTCATTGTTAATTAATTTACTGTTGATTATTTTATTTTGCTATATTAATGTGTTCATATATGTATATATATATATATATATATATATATATACACATATTCATGTATAAATATAAAGGAGAAGAAGAAGCTGGTTTGAATGGATGATTGTGGAAGAGTGACAGACAAAGGGTCAGCACAGTCCACATGAATGAGAGCAACAGCGGGTAAATAAAATCAATACAGAGCTGGAGTGAAAAAGTCAGTGTCCTTGACACAGTCACTTTGCTTCACAGTAACTACATCAGGGAAAATTGTCACAGCTAACCAACATATAATCCAACAAAAGCAGCTCTCACACTGAGATGACCACAACAAATCACTTATTCATCACAGATTGTACCGTACTCAAATACTAAAGTGCCACTGATTGAAAATGACTGGCGTCAACAAATATGACTGAAGAACATAGTTTAAGACGAATGGCTGATATTATCCCTGCAGT
The DNA here is from genome assembly GCF_019176455.1 of Solea senegalensis. Lineage (NCBI taxonomy): Eukaryota > Metazoa > Chordata > Actinopteri > Pleuronectiformes > Soleidae > Solea > Solea senegalensis. The sequence continues at coordinate 15,324,051 of NC_058031.1, forward strand.
TCTGTTGGATGAATGTCGCACATGTGTCACGACGTTTAATAACACGCACAGCTGACTCTCTGCTGCTAAATGTATTGTTTTAATCAAATCAGTGATTGTTTGGACTATGTTTACACTGTGGACGATAAAATAAAACAAAACAACAACTAACGGGATTTCATTGAAAAGTTCTTGTAGCGCCTCTCCGTTCATCCTGGAGGGCGCACAGATCCATTCTCGTGATCCCAAATGACGACGTGACTAAAATGTTTATGTATCTAATATAAAACTATATATAATAAATATAAAGGCAAATAAACTTGCATTTTATTTTGGAGAAATAGCTGATCTGATCACTGCTTCCATACACAATAACTTGGAAAACATCTCATAAGACTTTGTAAACAATAAGAAATAATTATACATAATTTAAGGTGGACATCCAGAGAATAAAACAGGGAGCGCGCTCTCTCACACTCGTCTCCCTCGCATCTCTCCAACTGTCCTCCTGCGCTCCGCGCACAGATTTTACCTTCAGACTGTTCATCTGCTTCTTGCATCCTCGAATCCACATTGAAAAGAGCCGCTTTATATCCAATTCATCGGTAAAAAAATGAAAACATCCACAGATGTCGTCGCGCGAAGCTCGAACCGACCCTTTAACCTGAATTATAAAATGTTTTCACAGTGCGAACCCTGACAGGAGCGCCAAACATTTTCGCCACATCCGGGTGTCTGTCTGTCTGTCTTCTGCAGATTCACGGGGGAACCGAGAGGACGCACTGACACCAGCAGTCAATCCACTGCTGTCACTACTCAGTCCCGCTGATGATGGACTCAAACAAGTTGCACCAATCACACATGGTATATTGCAGTGGCGGTTCTAGCTTGAATGACACCCTGGAGGAGACTCCTCTCGAGCGCCCCCCGGAAAAAAAACACAACAGGGTTAAGCAAACAGTGATGTTTTATTATAAAACATCAAAAAACATCTAAAATATATATGCTAAATGTATAAAAATTAACAAGATCTGTGGGGGAAAAATAAAAATTTATTTTCAATAAAAAAAATTAAATAGAGAAAAATATTTCTCGATTGCACAGATCCTTCATCAGAACAATGAAAAACGCACTATTTAAGAAGACCTGAAACTACTGATTTAGAGCATTAGCTACTCAGGTAAATGTTTTACTGCAACCAGCCGAGTCGCCTCCTGGTGGTTCAAATATTCTTACTTTAGGAATTAGGATTAGGGACAGCTCTATATCATTATACATGACATACAATGAAATTGCATGTGCTGCCCATTTGTGCCTTTAAGAACATAATGTACTCTTGACTGCAACAGTTCACATTCACAACATAATAAAAATGTATTGGACACAACAACACTTAATGATAGCAGCATGCAGCATTTCAGTGTTACTATACCTGATGCTGAAACAAATAAAATAAAATAAAATAAGTATGATGAAATTATGTATCGTACGATGAATATATGTATTCTGTGGGTAATGGGGGGCGGGACTAGATAAGCTTTTGCTTCTCCCGCTTTCCCTTTCAGTTATAGGTATTGTGTAGACTACACTAAGATGATGGGTGATGATGAGTGATCTAACTGACATGACCGAAATAAATAAACATACATTATGACCCAGGGGAAAATGTCTTGTTGTATCACCATGCCATGATACAGTACGAGCATGTGAGTCCACTCTCTGTTGTGGAACGATAAAAGTTTACCAGCAACTCCTGTTCTGCTACCAGTTTAGCTTCAATAAACAAACTGTCAAGGACATGCTATTGAAACTGAGCAGAGGAGATCAAGACAAGACACAACAGCTATTTTGGTGAATCTCACACTGTTGATTAATATTTTCAATTAATGTGCCTTTGAAAAAGTAATTTAATATTTTTATTTAGCCTTTTTAAGGCTACTAAAATCTGCAATTTTTTTAAAAGGCCCCCAGATCACTTCATCCTGGTGCCAGGCCTGAGCTGCAGGTAACAAGAAAACCATATTATAATACTGGGGGAAATTACAGGCAGTGAAGCAGCAGTGAGTCATATTTTAGTAATTAGATCTAACTGCTTGAATTGTATCAACAGTGTTTGCATTAGGAAGCATGTAACAGTGATACAAACATGCACAAAAATGTTACTGTAATCTGCATGCAACTCCCAGAGTTTGGTTTAAGGAAGTGCATCATTGAGCCCCGAATTTAATCTTTTTTTAAACAACGAGACAATGTAGCCAGTGGCTATACTGTTAATACTAGCAAAAAGCAGGATATAGCATCTATTTTTAGTTCAATTCTACAGTCATGAGACAACTCGCAATGCAAAACAAAACTAAACCCAGCTGGTAAAACTTTCTCCTGTCAGGAAAAATTCTTGACGGGATGATCGCCATTGTGACCTCATCCAATCTCTGCGGTTAAACCCATAAAGAGACTGAGGTCCGTGAACTTACCCCTCAGGGGTCTTCCCCTAATGATGAATGGCATTCTGTCACCTGGCTCCTCTCTGGGGCCTCATCATTGCGCCGTTTTCTCTCCTCATACCGCAAGATGATGAGTTGTTAGAGCTGTGCTGTAAGGTTACCAGTGATAGGATTACCTGTGCCTGTATGGAGGATAACAGCTTCACAGTCGTGTGTAATCCTCAGATTATAATCCCAATGTTCCCTCAACAGAGGTAGGTGAAGCAAGGAGGCAGCTTTAGCTCAACTGGGCCAAATACCTATCTATGTTTTCCCCAGAAGTTCATATATAATTGATTTAAATTAGGGCCATCCATCAATTAAAAAAAATTAACTAATTAAGCGCACAATCTATCTATCTATCTATCTATCCTCAAGTGTGATCACACCTGTTTGGTGCAACTGGTTCCTGAATCTTTAGGTACGCTCATTAGTTTGTGGGGTTTTATCCTTTTCATTTCTCTTCTCATTTGGCACCAGTCACCAGTCACCTTTATTTCATCCCCCACATTTTGAAAATCTTACAAAAGCACATTATTCTGTGTTTTGCATTTTAAATTTTAATTGATTGTCCTTTTAATAATGATTGTTGTGTGTCAATTTTTTTTTGGCGGGGGAGGGGGGGTTAAGTGGAAAGTAGCTGTGTTTCCTTTGGGCAAATCTAGTTTTTGTAATTTAATTTCAATACATTTTAAATAATTTATTTTGAACACAAGTAAGCTATTATTTTTACAAAAATCACTGCCCAGAGTTGTTGAAGCTGACTGAACCAACACAGCCTACTTTTTCCATCAAGTAATGTTTTACTTACTTAGGGAGAAGCTGAGAGGAGGAGAAAAATTAGAGCGATTTATTTTCTAAAGCATTTTGCCTAAGATAAATTCACAAGACCGACCTTATTGTCTTGCAAAGATTTAATTTATACAAGCTATAACAATCGCAAACCCTCACAAACTGCACCAAAACTGGGAACGATCGATGCTACACTTCAGTACCCGCATATGTATGAAGTGAACAATAATAATTTCCGGGAACAGCGGAAGTTTCAAGTGTCTGCAGAAACCTGGCCGTGTGGGAGCAACAATCACATCCAAGATGGAGACCGTAAATGCTGGACATATGATGAGCTTAGCAGCCCTACAGAGACAGGACCCGTATATAAACAAGCTACTCGATGTCACTGGTCAAGTGGCTCTTTACAACTTTAACTCCAAAGCGAACGAATGGGTAGGTCTATCAGAAGACCCAGAACATTGTTGTGCATTCACTCCACATGCTAATGCTAGCTCTTCGACAAAACACTTTAAAACAACAACAGAGAATATGTTAACAACATTTGTCAAATTGAAGCATACCTAAAATATGTCCTCAATTATGCAGTTTTCTATACTAGTTGGATTTTCTTACTCTATTTGACACTTTTAGCCCGAAGTTGCTTGCGTTAACACAAGTTAGCTGGCAATGCTATCAGTCATCTTTCGAAGCTATTATTTAGCACGGTTCCGGTTGACGGTTGTTGTTTTGACGCACTGTAATTGTGCAACTTTTCATTTCAGGAGAAGACCGACATCGAAGGCACATTGTTTGTGTATACCAGGCAAGTGCTCAATATATATTTATACTCATGTATATGTATATATATTTATCATAGTGTGGCAAGAGAACGTGGAAAGGTTGCTCTTATGTTTCGTTTACGATTATCTACTTGACGTCATATGACGTTGTCTGAGCACGTGTGTAGGCCGCACGCATAGTAAACAGTCATCGTTACACACTCCTCATAAACATTATTTACTTGTTATTTACTTACTTTTACTGTCATTCGTTTGTACTTTCATACAGTCTTATGCTCACATTGAAATGTCAATTGATCATAGTTTAATTAATCAAACTGATGTATTAGTATGAAGTATGATCAAAATAGTGGTGTTATGTTTGTATCTGGCAGAGTATTGTTATACAGTGATTGATTGTCGGGTTTTATATTATTATTTTAGGTCTGCCTCCCCTCATCATGGCTTCACCATCATGAACCGATTGAGCACAGAGAACCTGGTAGAGCCTATCAACAAAGACCTGGAGTTCCAACTGCAGGATCCCTTTCTGCTCTACAGGAATGGCAACTGTGAGTATTTGTAGAATATAAGCACACAAATACTGCATTTTATTCATATATCAAACCTACATATGAATAGGTGTAGGCTGAAATTATATTTACTGAAGAGACTACTGTATTATTCACTGTCTGTGATGAGATTAGTATTAGTATTTCAGAGTCATGTCCCACCATATTTAAGGGGACCTGCAGGTGAGCCTCAGTCTTAATGTGTATCAAAACCTTGTTGATAGGTCATATGAAATACAGTTCAACATTTCAGAAATCTTACTAAGTCTTACTTACTTAAATCTTACTAAACTTACTAAGTGTTGTTTATTGCCCTCCAATAGTCCTTATGTTTCCTGCTCAGATGCTATTTTATCACTCAATATTTTGTCACAGAAATTTGAACATTATGAAAGTTAAACAGCACACACATTAAGTGAAAAAGAGTAAGAAAGGTACCTCTGAAAATGCCAAACAGACACCTCCTCAGCGTTCTCTGGAACATCTCCTTTCCCCTTTGCTTGAAGTCATCTTCATGTCTTGGAGTTTCATTAAGCAAGAAAACTTCTTCTGAGGGGACCTTTCGACTCATGACCTCACATAAGCCTACCGGACTGCAACAGTTTCAGCTGGCTTTGACCACTGTAGCTGATGTTGGTTAACATTGGGACAAAAGCAGACAAAATGACCAACAGATTAACTAAAAAAGTGACTATTTTGCATCTATATTTTAATAATAAAATGGTACTTTTGTTGATGACTCTATCTATGTGGGTGCTGTGCGTCATTAAACTTGTGAAGGAAAAATAAATCCCTCAGATCTTAAGAAAGTAACTGACAGCACTGCCACCAAGATAATCTATCATAAGTCTGAACAGCACTTTCATCAAGGCAACAAATAAGGAATTTGATTGTTTTCCCATTTGTTTGCTTATCAGAAAAAATAACATGGCCAGAGTCAATGTCAGAGTGGACTGTTCCCCCTTTGGACTTGTTTTGCCCATCAGCTTGGCTGGTATAGATGACATGATGAAGTTTCCTTTTATTACTCAGACCAGAGAAGCATCTCCAATATTTTTACTTGAGGCCAAGTGCTGCTGGTAGCCTTTTCATTCTTCAGAGAAGTTTTAACAGACGGGTTGTTGAAAGTGGATACAGGTGTTAAGGAAAAACATTGGTTGACAATGATCCTCAGCTTGCGTTGATGATGCTTTCAACCCCTTGCAGCTGACAGTCACCTCAGAAAGACTGGTCAGAGTAAATTCTTGCTAGGATAGGTCTCCTGGGTTTTATTCCACTGGTTGGGTTTTGCTGCGTGTGTAGGTCTCTCACCAAAGAGTCAATAATACAACTTATTGGTTGTGGATCCTCTGGTTCTTCTCCGGCAATAATTGGTCAGACATACCTCTAGTCTGCTTGTTTGCTGTCCATGTTTCTGTAAAAAAAAAAAGAAGAAATAGCTCATTGAAGATGGATTCTTCAGGAAGATGATGATAACTAAGCTCTTCTTGCTTCAAGTCTTTCTGAGCACTGGTGTACTCACTGAGGCTGACAAGTGTACTTAAAGTCAGGGAATACTGTTTAGAGAAACCAGTATACTTACACAAACACACACACCTGTTTACACCTCTCCATATTCCCCTTAGTAGCAGTATATGCTGCAGGGAGGCAAACATGCAGGTTGTTAGGTTACCATAGCCTCTAGGGGGACCTTGAATACGCCACTGTTTCATCACACACAAATGACACACAAGCAATGCAATATGAATGCATATAACAAGTATAACTGCTGACATACAGTTTTTAGTTTGGTCTTACAATTTATTTTGTGCAACAATGGGTCTGTTTCTTTTGGGTTATGTTGAACGTGGTATTCAATCTGTGATTGTTTAGTCATTAGCAGTGTCTCGCTTTGATACATTGACATTTACATCAACATGACTGTTGAGAGATCAGGCTAAAATCATTCAGTTTCCTCTGTGGTACATGTATTTTAGTATTGGTATTCCAGCGTTTAACTGTTCTTTTGGTAGTTAGGTAATGTTGAATTAGATTATTTTATTTTATTTTATTTTTAAAAAGGTGCCTCTCATTAATTTTTTTTTTTTCCACTTTTAACAGCCACCATGTTTCAGGATGTCTGTCATTCCAGTGTGTAACTTATTATTTTGAGAATCCATTAAATACATTTTTTTCATGTCACACAGAAATGTTCACTTGGACCAATTAAAAATGTGTTGTCAAGGTTTCTAGGCCCCACAAAACCTATTTTCTGGCCTCACAGAAGCAATATCTCAGTAACGCCTGAGGGGAATCTATTCAGAACTGGCATAAATGATGATTTGGAGTCAAAGATGAACATATTAGATAAAACATTATCCTACCCATAACTAAACCAAAGTTTTGATTGCATAAATGTTACAGAGCTCCATGTCAGCAGGCAACACCCACTGTTTGTTTTTTCTCTTATATCTGTGTCTACAATTGGATTTATCAATGCTTTTAATATTTGGGTTAATGTTGATTTGGTCAACCCAACAGCTCTTTGCTAGCTAATAAGCATGGAAATGGTAGGTAGAAATGTGCCCAAACCTATGTAGAGACATAAGTCCAGGCAATCATTCTACCACTGAATACAATGTGTTATTACAAACTATTTGTTTTTTCTTGCAGTGGGTATCTACAGTATTTGGTTCTATGACAAGAGCGACTGTCAACGTATTGCTCAGCTGATGGTCAAGTAAGTAGCCAAACAGGTCAATTGTGTGTCTGTAGATGGATGGATGTCTATTTTGATAATTGATTTTTCAGCTTAAATATTTTGTGGTTCCTTTGCTCCATATAACAAAGAAATGATTAAAACCAATAAACATTTTCTGATATTTTGACAGATGAATTGATTATGAAACAAATGAGTATTTGCAGCCCTAGTTTGATGAGAGGGGGAAATACTTCACTCGTATATACTTCACTTAATATTAATTAAGTAGTATTTGAATACAAATTTGACACCGTAGGTCACTTGTAGGTGTTCAGACAATGTGTCACTCTCCCCCAGGATTGTAAAGCAAGAAGCAGACCATGCCCAGAGAGATTCACCTGAGAGGGCAGAGCTGGGGACGACCAATGGCATTGCAGAGCCACGACCCATTGACATCCTGGAACTACTCAGTAAAGCCAAGGAAGAATACCAGAGAGTGAGGAAGCACAGTCATGTGCTGATATAAATATGTTTGGCCTCCTTGTTATTTTTATTTTAGCATTATTAGTTATTTATCTATAAAATATTTATTTACAAATAATGCATTATTGAATCTGATGAGTATTTTTTGTTCTATTTATATACCTCCAATCACTGACAGAAACACATTCATGGATAAATAAAATTACAATAGATTACAAAAGATGCATGCATATCAGAGATTACAGTAATACTAAATATGGCATTATTTTAGGTTTTGATGGCATTGAAAATGCCACTGATTTTGTCTATCTCTCCATCTGTGTGCAGACTCAAACATGTGAAACAGATGGTTCTACAGGGTCACATGTGAAAGCAGCTATGAGTGATACAGAAAGAACCCACAGCACACCACAACTAGAAAAGGTACAGACGTTACAAATGCTTGTTGCTTTCTCTCCCTTGTACAGACACTGTTGAGAACAAAAAGAGAGTGCTTATTTTTATTCTAGATGTCACTATTACAGTGTTTGGTTGCAGAAAGCTGATAATTTTGGACATGTTACAAACTGCTAAATACACTGATTCATCCCTGTCACTGCTGCTGGCTCACAGATTTGTTCTTTTTACCCACCAGAGCTCTCACACAGTGGTGAAGCAGATCACAGTCGAGGAGCTATTTGGCTCATCTCTCCCTAAAGATCCCTCTCTACCTGCCATGCCTGCACAGAACACCATCAGCGCTTCCAGCGACTTCTCCGCTGCCTTCACTCAGAACCAGTCTTATACCACTTCAGCTCATCAAAACTCCATCTCCAACCAGCAACACCAAGTCCCTGGCCTGCTCCCAGCTCCTTATACACTGCATCCCAGCCCTGTTTTCCAGTCAGTTATCCCAATGTCAGACCCCCAGCCTCGGTGCTCAGTTTCACCTTTCATGGTACCTCCGCCCGGCTCGGAGCCTCGTGCTGCTCCCCCTGGTCCTGCAGCACCAGCAGCACCGTCTGGAGCTTATTTGGGGCAGGAAATACTCAACACACTCAAACCAGCAGTGTCATCTGTGAATTCAGACATTCACAAACCAATCCTTGCACCCAGCTTTCTGCCAAGCACTCTGGTCCCTCCCCACAGCTTCCAGGAGCCCATGGGAAAACCTCTTCCCCAGCAAAGCAAAGAGGTCGATGTTTTCTCTCCGCCTCAAAACCTGATCAAGCCAATGTCTGTGAGTCTTTTTTTTTGCTATTTGCTACTATTTGAGTGGATGGTTGTTTGTCTCTATATGTGGCCTTGCAATGGACTGGACGCAGCACCCCCCCCAACCCTCATGTGGAGCTTAAAGTGGTAGAAAATGGATGGATGGATGTTTGCTGAGCTTACCTGCAGACAATCTCTCTCACATTTGCTTTTATACCAAAGCAGAAAAAGTGGTAATCCTGCATGTTCTTTTGTCTCTTGTTCCTTCTCAGGCTGTCCCCATGAGTCCAGGCCTTGCTGTTCCAGGACCTGAATTGTCCGTGCTTCTCTCTCCCAGCGCCTTTCAGCAGTCAAGTAGTAAGAAAACAACAAGCGGAGCAGCAGCAGCAGCAGCATCATCAGTGGTCCTTTCAACTCCACCTGAGCCCTCCACTACTGTTGTAGGAGGTGTAGAGCCTCCGCCAGCCCCATGCAGCAAAACACAGCTACAGGAGACACTGATCCACCTCATAAAGGTAAAGCATATAAAAGTCTAATTCTGGCATTTAATTGCTAAGTTAAAGTGGTCACTGTTGTATCACCATGACAATTGTTTTAAGCAGTATATTTTGTCAAAAACAATATAACTCAACAACCACAGTTGTTTAAGGGAATTCAGTTTTGTACGACGTCTACAGTCTAAATGGAAAAGTCATTGAACGAGTGAGAATTGTTTTGTAGCTCGATTATAACTAAACAAAGGCTTGCTGTTGCACACAGCTTCCCTTTGAAAAGTAGCTGTGGTTGAGAGTGTTATGAGTAAAATGCTCTTGGTTGTTCATCAGTCGATTATGGTCAGTTTAATTTAGACGAGACACACATTTACACTATATGAATGTTTTAACCTTTTGAGTTCTTGTAACGACCATTTTGTGATTAAGAATGTAACTCAGGAACATGCAATAATTGGTACACAGAAAGGTTTGAATTCCAGTTGTTCATTCGTTCCCCTGCTTGTTTCTCTCTGTCTAGAATGACCCAGACTTCCTCAGTGCCATTCATGATGCTTACCTGCAAACTCTGTCCAAGGACTTGGGCAGCATGAAGCTATAGTCCGACTTCAACCCTCACCACTGTTACTTTTAGCGCTGCTGCCCCTTTACGACCTGTGAGACGACCAGAAGTTAATGAGAGTTAAAGAAGTGCAGTGAAAAGGTTTTTGACTCTGCGACTATTCACCATCAGTCTGTTATTACAGCAAGAACTTCGCTCTTCACTTCTTTGTTTCTCACTCAGACCTTGTTTTTTGGGTTTTACCTGAACACTGACTTTTTTTGGCTACTCGCGTCAACTTGGATCACTTTTTTGTCCGGGCTGAGCCAGAGCTTCTGTGGAAGTGAGGAATGAAATAAAACTCCCCACTGTGGCCTTGAGTTTTTTATTTTTATTTTATTTTGAAAATGTGATGAACATATAGCCACATACTGGTACATTTCAGCCGTTGCTGGTTTAAGGGGGACCACAGTGGAGCTTCAGTGACCTCACTTATAATGAATTTGCTGATCACTACCACAGACACTGCATTTCTCAGTCAAGCCCACCTTCGCACCATATTCTCGCAGTGCGAGCGTAAAATATATACACCTAAGCTCTGGCTACATATTAAGACAAAGACTTCTCTGCTGGAACCTCACAATTGCTTTTGAGAGTCCTTGCAGACAAACTGACTTTAAAAAGAACTTCTTTGTCACTGAACTTTTTACTGTGTTTTTTTTTCTCCGCAGAGATACTGTTCAGCCGTTAAGATTTTCTGTGGCTTTTTTGGCATTGTCGCTTTTTTTTTTCTTTCAGCCTTTGTTGAAAGAAGATGAAGACCTACCATACAGTATGTGTTTGGAGCAGCACTTGCAGCCTATTCTTCTCTGCTTTTTATTTGTTTTATTGCAACTTTACAGACGGTAAAGACATTAAGACACACAAATGAACGCACACACTATCGACATTTTCCGTTCCTACATAGCTCCCTATCCTTCCTCTTCCTTTTCCTGTCATTTGTGTCGTTCGTTTCCAGCTGGTTACATGGGAAAGACCCGACCAAGGGTCTTTCTGCATGGAGTTTCCATGTTCTCTCTGTGTGCGCGTGGGTTTTCTCTGGGTTCTCCAATTTCTTCCCACAGTCCAAAAACATGCAGAGGTTAATTGGACAGTCTAAATTGACAGTAGGTGTGAATGCAAGAGTGAATGGTTGTTCACCTCTGTATGTTGGCCCTGCGATGGACTGGTGACTTGTCCAGGGTGTACTCCCTGCCTTTCGTCCTGTGTCCGCTGTGATTGGCTCCAGTGACCCTGGAACCTCATGTGGAGGATAAAGTGGTAGACGGTGAATGATTGAATATCTTTTCCAGCTGAATTTGAGTACTTGATGTTGTTGGGGAAGAATGTGCAATAGACCACTATCGCAATGTCTTAAAGGACACCAGCATTTGGGGATATTTTAGGATTGAATGTCTCACCAAGTTTAGCTAAACATTTAAGTTCTGCAATTTGAGTATCACAAAATTAAATTTGGAGCAGCTGGTGTGCTTTTTATAGCTGCAGTCAGTTTCACACCAGGTTGAATTTATACCAGTAATCCAAACTAATGATGAATAACATACGCTACCTCCACTCCAACTTGTGTTTATTTTTACGAGCCACAATTTGGTCACAAAGACTTAAATAAAAAAATAATTTTGTGGTGATATGGCTTTTTTTTGTTTTTGTTTATTGCAGTAAAATGCTACTGCAGCACAAACCCACAATCTCTGCAAACCACAGCTGGAGCAGGAGGAAGCACACCTGTCTCCTCCTCATGAGCAACTCTGAGAGCTGTTTGAGTAAAGAAAGCTGATCTACTTAACTGCTTTTAAAAGCTTTAAATGATTAAGTTTCGTTTGATGTGTTGTAGTTAACAAGTTCAACACTTTTACAGAAGCTCATGAAATAGTTCAGTTAGGTCACATCAGCACGTGGCCATTTAAATTTAAACCCTAGCTAACCAAACCATGCAGTATTCCAGATGTGATTCATTTTTATTATGGTTTTGTTAACAATATTATGAGTTCATTCATCTATAAATTATGAGTTAGTTCAATTGTTTGTCTCATTTGCATTTAGAAACATCTGAATTAGGTGAAGTGAATTTCCGCATTAAGTTTCATCTCGATTGCGACACCTCCCTGTTGTGTTTGATCTTGCTATTGGAATGTATTTGGTGTTCATTTGCAGTTTTTATGTGCCACTCTTTGTTTTTCTTAATTTCCGATCAGAGCCATGTTTTCAACTCAAACTGTCTTTAAGTCATTGTTTGTTGAGTTTTAAATTTACAAATGTATAAAGAATGTGTCCACAAGCACAGAGTAAATCAGATCGTTTGTCTTTGACCTGTTGTGATTTTCATTTCAGAGGTAACTTTGCCAACACTTCTAGCATGTGTTGGTTGAATAAACGCACATCGGAAGAATAATCAAAATGTACAGATTGTTTTTATGACAGTCATATGTTTAACATTTTAAGGTTATTTTACATGGTATCATTTATCTTATTTGGCCAGAGGTATATGTATGTTTGGGAGAAGTGTCTGCAAATTACATCAATTTCTGAATATTGTCACTGTGCTTAATATGGTTTATGATAATTATTTTGTGATATTAAAGTTTTGAAAACAGAGTTGCCTGCCTTTGTTTTGTTTGTTGTGTTATGGGTTTTCTTCTCCTTGGTTGATTTATTTCAGGTCAGGAGACTGTTGCAGTTTTCTGTTTGACCACCAGATGTTACTAGCTGCTCACTGTTGAAGCCCACAGTATGTGTTCTCTTGTCAGCATTAAACAGTTATCAGTCAGTACCAGGCCCACACAAGTGGGCATTCTAAGACAAAGTGACTACCTGAATGTCCTCATAAGATAGTGTGAAGATGTGTCATGTCCCCTCTTCATTCTCTGGACCCATGCTGCTCAAATGTGGAAGTTAATCTCAACCAGTGGAAAGATGACCTGGCTGTGGATGTCTCAAGATCAACAAACATTGTTAGTCTGCTAAAAAAAACAATTACTTAAAATTGTTAAAATTATCGCTAAAATAATTGTACATCATCTGCGTCCTTTTCATATGATCCAGCCTCACAGCACATGACTCTATATATACACACCGTATATTGCAATCAACTACAAGACACTTCATTATATATTCAATATATTAACATTTTAATAAATTAAAGTTCTTTTGCCTTTTTTCATCATACTGGTGCAGATATGACCGAAAGATTGGCACCATGTTACTCCACGGTGCAACAGCAAGAACAAGAAAAATCCATTACTGAAAGGTGAGAGCATGACACCTCTATGTATATATGTGTGTGTGTGACATATACACATATACTATACTATATTAAATGTTATTGTTATTAATTTGGCAAACAAACTGAATTCACTTTTTCATACCCAAATTTGAGCAGACTCACTGGGCTTGTAAATAACTATAATTTGACATTTTAATCAAGAAATAATAATAATGTGCTTTACTATTTTTTTCCTTTCTGTGTAGTGTTGTTTTTTCTGCAAAACAGTAAATTCATGGATAACAATAATAATTATATTTTTAAGCATTCGAAACACAATTTCGGTAACAGAGCTTCTACATACTGGTGTAGTAACCAGTAGAGAAACATGCTGTTAATTTAGGGCAGCTGTGGCCTAAACCTTACAATGGGTAGGTGGTCGTCTAATAAATATGTTAAGCAGTCAATATGTATATGTATATATGTAATGTACGCATTTATTGTTATTATTTATCTTTATTATAGTAATAATATTAATTAATTTCTGTTTGACATGTCCTCAGAATGTAATATATTATGTAGATACATGAAGCTGACCGTGTGTGTTCGGCTCTCGTGCACTGACGCGCTCTCGTGGCCTTGGTCTCTGCCCGCTGCTGTTCTCCCATTGGCTGCTGTCCTGCGTGACAGTTAGGAGTATAACTCTCTGCTCATTTTAGCCCTAGATTAGCCATATTCATAGGCTTTGCCTTCAAACACGCCCCCTCTCTCCTCCTCCTCCTCCTCTCTGCGTCTCTCTCAGGTTCAACAGCACTTCTCTTTTTAACCCCTGCTATTACTGTCATCGCCTCAACTCTCGGGACAGTAAATCGGGGAAGTTAACTCTTTAATTCTATTTAACCAATTTGAGTGAACGCGCGCGGTGTGCTCTTCGGCCAGATGGAGGACTACCATAAACCAGACCAGCAGACAGTGCAGGCGCTCAGGAACATCGCCACCCGCCTCCGGATCAACTCCATCAAGGCGACAACTGCGGCGGGCAGCGGGTAAGAGGAGTGCGATTAAGAAGTACACACAACTGCACATGTGAAGTAGTTGGACAAAACAAGTGAACACTGTCCCGGGGGGCAGGTGCATGTTTATTTTCCCCCGTGCGTGACAGCAAAATTAGAAAAATGGACAATGCAGGCTACATAAGACATGATGCACTTACTGTAAGAGGAGCAGCAGTGCAAAGTCACGAGTGGGTTTATTATCGCGCACAATCTGCCACAGCGTAAACATCGTCTCTGGTTTCACTGTGCGTAAAACAGGCGCGTGCCAGATGTGTGCGCAATTCACGCACTGCTCCAGAAAGAAGAGCCCGTTTGGCACAAAGGTGCTAGATGCGTCTACATCTGACTTCACGTGTACGTCAATTTTTCTAGAGCAATGGGATTAAAACATGGTAACTTAGTTCTGGAGGCTCGGCCATGATGGCTGCGTCTGTTCTGTGACAGAGAGACTGGGTCTGTGCGCGAGTTCGTGCGTGCAGCTGCCAGAGGAGCGAGCGACCTGCGGGGCGACGTGGTGAGTGGAAGCAGCAGAATGGACCCAGGATGAAACATATGATATAAGTGGGCTTGTGCCGCGCCTGCGTGCGCCTGCGTGCGCCGGGCCCGGGACAGTAAAGCTCTCACACCACAGTCAAGTTGACAGAGTTAATCAGGCAAACCGCAAAATATCCGGTGTGAAATTTCAGAATAAAACGCGAATTAATAAACGCTCTGTAATATTTTTTTAAAAACAATAACTGGTTGAAAAGAAAAATGAATAGGTGACTAATTTCTCTGTCCCCATTTTGATATTTAAATCCTGCTTCTCTGACATCTGATACGTTGTTGGAGTGACAGACTTTTACGAGGAAGTAGACATTAAATATGATCATAGCAACTGCAAAACTGAGTCTTTTAGACTCCTATTATATTAACAAATACAAGTTTGGTTTGAGTTTGTAAGCAAAAACAAAAACCATCAACCTAATGTTTCTTGGCTAAATTTTCTCTGTGTTGCAAAACGTGCATTTGAATTCATATGACACCCTTAAGTCCAGTGGTGTGTACAGACATTTGGAAGGGCATGGGCAAAAATTAAAAGGGCACCTACTGTGCAGGTGCCACTAGTACGCTGAAGACAGGCATGTCCAAAATGAGACCTGGGGCCAAATGCACCATCACACATTAATGTTTAATTCATTACCGTATAGATGGGCATTTTCTACACAGCACATTTCTTCTAAGGACACCCTACAGGACACTGTCATGTAGGGACAGTAGGCCACTTCATAAAGGCATCTTTTTTGATTGGAAGGTCACTCATAGGAAACAAGTTGCAAGAGCATCTTATAGGGCACTGCATCACTTTTCTCCTTTAGAAACACTTGTGGTCAACACTGCACTTCAAAAATTATATAATATATATAATAAATTTAACAAATTAGTTTCTTTCAAGACAAGAGAAGCAGTGATCATCAGGCTGTCGAGAAGCCAGACGGTAAACAGGTCATACAGAAACATACATAAAAGAAACTGAAACTGTAGCTTCTCCCACTTTGATTTCATTCATTTTTGTCACTCATTCAGTGTTGAAGTTTTCATCCGTCAAACTTATATATCCTTCAATTGTTTATCATCATCATCTCCTACTTATTTTTACTTTGCTAATGTTTGACTGTTTGACTGAAAATCATTTCCTATCCAGGACATTGATGGAGCAGGCTTGAGTGAGGTATATTACTGGCATGTGTTTTGACTATAGTGAAGTGAAGAATAATGTGCAAGAAGTAATAATACGTCATAATCACGCTTGTTTTATGTGACTTTAACAGTTTGGAATTACTCACCAAATGCTGGTTTTGCATTGGGTGAACATGTATGTGTGCATGTGTGAGAGGGTGAAAGAGGTGATGTCATGGAAATGCATTTATGTTATGAAGTTTAAGTTTGAGAGAAAGAGAGAGAGATGCTGTGTATGTACAGATTGTTGGATCCTGATGAAGTCAGTATTACACCTGCCTTACTCAACTCAACTCAGCTCTCTGACTACTGTTTCTCTGGCATGAAATAACCCACTAGAGCTGCCACTTCTTTTCTTTTGTCTCTGCATCCGAGTGAATGTTGCACTAAAACGGGATTTCAGATTTGAACTGAAGAATGAGGAGGTTCCTAAACATGTTTTTTTTTTGTTACAGTCATCCCACATCATGCTGCAGCGTGGCAGAGATTATGTCCGTGCTCTTTTTTCACACCATGAAGTACCGACCTGAAGACCCCCGTAACCCCAACAATGACCGCTTCATCCTCTCTAAGGTAAAATGTGCTTGCGTATATTGTTGAGTAAACATGTGATGTTTACTCAGAGGTAATGCATAATAAAACAACAGATTCATTGTTAGTTGTAGTATGAATACAAATAAATAATGTATTGCCGTTGTTTCTTGTTTATAACAGTGCCATTAAATTAAAATTGCTTGCTTCTGGATTATCTGATAAATTAGATCAGAAGCATGTTTCATATTTGAATTGAAAATAAATCCTCACTGTTTGACTAATCGTGTATTATAACAAGTAGCAATGCACTGATGGGGGATGTATGTGGGTTAATGCCTGTTTGTGTTTGTGTGAATGTCCATTCAGATTTGATCCAAGGCAGAAACATTTGTTTTCATATTGTGACATAATTTTCTTCAATATCAATATAAATAAGGTTTAATATAAATAGTTATGTTAATGCACTGTGCAAACACACGTTGAGAAACACACACATACACAGTAATTGCCATTTAAAGTTTGTTGAAAGTTGTTTTTGCCTTGTGCAAACCCTAAGGGAATTTTTAAACCACAGTTAAATGGTTTCTCCAATTTTTACTCTAAATCTTAATCTTTAATAATCTGAGTTTTCATTTCATCGGTTATCAATATTGAGTGATTTGGTAATGTTTTTGTCACAGCCCAAGTTATTGAAATCTCAGCACACTCATCTATGGTTAACTAGATGAGTTTAATACTACAAATCAAAAATAGTAGATTATTATTATTAGAATAATTATTGCCTGAACTGTACCGTATGTTGTAACACCAATGATAAGGTTATTCTGTGTTGTTAGGGCCATGCAGCTCCTGTGTTGTATGCCGTGTGGGCAGAGACGGGCTACCTGAAGGAGAATGAGCTTTTCAACCTCCGCAAGATCGACTCCATCCTGGAAGGACACCCTGTGCCGGTGAGGTGACGCTCAGTCCTACAGCCAAAGAAATATACAGTGTGTCACTGCATGTAGCCATATTAACATTTAACTATTCATTTATATAATATTAAAAATTGAACGGCTTTTAAAATTCTCACTTTAATTTGATTGGGTTGTCTATTATCTCATTTCCTGGTGTTAATAATACTTACACTATAAACACTGAGCAGCAATGTTGGTGGTTCTCAACCTGGGGATAGAGACAAACGGTTGCAAGATAAATCTCATCATTTTTGCTTTTCCTCTGTGGAATTCTGGATTGTTAAACCAATTATTGCCAAAATTGTACATTATAGAGACATGAAGAATAAGATGTTATGTGTGTGTGTGTGTGTGTGCGTACTAACAGAGGCAGCAGTTTGTGGATGTGGCCACTGGATCTCTGGGTCAGGGGCTGGGAGCTGCATGTGGAATGGCCTACACTGGGAAGTACTTTGACAAGGCCAGGTAACAAACACACTCCAACTCACAACTAGAGGCAGACAACTAGACATTATGAAATGATGCAGGGTATAGTATACACAACGATGGGCCACAATGACATGTGACATTTCACCCTGGAGCTTTAGTTAAACTGTAAGTGACAGGCCTGGTTTGGAATGACATTTAAGCAGCTGCTCAGACGCTGACCTCTGATCAGATCTTCATGAATGTAACCACACTGAAGTCTGACAAAAAAGCTGATTAGAACATCCACAGTGAAGGCCCACCATTCTTGGTGTTAATAATACTTTCACTATAAACACCGAGCAGCAATTTTGGTGGTTCTCAACATGGGGATAGAGAGAGACAAAAATCAGTTTTCAGCAACTATTCAACAGACCTCATGTGTCTCCTTTGTTCTAGTGTGATCTAGAAAGAGCCAAATGGGTTTTAGTCCAACTATAGACAGAGTGAGAGCTGTGTGGCCTGTTCTACAACACAATACATTCCACTCACTTGCTCATAGAAGGTGGAGCTGATGCAAAAGTAGCCAAACTGAATGTCGACTACTGGTCATTATGGACAGAACAGACGGAAATGATCATGTGTGGAGGTTTGTACCTTTGTACACAGCAGACACAGTGAAACAGGAGGTCGGGGAATAGCGTAGTTGCACTCTGACACTTTGATATCTCTCTCCCTGGCGCTCTCTCTCCCTCTGCATTCTGTGTGCACTCGATTGTTTCTGCTCTAATAATCACACATGCAAGAACACAGTTACTCCCTCTTCTCCCCGCCTCGCCCTCTCACCTCATCTTCTCTACCTAAAAAAATGATTTAAGCATACATTTTGGATTTCTATGAATATACATCTATACGTGACATAACGTTGCGTGTGATTGTACAAGCCTGTGCGTTTCCACTAAGATTATCGGAGTCATTTGCTGCTACATAACGGCTCCAGGCTCACTCGCCTAGGGAACGACATCACTGGTTTCATAACCATGAACTGCTGAATGGCAGCAATATCAACATGTGAGTTATGATCTGAGTAAAACAGCAAATTCAACCACCTACAAACTTCAATTGTTGTCATTGTAAGAAGAAATCCTACAGACTACCAAAGAAGCCTCTAGACGGTCTCTGAGTGTGGTTTATTAAAGCAATGATACATGAATGAACCTGTCAAATGTACTTATCCACAGCATGAAGATGAAACTCAACACCACTCATTGTTTCATGCTTGTGTGACTCTGGTTCAATATTCTGCTGCTCTAAACATGAGGTGATTGGATAAAAAGAGGCAGGGTTTCTCCTCATGCTCTGTCAAGCTTTGAACCACACCCAGGGGATAATATGAGTGTTTTGAGTGGAAGTGTTGGTGACACCATGGGGGAAGGCAGTGAGCGTGTCGATGCGCCCTCTTGATGGAGTTTTTAAGTAAAGACGAGAGAAGACAGACACACAAGATCACTGGAGATATCATGACTCCTGTTTGCTGGTCTTCTAGTGATCTGGATTTCCCGTCAGAAAGTCTGTGAGTGTGTGTGTGCACCCAATGAAGAATCAGGATGAGCGAAACCAGAAAACACAGAACTATGTGAGAGGAGCCGAGTTCGTAACGTGTATTGATGAGTTATTAGTGTGGAAGACGAGGAGCTCAGCACATCATGGGATATCCCCCTGCCACCAGCAATCGTTCGCTCGGGGATAGTTCAAAACGAGTCAGTCCTGACTCCTTTCTTGACATCTTGACTTGTCTGCCTTTGACACCGAGATGGGAAGGAATCAGAATGACCAGAAATCCTGTTTGTGACACATGAAGCTGAATCTAATCACAGTTGCTCTTGCTATATTTTGAACTGTATGTAGTTAAGAGCAAATAAGAATTATTACAAATAATAAAAGCAGTTCAGAGGAGCTTTATTTTCCTGACCCTGCAGTTTATTTACACTACATGCTTGAAAACCCTCTTTTCTCTCCCTCTCTCCCTCTGTTGAATCCCTCTCACCTCATTCTCCACTCCTCCTCTCTTTTCTTTCTCCGACCTGTGTTTCTTTCTTTGCACGCAGGGTTGGAATGCGTGGTGTAATGCGCTGTGTCTCGTCCTATCTTCCAGCTTTAATGAGAATGTGTCTATTTGACTAGAAAGCTGTCAGGAGTCGTTAGGCCATGAGAGCATATAGCAAGGATGATCTGAGTGCAGCAGGGGGGTGAAGGGTGTGTGTGTGTGTGTGTGTTTAGGTGTGGGGGTCAGCTGTCACGTCCACCTCTATAGGAGGAATCACAGAAGGAGAAAATGTGTAGAGGAAAAATGGAGCTGATGTTTTTTGACTTTTGGCTGTTTTAGCCTCAGATGCATTTCAAAACATGAGACCTCTCTCTCCCTCTCTCTCCCTCTCCGTAGCTACCGTGTCTTTTGCCTGCTGGGCGATGGAGAGATGTCCGAGGGCTCAGTGTGGGAGGCCATGGCTTTTGCCTCCTACTACCAGCTTGACAACCTAGTGGCCATCTTGGACATCAACCGCCTGGGTCAAAGTGACCCAACTCCACTGCAGCACCACGTGGAGAAGTACCAGCGACGCTGTGAGGCCTTTGGGTGAGTCAGGTTTAGGGCGTGCACAGGAGGGTTGGTGGTGTGTCCTTAAACTGTAAGCTGAGTTGGACAAATAATCATCCCAATTTAAAGTAAATCCTGTGTTATTCATTAAAGTAAATCACAAATGGAGGATTTGCTGCTGATAGTTTTCATTTGAAAGTAACTCTTAGAAACTATCATTTATTTACCATTTGGCATGAAATTATAAGAAAACATAATGTTGCTATTATGCTGACCATGATAATTATGATGCATGATATTATTGCTTTAATATTTTTTAATTCTGTCCATAATCGCTTTCAGAAACTTAAATCACAAAAAAGAGTGAACATTACTAGAACATGCCGCCTGTTCAGGCATTTCAACGTAAAACACTCTTTATGACTTTATGTTGGCAAGCTAGACCGCATTTTCAAGTTTGAGTTGTTGGAGCATCTTGTCAGTCAGACTGTATTTAAATGTTTTACCTCTGGTGTTTCCCAGCTGGCATGCTGTCATTGTGGACGGACACAGTGTGGACGAGCTGTGTAAGGTGCTGAGTCAGCCTCGTCATCAGCCACTAGCCATCATCGCCAAGACTATCAAGGGGAAAGGCATACCAGGTACAATAATTAGTGACATAGTAATTGCTGATTTTTAAATGATGAAATAATAGTTATTTCGAAGTTCTTGTGATGGCTGTAGGGACACATCTTTTGGTGCAGAGAGGCAATAACTCACTGTAATCCTGGCAGCGCTTAGTGATTAAGCTGCTGAATCTTCCTAATCCCTCAGAATGTGTAGGACACACTCACAGTGACAGGCCATTGTACAGGAGTTGTGATAAGAATAAAGGGGAGTGTGCATGACCACATGTTGGTCAGGCACAAAGAAACATGACAAAGTGTGTATGTTTAAGACGGGAATACATCTTTGTTTTTATGAGAAAGCTCCTGTCCGCCATGATGGAAGTTGTCATAAGCCTGGTGTCTTGTGATTTTAACCTTTGACCTCTAAAGCAGTCTGTAGTGACCCACTGAAGTGGAATATTGTTATGCAAGTGGCGCACGCACATACATAAATGTGGAAGAGATACATAGACAGAATATGCACTTTAACTCTCTGTTTGATTCAAAATCTTACCTAAATGTCATTGAGACCACCTCAGGATTATGTTTGGTTTCAGTATCATCCGCTGTTAACAACCTGCAGACTTTTGTGACGTGAGCCATAGAATCAAAACTCCCATTTAGCAGCCTAGAAATTCACATTTTGATCAGTGCCATGTTTGGTTTTGCAACTTGACATTAACAGACATTCACCTGCAAAACAGGCACCCAGCTGACGATACAGCTGATCATCACACTGGTGTCCACTTTTGTTTGCCATGCTTTATCAACCGTTTACCTATGAATGGGAACATGATTTACAAAAGTGACATCATGTGCTACTGATGAAGACCTGAAACTAGTCATTTCTCCCATAGACCTCAATTCAAACTGTTCTTTTTGCAACCAACAGTGGCCCCCTGGTGGCTATTTACCATGTTCTTACTTCCTGGTTGGCCTCAACTGGCTTCCCGGAAGACTACTTATATGTCTGTGGTGGAAAAAAAAGGTATTCTAAATGTGCATTAGTACTCAGGTTTGTGTGTGTGTGTGTTTGTGTCTCAGTGGCTGAGGATAAGATGGGCTGGCATGGTAAACCCCTGCCCAAAGACATGGCCGAGAGTTTGATCAAAGAGCTGCAGGGCCGCATCATCAGCTGCAATAAACGCCTCTATCCTGCTCCGCCAAGCGAGGATACATCTCCTGTCAGCCTCCGCAACATCCGCATGCCAAGCGCACCCAGCTACAAACCTGGAGACAAGGTGCGATCAGTGACGGTCGCACCAACCACAAAAAAAGAAATAAACAGCAAATAAACAGTGGTAGTTATTTGTTGTGTTGTTTGTTTGTCCCGGTAAACACAGATCGCTACGAGGAAGGCTTACGGCATGGCTCTGGCCAAGCTGGGTCGTTACAATGAGCATGTGGTGGCTCTGGATGGAGACACCAAGAACTCCACCTTCTCCGAGCTCTTTAAGAATGAACACCCCAACCGCTACGTGGAGTGTTACATTGCAGAGCAGAACATGGTAAGAAACAGATGTGAGCTCCGTAGTTAGAGAGCTGCAGATGTTCTGGACGACAGCTTAGACTGAGAAAATGTACCTTTATAAATCTTAACAGTATTGGTTAGTGTAGTAACAGTTATTTCTCTGAATGTGAACTTTGCATTCAGTTAAAGTGTGCCCTTTTCCATTTATTAGATATGTTTATATTGAACTCATATTTAAGAAAGCAATGTTACGTTCTAAATGCAGTGCAGGAGTAGTGTATGAAATATAAAATACAGTTTATTAGTTACAGGTTAGTTGAACAAGAACAGCAGGTTAAAGCCACCCTAATGGCTGTGCTGCTAAACATCAGTGTGCTGCTGACAAAGCTAACATGCTGATAAAGGCAAAGCAGGTTTGATGTTTACATTAACAGACTGACATGTTTACATGTGCAAATAAGTGCAGCAGAGGCTGAAGGAAATGTGTTTTAAGAAGCAGCTGTAAAGACAAGAGAAAATGTCAACCTCATGGTGGCGCTACAGGAAGAGTCAGGGTCTCACACAAACAGAAGTAGTCAAGTTCAAGTTCTAATACTTCAAATGTACCGTGTATGTGTACAAATTGTTCCAAACAAATAAAATCAATGTATATGACAGTGTAGGCACAGCGATGTGAGAAGTTTTATATTCATTGTTTTTTATCTATGTATAATATTCTACATCCATACTTACTAGTGTTTTCTTCTTTAGCCTCCAGTTCCCTGCCTTAACTGTTTTGCCCATTGAAGTAAAGTCTTAAAACTCTATAATGACTTACTTTTCCTCATCTTGCTATAAATGCATTTTTTTTTTTTTTTTAAACCATCTCCCTTCATTACTTTCATATCATTTGTTTCTCTCTTGCAGGTGAGCGTCGCAGTAGGTTGTGCCGTGCGTGACCGCAACGTGGTGTTTGCCAGCACCTTCGCCACATTCTTCACTCGAGCCTACGACCAGCTCCGCATGGCCGCCATCTCCGAGAGCAACATCAACCTCTGCGGCTCCCACTGCGGCGTCTCCATTGGTCAGTGCCCACCTCTCTACCAATCATAGGTTTCGTTATGTAAAAAATACTTTTATACATATGTCTATGCTGAAATCAAATTATGATAGTCAATATTTGGTGAGCCTGTTACTGTGAAAAGCAGTAACTTGATGAATCCCTATGACTCACCTTTCCTTTTGCTAACTGGCTCATTTCTGCTTTTACGACTGAAAAACAAGTCAATATTATAACATTTTCCTGGAAAATTGCTTGGTTGAAAAATCCTCCAGAACATGGAGAATACATCTGCAGTACAAGCCGTCTGTGGGAGATCACTCCCACAGCTGGTTGAACTTTTAATTTCCCAGAATCCTAAACCTTTTTTCCTCATCTTCTCGCCTCCTCTGTTCATTTGTCTTCACTACCCTCTCCTGGTATCAGCACTTCTCCTGTCCTTCCTCTGTCCCACCCTCCATCTCTGTGTGTCATGACGGTGATGACAGAGCGGCCTGATTCCTTTCACCTCTTCCTCCTTATCCTCCTCCTCTTCCTCCTTCTCCCTTCCATCCTCCTCCTCCTCCACTTCCTCAGGTATATTGCATTGCACTTTTACCGACTGCATGCCACTTCGAATCCACTTTCATTCATATTCCAGCCTTGAGCAAACATAAGAGTCTCACTGTCACTGACCTGTAGGTTTGCTGCTGTGTGTGTGCATGTAGGTGAAGACGGGCCCTCTCAGATGGGTCTGGAGGATCTGGCCATTTTCAGAGCCATTCCCACTGCAACCGTCTTCTATCCGAGCGATGGTGTCTCCACTGAGAAGGCTGTGGAGCTTGCTGCCAACACAAAGGTTCTCTTAAGTCACCTATACTTTTTTTAAAGGGGGGGAAGGCAAAGTATCAAATCACAAGTTTGTGTTACAAAAAAATATCAATGTAGATTATTTCTGGTTTGTTTTAGGGTTTGTGTTTCATCCGAACAAGTCGCCCAGAGAACAATGTCATCTACAACTGCAACGAAGATTTCCACGTTGGACAGGCCAAGGTTTGTGTTCACTCTGAATAAGAATCTTACAAAGCAACAATCTGATGAGACTCTGTGCACAGTTCCCTGATATACACACAAATACAGTATGTCTTGTGTGTCTTTGCACTCAGGTTGTGTATAAAACCAATGATGATCATGTGACTGTGATTGGAGCAGGAGTGACCCTTCACGAGGCTCTGGCTGCTGCTGAGCTGCTGAAAAAAGGTACAGAGAAACGTAGTGAGAATGGAAAATGGTTTTAAAAATAAAGAAAACCAACTCATGACCACAGGTGAGGCAAAATGTCATGTTCCACCGGTCTCTCTCTTCTTCTCCTCAGACAGAATCAACATCCGTGTGATTGACCCGTTCACCATCAAACCGCTGGATTCTAAGACCATCATTGAAAACGCCAGGGCAACCAGAGGACGCATCATCACAGTGGAGGACCACTACTATGAAGGTGACGAGTCAGACGACAAAAATCAGGGAGGGAAGATTAAGGGTGGATGATAGGGGCAAAAAAAATAACTCAATTTAAAGGATATCTAGACAATATCCTTTAAAGAGATTATAGCACTGGACGCAAGTTTTTTTGAAGAAAACAACTCTTATTCTAATTAAACATAAGACTTACTACTGAACTGCAGTGTAGAAACACTGAACTCTGGGTAAACATTCGGATGCTCAGCTGTAAGGTCAAATGTGCAGAGAATAAGCAAGAGATATAAATAATACAATTATTCAAAGACTTAAGAGAGTTGCAGGGGCTGGTGTCTCCAGGTTTCTCGACACGTGACTAACCTGTGTGGCAGGGAGGATGCCAGCGAGGTCATGTGATCTCAAAGGCTCACTTGTGGTCGTGTGACACTGAATCCTGCTCACTGCTGCAACAAAGGGGGGCTTCTGCTGCACGCGTCCAGGGGAAAGTGTGGCGTTTCAGTGTGTGTTTCATCAGTTTCTACTAAGTCATTTAAATGATAATGATAATTTGCATAACACAATATTATCTAACCTCTAGATAGATGGATGAAATAGTTTTAAAAATTTTAAAAAATAACAGTAAATGCAGGGGTGAAAGGGGGAGGGAGGGTGGGAGTGGAGGAGCTGGGAGATCCTGTCAGGGCTTCTTTATTTCAGCTGTGGCCTTTGGGCACTCATTGACCTACATACAGTACAAGCACGACAAAAACTAAGTGTCCAAAAGCTACTGTGTCTCACCCATTCCTCTTATCTCTTTCATCTAATGTCGCCGTCATCCACCAGATTATATCCAGGCCTCACATAATGGATCCATGCAAAAAATGGAAGAGGACATCAATGTCAAACAGACAGAAAAAGGAATGGGGAGTCTCAGATAAATGCTATTCTCCATATAGTAGTAAAATACACATACCATTATTTTTAAACAGGATTTTTCAACATTTGTGAAAGTGAGAAAGGAGTGAGAGGGCGGCATCAGTCCTGTCATTCCTCCTCCTCTGCAGAGACATGGATGATTTCATTTGACAGCAGGATGGAGGAAAGGAAACAATGAAGACTAGTGGACAGAAATTACTGACTTGAATGTGATTTTTAGGAGAAAATCTAAAAGATGTGATTTGGGTGAAGCTTAGGCAACAATTGTGACTGCTCCATCTTCTGATTTCCCAGGTGGTCTGGGTGAGGCAGTGTCCTCAGCGGTCGTAAACGAAACCGGCTTCTTTGTCCACCGCCTGGCAGTTTCCCAGGTGCCGCGCAGTGGTAAGCCCCACGAGCTGATGCGGATCTTTGGCATCGACCGTGATGCCATCGCTCAGGCAGCCCGTAAGATGCTCAGTAGCTCCGCCAACGCTAAGTAAGAATGCTGCAGCTGGGGCAGCAGCTTTAACAGCATGGTAAAGGACTCTGTGGTTAACTTGTGATTATCATGGAGGCACCAAACATGCAAATTAGGCAACACGGGAGGAGAAGCACCGGGGGCCCACTCACACTCTCCTCCCCTACAACAATTTGAAGCCTTTATTCGAAAATAAAAAAACAACAACTTTTTTTTCTTTTCTTTTCTCTTTAACTGTCGTCGATGTGATTTAACACTCCCACCTCAAATTTTGCCCACCAGTTTGTGAGTCCAGTAAACACCGCTCCTTCACTCAAACATATAATTAACTCCCCACCCTCTAACCCCTCTCCTACCTCCTAGAGAATGATCTGGTACTGCTGTAGTGTTTGAGTAAAAGCAGTGAACGTGGTTTGGAGTTCAGTGAAATCTTCTATTTTCTGTGGAAACCCTCTCAGGTCGTCAGTGCTGTGTCACAATCATCTGCGCCTAGTACGACTTTGTAAACCCCACCCTGAAGGTGTGAAGAAACTGTTTGAGCACTGACTGTTGTTACCTTTTTGACCCTGACTTAGATGGGAGCGATGCACACCAATAAAGAGATGATTTCTTCACATTTCCTGTGTCAGACATCTTTCTATCAGGTTGCGGTGAAACAAGGATCAAATGAGAAACAGAAACTTCTCCGTTATACATCACAATCCTATTTGCTCACATCCTGGGAAACAATGATTCTTGAAGGTACACACTATAAGTCAACTGAAGGAAACACTGTCTCTGCCACATAAGGATATGTGTGTATTATTGCTTAAACAATTAAGAGCATCTTGATCCAGAATTTAAAAAAAATACAAATTCTTACAAATTAAGGTTACATGCCAACATCTAGAAGATGAATGTGTGTCGTAGCGTTGCACTAGAAATGACACACAAACTGCCAAAAATAAAGCAGATCAAGAAGAGTCTGGTGATCCCAACAATGCTGCTTGTATTACTGTTATTTAACCGAGGACTGAATGCCAATTAAACACATTACTGTTGCTTAAAACTGCATTTAGGATTAAACACGGTTTTAACCAGCAGGAATGGGATATTAGTTTCTAGTACAGCGCTAGTGACACTAGTAACAGTTAAATTGGTGCAGTCCACCAAAATAATAACAAAGTGATCGTTTTCATGAAGCACCACCAACGTAAATATTTTTACCTGCTCAAGAGTCATAAGATACATAAATAAACATGACTTTAACTTGTTTTAAACACGTAGTCTTAGTGCAGAACAATAGTCTGACTTCTACGATGTCAGACTATTGACATCGTAGTTTTATTTGATTAAAAGTCAAATTAATTCAATTAATTCAAGTTCATACAGTATATCTGTATATATAGTCACTTTGAAATAAAATAATTTTTGGTTGTGTTGCCTTAGAATAAGCCTTGTACATACTTATGGTATTAAATACAATTCCTGCCAATAAACATCCTACATGTTGAGGATATTCTGATGAAGTTTTTAAAACCTTGTTTGTTTGTTTTATGTTGTTACAACAAAGTAACTGATTAGATGAGTTTTGAGTTTTATCATTTGTTGTATATTTATTTAGAGTTTATTGATAGGCAAACAGACAGTTTAAGTCCTGCCATTGTTTTATTTATCTCAGAAATCTGGGATAAGATTCAGGAAAAAGCTGCTGATTACAGTCGTTTAGATGAAGAACGTAAGACAGTGAATCCACAGGTATTGTATAATAAACGCAGGCATATTTTGAGATGAGTGTAAAGAGCACAGCCAAGTGCAGAACAGCAGTAAAATCCTCTTTGTCTTTCTCTACCTGACCGTGATGCCTTGTGTACTTCACAGCTTTTTGTACACTACTACACCGTCTGACCTCCAGCTGGTGAGAGGACCACAGATGATTGGATGTGATAACTGGGCTGACCCCTGACCCTGCTCCTATAGCACAGCTTGAGTCTGTCTGGTCTTTGAGGAGGACAGTGTGTGTCAGCTGTGTGTGTGAGGATCGGAAAGAAAGTAAAATGGAGTGACAGATTGTGTGAGTGCACATTCAGTACGGCACAGTTTGCACACTGTACTGTAGCTGCTGTGAGTGTGGACAGGCTGGGCGTTAAAGCAACTGTGTGTGTATCTGTCAATCTGTCGTATGGATTCTCCACTAATGTACACACGCACATCATCAACACATGTGGAGTGGCTCACACAGTTCCTGTCAAATCATATGTAATAATATGTGTTAATCTGAATGGAAAAATGGCCCCCAGCACACACATAACGGAATTCATTCCACACAGCTTTGACATAAACTATCAATGTAAAAACAATATGTTAAAAATAATAATAATAATAATAATAATAATAATAATAATAACACATCCACAGACTTTCTCATTTGCGGCATCTTTCAGGGGTTTATACACTGAAGGAAGCATTTATGTATCATCTTTGTGTTTATACACGTTGTCACCGTCTCCTAATATGTAGGCTCAAACAACGCTACACGCTTCGCTTGCCTTCCACTTCACTGAGCTGATGCATGCACATACACATTAACAGTCTACCTCATGGTCAGTGCTCCAGACACAAAGGAATATCAGAGTACAGTCACATCACGTAAAGGAGGAGTGCATCTGAATTACACAATGTGTCATTTGGGACCACAGCAATGTTGAATTTCAACTGAATGAAAAAAAGTATTCAGTCTGTTTAACTGCAAACAATATTCAAAAAGGAAAGTCATTTGGATTAATGTTATGGAAGAATCAAAGAATGATCTTAATCAACCGGGAATGTGTTATTGTGAAAAAATCAGAAGTAAAAAATCAAAATGTAAAAGAGAATAATCTTTATCAGTAGTTGCATTTTACTCTTTTCCACTATGCGACTTGTTTATTTTTTCCTCTTCTTCACCTTATCTGTCACATCCACTCTCCCACCCTCCTCCCCCTTTAGTCTCTGTACTCTACTCTTCCCTGCAGTCCCACATGAGAGCAATGAGGTCCCTGGAGCAAAGAGACTGCACTAGTGGCAGAGAGATCTTCCTCCTTCAGCTTCATCTCAATGCGTGACATTCTGCCCCTCCCCTGTGATGCCTAACCGAGAACCCACAATGATCCCAGTCCTCTGCAGGGCTGTCTGGCATGTAATGTGTTGCTATAGGTTAGTGAGAAGATTTATCTTTTGACAACGGTATCTCAGGTGACAAAGATATGTCCTGAAAAACGGTCCTGCTACCCCAGGTGTGGATTGTGTTGTAGAAAAGTAGTGAAGAAGCAGATGAAAAATGCAGGCAGAGGGGCAGGGCAGAGGAGAGAGAGGCTGTGTCGTCATGTCAACTGACTCCATCTTACGTAGAAACCCACCATTTTACATGTTATTGCCATTAAAGGAAACATATGCTGCTTACAAAATCAGGAGTCTGGTAAAATCATGTACTCACTGCAACATGAAGGGTGACATGTTTGCTAGTTGCTGGAGATGTTGGGAATCTCCTCAAGTCACTCGGTCAAGAACTGCAAGATCAAACTCACCTGAGGAAACAAGAGGACACAGTTAGGAAAAGAGTGGAGACCTTAATGTCCTCTTATAAATACAGATCCTGCATCACAAAGCAGAATCAACATTGCACAGTGTGTATGACCTGCATCACACAATGAACCACTAATCTATTTTACATTACATTATGGCATCTTTCAGATTCATTACAATTACTTGAAGTCATCTTACTTTTGTTTTTCTGAGGCTTTAAACTTCATCTCATGGCCTTCCTCAGCAGATAGGGTTGCTGTACAAGTTTTGAAATGACCATGGCTCTGAAAGACCGTGACAATGGGGGCTGGAAATAAATCATATTATAGGATTCAACCACAGCATAAATACATTGTAAAATAAAAACACTTTTCACAGTAAAGACCTGGTATTAAGTGGTGTGGAGTCTACAAAATCACATTCTCTCTGCAGCTTTTGTTTTGTTGAGTGATGTGATGCCCTGCTTCTTTATACATTTACACCTTTAATCATACTGCAGAGGTGAAATCATCTATAGAGACAAATAGCCAGATATTTCATATCACAAATATCTAAATAAATCTACACAACATTATGAACTATTGTGACCAATCTCTGACAAATGATAATGCACAAACGCTTGAAGAAGACGAAAAAAAAACCTGGTTGATGTGGGACGAGCTCTCTTTTCACGTTACGTTACATGGACTCGATAGCATATGACCACACAGTTTTCATCATCTTCAACCTCTGAACACAATCAATAATGAAGGATCCTAAAGGGTCAGCATAATGGCTTCAGCAAACGCTTGTTTTATTTTTTTCTAAACTGAAATTATACTGTCGCCTTTTATCTTTGTTTCAGTCCATATTTTCTCTGGTCATCTGCCCATCATGCAGCATCTTGATGCTCCCTAAAGGAGGAGCAAGCACTGCATTAGACTGTCACAACAAATCAGCCTCAAAAACGCTGCTCTGAGCCACACTGGGACCTGTGTGTGTGTGTGTGTGTGTGTGTGTGTGTGTGTGTGTGCCTGTGTGCCTGTGCGTGTGTGAAAAATCTACTACTACAGCTTATGTCAAAGCTTGTTCTTGAAGTGTGTATATGAGTATCTGCAAGACTAGGCAAAAGCAATAGGTGGACACTGGACAGGAATAAAATACAGTACATTCCTAATTGTGTTACTGATAAACAAGTGGGAAGTGGGAAATAGTTTTATTGCAAAAAGGGATCCTGGAATTCATGTCTATGGTATTTACAAGCAAAATACAAGCACTGCAAAATGTTCTTATGTAAACCATGTAATATAACAGTATTTGCTCATGCTTTCTTGTAAATGTTAAGCCATCACTGCTGAGCACTTGCTGCAAAAGCGCAGCAGCTCCCTCTTGTGTTTAAGGCAGCAATGACAGGCAAGACACAGCATCACCATATTTTCACTGTTTACTGTGTCTACAGACAGTAGCACAGTAACATTTAATTTTATCAATAATTAATACTTACTCATTGATGTCTCTACCTATGAATGGGTGCATGACAGTGTACTTGGCTTTTGTAGTGTCCAAATACCTCCTCTGCAGGACCAAAGGATCAAATGTGGAGAGAACAGAATCAGTGTTGTCACGTGTATTCTCAACTGGAGAAACAAAAGAAAACAGATGTAAGCACAATGTATTGTTGTCTTTGCACTCTACAATGAATACAACATGTTATCTTGTGCGCTTGTCTTTTTTCTATCTAATTTCTATCTCTAGGTTCATGTTTACCTGCTCTGAAATCATCCATCATCTTGAACACCCTGCTTATCTCCATACTGGAGGACAGTCTCTCTGTACAGGGGACACCTTGCTTCCACAGTATAGAAATAAACTGCAGAAGGGCAGCTTGAGAGTTTGGACAGAGCTGCACAAGAACAAACTACCGTGGTAAATACACAGAGAAATATCAGTGCTCATATTCATATAAAATGATATGAACCAGAAGTTACTTGCATTGTATTTTAGTACTTGAAACATCTGCAACACCAATAACTATACCTGCAGAACAAACTGCAAGCCAATGCAACCACTTCACTATAAAACATCATTCTTATTACATACAAGGTTTTAACAATGAAGGTTCTGTGTTTGTTGAGTCTGTAAGGTTTGCTGCCGGTTACCTGCTTCTAACCAGAAAACACCATCTCATTCTGAAAAAAACACAGCACAGGGTTTCCAGAGTATCAAACAATAATGAGGCACAGAGATGAGATTCATTAAAATATCATTTTTACTTTTTTAGTTACATTGCTCACAAAAAACATCCCATGAGACAATATCATGTATAAGTTTCTGATCATCACTCGGCTGTTGCTTCTTTACTCATCATCTTCTTCTTCTTCTTCTTCTTTCGCTTCCTCTTCCTCTTCCCCGGTGCACTGTCAGTGTGGGTGCAACACACCTGGTCCTGGTCTGCTGTAGATACTGGTTCTTCCTCAGACTCTAAAGTTCCTGTCTCCTCCTTGCAGGCATTAGGACCTTGGGCTGTCGCCTCAGGTACGCTGTGACAGAACAACAGCCTTATTTTAACAGATTCTACTGCCTGTGTTAAATATGATGACCCTAATAAATACAATATCTGATCGAAATACTGTTAAAGAACACATAGCAATTACCTTATCTGTACAGCTTGTCCCTGCTGCATATTCCTGGACTCATTGCGTTTCTCCAGAAGAGCCACGAAAAATCCATGTGTGCGTGTCTTGGTGGTGCTGGCTCTCAGACACTGAGTGAGCGGGTCCAGGCCTCGTTCTGGCCACTCAGCCAAAACAGGAACCAACCTAGGGAATAAAACATAAAATCTTTTAAGTAGACTTTTGTACAATGATTTTTGAGGAACAGCAGCTCCAGCACCTCCGGGTATAATAGATGATAGACATTGTTACATAATCCAAGCATCGACCAGACTTCCAGTGACTGACAGCCAGCCAACGTTTTGTCATATTTTTTCCCTTTTCTTAATTTCTAACAGTAAAACAATTGTACAGGTCTAAACCCCATGATTGTACAGTCATCATCAGTCATCATCTAACCGATTTATCCTCCACCAGAGGGTCGCGGGGGGTGCTGTGCCAATCTCAGCTACATCGGGCGATAGGCGGGGTACACCCTGGACAGTTCGCCAGTCCATCGCAGGGCCACACACAGATAGAGACAAACAACCATTCACTCTCACACTCCCCATGATTGTACAGACAGATATAATTATACCATCTAAATATCATCATCTTACAAATAATTTTCATTCACAACAACCAACATACCAAGCCATAATTCCACCCCAAAATTAAGAAACTATGCATCTGTACAGAGCCAAACAGTACAAGAGAGTTCCTGCAGTGTTTACTCTTCTTGACCATGTAGAGAGGTCATTGAGACTTTATGTAAAACATTGAAATGCTCTCAGGAACTTCAATCTGAAGGAAGGATGCCAAGAGGAGAATGCTAGATAAGCGTAAGAAGTGTAAATTCATATTTTAAGGGTAATTTAAGTGCAAGAGCACTACTGCTACCTGAAGCTGGGGTTCTCCTGCAGACAGGCTGTTATAACTTCCTCATTCTCCTGACTGTGGATGGAGCAGGTGGAGTAGACCAGGCGCTTCAAGCGAGGAAACCTGAGGCCGTGGTTCAGGCAGCGCAGTTGGAAGGAGGCCAAGGACGCCAGACGAGCCTGATCCTTCTCCTGGTCAGCAGAGGCGTTGTCCCGGAGGCACACCATTCCTGGAACCCACAAACAGCTTAAGGAAATTATTCTTCAATTCTGTCTTTTGACAAACTTTTTTTAAACTGAATCAGTCAGAGTAAACAGTGCATTGACAACACAAAATGAAAAAAAGGGTTTGTGACATGTTTCTGATCTGATCACAGTTTGCTTATCGGCATCTTTGACCTCATTCATGACATTACAGGTGCCATAGCTTACAAAAAGGAAAAATAATGTTATAACTGTAATGTTCTCATGTCACACCATCTCTCCAACTATACATTTAATCAAATTGCACTTGTATTGTTTAGTTTAGCTGTCCAGGCTTTCAAAACCATTCTGGATATGATAGGACTCAGGAGATACGGAAGGATAAAAGCTAGTTACTGCACCTGATCCACTGCAGGAGGGATCCAGCAGGATATACTCAACATCTTTATATTGTGCATTGTCAGGTTCCACCTTCAGGAAGTCCTGGTTGGCAAGCTGCTGACAAGTGACCCCAGCTCGCAGCAGGAGAGTCGACATGGTCGCTAGACGCTTGGGGTCCAAGTCGAAGGCAAAGAGTTTGCCCTTGTTCTTCATGATGGCTGCCAGGTGACTGGTTTTGTTGCCGGGGGCAGCACAGGCATCGATGACATGGCTGCCAGGTGGGGGGTTGAGGAGAAAGGCAGGGAGGCAGCTGGCTTTGTCCTGCAGAATGATGTGGCCAGCCTTGTAGAGGAAGTGGTCGTGGAAGTCAGTCTTAGGAGAGAAGATCAGCAGCTCCGGCAGATGCATGTCCCTCACAAATTCTTTCTCCCTCAGGGTGAAGTCCTCCAGCCTGGAGGCCTGACCCTGGTAGAGCAAGCCGTCCCTCTTAAAGTAGTCCACGACATCATCCACGGTGTTCTGGAGGGTGTTCACCCGCACATATCTGGGTAGACGGTCCCCGGCGGATCGCTGAACGCCGACTGGGAGGAGATCTTCATTCCTACTGACCTTGTGCTTTACCTTCATTCGGGCCAGTGCCGCCTGCAGCCTGGATCGGTGCTTCATCATCCTGACCTTCCAGGAGCCCCCGCACTTCAGCCCCTGGCCCATCAGCAGGTCGTACACCAGCACCTTGGCCTGATGCATACTCAGCTTGGTCTGCTTGAGCAGGTTGGTGGACTCGATGAGCTCCTTCAGGACGGAGGAAAACTTCTGCGTCTCACAGACCAGCGCGAACAACTGCTTAATGTTGCCAAATTTACTGTCGTAAACCAGGGTTTTCAGAGCGCCCTGTTTCCTCTCAGCCTTCTCTAAGATTTCTGCGGCTTTCACGTACAGAGCCATGGCAACAACAAACGTTTAGCTAGCTTAGAGCCTGGACTGAGACTTTACTTTCTCCGCTTACTACTTATAATTGAAAACTTGCCCGAGTCACGTTGCTCCCATCCTCTGTTCTGTGTTAATGTAACACACGGGACAAGCGGTGGCTTTTATTTCATTATCTTTCAAAGTTTTGTATTCGCTTCTCCGACTGTGGCGATTCTGGTAACGCGCACATGGTAGAGGAAGCGTCTGTCATCACTTCCGGAAAAGCAAGGTGTCGCACAGAATTCTACGTAGGAGCGTTCAGCCAATCACTGACGAGAGCTGTACAGAGATTTAAAGATGTCCCAATATTGTTAGATGCAACTGCAACAGCTGTTGGAAAGACATGTTTGTCATGGCAATTCAAGAATAAAAATAAGGCAATACGTCAGCTTTCCCTACAAGGCATTATAAGTCCTTCATCATACTGCTCTGCCTTTACTGAAAATGTGTGTTTTGGTTACGGCCTCACAAGTTTCTCTTGACTAACAATGTCAAAGAGGTGTCATTTAAAATGTTTCATAGATTCTATCCAAGTAATCATTATCTGCAAAAACTTAAAATAGACATTGATGTCAGCTGTATCTTTTGTGCAGAAGCTCAAGAAATGCTGGAACAGAGGAATAAAAATGTATTAAAAAGAAAGAGTGACATTGATGTAATCTGTACATTCTACTATAAATGCCCTGAATCTGTTGTACATTTATTTTGGTCTTGTCCTTTTGTGAAATTGTTCTCTTTTTTATGAGGAATGTATTGATTGGTCTCTTGGGAAATAGTACACAAATTCCAATGAATAGATTATTAATTTCAGCATCATAATGGCAAAATTCGATAAGAAGCCATGCTTTACAGCCTTTAATAAAAAGATCAAACATCATCTCAATAAAGAACTCTTAACTAGCATTAAACCTTGTCTTCTCCATTTATTTATATTTCTGTTCTTTTTTGAGATTGTTATTAAAACATCGTTTCCTGTATGTAAATTCTCCTATCAAATACCGTCTGTTGTACCTTGGAGGGGGGAAAATTCAGTGAGAGACAAAAGTCCCTAGAAGTATTTGATTTTATTCATAATTCATTTAATTTGTCATGTTGGTTACTTTTTCTTAATTGTACATGATTTGATTTTTAAATGTATTTAGTATTTTTCTTAATTATAAAATGGCAGTATGTTCAATTCAAGTAGTGTTATGGACTTTGGACAAAATAATTTTTCTGTTCTAAACTTGAGACCAACTTTTTTAATTTGATACGCCCAGTTTGTTTGTGTTCGTGATATGTTTTAACACATCTACTTTAAAACAAAAACATAAAAGTTTGAATTATACCATTGACAGTCATCTCCTTAACAATACTGGGCATTTCAGTGTAATATTTATATTTGAATCTTCACATGCACAGGATGAATTCAACCCAAATATACTGCATTTCTTTCCACCCTTTACAGAGTCACTACGCCTACTGATAGACTCAGAAATTGAGTCATACATGAAAAGAACATTATCTGGTTATTTCCATATGGACAAAGAAGTGGTGAGATAACATGTATTACCTCACTCAATCTGGGTAAAGACCAGTCAGCCAATTTTAACCTTAATGACCTTCACCATCAGAGCGACACATGAAAAGCAGCATGAGGGCTCATGAGAGAAACACGTTCATTAATAAACCTCTGATAAAAATGACAGAGGAACACACTGTAACAGACCAATACAAAAACCTTTTACACAGAAAGTAGTCTAATTTACTTTACTGTGTGACTCACCATAGTCCATCTGTACTTTCCGCACAGCACACTTGACATAAATTGCAATGAGTCGATACAAAAAATAACAACTTAAAATGTGCACAATCACACCTCTGCATCACTGCAAAACAATAAGGATGACTGAAGATTTTCTGTTGGACTCAAAATTTGAGATCCTACACATTAATCACTATCACATTATTCTGCCTGTGAAAACAGCAGCAAAATCTGTCACTAAAGGGAGAGACAAAACTGTGACTTAATCCATCAATGTTTAGTGACTCCATTGGGCTTTTTAACGGTCTTTGTCTTCAAGGAGTTTTTGTACAAAAGCAGCCTCTCAGTGGTGTGAGGTGGTAGGCGGTTTCTCTCGGCTCTTACAATACATGCAGCCATTGGACAGAGTCTCTCGAAGCCTCCCGCAGTAGCTGGTGCTGCCAGCAGCCTTTTGGCGATGCTCTGTAGCAGGGGAAACCGAGTAGCAGATTTCCAGTAGAGTAAACTGGACATGCTCTCCAACAGTGGTTCAGACATGTACACATCAAACTCTGACTTCTTCATGGTTTTTGCAGGTGGCTGGAGGAAGTTAAAGATGGACTTGCGTTTGAGGTCATTTCCACTGATTCTATCACAGTCACTTTCATCTGAACTGGCACCAGATGCCTCCATGAGTGTGTTGTCTTGGTTCTCCTCTTTGGCACTTAGCTCCTTTTGTAACTCCTGGTCAATCTGGGTTTTGGCTGCTTCCACAGATAAAGATACCGAGGCAGTAGTGCTCTCTAATGTGGCTTCCATGATGGTGCGAGCTTCATATTTTGATGGAGGAGTTAGGAAACCAGTATTGTCCTCCAGTTTGGCATCAGAAAAAGGCTGTAAAATGTCAAAAGACCCGATGAGAGTTCTGTCACTGACTGCAGTTAACATCACCAAATATCTATACACACAGAGCTCTATACAACTAAATAGAAAAACAATATTAAGTGAATCGAATTTTTGAGATTTTTAAGCTTTTGTTTCATCAGTCTAGATGCAAAATATTGAAGTTCTGTCCTAATTCAGTACCTGCAATTTAATCCTGGGTTCCAGCAGAGCAGCTAGTATCATGTCCTTCTGTTGAATTAGTGACTGGAAGTGTGTATGGAGGCCAGTGCGCAGAGCCTTGTTGAAGTGGGTGTAATTAGTGACACAGCCCTCCAGGGTCTTGTCAAGGCCAACAAGAGAAGGTATGATGAACGAGACAGTCACACCATTTCCTTGCAAAACCTGGGTTAGAAACAAGCAGAAACCGAAAAGGTTTAGACACATTCTGCAACAGAAAATACCCACACAACAAATGTTGTATGTACACAAGAGAGCAACAATTTCAAGGGGTTCATGAAGGAGAAGACATCACTGTACCCTGAAAAATTCTATTAGTCAGAATGATATTTACACTTTTTTCTTGAAGATCAAGTGTGAAGGACTTCAACAGAAATAGATAATAATACAATTTTATTTGTATTTCAATGCAATTATATTTTTAGTTATTGCTTATTCGCCTAAAATCAAGTCATTCATTCTTGGAATGAGCCCTTTATGTATTCAAAACAATCAATACTTTCAATTCTCATGAACTTATTTTACCTGCAAGGCCTCCTCAAACGGCTCAAGGAGACCGAGGATGTCAATCACTTGTTCCCTCTTGACAATGACCAGTGGTGGGGCGCTGGCTGTGTCACTGGCCTCTATGCGAGCCTGAGCAAGGAGTGTCACGATGGAACTCCAGGCAGACTCCTCCACCATACGTCGTAAAGACAGCATCATGGAGTTCCAGCGACAGTGACTGGAAGGGCACAGAGACACGTTGAACTCCGATAGCAAAACCTAAACAAATGAAATGACACATAAGGGTCACGTTAAAACAATTCAAGATTTCTGACCTTTTTTAGTCCATGGTGCAATAAAAACAAATGCATTAGCCCAAATACAGAAATATACAATGTAATGTGAGACATAAGAACAAAGTCTCAAAAATCATGAAACCATACTGTATGCAAAACACAGATAACTTAAAAGAGACACTCAATGAGACTTAATCAAATAAGGCTTTTGAAGTGTTTTGAGAACCACCTACAAACCAACTTGTACACATGCTACATTAAAATCTGTTAGGAAAGGGTTGGAAAACTATAATAATCATCAATATAATGCATAACCACTTTAAATGTTTTTCTTCAGACTTGTTAAATGTTTGACTGTAATAAGTGTTTGTTTTCTACCTCTTCTTTGTATGTAAAATATGAATCTGTAACAAAATAATGCAGACTTCATGACAGAGTATGTTATTCATGATAAGACTATGATCCAGAGTGAAATAAATCACATTTAAATGTATTTGTCTGATTCTCCTACCTCACTCCAGTAGGCGTTGCTCCTAAAGAAAGCTATGACATTGTGGACCTGTGAGAGCAGGTTCTCTACTACCCTGGAATTCTTCAGTGCCTCCTTGATCACTAGCTGTAATGTTTTGGCTATACATGTGGTCATGGTCCCAAACTGCAGCTCTGAAAAGGGGGACTCCATTTCTGGCATCTGGTCAGACAAAAATGCTACTATATCATCTCCATCTGGTTCTCCCCTGTTGGACGAGCACATGATCTTATAGTCACAGAACAACTTGTTTTCAGTGAGAGTTTCCTTGGCCTGATTGGTGAGGATGTAGCCGATGCTGTGAGGAAATATGCCATAGCTCAGCAGCACACCCTCAAGCTCACTGGCAACAGCTGTGCAGAGGTTTTTGCGGCTTAGGTGTCTGAAAGCAACAATGGGACGGCGGATCTGCCAGGATTCACTAACAAAATGGAGCTGCACGATGACGATGGCCTCTTCTTCTAGTTGGGATTCATCCCCAGCCCAGAGGTCCAAGGTGACATGAACAGCATTCTCATGAAATTCGGTTCTGGCTTTAAGGTCACGGATGAGCTGGGGCTTGATTGTTCTCTCCACTTCATCATAAAGCTGCAGGCCAATGGAACACTGGGAGAGCTTGTTGTATTCAGGGCTAATAGTACTCATGAAGGATCTGAAGCCCACACCTTCAACAAAACTGTGGGTAACAAAGAGACACAATTGTAAATTTGTTATATGGGATTTTGCTGCATATGGGACATGTGATTGCAATTTTAGCTTGACTTGCTGTGGTCACACACCAGATAGGAATTTTTTGAGTGGTGAATGCACAAACGAATAGCACACAAAATATGATGCAAATGATGTGTCGCAATGCAAAAATGTATGTTCAGTGTGACTACTGTATTTCAATGAACACAGACATCTTCTAACACGTGTGGATATTTTCGGCAATTTTTGGCTACCACCACACTAGAACACATTAACAACACCAGCACGTCTAATCACCTGAGTGGCAGCATGTCCTCAGCAATCATCCTCAGTGCTGCATTAACTAATTTTTTCTGGTCCACTGCTGCTGGCAGAGTGCCTGAACTGGAACTGGGACTGGAAATTGAACTGCGAGGCAAGGAGGGACTCGGAGAGAACTCCCTCACTGATGCTGAAGTCTGTGGAGGTGGAACATTCATCTTCTGCTTTGATTTCTGACACTCCTGTTTCTTCTCTTTGTCTAGCCTGACCTGCAGCAAAGCAATAAGTAGGAGAGTAAAGTCAAGCTTCTGGGCTTTGAAAATCGTAGAGAAAATTATAAAAATATATTCTATGAAAGTCATGCATTCAAAGTGGAAAAAAAATCACTTGCCACTCCAGGAGTTACTGGTTCCGTGTCTAATACAACATCACATTTGAAGTTCGCCTATAACAGAACATATAAGATAAATTCACAATTGTCGAAGTTGGTGCCAATAATCATAATCTCATGTTCAGTCTGACCAGCAGCCCACAAAAAGTTCAGTAAACTGATTTGAATAAAATAGTAGCACTTATGATATTCAGCAAAGTAAAACACTCCACATGCACTTAACTAAGAACACCATGCAAATGGTTGAGCTTTGCTCTGAAACAGCCACACTTCTTTCACGGTTGAACACCTTTATTTGGTGATATGGGGCTAATCATATTGGAATTCGTCAGTAGAGGATAAATAAATGTCCATCATGTCAAATAAAAATGGCAATCTAATGATTAACTTACATTAAGGGGCCAAAAACTGTGTCAAGAACATGTTCGCCGCCACACTACTACCAGCCTGCTGGCAGTAGGCAGGTTGGGTCTAAGATTTTTCACTCTAGACAGAAAATTTTGA
This sequence comes from Solea senegalensis, assembly GCF_019176455.1. Classification (NCBI taxonomy): domain Eukaryota; kingdom Metazoa; phylum Chordata; class Actinopteri; order Pleuronectiformes; family Soleidae; genus Solea; species Solea senegalensis. The sequence continues at coordinate 15,365,148 of NC_058031.1, forward strand.
CCCTACCATCTGCAGCCTCAAGAAAAATCCAGATTTTATCGTACCAGGTCTATCATATCATACCAGGTTTTCCTGCATTTTTATACCATCTGCTTCAAAGCTGAATGTTGTTCTGCTTCTTTACTGTTCTGTTGCAGTTGGCTTCTGTGATGATGAATTATCACCTTCTTCTTTTAAATGTTTACACTTATCTCCTTCAAATCGGATGCCCAAACATGTGTTCCAAATAAAGTGCTATGTCAGGGAGATTTTTTTAACCAAAAAAAACAAACATTTTATCAGTTACTTCCCTCTAATTTCAGTGTCATCCAAATGAGCCAACAAAAATGATAAACAATGGTATATGCCAAGTTCAATTCAGTTCCATACCTCTCCTTTATCAAATTGCTGAATATCCAGGGAAACGCTGTCAGCCTCACTTCTGAACAAGCCCATTTCTGCTTTTTGTCTGAGGGAGCAGTTCCAGCGATTCTTCACAGAGTAGTCGGTCCTTCAAGGGGAATCCAAAAATGTACATTGTAATAATCAGGGTAATCATCTGACTCTTTAATTTCCCTCACCACTAACTTGACCCACCTTCCAGGAAGCAGCCTGGCAATCTCAGCCCAGCGGTTACCCAGAATGGAATGGGCTTTGAAGACGATGAGGTCTTCTTCATCTGTCCAGTATTTCTTACTGACCTGTGGGTCAAGGTGGTTGTACCAGCGCTCACGACATTTTCTCCCCAGCCGCCCTTTCAAGTGCTTGGAAATGAGAGCCCATTGTTTGGTGCCGTACTTGCCCACCAGCTCTTTTATCTGTCCAGGAGTGAGATAGGACAATAATGACTAAACTGTGTTTAGTGCAAGTATGTTTCAGACTCTCCATGTCATTTCCCCACCTTTTCATCTTCCTCTTTGGTCCAATTGCCATTCAATAACTCGGGATCCAGGTGTTTTTTCCAGCGGTTCATGCACTCAATTCCTGTCCGCCCCTGTCACATCATCACATCATTATGTTTGTTACATAATTCAAAATGTAAAGCTGCAGTGCAAAACTTTTGGTGAATTTTGCTGTTGCTGGTGTAATTATTTTAGCCTGTTTGACCTTTGTGAACAAGCTGTCATACAATATCATCAGACCTGGCTGGGGGAGTGTTTGTGTACATGTACAAAAGCGTCACAGGGGCAAGATGCATTTATCCCATTAAATTGCTAAACAACCAGGAGTATTATTAACTTCCGAAACTTTTCATGGCCATTTTATTGTTTTCAGTCATACTCCAACAAGGAGGCATCAAGTAGAAATGCCCAGCGAGTGAAAACTGGCAGAGACTGTTTACTTTAGAGCGCCTTCATTTATTAATTAAAATATCGATATTTGCCCTCTTTTATCGTATTGCATGAGAAAGAATGATGATATATCGGCAAATCGATATTTTGACGCACCCCACTTTACAAGCGCATTGTTAATGTTGCCTCTGTCTGACACAAACAAATCACTTCATGTGTGCAGTGCGGGAATCTGACGGGGCAACACCAGATCTAAACACCACTATTCTGAGAAACACAGCAAGATGTGTCTAGAGCATTGTGTGAACTAATTTGGCAAGTATTGGCAAGCAATGTAAAGGATGTTAAATTATATTCGAATTAATTAAACACATGGGCAACACTTTTTCTGTCTTGTCTGGTCTTGTTTCTGTTGAATACTTACAGGAAAAAAACAGCCAATGGTTTTCCAGTCTTCTTTCCCTAAGTTGCTGACCAGTATTTTGAGATTTTCATCCTAAACAAAAGAAGATAACAATTCAGACATGCCATAAACCAGGCTTTAAGGCCACCTCACATGTATAGGTTATCATGAAGTCTTTTCAACAGGGGTAAATCACATTAGTTTTAGTTAATCATAAAGTTTTTATTTAGTTTATTTTTAATTTTTTTTTAACACTGGCTGAAACATCAACAGACATCTATGAACACATTTTCTTGAGTATACAGTGCTGCTTCCCACATGCATCATCACACCATAATTATCAGCATCAATGTTGTAAACTATTAGAAAATATATTAGCCTCCAGATAACGTCCTCTTTATATCACCTCTTCCTGTGTCCATACAGCTTTACACCTGGTGTCATCCATCTTTTCTGCCGAGTCTGAGTCAGTGTCGATGCACATATTGCTATCACTCTCCTCTTCCATGCTGCAAACACATTTAGAGAAAAACCAAATGCATTAAAGTGGAATTAATAATAATATAGATTTTGCTAAGAATGAAAAGACACACTAAAGAAAGATCTAAAGAAATGAATTACGGATAGCTGTGACGTCATTGTGACTAGTAAAAACTGAATTGCAGATATCTGACACTGTAGTTTTGACTAGTCAGAATGACGTCACTGATACATAAAACTATAATTCATACTTTCTCCAGCTCTGCAGATCAGCACAACTGTCTCTTGCACAGGCTGAACCCAAGGCTTCACAAAGAACACATTGTCTTCTTTACATTCTTCTCCAGAATGACAGAGTGTCCTTTTTGGTCCACTACAGTGTAGGGGTCTCGTTCAAATGGTGTTGAAAATTTGTTCAGTTTGTTCTGCCTAAGCAGGGCTTTACTTCCCTGTCTTGCCATACTGTGTTTTGTGTTTGTCTGCATGCATACGCCCTTCGTTGCGGCATCTGTTATGCGAACAGCAGCATCCTGTCCAGTCGGCTGAACCTGGTGGTTTACTGACACACACTTCAGGAATTTTAGTTCGAATCTGGCGGTTAAACAGCAACTCGGCCATGCAACTTTTCTGTTATCCACACCCCCGATGAAATTGCAAGATGAGCATTGTCCGTTGCATCAGTACTTTAAGTACAAGTGCCATAGAGAATACAGTGAAACTTCACCAGTTAGTTCATGGAAGCCTTCTATTAATTATTTAAGAATGAGGATTAACCACATTTTCCACTTTTATTTTGATGCTCAAACATTGAAGTGCCCCCCTACTGAGATGACAGTGCCAGCAGTGGCCCCTCAGTGGTTCCGCAGTTGTAGCCAGGTTGGGAATGAATCTGCCACAGTAGTTCACTAGCCCTAGAAAACTCCTCACCTCAGCTGCATTTGTTGGATGCTGTGTATTTCCCACTGCTTCAATCTTTGACTTAGCTGGTCCAATGCCATTTTTGGACAGACCCATGAACTCTAGTTGCATCATCCGAAATTGACACTTTTTTCCATTTAGTGTTAGCCGATTGTCTTGCAGCCATTACACGACTTGTAGTTTCTCATCATGCTGTTGTATTGTTTCTCCAGAAACGATGATCTCATCAGATATTATGCACACCAGGGATTCCATGTAAGACTTAACCAATAAATAAATCTCAGGTGCAGATGAGATTCCAAACAACAATCTCTTATAATGCCACAGCCCTGTGTGTGTGACAAATGTGGTTAGCAGTCTGGATTCTGGTTCCAGGTCTATTTGATGATATCCCCACTTAAGATCTATCTTAGAAAATACAGTGGCTCCTGTCATGTCCTCCAGTATTTCATCTATGATGGGGATTGCATGGTGTTCCCACAATATAGCTTCATTTGCTCTTCACATATCCAGTCTTGTCTCTTTCTTACCATGTACTGCGATTAGTCGTGACACCCATGGTGTTGGTCCGTTTACTGTCTCAATAACATCTCTAACCTCTAGCTGTTTGAGCTTTTCCTTTTACTTGCTTCCAAACACTGAATGGTATTCTGCACACAGACTGGGCTACAAGTTTTACATTTGTGTCAATATGAAGTGTAAGTTGTTATTCAATCAGTTTTCCTTAATCTTGAAAACAATCTTTATATTTCTCCAGTAACTCATTTGTGAAACTGGCTGTATCACTGACTTCTGGCTGAACAACATCTACGTTTTGGACTGTGTTTGCCTGTGCAATAGGATCAATATGAAGTAATCCCGATCTAACAGCAGTCTCTCTTCCCAGCAGGCAGATCTGTGCTCCTTTAATTACTTAGATTTCGCTCGCTTGGATTTGAGATGTGAAAATCCCTTTTACCTGCAGTGGGATCTTAGAGCTGAAAGAATAAACTATCTTACCTGGCCTTGTCAACTGTCAACTGTTGTCAACAAAATGTCAACTGTTTGATTGTGGTCTCAGTCACAATTTTACATGAAGCTCCAGAGTCTATCAACTACTGGCTGCTTACTTATTAGTACTGTCAGCGTTCCATCTTCAGCACTTTCTGTGATTTGGAATGCAAATTCAGCATCTGTGTCGCTGTCAGTGTCTCATTTGTGCGTGGTTGTGATCATGGCTCTAACTTTGTTTTTTACTTGCCTCTTCTCCACTGCGTTGTCTGTGGATTTTTCCATATTTGCAGATTGATCATCTGCTGTCTCCATTGCTCTTGCAATTTCTTGAAGATCTGTGAGTTTTAAGTCCTTCTCACCTAACAGCCGTCGGCGCAGTGCGTCTGAAGTGCACTTGTCAATCACGTGATCACGTATGCACTCGTCCTCGTTGTCCCCGAATTCACATGCAACTGCTAGCTCCTTCAGTCTTCTCACAAAACTGTCCGTAGATTCGCCGTGTGCTTGTTCAGCACGTCTGAACATATGTCTCTCGTAGGGAATGTTTTTCTGAAGTGTGAAATATTCATTTAACTTGGATACCGCTCCACCGTAGTCGGATTCATCCTCGGTGCCGTCCAGCGCGAAGAAAATATCCTGCACCTCAGCTCCAGCCAGGTGCAACAATAAAGCTCTCCTTTGAGTGTCATCGCTGACTCCAGTCGCGACTAAATATAATTTAAAACTATTTATCCACTTTTTCCAGCGAACACAAACACTAGTCGAGTCACTCACAACATCGAAATGACTTATCGCTGGTAAATTTAGCGTCATGCTAACGCTGTGAACGGTGCTCGGCCAACCTCAGCAATAACCTCGTGAATATGCTTTTAATTAAGATACTCGTCGCAATGTGTAGTGTTTCTCGTCCGGTTTAATACCGGCGATAGTAGTCCAGGCATTTAGTGGTATTTTCTATTTTCCGTCTCACTCCATAAACATGTTTCCAAGTTCTAACACCTCCTAAATTGTCACCTGACCGGAGGTGACGTACACTACAGTTACAGACAAATTACATGGATGTACATCCAATACACACATGACTTACACTCACACTCGTGTAACTTCGAGATAATTAGCGGCGCTAGTATGTGCCTGAAGCGACTCCTGTCTTCTCTCGGGAGTCGCTGAACAACCATACAAAAAGTGTAGCGCCTCTAGTGGCGCAATTTAGAACGCACTTTTCTAACATTACAGTAAGCGAAAACGAGGTGTTAGTAACGATTTCCACGTTTGAGACAACAACACGGCATGTACGTGTGGTGGGCAAATATACTTTAGACTTAAATGCTTCAAGAAAACAAACAACCATGTACAGCTTTACTTTTCCTGCTCACTCGCATGACACAACAGAACAACGGTCCCACACGGCGAAACAAACACTGTATTTACAGCTGTAACAAACGCATCATTCACATTAATGTTATTATAAGACAATGCCACCCCGACACCACATATATTCGACAGAAAAAAACAGAAATAAGCGAGTTTGTTTCTCTCACTTACCCACGAGACATCACTCCTCTGTCGTTCCAGTCTCTGTCCCGGGGAAACTGTATCTGCGTAAAACACTCATATGAGTGAAATTCAACAACACACGCGGAACGAAATGTATTCTGCTGGAATACATACAAGGAAAATGTGATGTCGTGTGTGAGCAGAGATTTTTACCGACCAGTCAACAAAAACTAGAAGTGTGTTACTCGGCAAACACTCACACACAACGACCCCCTCACTAGTCCCCGGAAACACAGATCGTGCGCGAGGTGGTTAACGGCTTAGTTGACGGTGTGAAGCTTTCTGTCAGTACTTCACTGTACTTCACTCAAAATAATCACTAATAACCCCTTAAATATAAAAAGTATAACATATTTGGATCAAATGTTAATGGACTGTCGTGCACGGACAACAGCAATTTAGCTTTTCGAGGATTTTTAAAGATTGTCTCGGAATCTATGGCTTCTGCATTAGCTTAAGCTAAACTGAATTGCTAACTTGAAGTTGCATTTGGAGTAGTAAGGTGAAATATTACACAAGGCTGACCAGAGATAACAACTGAAATGTTAATTACGTGAACGTTAGGATTAATAATGGTTCTGATTATTCCTGGGCAAGGCACCGAACGTCAACTGCAGCATATGAATGGTATGATCAGTGTTGTTTAGAAAATGATGAGTGCTGCATTCAATGTTGGACCCCTGACCTATACAGACCATTAAGCACGCAAACATGCAGATTAAAAAGCATCTTCATACATTTGACAACAGGTAGATGTAGTTCTGATAACAATATAAACTTTTCATCAGGCCTATGTAGTGAAAGGTTTTTAATGATACACATGGTTAAATAAGTGTATAAAAGTTAGCAGTTAGCATCACAACAAACCCGTTGACATGACATCATACAATAATGTGAGTGTTTTGTGAAATGTTTTACTATGTGAAGTGTAAAATTCCTTAAACACCACCATTTAGCCAGTTCAGTTTTCTCAAGGCCTAATGTTGGATAAAGAAATTCTTTACAAGAAATAAATAGATGTGAGGTTTTAATTTTTGTTGAACTTTGGATTCCTGTAAGCAAACACCATTATTTGCTCAGGGTTTTATGGCTTCAGTAATTCAACTACACGTAGTACATTTCACAGATATCCAGAGGTTAATGAACCTTGGTAGCACACAACCACACACAAACACAAACCATCATTATGTCATGGTTCGAATACAACTGTGTTGACGGTGCTATGAGGAGCCTTTGAGCCTACAGAGTTCCAGTAGTGTCATCACACCAAGGTTGTCAGACAGGTTTTTGTTAACTTCAGAAACGTCTGTAACTGAACTAAATGTTTTTTTTAAATCACAATTTTATCACTCCAATTTCTATTCTCTATCCTGTCTGGAATGATGAAAACATTGTTTCTATTATGCACACATGATGTTTAATGTTTCTTTCAGAAGAAAACATGAAAGTTTTGACAAATGTTTGATTTATTAACACGTTGTCCATCTATACACACACACTCTCACACACACACACACACACACACACACACACACAATACTGCTTGCCGGCAGCATGACATCAGAGCTTATGTTTACAGATTGTTTAGTCAGACATAGAATACATGATTACAGTTTCAGAAGGCAAAAATCACGATAGCATTTATGTTCATCATTCATTCATCATCAACTAAGATATGTTTTTTAAGGTGGCAAATAGAAATAGGAATTGGTGCTTCTTTAAAATCAGATGCAAAAGCAAGATTATATGTGAGATGTAATAAAAACTACAAAAGATCAAATGTACATTTTCACTGCCAACATCAAACTCCATCCATCACCAACTTCATTTCTAAGGCACTTAATGGTTTACACTAGCAAAAACGATACGGAACATTGGGTGCTAGGCAGGATTGAGAAAATTATTATTATTATTATTATTGTTTTTTAGTTTTTAAAAAAAAAAGAAAAGGAAAAAGAAACACACAAAGTGTCTGCGCACCAGAGCAACAATCCTATTGCAAAGCTGCTTCTGTAAATTTACAGAAGTTAAATACAGTATTTTTATTTTTATGCTGTTGCATATAAACAAATAAAACTAACATTACTGTCTGCTGTCTAAAGGCTATGATAATAATGTTCAGACAAACTCATGTGAGGATATTTCTCAGTTTCAAAGCAGTTTAAAACAGAACTAAAATTGCATAATGAACCACATAATGTGCACAATGCAGTGTAGTTGACTTACTACAACCAAAATCTGACTTAATAAGTTTAGCGTTTTTTTCACCACCTTTGTTTCTTTGTTCTAATATTAATTGAACAAACATTGAAATGAAACATATTTATACACAAAGTAGGTATTTAATGCTTTTCTGGATGTCACAAATTTTGTGTTCACATTGGAACTGATCAGATGACAGCAAGTCCAGATGAATACACAAAGACAGAGTTGTGTTGTGTTTTCCCCCCTTTTTACACAGTGGTTTAGAAACTATTGATACCACACCATTACATCTTATTCATTCCTTTACATGTGACTGTAAAGATGCTCAGGAGTGTTTCATATTTTGCAAAATTCTGCAGGGAAACATCTGGGCAAAAACAGACATGTGATAAAGTGATAAATTAAAGGAAAAACCAGAAACATGACCAGCAATGCCCTGATCCACAGCGTACAAGAAGCCACTAAATGGACTCAAGAGTAAAAACAAGATTTGAATCATGTAATAATCACTAGATCTCAACCCAATCAAACAGATATGACCGATTTTAAGCAGAAATGTTGGACAGCAGCTTCACCATTGTCACCAAAATAAATCTCTCCAGGAGTCCAGAGATTCGTTGCCTGTGCCAATACTGTGAGGTTATTTTTGGCAGCGTATTAAGACCATTCATTTATGTTTTCCTGTAATTATTTATCTGTCTGTATTTGAACTGCATTTTATTGTTTAATAAAAGCTTTCTTTCTTTTGCTACGCTACACAGAGGGACAGTGTGAACATTTCCGCAAAAGTCAAACGCGATGGATACATGGCATCTGCAATGGTTTACCACCGTTTCCATGAGATGAAAAGTCATAAGAAATGCGTCTCACAGAAAGCTGTCATCGCTGGAGACATAGGAGAACCCGTTGAAGGCGTTGGTGCAGCTGGTGCTGGCGCTGAGCTCCGGGGTCTGACTCACTGAGTTAGGGACCATTTCTGTGGTGAATTCTGGATCAATATGCTGAATGTCAGCTGGGCCTTGCTGAAAGATAATAATAAGTGATGGGGTGACGTCTTTTCTGACGGGTCTTTCATGTTTACAGTAGGATGCAGCAGTGGCTGTGCTAAAACATTCCTTTTTTATTACATTAAGATTCTTTGCAAGTTAACATTCTTTACACACAGATTTATTTATGACAATAGCTGAACTGGTAGGCTGCCCATTTATACACATTTAATGGATACAGGTCAACCAATCATTATATTATATTATTAATTTATTCAATGTCTATGGCTTTATCCTTCATATGAGGGTTGCAGGGCTGCTGGAGTCAATCTCAGCTGACACAGGGTTGCCTGTATTACACAGAGACAGACAACCACTCACTCTCACATTCACACCTCTGCTCAATTTTTTACGTGTCCAATTAACCTCTGCATGTTTTTGGACTGTGGAAGAAAACTCACACTCACACAGAGAGAACATGCAAACTCCTCAGAGAAAGGCCCTCGGTCAGACTAGGTCACAAACCCAGGTCTTTTTGCTGCAAGGCAGCAGTGCAAGCCACTGTAGTAGTGATAAATGTAAAGTAATGAAGATCGAGAGGAGAGCACAGGAGGTGGGGGTTGTTGGAAAATGTGTTTCCAGATATGGTAAATGATTGGGGAGTTTTTGAGAAGGAAACTGAATGTCATACATGAAACCAGAGTGTCTTTGATGTGAAAATGACATATGAAGCAGTTCACAAAGCGGCAGCCTGACAAAACTCACCACATTAGGGTTGTAGGGAGGAGTGATTCTCTTATGGTAAAGGTCGTCCCAGTTGATTGGAGAGAAGAAGATGTGGTTCTTTATTTCTAACTATAAATAATATATAAAAAAAAAAATAGAAAAGTCACACGCATGTACACAAGTTTTGTAAAAAGCAGTTATGAAGTTGAGGTTTGTTCAAGGTATCATCCAACCAAAACTGCTCACACTCACAAAGTCAGCGATGGCCCCGAGGCGTCTGTGCTGGTCCTTCTGCAGGAGCCCCACCAGCAGAGAGCTGATGGCAGCAGACTTTCCTGGAGGCACCAACAGTGGCTTGTGGAGGATCCCATCATACATTTCACCTACGTCACGGCTATAGAACGGAGGCTGCAGCAAACAAACCAGTGCCAACATTATAAATATGTAACTCTTTGACGTTTGCAAATCAGCAAACATGAGAGAAAGACAAAAGGACGTTTTAATGTTAACATTTTATAGGATCACAACTTCATACAGGTTGTGTCTTCACCACCTGCATGTCACAGAGATAAAGAGAGAACAAGACATGCTGATGTTTCGCCTTCAGTGTTTTCAATTGTTTTTACATGTATCAAAAATCAACAGCCATCAGTTGACCATTATGTTTAATCTATAATCCATAAATTTGATAAGAAAATAATTGCCACCCTCCAGTCAGTATGGTAAATAGTTCAAGTTACTGTGTCACTTAGGTTTATTTTTTTACATTTTTCCTAGAGATAACACCTATAAATCATCCACACACACACACCAGACTGTAGATCATCTCATATAGCACTGCTCCCAAACACCACCAGTCCACTGTCCTGTCATATGGCTCCTTACGAAGAACCTCTGGAGCCAAGTACTGCAGACAGAGAGAGAGAAGGACAGAAAAAAGCAAAAGAAAATATTGATAGAGACAATACTAAGTGGACTAGTGAAGATTCATTAATATGAAGTTTGAAGACAAGACAAATATAGTTTTATAAGGTTATGACGACTCTAATGTACTAAGTATATTTTTGAAATGTTATTTACTCACCTCTGGAGTCCCACAGAAAGTCGAGGTGGTTCCCTCCGGCTCTACACCCTCTTTACACAGCCCAAAATCTGTTAGTACCACATGGCCCTGTAAAACAATTTCACAAGAGTGACAAATACTTTGTCTGAGTTTACATTGTCAAAGCAAATGTATCGACTTACCTGAGAGTCAAGAAGAATATTCTCCGGCTTCAGATCTCTGCAGGGAACACGGACGAGCAGGTCGTTAGTGTAAAAATGGATCACGTGTGAAATCATCTCATACTTGACTGTGTCTCAGTCACACCTGTAAACAATGTTGAGCGAGTGAAGGTAGCCGATAGCGCTCGCCACCTCTGCGGTGTAGAACCTCGCCCTGGGCTCAGAGAAACATCTCTCTTTCTGCAGGTGGAAGAACAACTGCACAGAGACAGAGAGAAAGAGAGAGGGATGGACACAGGATATGAAGGATATTCATCAAATAACAAACACACACACATCACACAAAAGCAAAATATCATTCAAACATATAAGTAACTTTCATTCACCGTCTAAGGCCATGGTTCTCAAACTGTGGTACATGCACCACCAGTGTAAGGCGAGCATCCTCTGGTGGTACTTGGAGGAAAATTTGAAATACTGTTTAAGTAATTAAATAATAATAATTAGAGTCGCCTCTCATCATCTCTCACTCCTGCCTAATCTAATTTGACTATGAAATATATGTGAGGAAGAGGAGGATGATGAGAGAGAGCAAATGATCTTATTGGGAATGAATGAATGTTTATTTTGAATGTGATTTGAATAGAAACAAAACAAAAAAAAACTCATAAAATAACAAAAAGTATTGTTCAAAAAAGAGTAGGATATGGCACATGCTTATCTGGTCCTACCCCTAATAATAATAATAATAATCATTATCATAATAATAACACTAATAATGATAATACTAATAATAATAAATCTGCCTCCTGTGAAAAGTCTCTAGCCGAATTTGCTTGGCTTTTTTCACCACTGTATTTTAATGTTGGCGATAATGGTGTTAGTTATAGGGCTATGTAAATAAGATTTAATGGAACTGAACTTTGAGAGCTCTATATTTTCTCAGGTGTAACTTGACATAAAAAAGTTTGAGAACCACTGGTCTAGGGTAAAAGAAAGACTTGATAAGAGATATTGCATGCAATTAATCTACGTAAATACTGTATTACCACACTGTTACAGAGTGTTGTATGAGTCTGAAGCTCAGTAAACAGTATAAAATACACCAAAAAAGCCATTAGACAGGTATTTATATTCATTCATTAGTTTAAGGCACATACCTCTCCCCCATTGACATAGTCCAGGACAAAGTAGAGTTTCTCTGAGGTCTGGAAGGAGTAGTGAAGTCGCACCAGAAACGGGTGTTTCAGACTCTTCAGTAGCACATTTCTCTCTGCCATAATGTTCTTTTGCTAAAGACGAGCATGAGAAATACATTTAGACCATAAAGTTCAGTATGAAAAGCTAATACGAACAACAGAGAGAGAGAAAATATGCAGGAATTATTATTTGTTTTCTGTATTTCCTGGATCTTTCCCAACATTGTGACTAATGGTCAGTTTGCACAAAACTCTCTGTCCTGTCCCTCTCACACAAAATAATAAACCTTTAAGATGTTTTTTAGCTTTTAGTATGTAATAATACTCAATATAGTATTTTAAAGATAACTCTATACCTGTAATGTTTATGGTGCAGGTCTACAGAGAAGCATCATGCATGACTAAAGGTCAGAACATGACAAGAAGAGGTTTTTAAAAAGTGATGCTTTAATTTAGGTTTTAGAAAACTAAAGAAAGACTAAACTGAGGAATGATGCCAGTGCTGTTCAGTAAACCAGACACAACACTTTACAAAGAGCAGAAGCAAATACTACCCACGAAAAGAAAGCAAATGTGTTTGATTGATTATGCAGAGGAGTCGTAAAATATGTCCTTTGCACAGAACAAGCTGTAGATTAGATAAGATTCAGATTGTGTTGCTGGGTCAAAACACTGTTTACTAATAACACAAACATTTTCCTCTTGGCACAAGTTGAGATATTTTCCACCTTCACCTACTTTATCCTGGCACATCAGTATCAGATCACTGTGTAGTTGCAGTTGTCTACCTATTTGTCTTGTTGTGTCTTTGTAGAATTGATTTGGATCACTAAGTAGGAGTACATTTATCATTTATCATCATAACATGTTTATATTTTTTTTGCCTGATCTCAAAGTCAGAAATAGTGCTTCTGAAAATCAAACCTCTCCTTTATCAAGCCAAAGATGAAATGTGTCATTTGGTGTGTGTCCATGATGGGCAAGGGTGTCACTAGGTCCATATTCCAACCATTATCTTTCAACATTTGTTTTGATTACGCACTACCTCACTCATGTTTCAGAAAAACAGGGTTAATTCTTTAACCTAAAGTGCACTGCCATAGCATAGCTGCTATACGTCTGCCTTCCCTCAGTCACTAATGTGTAAAACAAAATACAAAATTAAAAAAACAAAGCACTGCTATACTGAGAAAAATAGAGAGAATCGAGTGGAGCTGATAAAATGATAAAATGATGAATGTCAGAGAGTAAAAGTTGTTCTGAAAGAGCTTCGAGCCCACCTCTTTCTTCTTCAGGATGACTTTCTTCTGCAGCACTTTGACGGCGTAGAATTTGTTGTCAGCTTTATGCTTGGCGAGCAGCACCTGCATGAAGGTTTGTTTGTTTAGTGGTTTGTTTGGTAAACAGTCTGCACCACCATCGCCACACATTTGCTGTTGGGACATTGCATCAATCCTGTGCAAGATCAGCACACACAACACAGACAGTACGTGATCTGTGGAAACAGATGATACTGAGAAATCTGAGAGGGGTTTGATACAATGACGAAAAAGGACCAACAACGTCCTCCCAACACAGGATTATACTTATTTATATGTTGAAAGAAATAACAAAGGTGTATTATCATTCTTGTGAAATACTCTGTTTATGATTTTTGTTTTTCCAATAACTGTGTGTGATGTAAAGTGACACTTCAAGGACCCCAGTGCACTGTGTAGTTAATAATTCATGAAGCTAGCATCACATTTTGATTAGACAGTAGAAAGCAGGAAGATTATCTCTGCTGCAGAATAAGCAGCACCTCACTATTATCTGTGTGTGAGTGTCTCTCTCTTCTGTTTTAGGCCAGTTCACTGAAACAGCTGCTGCTCACTGGATTCACAGTCACACTCTTAATCTATATGATCCTCCACAACCTGCCAAATAATAAACTATGTTCAATAAAAGCCACAAAATGATGAATCCGAGTTCATTATACACACGGAGTCTCTGCAGGAGAATAACGTGAACTAAAGGAGAGACAATAAGGAAATTGGTGACAGAGAAAAACAGAACAGACACAAAGAGGCAGACAAATATAAATAAGTAATTGTTCCAGTGATACCTTTCCAAAGGTCCCTTTGCCAATGACAGCCAAGAAGTCAAAGTCATTGGGGCTGGCACTGAAACAAAACAAAGAGTAAGCTATTAAATGCTTCATACAAGATTAAACAATAACGTGTTCGTAACAAATCACCAGCAAAAAGAACAGCCAATTCTCTTGAAAAAGGGTCCTTAAGAACCTGTATGTATATATATATCTATATATATATATATGTAGATATATATATTGGTGTTATAATAAAGAGAGAGATACACATGCTGGTCAGTGAGAGCAGAGTAACTGACTGTGGGTTTGCTGAAGGTCCCAGGTTGACATCATTGAGAGCAGAGGAGGATGGCGACCGCTGCTGAAGAACAAAATTAAAACAGACACAATTAAAGACAACATTGGGAAAACTGCAGAAGACATTCAGTCATTTGCCGAAACAGAAACACTTAATAGTGGCTGTAACTTTTTTTTTTTCTAGTGAACCATTAAACAGCAGCCTCACCCATGTGTGAGGCTTTGATTGAGTCCACGTTCAAAATAAAACGTGATTTCAGGGAGAAAACATGACAATGTCAAGACGCGAGATATTTTCGTAAATATTACAGTGCAGACGGACTTGTTGTAAAACTCGCTCCTCTTCATCTAACCATCTGTTTTCCTCAATAAATGTGTAAAAACTTGTTTACAACACTATGACAACATTTTTACCTCCTTGAGGCTGAAATATGGAGGATTTTGAATTTAAATGCATCAAACTTTATTTAAAAATGATGGCACTGTTGTGACGAGGGTCTAACAAAATATAGCTCATGAAAGAAAAGAAAAAAAATATTAACCCGAGCATAATAAACAATTACATTTTTATGTGGAGACAGAATGGGCTCCTTAAACTGTAAAACACAACAATTTAATGCCTGACGATTCAAACATTGCAGCACACTGCATGGTCACTGTGTCAATACACAACCTCTGATGATAACATCTCACTGATCAAGATCATCTGTTTAATGTGCAGTATTTTAAAGGTGTAGTGCGTACAACCTCCGTTACATTCAAACCATTGTCAAACGTGTTCACACACTAAGCCAATCCGCTGCACATGACTCTCTCTGTGTTTCTCTGTGTAGAGATGTTTAGATCTCATGTGTCACCCAAAGACACTCCTGCACTGCACTGCACTGCACTGCACACAGGAAGTGATTTGTTTTATTTCAAGACAGAGAGTGGCACAAATAAGAGGCCATTAATGTTAATTAATTGCCAGCAATTAATTATAACAGTTAATAATTCCATTAATTACTGCTCAATATTAAAAATTCAGCCACCACCTGCCCCTGCGGTGCTGCTGCATGCACATAAATGCTAATAATATTGCTTCACAGAGCCCGGTTTCAAATAAAGGACACAGCATATTGATAATATAAAATCGTTTCCGCTCACAAAGACCTAACAGAGGCAGAATAATAACATCAACAATGACAAAAATCAGTCACGCACTGCAACTTTAAGCCACTTCAGACATTCGCTTTGAGTTGCAGGAGATAACTTGAAATGACATTCTATCACAAAAACCACAAACACACTATGAGCTGATTGTTCACATGCAGCCATTTAAAAAAACAAAAAAAAAAACACTGGAATTTAAAGCGCATCACAGATATGATATGAAAACATCAAGCATCAAACTGTTTTAAATGTACTCACATTACAGTCTGCCATGGCTTTAATCCATTCCACTCCCACTGGAGGTTCAGCATCAGAGGAGAGGAGAGAACATTTATTCCTTAAAATTAAACCTTCGAGATTTAAAAAAAAAACTGGTCACCTCCCCCTTATCCGTTATATGACTGTGTGTGTGTGTGTGTGTGTGTGTGAGAGAGAGAGTGAGAGAGAGAGAGAGAGATTCCAAATCAACTTCTGACCCCACTTCTGGAGGAACAGGTAATGCTGGTTTGTAAGAATCAAGAAGATGCTGGAACAACAGAAACACAATGAAGGGCATTGTGAATATATTCTCTCTCTCCCTCTATGTGTGTGTGTGTGTGTGTGTGTGTAGCGACAGTATCATTGAACATGTCTACAGTGTAAACATTGCCGTGTCACTGATATCCTTCAAAAAGAAATATGGGATGGCCGTGCCTGCACACGACTGACTTAAGTTGCAATTATTATACAGTATGTCTTATACAGAGGCAACACATTTAACAGTTTTTTTTCTTCATTAAAATTGACATGAATTAAACCAAATGTCCTGCAATAATCAAAGGTTTCAAAAGGTTATGACTGCATGTCAGAGAATATAAGAATATTGTCAGGTCAAGGTGAATTATTCTCATTTATCAGAACAAGGGTTATTAATTAATAAGGGCGGTGAACGTGTAGTTGAAACTGATCTCACACAGTCCACTGTTATCAACTATGATCACTATGGTCTTTTAGCTGTTTGTCAGTCCGCAGGTTTAATTCTTCCACAAAAAAATGTGCATAAAAATATACTAATGTCCTCTCAATACCACATAACATAAGCTTCTTTGTTATGATAATGTTTTATTGTGCTGTTTTGTGTATTTTACATTATGTGCATGCATTTTCTCTTGTGCTTCTGATTTGTCATTTTCATTTGTCTATCACTGTGCACTGCTCCTATTTACAACCAGCAGATTGAAAAACTGATATGATTTTGAAAGCGACACAAACCTATTACAGCCTGAATTCTGCAGAGGGTGAGAGTGAAATAACTGGGAGTTCAATAACCTGATGTTAAATAACTATCTGAGAAATCACTGTCTATATCATACTGCAGCAGCACAATAAGGTTTCTAACAGTCAAATCACACAATCCATTCTCAAAAACACTCCACTGTGAAACTACAGGACCAGAAAACAATCTGTGTAAATCAAGAATAAACAGAAGACATTCACACACACACACACACACACACAGAAGAACCTGGTGACCAGTGCTGTTAACTCACGTGTGTGCAGATCAGTGTGCAGGCCCTCAACTCTGTTCAGGACTGAAGAGACTGAACGCAGAGCAGCGGCAGGAAGCTCACAGTCACAGCTGAGGCAGATCTGAGGTCAGTCTGAGAAACACATGAAGGATTGTCCAACTCAGCAGAGTGAATCATTGACGGAGAGAGTTTAAAACACCTGTGTGGGTGTGCAGAGGAGGCGGGTTTACACTGTGTGTGTGTGTATTTGTTGCCTCTTTAGTTCCTTTTCTGTCATAAAAACTGACCTTGTCAGGATCAGTAGTTCTCACGGTGACCAACACCTGGTCCCAATGAGACAAGATCTGAGGATCTTCTAAGGTTTAGAGCTAAGATTCCTGATGCTAGGTTAAGGTTAGGGTTAGACATTAACTGATTATGGGAAACACTTTGTATGGCTGTACTTTAAACAATAACTGCACAAACCAGTGTGTGAGTGTGTACATAGAAAACATATGTCTCAGTTAGTCTGTCTACAATGAATGGAAGTCAGTGCAATGTCCCATAACAAGGCGAGCTATGCAACCTTGTGTTTTTGTCCATACATCAACATTAATCGACTACATGACCATTTGCTTTCAAAATAAGACAAGTTGCTATTATTATTTTTGTGTTGCACTGTAGTAATTACAGAGTTAAATGGTTAATCAGCCACACTATGAAGATATAGGAAAGATTTGTTGAAGCTACCACAGACGTGGTTTGTGCTTTGAGATTACTGATGGAGAAGTATAGAGAAGAACGAGCTGCACTGTGTCTTTGTGGATCTGGAGTAAGTTTATGATCCGGTGCCAAGAGAGGAACTGTGGGACTGTATGAGGAGCTTGGGAGTGGCAGAGACGTATGTGTGAGGGTGGTGCAGGATGGCTTGTATGAGGACAATGAGACATTGGTGAGCAGCTGAAGTGATGGATGGGTTCAAGATGAAGGTGGGATTACTCGTGGTCCCAAAAACCCATTTCAAGACACGAGGTGATCGCTCCTTTGAAGCAGTAGCACCTAGGCTCTTTCCATTCGCTTCCTGGACTCTTTTGATGCATTTGAAAAGCAGTTAAATCATTTCCTTGTAGCTTTTACTGTTTCATTCCTTTTATTGTGTTTTCCTGTTCTTTAAAAATTGTAGTGTCTAGTGAAGCACTTGTCTTATGACTCCATATCTGAAGAGAGTGCAGACAGGATGGAGATGAGTGTCATGACTTATGAATGACTGAAGGACAGCAGCAAAAGTGAAAGGGAAGGTCTACAAGACAATAGAGAGACCAGCTATAATATATGACAGTGCCACCGTCTAAGAGACAGGAGGTGGATCTGGAGATGTCAGAGCTGAAGATGTTGAGATTTTCATTGGGCGTGACCGAGACTGACAGGACTAGAATTGAGCGTACATATTTGAGGGACAGCTCAGGTTTAACGATTTGGAAATAAGAGAAACAAGGTTAGAAGGTTTGATTACATGCAGAGGAGGGATAGTGATTATAATGGACAAAGGAGGAAAAGAGGAGGATCACAGAGAAGGTTAATGGATGTTGTGAAGGAGAACATGAGGACAGTTGGTGCAATAGATGTGGACACAAAGTAGAGGGCAAGATAGAGGCCGATGATCTGCTGCGACGACTCCTAAAGGGAGAAGCTGAAAGAAGAAGAGGATTATTATTATTATTAAGTTGCATAACATAGATAGTTGTGTAAAACACATATGTATATCAATATATTACTACAGTTCCATACAAAATATTTTGTGTGAAACTATCACATTTACATTTATTAAAAACAATATTGTTTAATATCAATACAGCAAATATATTCAGCTAGATAAATGTTAGACTCTCCATGTTTTTCTGCACATGCACATGCACATGCTCATCCTCTACATCCTTTACTGCTACTTTTATTTTGAAAGCAACATTGCAACATCTTGCAGGCCTACCATCAACAGTCAACTTACTGTATGTATTTACTTAAATGTAGCTGCATCATGCTGCAGCAGCTTGGTACCAATGACACCTGTTTTTCTGTCATTTGAAGCAGAACATGAAGATTTGCAGTGAGGGCAGAAAGGGCGTGAGAGGAGATGTCACCACCACAGCCAACTGTTGATGACAATATGGTCAATAGGGGGATGTGATGCAAGCAAAATAAGTTTATAGTCAATACTGCAGTGCACCAGCACCAGCACAGGAAGTGTAGCATGTGTGTGTGTGTGTGTGTGATCCCCCACCTAAGGCAAGAAGCAACAGACTTGAATCAGACAGGACAGCTTTGGACATTTATTAATTCATATGATTAAATGACATTTGTGACTCAAGATTATCTTGGCACACACACACTCGCGCACACACGCACACTCACAAATCCCACCAGAGAGACACACAAGAAGTCATATTCGAGAATCCAGGAGCCCTTAAAGCTTTCCTGTAAAATAACTTTCATCTGACATATTAAATCCACACATTTTTGTTTTTTACCTACTCTGACATAAAATGTAAACAATTTTTAAGAACAGGCTCTGAATGGAGTTTCCATCACATGTAAACAGCATAGAGGTCACACCAAATCCCTGTTTATAGTGCTAATATGTGAATTTTTGCACTCTCTAGTGACCAAGTGTGAGAATGTCATTGGGTTTCATAATTGTGCTAACATGCCAATGCAAAGTGCTCTTTTCCTCGATTGAGAATGACGTAAAAAAGATTGTTGATCTTTTGCAACACAAAAAAACAAATGTGTTGTTTCTGATTCAGATACCAGATCAGAGGTAATATTTTTAAAATCACAGCTCTAGTTTTATCACTGGAGTTTTCATAATAACATTACAGCGAGAGAACAGTTTGGATAATTTGAGAAATGACCAAAACGTACCAGGACACCAAAGCTGAGGCCAAGGCTTTTTGTCTTTGTCTGAGCAATGTAATGTATTTATTTCACTCCTCTTATTAGAATTAAACTGATAACATAACATGTGATATTAACTGTTGCTGCTGAATACAGTACTTCTTTACTTTTTATTGCACAAAACATGAAGCCTGTGGGAGCCTCACTGACCAGCTTCAAGTACTGCATTAAACTGGCCACATTATTCATTTCTGAGTATCTGCCAGTGCCACGTGTGCTGAAAATCAACCAGAGGCAGGTGACTCAACAGCTGTCTATTTGAAGCAAGTGATAGCTGGTCATTTGATAGTAATACAACTGATACTGAAGCAAATTCATCAGTTGGAAAATACCTAAAAATGTAAAAACCTCTACTGTTCCCGTCACCTGCCTCTGCCTTTCACTATCAACACCCTACACCACTTCATCTGTTCAACGTTCCTGCATTAGTCCACAACAATAGAAGCATTTCCTAATTTCCCCTTATCTTCTTACCTCTCCTTTACTCCCCTTTTACCCCAAGTGGACCCAAACAACCCCCCACCCCCCTCTCTGATGGGTACAGGACACCAAACACATAAAAAAGGGGTCAGGGTCTTTTTTTCCCTGCAAGAGAATGAATTTGGCACATGATGATCAGTGGCTCCACACCCTCCAGTGCGAGTGAGGGCTGGATCACTTCAGTCCCTCGTCTGTGCTCTTAAACATGAGAATGGCATTGGAGATCTTGAGGGCGGGACCAAGCTTGATGCTCATGATTTTCACAATGTCGGTCTGGGTGAGCAGCAGAAAGGCTTCCCCGTCAATCATCTGGTGAGACACAGACACACTAATTGGTGAAGATTTTAATGGTTCTCTTTCTTTGACATGGTCACAGATGTTAGTTTGTAATGCTTGCTGATCTTAGTCGCATTATGTCGACATATGTATGGATTAATCATCTGATTTAGGGTAACATCATATTGCAGTTTTCGCAGAAGAGGACGTAAACATGAAAGGGATATTTTTTGCAACTTATGTAAACACATTTCAATACTTGAATGACACACAAAGACTGTTGTTGAGTACTGTCACTGTGTTTTAACTGCACTAGATTCTACAGTGCAACAGGACAGTTGAATTAGCCTAATATTTATTCACAAGCACTTGGATCTCACCTCATCTTTGAAGAGACGAGCCTGTTCTTCACAGCCGATTAGATTCTGGACAAACCTGAAAACCTGCGGGAACACGGATTCGCAGTGGTCAAAAAGAAATCTGGATCATTAGGGAAAGTAAACAAGCAACAACATGTGCTGACCTCTTCAACGCTCCATGACGCCACCTGGTTGGCATGAATGCCCTGAACGCCAGGCAGCAGTTTACAGTGTTGCTCCCAGCACAGAGACAGAGTCCTGTCAGACTGACCGCTCAGAGCCGACATGAACAGCGAAGGATACACCTCTGAAGTCATGTCTGAAACACACACAAACATGTGATGTGCTGACACATACACACACACACCAAAAAGCTGATAAGGACACTTTACGGCAGACAAATCACAGCAGGGAAAATACGAAAGCAATGAAATACAGTCTTTGGATATCTGTTACTAAGCTACAAAATTCACAGCTGCACATAATCGTGTTCCACTGTCATCTATACTACGCTCTTTAATGTAAGATAAGTACAAGTCTGTCTTCATGATACACTGAAATAATTCTCAGGCAATGCCACAATAGGTATGAAATACATAAATAAATTATATTTGTGACGCAAGGGTAAATCTGATGTGTGGCAGATACAGAATAAATTACTAAAGTGTTGTAACCACATATGCATGAGTTAATTGTTTTTCAATTTACATTTCTTCCAGAACTAGTGTTTACTGTGGTGTCTTGGCAACCATCATTCACTATGGAACTGCAGACAATGCAAGAGGAATGTTGTTCTATGAGGCTCTCTTTTTCTGTTGTTCTTCATTTCAAGTTTAGGCAGATGTTAAATGGACTTTAAAACCATATTCAGTGATCTCCCAAGAAATTTGAGAACTTAAAGAACTTTTTCCAACAAGCAGACAATGAGTTTATTCAATATGTAAAATGTGTCCAGTCGGCAATGAGCATTACATTGTGTTCATCAGAAAGAAGAAGAAGAAAACACTGATAAGGCTACGGGGCTGGCAGACTAATTCACCTAAAGCTACTTAATAAAATCATGTCTTAACCTCCAGAACATGAATTTACGGGAGCGTAACAACTGCCACAGGGGAGAAAAAATATCGTAATAGTTTCTCATTAATTCAAGACAGTTCTTGTAATGGCGAGACAGTTTTCTTGTTATACTGTAACATTATCCGTTTCTCTATAGTATTCTCTCTCTCTTGCCACACATGTCTGGTGCTGCCAGTCTATCATTAAAACATCCAAAGAGTTTTTCAGGTACTTTCTCGGAAGTTCACAAGCCTCACAGATACAAAACTATTAAAGTGGAGGTGCTCTAGAAATAAATGTAGTGAGAGGTGATGAACCAGAGTCACCAGTGAACAAACAAGCTGCTGTTTATGAAAACTCACTCTGGTAGTCTCTCTGCTGATTCTTCCTGTATTTGGGAGGACGACCAATCCTGAAAATACATGAAAACTGTGAGTCAAAAACAAGTGTACACATTTAAGTACGCCAACACAAACACACACACACACACACACACACACACCTTTACCTGCCACGGTAATGAGTCTTCTTGGTCCTTTGGCCAAAGAAGAGGTTTCTCTTGCAGTCTGAGTCTGACAGCTCGGCCTTCAGTCTGCCCTGGTTACGCTCAGCCAGCGGGCAGCCAGATATGCAGTGATGAGCAGTGAAACGACCTGTCACGTGACCTGAACCGTCACAACCAGGAGTTGGACACTTCCTATTTCACAGACAGGCGTCCATAGACACGGGGGAATCTGGCCTTAGTGCATTTTAAAAAGCATCATAATCACATCATCGTTATGTAATGTTTTGACATTTTGTTTAAAAAGTCTTTTTATGCCATTAAAGGGTATACCTCCTATTTATTTATCAAAATAAAAAAATAAAATATCAAGCAAGTATCATCCTGTATGTACAAAGAAAATGAATTATAACCATCAAACCACAGACATGCTTTTCTTATCTCATGTGCTTTGCGAGTGGCGCTGCTTGGGCAAAAAGATGCAACACATTTGTCTAGCAATAAAAGTATTTATCTATGTATTAACTATCTATCGTAGTTAGTGTGTTATACACAGTAGACAGTGTTCAGCATATTGCCTATTTTGAGGGGGAGACTGGAAAACCAGAACATGATTTCCGCATAGTTTTTGTATGAAATTGCCATGGTGTCTGACCGTGGCTGCGCCTCCCATCTCTCTCTTTACAAACTGGCAGTGTGCAGAGCACTGTCTGCTGTATGTAACCAACTGACTCTGTTTAAGCATCTTAGTTACCATTGATGGTAACTAAAGCATCTATTTAATCAAACCTGTTGTGGAAGCTGTACTTGTTGGCTCTGGGGTGGCTGATGGGTTTGCAGGGAACAGAGGAGGGAGAGTAGGTGGACTGACCAGTAGCAGGAGGTTCCCTCACTCCTGTAGACACACAAATACACAAAGATGAAGCTACATGTGTTTGCATACAGCACATGAACAGCTTTCAATAAAGCACAGAGTTAGGTGCAGCGTGTAGGATTTAGGGGAATCTATAAGCAGAAGTGCAATATACCATTCATAATTTAAAGTTTTATTGAAGCTGTATTGTGCAAGGTTTAAATAGATGAAAGCTCACACAATACTGATTAAACCTAACAGCTCCAAAATACTCACAAGACAGCAGTTGTTTTTTCAGTATATGTGTCTGTTGCGACATTCCTGCGCTGTACAGACTGACACATTTTACAGTTACAAATGAGCAGGCAAGGCAGAAGAAGCACACAGTGTGAGTAAAACAAAAATATGGCTGAAATACACATCCCAACAAGAAGTTTAAGAAATGGATTAAATTGCTAAAGATAAACCTGGATTTTCAGTAGGCCTTAATAATTGAATTTCAATCATGATCACGATTTTGTGCCTAAATAAGTGCCTCACTACGTGCCTGCATTTGCCAATCTGTCTGTGTCTGCAGCACACAGCTCCAAGTTTCCTGGATGCAGTCAGGACATGTAAAGCTACAATAAAAGATAGAAAGACAAAACACTTAGCAATGTCTTGCAGAGCAGACAGCTCTGCTTCTTTTGTTTGCTCTCTCTCACTCTCTCTTTCTCTCTCTCTCACTATGTGTCTGTGGAAAATCTAGGT
The DNA here is from genome assembly GCF_019176455.1 of Solea senegalensis. Classification (NCBI taxonomy): domain Eukaryota; kingdom Metazoa; phylum Chordata; class Actinopteri; order Pleuronectiformes; family Soleidae; genus Solea; species Solea senegalensis. Next base: position 15,389,363 of record NC_058031.1, read on the forward strand.
CATGGAGATCACAGCGTTTTGGTAATTAGCCCACAGGACTAATTGCCGCTTTTCCACTACATGGTCCCGTCACTTGCGGTCACCAGCTTTTGGCAATGCTGTTGCTGAATACACCAGGCTCATCTGTTAAATATTGAGATTTTAGACATTTCCATGTTAAATGTTTGAGATGAATGCAAGAATTTTTAAGCCTTTTTAATTGATCTACAGTTTGTCGTTGATTCTTGTGTCAAACGTCTTGCTCATACCTCTGTGACGGCACAATCAGTCTGACAACATCATGATTAGTGTCGGCTCAGCTTGCTAGGAACCTTTCCAGAGCAGGTAAAAAAAAAGAACAACTACCAGATACCATCGCTAATGGAAAAGCAAAAAAAAACATGCCATGGCGTACCGAGCTGTGCCGGGACCATGTAGTGGAAAAGCGGCATAATAACTGTTTTTGTGTTATTTTTGTTTCATAATGAGTCATTAGTTTCTACATCATGAGTGTGTGGAGGGTGAGGTGTTCATTTGTAATATGTAACTGCTCCATCAGATGCCGCTAACTCCTTCACACTGAGCTCTCATTGTAGTTTCATTGAAGTACTAGAGTTGCTACCGTGTGGCGGCTGTGTTTTGGGATCACGTGGGGGGACTTTTAGTGGGTGACCAGTGGCTTCACACCAGCCTGCTGGATGTATGTCTGGGTGATCTGAGTCCATCCACTCATCATAGACGTGACTCCACCCATCATAATGGACCTGCAGCAGGAAGTGAGCACAACAAAACCATTAGCAACAAGGCCGCTGATGACAAGCACATTCAGCTTCAGCTATAATGGATAAGAGGGAGCTGGAGAATTGTTTTAAACAACACTGCATAATCATAAAATTCATTACCTCAGACAATTAGTACTTAAATGTCCAACAAACACATGCACTGCACACACACACACACACACACACACACACACACACACATACTATTACCTTAATGCGGTGAGTTTCCACTTCCTCTACTGTGGCCACTCTGATCAGACCTGGACTTCTCTTGTCCACAGCTTCCAGTTTCATCTGAGGCTGGAAGCTATGGGCCGCACGCTGTCCACAATGAGAGGAAAACAACATTTATTACATAAATTAATTAATTAAAGCACAGAATCAACAGTTTTCTTAGCATCTGTAACATTTCATTTTTGCTTTATGTTTTTTGATGGGCATGTTGTATATTTCTTTATGCATGTTATGGTTGAGCACACAGAAACCAAAGAAAGATAAGAAAGGTATGTCATGTATGCATGGTCAGCATCTTGATGTGTTTTTAAACTGCTTGCAGTCAGTACAAATGCATTAATTTAAAATCCTCCTGTATGCTTTCAAGGCCATCCACAACCTCGCCCCTCCGTATTGCGACGACCTTCTCCACATTGCCACCTCACTGTACCCCCTGCCCGCCTCAGCACCATGGGGAACAGAGCTTTCAGCCACTCTGCTCCCCATCTCTGGAATTCACTCCCACCAGACATCCGCAACTCTGACTCTCTCCCCCTCTTTAAATCCAGACTCAAACCCACCGGTTTAAAATAGCCTACTCTCTATAATCACACTCCATTTTCTGTTTAATGTTTGTTTTGTAAAGTGTCCTTAAGTGCTTATTATTACTATTCTCATAACTCATAGCTGTAATTAACAAATCATACATCACAGTATCTGAATTTACAAAATCAATATCAGTGAAATATAACAAATCTACTACATAATAAAAATACATAGTGCATTTGTTTGTTCTCACCACTTTAAAGGCATCAGCGGCCACTGCCTTGGAACCAGTTTCCTCCAAGTAGAGAGACCAGGAGAACCGGCCTTTGTCTGGGTAATCTGGTGCAGGAAATTAAATAATTTCACTGTGAATACAAACATATTCATTACTCCCATAACTACCACAATGCACAATTTCACATGACTCCTTTGCAGCTTGCATATTATTCAATTTATCTGTATGAAACCCATTACCTTTAAACATAGTTTAAAAGAGATGAAAGTAATGTCAGGTAAATGTTACAAACATGGACGACTGGGCAAGCTTGTTTTTGAAAACGACAATGATTAAAAGCAAACATTTTGATCACCTTGGGGTGGTGTTAGAGGCAGGTTCCTCTCCTGACACCAACCGATAGGATGAATGTATGGACTGCTGGCATCACACCTGTATATTTTAACAGCAAACACAAACATAATTAGCTGTCCTCAAAAAATAATCTGAACATTTATAGAAAAGCTGGTAAAAACTAAATAACGCAGCTGATAACAAAAGCAAAACCTAGATAATTGCATTGTAAAAAAAAAACCAAACAAACAAACAAAGAAATCAGGAGGCTGCACAAAAACTGCTGACCTGATGCTTGGTGACATTTTTTTTTTTAGCACACTCACTAAAGCCTTTTCTGTCCTGACAATGTCTGGAGAACTGTGTACAGAAATTGTCCGGACATTGTCGTTCATATACGATGAACACAGGGGAATATTTTCTGGGTGAGACATAGTCACAATAGAAGGAGAAACTCTGAAGGAGAAGGACGAGTTCTAACGTGAGCTCACTTGGACATTATCCATTTGACAAGGGATATGGACAATTGCATTCACGGCCCTTGAGAATCTCTGGAAAACACTAACACTACATCCTGCAAGATGAAGGAGCTACTGTATTTTAATATGGATAAACCCTATATTTACCCTATATTACATGTGAGACTCAGATTATTTGCTACACAATACACAAGGCACATTGCAATGCAGCATAGCACAAAGACCACTGCGTGTGTTTTTTCTTTTTTTTAATCTAATTTCAAATGCAAATTACACTGTTGCACTTTTTAAAACAGGTAAAACAAGTCAGATATGGACCAAAAGTGTTTTAGGGCTTTAAGTTAAACAAAATAAAACAAAACATTAGGTCAAAATGTCCAGAATAAGTTTTTGACAAACTGCTTTAAATAGAAATACAAGACATCCACAGGTTTTGTCGGTGTTCTCAGTCTGCATTTGGTAACTTCAAAGCATAAATAGAGCCTCTGTTTCTCCACAGCTGGTCACTTTCATATGAATTAAAACATTTCAAATATCACATCAAATCAAAAGACTCACCAGTAGTCATATGTGTCATCCCAGTTGTCAAAGTGAACCAGAAAACGATTGTCCACCACGTCCGTGACAGTTGCTACACAGATGAGGGATGGGTTCATACGGTCGACAGCCTCCAGTTTCATTCCTATATCAAAACCACACTTCACGTCGATCTAAAGAGAAAGTAAAAATATTAGAAATATTTCACCTAATGCATTCATGCTTGTAGATAATACAGGATATTATGCTGTTTAGCAGCAGTTACCCTGCCAGGACTGAAGAACAGTTCTTTGGGAGCCACTTGTGCTTTAGTCATTCTCAGGTAGTTGGTCCAGGTGAACTCCTCCTCTTTACAACCTACAAAAAGCAGAATATTAACTAGATTCATATTCTGTGAAAACTGCACAACTACTACACTTGATTAAGTGTGGTATTAGGACTGACAGAAGGAGGAAACAGCAAATGACGCTGTCCAGACCAGAGGTAAAAAAAAACAAAACCTTAGGCACCTCACAAAACCATGAGTAATACATTATCTTTTATTGTTATTGTTTAAGTCCTGCAAATCCCAGATCAGAGCTTTAAAGATGCTGTTAGGCAAGTTTTGTTAGCTTTGCACAAAGCCATGGTAGCTCTTCAGGGCCATACTTTCCCCGTTCATGTGTCAGCAGAGGTCTGCTAGAGTCCACGTGATGTAAATTTCCCATTTCCACTGTGATCAGTGCAGACACTACATTGACAACTGCGAGCACTCAAACTGTGAGTTTGAGTCTGTGTGAACTGCACATGCTCCCTGTAGCACAACACTTTACATAATGGTATTGATCTTCTTGTGCAGAAATATGACTGTGTATTTGCCAAAGGTTTCAAACTATTCCTTTAAAGGAGAAGTTATATTATTATACTACATACTGTGAAGGGGTAAACATGTTCTTTGGGTGTTTTATGAGTGTTGTCACCTCTGACCTTTGGGAGTGTGCAGTTTGTGCCCTGTGCTCTCACACCAGCCTGCTGGGTGGATGTCAGGAGAGTTGCCGTTCACCCAGAAATCATGGCAGTCAGAGTATCCATCAAAGTGGAGCCGCAGACGGTAGCCACACACCTGGACAATGACATGATACACATCATGAGAAAATGAAACCTGGAGAAGGCGACACCAGGCTGAACTCTTCCTGCATCCCAAGCAGTCTGAGAGTGGAGAGTAACAAATCCCCTGGACATTAAGAGCCATCGACCGAGATAATGGCTCGCCTGGCTCACCTCAGCCACAGTGAGGACGAAGTACATGGATGGATGTTGTGGGTCGATGCCTTCCAGCTTCATCCCCTGTTTAAAGCCGTTCTTCATTGTCGGCACTCTCTGGGACTGGACACACAAGATTAAAGAGCAAACACTTCAGAGCAGAGACTGAAATAAAATTAAGCGAAACAAAAATCATCAGTGTGAGGAAATTGAATCAGGGCCAATAACAGAGGGAAGATAGGAACACAGCAAATTGACTGTACTTCTTTTTTTCCTGGACCAAAAAGGTTGTCATTGGAGAAATGCTTGGGTTGCAAAAATTAAATTTCTTAAGAACAAAACCACTATCAAAAACACCCTCAATATACAGACTAAATTTACATTCCTCATCTTCTTTCTTGACAATGATGAACTAGTTTGAAAATCTAACTCTAACAAACATACCTCTTGGAAAAGCTTGTTGGGGGCAGCAATTGCTTTGCTCTCCTCCAGATACAGAGCCCATGTCCACTGCTCTGTCTTACTGTCTCCAGCTTCACCAAAAACATAAATTCATTCATTAATGGTTACAACATGTATGAAAGCATGACATTACTGGAACAAAGCTTAAACTTAAAGAGACAGGGAGAGGAATCCAACTGTGGAATAGATGACTAAAGAAAGTCTAGAGAAGAGAGAAACCTAAGCATCTTATTTTAAAGTAAAATATTATAGAACAAGTGCTACAATTTCCTTCCTCCATTGCAGTGTATGTTCCGTCTGTGGGAGATGAAAAAGACTGACTCAACATATTCAGTACAGCTGCCTTATAAAATATGAAACACAATTTTGATAGTGTCAGAGACGGAAGTACATGTGCCTGCAATTATTTAAGATGATACAGAATGTTGTTTTGTATTAGTTGTGTTTTATTTGTTTTGCATTAAGTCTTTGTTCATGCTTGGCATAACTGAAAATGAGGGTTCTAACAACTGATTCCTGAAGGGTTTTCTGTTTTGTTTTTTTAAATGAAGGTTATATAAATGTCATAATGACATTACTCAAAATTGTTAATTGCACCCACTGTACGCAAAGGGAAAGCAGGAAGAGAACCACAAAAAAAGAATGATAGAGATTAAATGAAACCAACAGAATGACATGTAAAAAATATATATTATTCCTACCTCCTCTGATGTGTCTGCTGTCGGATTTAGAGTCATCCATTTTCTCATCCTAAAACAAACATAAATACTTACATGAGCGCTATGTGTAAAAAGACATTACAGTCAATAAAGTACTGCAGATGTCCAATAAGAAAACAAACATGTTGGCTAATTTGTGAGGACTATTTGACCACAGTCAAATTTTTCCGCCATATAATTTTCAATAGTGAAAAAATGTAGTGCATTTGAATATAAACAAATGTCCATCCCTGGATTTGAACCATTGTCAAATGAGATCACACAATGCTGATTAAGTCTATCAGCTCCGCACAACTCTGATTTTGAGTGTTTTGATTGTATGTCATCCAGTGATGTTGATGTGCTGCACACAGATGGAGGCAACAGTATTATTGTGCTAGTAAAGCGATACGGCAGTAAAGAGGTTGGAAAATGACTGAAAACACTAAGAAGCACAAATGAAAAGTTTCAGAAGTGAATTCTGCTGCTCAAAAAACCAACAGTTTTAAAAATGTTTCACCCCCCCATCCCTGCACTGCCCTGTATCCACACAAACACTCCCTCAGTCAGGTCTGATAGTATTGCTAGACATGAGCTGGTTTTAAAATGAAGCAATCAAATAATGTTACATCAATTCTGTTCACAAAGACCAAATAGAGGCAGAATAAAAACACCAAGAACAGCTTTAAGTCATCAGATGATAATCATGCACATCCACCAAAAAGTATGAGAACATGTCTTGAGAGAAAAAAATGAGAGATAAATTATTGTCCCACCGTGCCGTCTATATCGGAGTCTTCCTCAGATGGACTCAGGTACTCCTTCCGCTTCCTCTTCCTCATGGGTTTCAGGTGATCAGGGTTAAGGGAGGAAATCCTCCCACCTGCTGGCACCTTTTCAACCCCAATGCTCCTCCTAAGGCACAGTAATGACAGATGCAGTGTTTTTAATAAATTTATTTACACTCTCAGTTAAGTTAATTTTCCACAATTGTCCGGGATAAATTTCAAGGTATACATTTACACAGTAAATAAATATACGACAGTATATGAGTTATGGAGTGTACAGAAAAATGATTATTGACCTTTCAGACAATTCATTTTAGTTTTAAATCAAAATAGACATTTGTCTGAAGATATATGTTGTAGTCTGTACAGTAATTCATAAATCAATACAATTGGGTTTTGTGAGGTCACCATGACCATGAATCCACCAGTCAGTTTACCTTGGAGTCCAAGTGAATGTTTGTGACAAATTTGCCCCAAAAAAATCTTCTATTGATACATTCCTGAGATATTGTTTTCTTGGCTGATTGGACAGATGAGCGGCCTCTGCTTTTACTGGAACAAAGCATAAACATACATAAAAAGTGGGCACAGTCTTACTGTTTAATCATGAGGCCCATCGGGGAGTAAGAATATACTGAACAGCCACCAGGGGGCAACTCTGCTGATTGAGAAAGAAATTATCTTTGATGGAAGTCTAAATTTGCCTACTTCATCAGGTCAGTAAACATTTTCCAGAGGGGCTAATGATCTTAATTGCTAATTTCAAGTCTTCTTCAACAGGAAATTATGTCAATTTATTATATTATGATCCCATTTTAAGGACAATAGACAATAAAGTATGACACATATGATGTGATATCATGTGATTGGCAGCTAGTATCATCCAATAAGAGATTGGTTGCAGGAAATGAGCGCCAGTGAAACTGCAAATCTTATGGATCTTATGGGTTATGTGATGACCATACAATGTTAAAATACAAAAAATTACTATGCATTAGAAAGTATAACAAAGAGGCAGCCCTTATGAACACACCTGTCAATCATGGGTTCTCTGTGTAGCTCCTCTGCATAGCTTCTCTGAGTTCTGGGGTCATGGTTATGATGTCCTGGTCCAACCTGAGCTTCTGCTTTGACCGGGACAAGCCTCGCTGGCTCCATGACTCCAGCTCTCACCGAGCTGACAGGAGGCGACACATCTGACACATACGAAACAGGCAAGTCAATTAGAAGGCTACAGAAGAAAACTGATGACACATGTAAAATAAGTATCAAAATCAGAAATAGTTTCTGCTACCCTTTAATTACTAGTACACACCTTTCTTCTGAATTATGTTTCTCCAAACCTCTAAACTCCCTTCACATGTTAAGAGAAGCTCTGCAGCATCGTGACATCATTGAAAAGGGCATAATTTGAGAGGATGACGTGACACTCCCAACATCAACATATTATCTCCAGTTATGTTTTATTCCAACAATACAAAACTTGATTACACAAATATGTGCTACACTGTTAATATTCACATTTGTGTCAGGCATTGAAACTTCTCAGTGTAGCGTGTGCAAAGGCTTCACCAAGCTGGTGTATCTTGTGTTAAAGTAACTATGAGTCTACCTGGCTTGTCTGCTGCAGCACCTTCTGCGTCAGCAGATCTCCCAGAAGTCCCTGCTGCTAAATCAGTGGTGGTGCTGGTTGTCCCTGGGGTGATCAGTGTGCTCAGCGTTCCCACGTCACTTACACAGAACTACACACACACACGCACACACACACACACACACATCAATGAGTCCATCTGTCAAAATGTGTCTGCATGTTTTATTCAGTCTCTTCAAGCCTCTTTCTTGTATTAATTAAATGTGCAGTGCTGCTGCTGTTGTGGCAAAAATAAATGTGCACAAACCTAAATTAAAATCTAAGCCCCACCACCACCTCCACGCATGTGGAGCATAAAGCTCCAGTTGTTTGCATTGCTGTTGGCATTTTTACTTTTACGACTTGTCAGTTAAGATGAACAAGAAAACAATCTACATTTGTGTACTTTTAAAGCCACAACAACACAACTTTTACATTACATCATGTGGTAACAGTGACAATCTATTGTCAGGTATGGAGCATAATAGGAACAATACGGACACATGGAACATGTGCAAAGTTTTCACAACAACCATTTTAACTTTTCTTTTCAGTCCAGGTGGGACCTGGCCATTAATTACCTTATGAACACTAACAATTTATAGTTCACATAGCTGTTAGCTTGATGACAACATTATAAGTGTTCTCATTTATTCATATACAAAACTTAACATCTTTATTTTTATTGACTGAATTGGTATGAAGTTTGCACAAATGTTCTCTTTTAAATGAAACAGTGAAAATCATGAATATTTGCCATTTTGCTGATGTACACCTTGTTGAATTTCCCTTGCTGCGGATGGGTCTTGTGAACAGAGGTTTGTGATGAGAGGTAATCTAATTTCTGTGGGAATGAGATCAATGAGAATCTATGAAGTGAGCTACAATCTTTAAAGCTCTATAAGACACAAGCAAGTGGGAATATATCTTGTTATCTTGTCTGAATGAGATCCTGTGAGGAGGGGAGGTTACACCTAGTTGTAGATGTAGTAGAGCAAATTATTGTTTAATGTTCACAACAATAGAGACACATTTACCTTGAGGTTGCTGCTGGGAAGGATAGCCATTCCCTCCTTCCACTCTAAGACGTGGACAATGCTACAAGCCCCGCCCACCTGTGCTGTCAGGGTGGGCGCAGTTGTCTGATTGGCTCTGGCTCCTTTACCTGGGTCTCCCATGGCAACAGCTTGAGTCACCTCAACCTTTTGATGGCTGGGAACTGGAGCTGAGGAGACATTCAGATTTAGTATCAATCTGCCCAAGCACACCCAAGACAGCACAACTCATTAAATACATGTTTTATTTGATTGTATCATTTAGTTTTCTGGGGTTTATTTTATGTTTTTTCAGAGAAATTTAGTTTCCTGTATGGGACACAAGGGGGAAAAAGGTGAAATGATCACAAACGTTTTTTTATATATGTTTCTTTTTGCAATAAGGGTCATATAACAAAATGACAAAAAGCTATTATATCTGAAACATGTTAGGCACTAATCCTGTATCATTTCTACCTATTTCAATACTTTTGCGATGTACTCTAATTACCAGACATCCATTACATTCAAACTAGTTAACTCGGATTAGGTCCATCAGCTCCACATGACTCTCTTGTTTTTCTCAAAAACAAGAGTGTCGTACAGTGGCATTTCCAGACAAACAAAAGAATGCTGTGAATTTAAATTTCTGATGAATTGGTATGTCATGTAAAGCTTATAATATCTGAATGTGAGAGTTGATCCTTAAGTGTTTTTTAGAGTTGATGTACTGCATGAACACTGTGGCAGATTGTATATGTACAGAGACATCAGTTTGCTAAATCATGGTCTCTCTACTGCCACCCTCAAACATGTGCTTACCTGGGAGAAGGAGAGCTGTAGTGGGATGGGGCTGAGGTTGAGGCTGGGGTCGGACCTTTTTAGCCACACCATCACTCCCACAGATGAGGATGGCCTCACTAGTAGTCGAGGATGGGTCCAAAGATCTACAATCTTCTTTGGGTGGAGTCTCCATGTTCACTTTGGCGCTCATAATGTCCACAGCCTTCTCTGTTCCTTACTCTGGAGCGCTGAAAATTAAAGAGTATGAAGCAATGAGAGCATAAGCAACTGACAGTTTTACAGCTTTGCCAAGATGTCCTATCTACAAGCTAAGTTAATGTTTCGTGGAGATTTAAATACTAAAATCAGGGGCCAACATATATAGGTTGCAAATCACAGAAGGGTAATTAGTAATTCAAGGACATAAAAGCTTGAATCTCAAGTTATCTCCTTGGCAGAGGTTTGTCTATATGTTTGTCAGTGGGCAGAATAAGTCAAAAAGTGGATTTGGATGAATTTTATTGGGAATGTAGATTATAATAATCCCACATAGAACAGCCAACCACAATGTGTGCCCCTGTACAATACGGTGCAGTACTACATTTAGTGCTAAATTGAATAATCTTTTAGTCAATCATTAAATTTAAATTGAGCTGATCAGCGCAAGCTTCTCAACATTTGTACTTCTGTAACTGGTGCGGCAATAAAAACCTTGGGTTTTTCTATCTTGATCTTGAATCTCGGACCGAGGAAGAAATTATTTGCTGAGGTCTGCCTTCTCTGGGTGCTTCCACTAGTTAATGTTTTTGTGGAGTTTTTATATGCCCAAACAAAAGCCAACACATACTCCAACAACAGATCTTTTAGTCTCAAATCACACTGAAACAGACCCAGCAACGAGATGGGGGATAAAGAGGTTGTAGTTGTATTTTTTTATATCTTTATTATTATATCTAATAATTGGATGACTTACATGTGATTGTATTATTGTAGTGAAATGGACCGGATAAGTCGCAAACAGTTGTATTTATTCTATTCATAAATACAAAACAACCTTTCATGTTTTGCTAAATCCTGTTTTTTTGGAGGTAGCATATACCTCAATTCATATGTATTACACCTAAAAACACTTGTCTAACGCTATTAAGCCTGCACTGAGAGAAATGACTCATTTTGGGATCCACAGTATGTGAAAATAAAACTGACATAACTTCTCAAGTTAATACAGATATCCTGTGCCGCATTTTATTATCTTTACAACCTTTTTCATACCATTTTCTACAATAGTTGGAATTTTACTGTTAGAATGTAGTCATGTGTGTGGGAGGACATAGAGAAGGGGAGGAAATAACAGAGAGAAAAAGGAGATATGAGTATATTATGGTGATCTGGAAAATACAGCTAATCTTATTCCATAAGCTTCATTTACGTTTATCTCCATTTGTATACACAGCCTTGCATTTAGCCCCAAAATGGCTTCTAGACACACAAAAGTAAGGAGACATACAGTCAAAATGTAAAACCACATGAGAAACATTTCCCAGATTGCTCCTGACATACAAAAGCAAAGAAAAAACAAATTCAAAAATTATACAAATTTGAAGAGCACCATTTTAAACAAAAAAATGGCAGGGCAGAGACGTCTTTCTCCATCAATAGCCATGACCCCGTGTGACTTCTTATAACCTACGATATAAAATAATGTGACAACACCTCATACGCATCAAAACACAGCATTTCAGTTAAAATGGCGGAGCAGCCAAAAACTAAAATGAGTAAAAAGCTAGACTCCTGTGAAAACCCCCATTTAGAGAAAAATGAACCTTGTCACCCATTCATTCGCCAACATCTCCACTGAAAAAGCAACATTTCCACCTCAACACCACATTTACCTTGTTATATATTTCAGTGAACTCAGCCTCGTTTCTTCTTCTATTAGGAAACATTTATTTCGATTAGGTTAATTAAACGCGCGCTATTAGCAAATATATTTTAGGACGAAAAGCTTTGTGGTTGGTTAAATTCACAGCGTCGAAAACGCTTCAGCTCACGAAAACACGTAATGACACTCGCCAGTCTGTAATGTATGTGGCTAACGAAGACGCCACAGCTGGGGGAAAATGACAAATGTGTAATTAGTTGAAGACTGCAGATTATTTCCGAACTGAAATTTGTCTTACCAGCTCTGATCTCCTGCGGCTCCAGGTCTTCAACTGCGCATGCGCAGAGCCTACAGTCCAGTCACCGCTGTTCACAGCGCTCAACACCGAAACGCAACCGATTCACAGCCACTAAAACCCGAAATGCAACAATAACATGCCGCTCCATCGATGACAGGTGACCAATCAACAGCGGGGACTGGCAAGTCTCACTCGAGTAAATCGTAAATCTGACATTATAACGCCTGTTTATCTCCCTGCACAAGACCGATAGTTAATGAAAGAGCATTTATTATATAATTAATATACAAAGGAAATATAGGTCACGTCGGTACTGCAGTCATGTTTCTGTGATCCAGACAAAAACAACACCAACATTTTTCGTTAAGATCTTTAATGGTAGATAAAATAAAATGGAAATTGTTAGATCTCAACTGAACGGAGAAAATGAAAAATCTATTCCACAAAAGGGGAGAGAGGCTGCATTGGGCAAACCTGATCTGCTATAAACCCACAAGCAGACCCTCCAGGGATTTGAATGGGCATACCTTTCAGTACAAAAAGACATCAGTCCCAGCTGCACACCTTAAATAAGCAGAGGCCTGACAGACAAAAAAAACAACTTGCCTGATAAAAGTGACACTAAATCACTCAAGACTCCCACAATTTCAGGAGGAAAAGCTTGACTGCATTTGAGGCCTTAAAACGCAAGTGAAAGTAAAGGTTTTCAGATTTCTTTCTCAGGTAACGAAAAGAGGAATATATGTGATGCAAGGTCTTTGTACAAGAGGTTAAAGGGTCATAATAATCCACCTATAAAGCAAGTTGTTCAAACACGAAATACAAACCCTTGTTTCCCTGCAAACATTAAAGTTACAAGTTCTTGCAGTGTTGTGTGCATTTTTTAAGTCCTGCAAGACAACGCCAAAGATAGAGGATTCATTATAAAGCAATTCGAAACTGCAGATCAAAGGGGAAATGGCTACAATGCTGTGGCTGGACATTACTTTTCTCCTACAACCATGAAATTATGTGAAACCAAGGGTTTGATTGGTGCAGTCATTAGCTGAAGAGCATCAATCTACCAAACAGAACCAGATCCGAGTTGGGGAAAAAGTATGTTTCACAAAGATATTACATGCTTTCAATTTCACCAGGATGGATTATATAAAGATGGTGTAGCTCTACAGACTAGCAATGTTTTTTTGGTATTTTTTTCTTCATTTTAGTAAACCTGTGTTAGAAAAAAAAAAGTCCTGTTGAGTGTGGTGTATTATCTATTAAAACTGCATCTAAAATCTAAAAGACAAGTGCACAATTGAAGGAGAGATGACAAGTCAGGAAGCATAAGCCAGTATGATGACACTAATCGTTATGTACAGCATAGGGATCAACGCTCAACAATGAGAAACATCTCCTTTCACTAATCCCGAGACGCTGATCTGGACCGCGAGGGGGATCTTGAGCGGGACTTTGAGCGGGAGACTGAGCGTTTCTCCCTCGAATTAGATCGCCGGTCAACTTCCTGAGGGGATGGGGACCGGGAGGCAGACTTGGCAGACTTCCCATTCTCCACTGGGGAAGCCGAACGACTACGGGACTTCTTGTCATGAGACATCTCCTTGGATCGACTGCGAGAATCCCGCTCCGACTTTACCTTAGAATTGCTCTTTGAGCGGGACTTGGATTTCCGATCACCCGAATGGGAACGGGACTTTCGGGAGCATGAACGAGATTTGGATTTGCGGGATCGAGAACGTGACTGGCTTCCTCCAGACTTGGAGTGTGATTTCCTTCCAGATCTGGAGCGGGAATGATTACGTCTCTTGTTGCCATGGGAACGGGACCTGTAAGGGATAGAAGAAAATTATTTTTGGTAGTTTAAAGTTACCATTTGAAAAAAAAGAAACCATAATAAGCATTTTTTCTGTTACTCTGGATCAGACTCATCCTCACCTGGACCGGGAGCGACTCCTGGAGCTTCTGCGGCTCTGACTACGAGAGCGACGGCGACTGCGAGATCTGAGGATGATAACACAAGTCAATAGAAGCACAGACATTATTGGCCAAAGGATCAGTGTTGTAACAACCGAGTTAACCAAGCTTGTTTAGTTATGTGCTATTCTTACCTGGAGCGACTGCCAGAGTAGGACCTTCGTTTGCGAGACTTCTCCTGCACCAGACGAATCTTCCTCCCATTGATGTCTGTACCATCCAGTTTGTCCAGAGCCCTCTTCATGTCAGATTGACTCCGGAACTCGATCACCCCCTCATTGGTGCGCTCCTTGTGGGCATCCGCATAAGTCACTTCCCCTGCCTGGCGCATGAAGTCCTGGTGGGCACAAACATTTTTGTGAAGGGAAGACTGTAATCAACAAACACCCTTTCGTGTTAGTTGCCCTAAAAACTGCGATCAAATGTTTACCTTAAGGTCCTGCCAACTGCAGCGGCTAGACAAGTTCTCCACAATGAGGCGGTACTCTGTACGTACAGGGGGACCATACTTGTCCCTGCCAGTGCGACTCCTGCTGCTGAAACCACCACTACCTTAAAAACAGCAGCAGAGAAAAAAAAGTTAGAAATTACTTAACTCACTGAGACACCAAGAACTACTGCAACACATTGCAGTGACTTGCAAGATAAAAGTCCAAGGGGTGAAAGTTTAAACTTAATTCAAAAGAGTCTCTCCCTGATCCTATTTTCAAACACAAGGCTTTAGGTGAGTTATGAACAAGCCACCATGTGGGCTCTTAAAAGTCTGTACTGTTCGGCATTTTGAAGTTGTTCACTGCTGAAAAGAACACCACTGCATCCGTTTCCAGCAATACAAAGCCCGTCTCACTTTGATACATCACACTGAGAAGCTTTAGCAGCGCAAACAAAATGGACAGTGATGTTCTTTCGAGACCTCTGCACCCTGGAACACAAACAGAAAAAAAAGGCATCCACACAGGTTGCAGTCAAAGACACTGTTAATCAAATTGAGAGAAAAAAAATGGTGTAGAGAAAAATATACACCAGTCTTTTGTTATTTGTCTTTGGTTCAATGCCAGTCTAAAACGTATTTATCCCCCTGTCTTTTCGCTTACATTTTTTGATTGCAAGTTCTTTTCTAGAGCCGATCCACTTGTGTTTGGTGTCAACATAGAAACCAATGGCAATCCTCACCATCACCCCTGGTCTATTGGCAAAAGGCTGATGTCATCATGGCTTCCGGTTAGGTCAGCCAAGGATCAAGGGGGGCAAAGGTCACACACACATTGTAAGGTGAAAGCCAAGGCCAAACGGGACAGGCAGTCATCTTAGCCAGTCATCTTTAGCCTCAATGGACTCTCAGCCTCAGCCCGCAACTGGACTCTTTCAAATTGAAACATCAAGGACTTTTGTTAATGTGGAATATAAAATGTATACCAAGGTCAGAAATACACATTTCACAATCATAGGATAGTCTAACCCTAAAGATAAGTTTTTTGGTCATTGTGTGATCATGTTCCTCCATTCATTCACTGTAACAACATAAATTGTAAAGTCATGGCTCACTGAAATAACTATAGGATAGCAACAATATTCAAAGGAAATTGATAAACCATTGTAATAAAGCCTTGCTTATGTTACTTAAGCTACTGCCGCCTCTCTACATTTCTAGTATGTAAGGGCTCTGGCATGCAGTCCACTCCCAATAATGAACCAAACATGTGGCTCATCAGGGAGGAGAAAAATACCTGCAGGTCAGCAAACCCTGATAGTCACGTGAAAACTGTTCCAACAAGTTGGGGGAAAAAATTTAAAATTTTAACTAGATCAGACCTTATTCACAAGAACTTCTCCCTGCTGTCATGCTACTTAAACAGGTACAGCTTAGCAGCATTCAATCACTACACATGTTAATAAGAATTGTAAACATGCCATCTGAGCCATACAACTGAGCCAGAGTAGACTACTGGCTCAGTTGGCCTCCGATCCAATCAGTGTGCAAATAAAGTCAGTTGAAGTGCGTGGGTGTGTGTGTGTAAACTTGGGTGTGAAGCCAGTGTGAATAAACAGCTATGTGCAGTCCACATCGACACCTCGTCCCAGGGAGGGGGAGAGGGTATCTTGTAATAGACTGCACTTACTGCGCCCACCACCCCAGTAACCCCCACCGTGGTAGCCATCTCGGTCTCGTCGCGGCCCGCGGGCATGTTCGACGATCACCCGCTCCCCGCACAGCTCCTTCCCGTTCAGCTCGTAAACGGCATCGTCAGCGTCCCGGTTATCCTCGAACTCCACGAATCCATATCTGGTGGGAAAATGTAAAATTATAAAGCATGAATGAAGTTGTCGAGTCACTTGTTGTTGCCACAGGGTTTAGTCTATGGTTAGCACGGCCTACTAGCTTCTCGCTTTAGCAAACACAAAGACGCCATGTTGGCCATGCGACATTTGATTCACAAGTAAAATCAATGTTTAGAAAACAAATGCATCCATCTTATAATGTATTTCAAATGTATACAATCACTATGTGACCTTTACAAAGTGACATGAATAAAAAGATGCAATTGCTCGTTGACGTTAAAACTGTTCCATGACTACAGCACTGGCGTCGTTAACATGAGTGGCTAACAGGCGTGCTACCAAATGTTAGCAAACTGACAAAAACTCACCCGTTCTTTATATCGATTTCCATAAGTTTACCATATCCGCTGAAAAAGCGTTGAATGTCCTTTTCGCGGACATGGTAGCTCAAACGTCCAATATACACCCGAGGCATGTTACTTCCACGTGAGCTGCAGAAGTTCTGGACTGTTCCTAAACACAGGTCGATATCGGTATCTGCAGCCGCACGGAGTGAAGAAATGCTTTGGCTCCTTCGCCGTGACACCGTCAGCGATCATGCAAGGTCAGCCAATCAGCGAATAATTAGAGGTGACACGTTTCCGGTGAGGACCACAAAGCAGCAGTTTTCATCTGTTTTTTTAACTTTATTCTTAAAGGGCTGCTTCACCCATTTTTTCCACTTGGTCAAATAAATAATGAACTTAAAAACATTACGATGCTGCTATGTTTGTTTGTTTAATTCGGCCAAATATGACCAGTTTTATTTCTATCCAGTAAATATTTTACTCATAAAACTTGCCAGAAACACAGTAGGGCTTTTATTTTTCTTTGAAGGAAGTGACATTGGCTTCGACTTTTTGTTATCCCAACTTCATCTGTTGTGGGAAAGATACACGCATATTTTAGATCCACTGTCTGATGATCAAACAACACATCTATCTCTGGTAATTAGTTAAAAATTGTATTTGTGGGGGTGAAGTGGCCTTTAAGTTGACGATACACTAAAACGTTCTTGCGTTTGAACTCGCGCTGTTCTATCAAAGGCATTCAGCATTCATTTCCAGTCATTTTCTGGGAAAATACACGTTCTAGTTTATTTGGACTGATACATTCATCTGCCATTAAGTGGCGCAGACATAGTCCTACATATGAGGATGTTCTATTTTAAAATAGTTAATATGCCTATTGATTTACAATTTTCCCGTTTTCTGAAATTAGAAATTCAACACATTTTAGATTTTGACTTGACAGACAATGAAGTCCTGCTCTAAATTACTAAACAAGACTTTGCGGTTATGGGTTACAATGGTACAAATTTATGACTATATGGCGTTATTTTACATTAATTACTCCTCTGTAGACACAGCTCATCTTTCAAGGGTCATCAGGGAGTAGCTGCACCTAGGACAAACTTAAAACCAAGGAGGGAAATAAACCCTCCACCAGGTAATTAAACATATAAAAGAAATTGACTCAAGACATCATGCTTCAATGACCAGAGATGAGTAATGGGGAGAGAGAGAGAGAGAGAGTGTATATTTTATTTTTGTAAAAACCAGGTTTTAAAATTATTCCAGCCAGTCATATTCACTTTTTCTAACATCAAGAGAACCAATATCACATATCCAATGTTACTGGATGAAACACTTCACCTACTGGCTAACTTGTGTTGTGAATTTTTAAATCACAGTGGAAAATTGTGATTTTTGTTTGTTTTTGGAGAACTTCATCTTAAGAAACCTGCTCTTCCCAACAAAATTAATTTGCACAACTATTTTCTAATCAAATATGTGATTGAGCAAATCATTGATCGAAACTTTTGAAGTCAAAGAATTTATAAACACAACTGGTCGTCAATGCCTCAAAAGTCCTCACAAAAAAATCTGTTTCTCTCTCACACACTCTTATAAGTCTATAAGTCTTCTCAGAATTATCAACCCCTGCAAGTTTGAGTTTGTGGTCATCTTTTTTTGTTTTGCTTTTTGTGTCTACCATAAAATAATCACAAGGTCAGTGAAAAGAGCTTGTCACTGACCAGTCCACAGTGAGAAATCTATCTGGATGTTCTCTAGACTGGTGACTTTGATTTTTTTAGGTTTGATAACAGCTGATAAAAATTCTGGAGCGACACTGTGATTCAAGGCCAGACCAGGAACAGAGCCCCAGCTGAAGCAATGCAGAGCTCAAATATAAAGGAGTGACAATGAGCAACATTATAATAACCAGCAAGTAAGCCGTGTTACTGCAGTTTAACTGGCTGTTACACTGAAGAATGCATTCCTTATCTGAAGAAATACTCCCGTCTGGTGTAGGTGAGAAGTGGGAGAAGAAAAAATGAGTAAGGATTCAAGGCATGTTAAATCACTTTTCTTATGGAAATAAAGAATCACAGCAAAAGGAAGGGGGAAAAAAGACCTAAAAGGAGAGAGGGTTCATCAGCCAGACAACAAATCAAATCCAACAGTGTATGTAGTACACATCATCTGCCCATGGTGCCTGAACCCAATCTGTCGGCTTTGAATACTCTCACTCCCTGCCTGGTCAGGCCCTGACACAACTAATAACAGCCAAACCCTCCTGCAGTTCGTTTCAGAGAGTCCTTTTAGCAAATCAAGGGGGCGTCCGACCCCAGCTTCAGCCTTTCGGAGGAAAGGAAAGGCTGAGAGTGGAGAGGGAGCCCAGTTTTGGGGTTATTTTTTTAGTTGGCCTTGGCACGAAGCTGCGCCCTCTTGCCCGTCACAGCCTGGAAGCCGGTCTTGATGCTGGCTACTGAGCAGCGGGAGTGGCAAGTCTCACACTGCAAGAAATAAAGACGAGTGTCTTTCTGCAGGATGGTGTCTGGAGAGCGGCAGGTGTGACACGTCACATATTCCTCTGTGGGTGAGAGTACAAAAATCTTTCAGTTAATCTTTTGAAATCATGAACATGGGTTGGAAGTATGCATCAGCTACATTCTTGAAATCAAATTGCAAAAGAATAAAACATTAGATTGTTAATAGCAAATGGTTGCAAAACGACTACTTACTGATATATCTTCTCAACACGTTTTCAATTTGTTTCTGTTGAAATCTGCCTTTTATCACAAGCTGGTTGTTTCCGTCTATCGAACCACTGTTAAAAGAAAAAAGCGATAAAGTGAGATCACAAATCAAACTGTCAGCTCAGTGTGTAAACTGTTTTTTTTCACAACTTTACAGAGCAAATACAAGTTTGAGTAAATATAAACATACCTTGTACCCAGCTCTGCCAACAGGAAAGCGAGAAGATGTTTGGGTTGACGATGTAAACTGTGATGAAATATATGAAAAGTCAGTTTATAGATAGAATGATCATACGTTACAAAAAGAGAGTTTAATATAAGGTTTGGATCAGTTGACTTTTTAAAAGGTCCATTGGGTAACATTTGGATAAAATGATTTCAGAAATTGAAGATAAAATAATTATACTTATATACATACATATACACACATGTATGTATATATATATATATATAAATATACATACACATACATACATACTATAAGTGTGCCCTCACCTGATTGTATGAGTTGTTTTTCATTACCCCAGATTTTATATTTTTATCGACTCTACAGAGGCCACCATGTTTTTTTACCCTAGGCCACAATGGACAAACTTGACAGTTTGAGTTGTGATGCCAAATGAATGCTACTTAGGTTCTCCAACATACTTGGAAGGGATGGGTGAGAGATATTCAGCTCGGACATGAAAATCCGACAATTAAATGTCGCAAAATAAAAAATAAAAATTTCAAATTCAACAAGGATAAATTTGAACTGAGACCGACGATAAGAGTTTGAGAGGCGAGTGTGTGTGTGTGACTCAGGAGAGGCTCACAGTTTGCAGATGTCTGTGAAGTTGACAAAGGAGGTTTTCTTGGTTCCCACTCGAACAACCTGAGGCGGTTTCATCACAAACTTCCTCTTCTCTCCGGCTACCATGTCTGGGTTCTTCTCCCTCATGATGTTGAAGACTCTGTTCAGGAGCTGACACAGAAGATATTGCAAGAATCACACAAACTGCAGCAGACAATCATTTTTGAACTACTGAAATAATGTCTAACTTTCAACTTGGAGTGTCAATAATTAATTGTAATTAGGAAATCAACAGACAGAATTTAACAACAATGTATTAATTAATCAACAGAAAACATTTGTTTTGATTTCAGTCACTTCTCTGGGACTCACACATGGTGAAGTTACAACTTGTAACAGTAGAGGGCAAAAATCTACGCAAAACACTTAACTTAGCAGAAGAGGTAAGCGACTGTGGATCACTACTTTTTGAATGCATCAAATTAGCAGTGTTTCTCTGCAGCCTATTGTCAGGGTGGAATTTGCTTATTTAGATACTTGCATTTGTTCCATGTCAAGGAACAACATATTATTCTAAATAAAACAGTAAGAGTGAAATGGTCTATCTATCTGTATCACGGCATTTTCAGAGCCCGAACACAAAGCTGTCCTTTGTCATGCAAGGATGTGTTACCTGCTCATAACTGGTTTGTGTTTAAAGGTGACCTACCTCATCATAAGTGTAGTCTCTTTCTGAGCCAGCCCAAGCTGGTCCTGTAGAGGAGCTGAATGAGATTCCATCGTTGTTCTTCCCATCATCATCTTCCAGTGCTGAAGAAACATCATAGAAAACATCTCACACGTGTCTTTCCTTTTTGTTCTCTGCATCACATAAGAGTCTGTCACATGTTTCTTACCGTCGTCCTTCTCCAATGGCTCACCCTCGTCAAAATCTACTTTCTTTGATTTTTTCTTTTTGGTAGGAAGCACCAAGTCCAGGTTGTCCTCCTCCACTACTTCAGTCTGCTCTCCTTCAATTTTAAGCTCCTGGTTTGGACCAATGAAAAATTCAGCAGTGAGATGATTAGTGTTCTCTATAAAAAGTGGACAATAGGTTTGATTTGATGCAATTAGATTAGGACAGACTCACTGAAGTCTCACTACTAACCCACTCATGCACCCGAGACAAACAATAGCTCTTTTAGCACATCATTGCAATGTTTTAACTTTGCAGATAACTCCTCTAATACTGATTACAAAATGCAGTTTCTGTAATGGCAGAAATCAGAGCAAAAGAGAGAGATGGAAAAATATTATTGGAATATGTTTTGTGTTCTGTCAGTGAAGGTTCTCAGTAATCCAGGCCATTGTACCTTCAGGGGTTAGCAGTAATCAACTGAACTGGTTCTTATATTCTTTCATTCTAACAAAAAAAGCAATCTTCTTTGTCTCCTCTTGTAAATGTGTACAACTGCTCTACATGCCTTAAATTGCCTCTCTGGGACAAATTAAGTTCTTTGAATTTGCTCGAGTTGCTTAAGATGTTCGTCCAAGAGGCTTCTTTAGATCTGACTACCTGGTGGAAAAATCCAGGTGTTTAGCCTTTGTAGGCTGGATACCTGGCTAAAAAGTTCTTATATTATACAATGCAGGTTGTCCTTTCCTTCACCCAGTTTCAGGTTTGTTAGTTTTGCTCTGGGGAAATCACCTCCCCTGTGTTTCTTGACTACGGTACAGGAGCTAAAGCACGAAAGCTTAACACCTGTGGTGGTTTTCATCAACTCCCGCAAGAATTGTTTGAGAGGAAAATTGGTCTCATGAGAATTCTTTTGACTTTTCAGACACTACTGGAAAGGAACAGCATAGCAGCTTTGGGCATTTATATTGATTCAGTA
The DNA here is from genome assembly GCF_019176455.1 of Solea senegalensis. Classification (NCBI taxonomy): domain Eukaryota; kingdom Metazoa; phylum Chordata; class Actinopteri; order Pleuronectiformes; family Soleidae; genus Solea; species Solea senegalensis. The sequence continues at coordinate 15,411,287 of NC_058031.1, forward strand.
TAAATACATCAATGTAGTTTTATAACCAATGACAAATTAGCATCAGTGCTTTTTACACCCCTTAAAACATATGGAGAATTAAGAAAAATGGCTGCGGTTTGGCAGCAACTGACCTTTAATCCCTCTTCAACATCATTTTCAAATACTTTCTTGGGTTTCTTCTTCTTTTTCTTTTGGTTGAAGAAGTTCAGGTCATTCAGGTCGTCAGATGGCTCTAGAGAAGATAAAAAACACTCCATGTTGATTGGTATGAATAAGCCGCACTGAAATGTCCAAGTTGAATTTTAGGGTTGATACATTCTGGAGTGGCAGTTTCTGACCCAGACCAAAAGCTTTCATGTCTTAAAAGGTGAGATTTTGCGAAAAAACTTTTTTCATCCAAACCTTTCTTCCTGCCTTCATCTTCATCCAGATCCATCTCCTTGTCATCTCCAGCCTCTGGTTCCACCTCCTTTGCCTCCACCTCCTTAGTCTCTTCTCCTCCCATTCCCTCTCCTCCTTCCTCATCCAGCATGAAGGGCTTCTTCTTCTTCTTCTTTTTCTTGGTCATGTTGGGATCGAAAATCATCTGTAAGAGAGGAAAAACAGACTGTCAACATTTACAACCAAAAATCTTACCTGATGATGGCAAAAATGGTTCCACTTATTCCTCTCTGTAATTCAAGAACCTTACAGACAATTTAACAAATTGCCAAATTCAGTATGGCACCTTCTTAAATTTCAGCCCAGCTGATTCTGTAACTTTCATATATCAAGTATCCTCAAATTCACTCTTGCATCTTGGACACATGATTAGCAGTATGGCTGTGGTGCATACATTTACCAAGGACAGTTACCTTTTGTGTGCAAAAATTACACTTGTATGTTACAGTTCCCTGAATATCTTTTTGTTTTGGATAATTTAAATATGCATGTGCTGATAAGGTACTTCTGTTATAATACGGCAGACCATCCCTGTTATATCTCAGTTTACTGAAATTATTTCAGAAAATAGAAATACTGCAGCTGTGCAACATGGACCACAAATGCCACCTTTCCTTATATGCATTGGTCTTCATACACAATTCTTAGTCTTATTGAAATGCAGTGGGCTGCCAAATTACAATACAAATAGACATACATACACATTCAGCTGAATAGAAACAAGCATCAAGTTAGCAGCTGGGTAGAGATGACATGTTGGGTCGGAGGTCAAGAGAACAGACAGATAAGTTCAAGATGATAGGACAACTGTGACAGACTATAACATTTCTGGAAAAAAATGAACTAAATCTAATACTTTATTAAATTATTTCTCTGCATTAGACCCATCCTAGAATTAGGAGTAGCGCCCGGGGAGCAACATTGCTCAGGTGTACCCCAGCTCTTTTGACCTGGTGGGGACTTGAACCGGCAACCTTCCGGTTACAAGCCAAGTTCCCTTTCCACTTGGCCACGGGTTGCTCAAACTGCACTTTTAGATGTATAATTTGTAGGAGGGGATTGTTCAAACAATGTGATGAGTTACAATGTTAAACACCTCAGCGGAAGAGGAATACTAGAAGAGAGAAGCAGTGGGGTATACGTGAAAACATTACTATGTGCTTGCTTTCTTGCTGCTCCTGTAGCAGATATGTATGGCAGCCAACACCTGGTGCCACACATGTTACATTATCAGATGCGCCTACTAAAGTGTCTATAGTTGGTTGACCGTCCCTACCTCTGGGTATGTGTAAAAACAATTACCAAGAATAAAAAAAGCGATTTCAAAATAATTAGCTATGCTGCTTTTGGATGAATGGTTACCGTTAGTTAGCACCGCAGCTTAGTCACAGCGAGCTCATGCTAACTAGCTAACCGAGGCGATGCAGTCCCGAGTTCTCCACCGGCTTTGACGTGGTTGGTTAGTGGAACCACACTGAGTCGTGATGATTTACACTGTAAGACAGTTCGCGATAGAAGAGAATATCTTGACACTTCCTTGCCTTCTGGCCTGTTCGGGCCGCTGGTAGCTCGTTTGCAGCCATGTGAGAGCTGCTGCTCCCCTCCCTGTCCGCAGCACCGCCGAGGCCCAAAATCACCTTTAACACACATCTGCCCCGAAAATTCACCCAAATTTACCCTTCAGCTCCAGACAAAGACATGGAGGAAACAGCGACCGAGTGACGGCAACTCACCTCGTCTCCTGACATGTTTGCGTGATGAAAGGTGGCAAAAATCAGGCTACTTTTTGTCCCTCGATCGAAGCCACACCGCTGCGCCGAGATTCTCTTGCATCAGCGCCGGGGTCGCAGTACGCAGGCGTGACGTTGACGAAACCATGACGAGATTAGTTCGCGACGGCGTGTGTCAAACAAGCAGTGTGTTCAAGAGCAACACGATAAGACCGAAACTGCTGCAAAATATGCCCACTGAGTTTGCTGCACGCATTCCTTGATTTCGAGAACTAATTATTAATTATAAATAATTATACTGCATGGTAAAAATAAATACATGTCCGTATTGTTTAACTACGAGTGATAAACCCAGACAATGATAGCACACAATGACAAAGTGAGGATTCATTTACAAATCAAAAACCTTTAATGATTTTGCAAATTATATTATCTCATCTGGATAAATAAACACTGAAATGCTAACATGCGTGTCCATCCTTTTCATGTGCTGTTTTTCATTTTTTTTTAATGTAAAAAACTTACATAATGAAAAACTAAGAATGTAACTCTTGAAGCTTAAAAACACACCGTTTCCACCTACCACTCAACCTACATCTGGATGCAGTTAATAAAGTGTGACAGTAGCTTATCATTATTATTATTATCATTATTATTATCATCATTGTTACTATTTTACATCATACAATTTGAAACAGAAGGACCATTAAAAAGACAGACAGAAGGAGCAGGACGACATGTTTTGTCAAATTTCTTCTTGTAGCTGTGTGTTGTTGTGATGCATATTGTGACTTTCCATTGTTGCATGCTTACACAACCTCAAAAGAAAGACTGCAGAAATATAGTGTATATAAAAAGAGAAACATTTCAGATATTTACACCAAATAACAAGAACCACTGGTGGCAATGCCTTTGAGGAAGAGGGAGTTACTGAAATGCTAACAAAGTTGTGGCAACAAAGCACACAGTCAGAAACAAAAGAGGTTCAGATTCACACAGCTTCAAGCATCTTCACCAAGCACATGCTTAGCTGTTTTCATGCTCTCCTATTTTCAGAGCAGTTAATAACAAAAAGTTATTTTTGTCCAAAAGGATAAAAGAAAAACATCAAGCAAATATGACATCACAAACACAGGTAAAATCAGTTAGGAACACATATTTTAGGATTAAACTTCAATAAAATGTCCCGTGTCATCCAGTGATGTTTACAACGTCACACTGTAATCAAACAAACTGACAAGTCCATGACTTCACCACAGAGTTCATAATAGCACACTTCAACATTAGCTTGGTCGGTGCTGAAACAGCCCTGCCCAAAACAAGGACCATGAAATGCTAGTTTTGTGTCTAAGGTTAAAACAGTTAGTTATCTTTGCCAAGATACAGGGTCAGAGCTTCAGTTTTAAAGCCTCTGACTGGCTCATTTTCATTGAGCAATGAGGGATTCCCTGATTTAGGTAGTGAAGGGGGCAGATAAAAAAGTGATTTTATAGCATTTTTTGCTGTTTTCTAGTGTTATATTAATTGGACAGTCAGCTCTTCTCAGTCACACTTAAACACTCGCACAACATCATATCAGTCCTTCATTTATTCTGTTGTTCCTTCATCTTCCCTCTGTGATGCAGGTATGACATGGTGGAGGCTGCCTTTACATGGCTTCCATTGCCCAACGCTGCAGGTCCTCCATGTCGTCCTTGTCCTCTTCTTTCTTGGCTTTGGGGGAGAGAGGCAGAAATGAAACACAATACCTTTAAATATACAATTTAAATGGGCAACAGACAACTTTCTGTAGTGAAGATGCAGCTGTAGCAACATGCTAGTAAAGGCTCAGAACTGGTGATATGCTACTCTCCTCACTGATTTGTGTTCTTCAAACACTTCTTACCAGGTCTGGAAGGTAATGAAGTAGAAGGCACATTGGGGAGGGGTACGTTCTCTGGTCCTCCAATCTCCAGCAGGTTTTTGTCCAGCTGCTCCTGTTCTAGCTCATCCAGCTCTGCCAGCAGCTCATCCTGATGCAAACACAACAATCAACACTCTAGATGCAAATAATGTTGATACTACAGATACAAATTTAACCTGTCCACATATTTCATTTGGTGAAGTTTTCACACTGAAGGCCCTGGAGAGTTGCTGGTTTGAATTCAGGACAGCTCAGAGGCTGGGGTACCAATCCCTATTGCTCCAAATTGATTGAGTTAAATTGAACACTCTAAATTGAACCCAAATACAAAAACAAACCAACAACAGAAAGGCAACACACAATAAACAGTGCTGAATATTTCCTTCCTCAATCCGTATTTCTTAGTGGTTTTACCTCGGAAGCTCTCTTTCAAAATTTGTTTCAGTAACTCACTCATGTTTCAGAGAGCCAGGGTTAATTTCTTAACCTAATGTTACCAAAAAGAAATGGTTTGTACCTTGAATAGAAAGGGCTTGAAAAAAGTGGAAAACACTGAGTACAGTACGCAACAAAATATGACATTAGTCTCATCATTTTAGATATTTTTATGCAGAAATGTTACCTAATATATCTTTCAAGTGCTGTTTTTACTTACTCAAATTTAGTAATGTTGTATGTCAGTACACAAGTTGAGTTAAACTTCTCACTAAAATACCTAAAGTAAGTTGACTAAAAAAATGGAGAAAAGACCTTATTCATTCTGGCATCATCCCCAGGATGATGCTGGATACAACTGTGTTGTGGCTCAGCTATGAATGAGACCATTCACATTTAAACCAAAAGCACAGTGGTCAGCAAACAGTGTTGAGCCCACAAAAAAAAAACATTCACAAGCAAAATCACGACCTCAGCTGGTAATTATAAATATTTGTGGTGAAGGGAGTGAAAAGGTTTTTAGTAGGCTAGCAAGGTTTTGACAGTTAAAATAAATACAAATACCTGGCCTCAATTTCAAATCACAGACGTTGATGTTTTAAAAAAATACCTCAAATGAACCCAAAAGAAAATCTCAGGAAAAAAAATACCACTGACCTCATCAAACTCCTCCCCAAAGCCGACAGGTTTAGAGATGATATCGGAGATTTCCTGGGCCATTTCCTGCTGCTCTGTAATGTCTTGCATCAGTTCATCCACTTTATCAATGTCCCTGAATTAACAAGAACAAGGTCAGGAATCAAATTTGAACAGGACATACTAGAGTATCTTTTAAACAACCTACATTTATCTGTGCATGATGAATCAGCCCCATTTTGAAGTGGAAGCAACTACACAAATTAAGAAGAATGGCTCCACTCTACATACGAGTCAAATCCTCTGTGTTTTGTCATAGGCTAAACATATTACTCACAATATTCCTATTTTAAAAACAGACCAAATCTTATTTTCTGTTCCTGTTGTTCCATGAAGGTAATTGAGAGGCAAACGAGGAAAACTACAGTATTTTTTTGTTTCAGTCAAACAGTGGAGAACCTTACAAGTTTTCATGTGCAGATTTGATAGCTTTGGCAGCGAAGCCCATGTTCTTGAGCACTTCAGTGTTGGTATTGGCGTTCTCCAGAGCGTCCCGTTGAAACTCAATGGTTGACAGCGTGCCGTCGATTTGAAGGAGCTGCTTCTCATACCTCTTCTTTCTTTTCAAAGCCTGGAGAGCCGCTGGGGACACAAAGACGAGAGGACGACAAGTCAGGAGGAATAGATTGTCACAAAAACAGAGACTAACTGTGTCCTCCAACAGGCAAGGAATAAAGCCATCAAAGTGTTATCCAACACCACAGCTTTTACAGAAATTGCACTGATCCATCACTGACTGACATTAATAAAATGCTTACATGTTTATCAAACATGTAGGTGACAGTTCAATCAGGAATTAAGGCAATTAAATGTAAATTGTAATCAGCCCTTGATGCATGAGAAACCAAAGACTGACGTAGAAATTACCACAACCACTGATTTTAACACCTGACAGGCTCAAGTGAGAGACAGTCATTCTGGACTGACCCATTCTTACCATTGACCTGGAGAAGGAAACACATTTTCAACCTAAGTTCATGGAAAAAAAACTTTCTCATGTAATGCGATGCAACATCTGTCAACCTCGACCTCAAGAGATTCTTCAGTTAGTTGATAGCCTTTTGTATGAGGTAGCCTCCATCATTTTTCTTTGTCCAAACCTTCAGGCCAGGTTGGCATGAAATTTGGTGACCCCAAGACTTGTTGCTTTTTACCTCCATCAGGTTAAAACATTACTCCTAAAAACTATACATCTCATTATGATCCCAGAAGACTGATCCTATATTTTTGGTGACCTTATGAACTCGACAATATTCTCTTGGTTATATTAAATTTAGACTCTTTGTGAGTGTCCCTCTAACATCACCATTGAGACAATGTCAAACTGTCCATTTTAGGGAGGGCATTACTTTCCAAAGGCAGACAACATGTTCTCGTCTGAATGTATACACAATAAGATGTTCTCACTTATAGAACATTATTCACTAAATATAAAATATTGTGGATGACAGCATGTTGAATTTCCCTACATCTTATCTTCAAACTTGTCCTACACCTTCCATTATACCCACTGTACCCAATCACTGAATGTGTGAGTTTGTCTGTGATCATTTCCACATCTTTGACTGATTATGTTCCTTCTGGCTTAACTCAGTGCTAACATGACTTTATGTTGACAACCTTTGATTGTGAACTTCACATTTCACATCTTTAATTAAAACATTGTTCCTGTCATATTTTGTTTGTCATATTCTTCTACCCTTTGCACAATCTGATGGATAGTACATGTTGTATTGTCATATTACCCTTTATTACCCATGATAAACAATGTCAATTGTTTTCTGTCATTATTGGCTCACCGGCACCTGTAGGACCTGCCAGGTCTGTAGGTTTTACTACAGACTTGAGTCCTTACTGCAAACACACCCACCCGTCTGTCACTGACATTAGGCCATGTTTTCTTGTCCTCACCTAGCCAAGACTTCAACCCTTGTCCCTGAATCACTGTCAACGTCTTTATGACCAGTTTATCTGATGTATTGCACCTGCCTGCAGCAATGTTGCATGCTTTAACTCAGGCCTTCGATTATTGCTAATGGACACTGAATAAATGAAAACATATCTATAAACAGGTGTTACCTGCCTGGAGAGAAGTTACAGGTAGATCTGGCGCACATGTAACCGAACACCGTTACTATGGTCATAATAAGAATGCTGGTGCTAAGATGTGCGACAGATCGTCACACCTAGCCAACATAGCTAATGTGCTGTCACTTGGTAATTGAGCACCAAGTGGGACACTGTGAGAAAATTGCGCACTGATGTCTTACCTCGTTTGTTTTTCGTGCCGTTTTTCTTGGCGATCTGTAGCTCATGCTCGATCTTCTTCTCCAGGAACTCCTGTTTCTTCGTTAGCATCTCCTCCGTCTCCCGGAGTTTCTGGATCGCCTCCTGCGGACTTGGTCCCTTTCCTTTTCCTCCTCCTCCAAAAAGCTTCCCAAGCAACGACATGTCTACGATGGTACAACACACTATGTATCCAAACAGATAAAAATAAGGCAGTGACGCTTTGCTACCTATCTGCTGGACTACACTGACACTGCGAGACTACAAGGATTGTTGACGTTTTGCTACTTCCGGGATAAGGCCCGATGGCGTCACGTTGCCCGACGACGGGAAGGCGGTTCTTGTGTCATGAGGACTACATGGATATTCTTTCAATGGCTGCAATACCTTTGCTCATCTTAATTTAATCATCTCAGTTATCAGTTAATTCTTTTATTTTAATGCACTTTTTATTGGCAAATCCCAGTTTTATCTCTCATGATTTAAGTGACTAAACTTAAATGTATTTCTATACCCTTGTAAAGCACTTTGAGTTGCCATTGTGTATGACTAGTGCTATACAAATAAACTAGCTCATCTTTATAAGAGCTGATTTGTTTATCAGGTTTATCTGATTTATGTAAAAGCACCATCAAAAGTCATACTGAGCTTTTTAAGCACATTTTCCTGATTGCGTATTATGTGTGTGTACATATGAGTGTGCGTATATATAATATATGTATATATGCGCACACTCAAAACACATCAGGCATTATACCTGCAAACTAGTTTACTGAAATTTCTGTGACCATCATTGACCTTATCTAAAACTAAGAGCTCAAATGTGATTATTCTTAATGTGGAAACTTTTTTTTCTCTAAATAACCCCAAATTCATATTTAGCCCAGGGAGCACATACAGTTAGGCCCCCAGTTCCTCCTTACCTTTGCCACAGATTGGATATCTCTCTTGTCATTAAACAACCTTTCAATTTAACCACCATTTACCATCTGGTGTGTTTTATGTTACTTCCCTTACCTGTAGTGAGCTGAGGTTGTAACAACTGCATGATCTAAAATATGTCTGGTGGCAGTGAGCTTTGAGGCCATGGAAATTAGGTCAAACCCCAAATCTTTTTTAGACTAATCACAATATTGTTAATACATATAAACACAGGATCTGAGTTTAATCATATGGCTGTGACTATGGCCATTAAGAAACACTTTTGACCACCATTAGTCCTCATGAAGAGTACACTTAACTCACATGTAAGGACTGAGAGGTGCGCCTTAATTTATTTATCTATTAGCAGCAGTCAGTGTAACAGAAATTACACTCGGAGTGCCAATTCTCTTCGTCGTTCAAACTCTCTTTCTCACACACATACAGAAAATGTGAACTCAAAAGTCAAACACAATCACACAAACATCCACACAATTATTACAACCTCTCCTCAGAGGCTACAGTCCAGGTTAAATAAGAATGCAATTAAACTTCTCACAGAAACACAGTTGGGGGTTTATGTGTTTTAATTCAATATGATTGCTACATGGTGGTTGTTTATTTTCTTCCTTTAGTCTTTATTTTTGATGTACATACAAAAGAGTATCCAATTAGTGTGACTACATTACTGTTTGACTGAATCTCTATATGTGTGGTCTGAAGCATTGATGACTTTTTCCTATAATGTAGTGTGTATTCACAGGTCAGTCCTCTTTCCAGCCGCCCACGTCTCTGTTTCCCTCAGGCAACAAAAAATACAGATAGTTCTATCTTTTTGAACAACCACTTTTACTGAGATGGTCACATGATAACCAAGACTGTTGTCTCAGTATCGTACAACCTTCAGAGTCTGACAGGAAACAGAAATAAATTGAAACAAACATACAAACTGATAAACAAGACTCAAGATGGTCCCTTTTGTAAGACAGAATTTTTTATGTTTTTCTTATGTGGCTTCCTCACTCAAAACGATAATAATAATAATAATAATAATAATAGTAATAATAATAATTATAAACCCAGGTCAATGCATGCAGACTGCAGAGTGGACACTTGAATATAGTGCATTTGACTATTATAAACAGAAGCTACATAGTAATACAAGGGGGACACAACTAAAATACTCAATGGGCAAAATGAACCGCCAAAACTCAAGAAAGTGGTAAGTTTGAAAATTCGATGCCTTGAAATAGATTACACGGCTTGTACTGGCTCATGTTTTACCACCGACTGTTTAGAAGACAACGCACAGAATCAGAGTGGAGAGAAGTCTTTCACTGAAAACTTGTGTGTTCACTTCTTGTAAATTATCAGTAATAAGTGGAAGAGAAATTGTCAGACGAGGAGTGTTAGATCTTTCTCACAGACACTGTGAATGAGGAAGTTCGAGACTCGAGGATCAAGGAATAAATGAAAGATTTCAGACATTTAGCCAGTGTGAAGCTACTTTCACACATCACTAACTGTAACCTGTGCAAGTTGGGAGGATCATTCAGGAAAGAGGGATGAACAGAAAGAACAGATCAGAGGTGGTGATCACTTCACAGAAAAAAAGAAAAAGGCAAGACCTGTGACAAAAACGTTTGCAATCATGGTATAACGTGGGATTGCCTTCCTTCGCTTTCTTTGAGACATTAAATGATTTCCCATCCAGACAAACCATCACGATATTGCCATAAATGTTAAAAAAAAGAAAGAAGAATCAACATAACCCCAGAAGACATCCCCGTCGCCGTCATTGACACATGTCCCGCCCGAGCACGCCGTTCATCCATCACTGTGCTCTGTCCATCTGTGTCTCTACAGGACCAGCTTGCCAATGATGACTCCAATGACAAAGAACAGCACACAGAATGCCAGGATGCGGGTGCTTAGGCCTTCGTCCCTCACAACTGAGGTTGCCAAGGCAGAGGAGTGGGGAGCGGACACTGATGTCACCTTTCTCTTCCGCAGCCCATCGTCCTCCTGCAATGAGGAGACAAGTCATAAACACAGAACTGCAAAGAATGTACACACAAACATTCTGACCATCACAGGTGTATTAGTAAAGCACAGAATGTCAAAAATGTAAAGGTCTTTGCACATGGAGAGGGTTTTTTTCCATGCCAATTCTTCATACGTTTGAAATATTGTCAACTTTGGTTGTGTAATTTCGCCAAGCAAAACAGCGACTGTTATGTTTTTGGACCTTGGTTGATTTTCTCGAGCATCCTTTTCTGACAAATTCACAGCTAACTAATCAGAACGAGTGTTGTCAGTAACCTGCAGTCCAAACATTTAACGCGGTGGCAGATCGCTTGATTAGGTTTGTTTCCCAAAACGCTGTTCTTTTTAATAAACAAGGAAAAAACAGACAGATGTAGGGTGGCTGTAATGGCGCGTCAGTGGGATGGTGTGTGTAAATCAAGCTTCAAAATAGCCAATGCCACAGGCTGCGTGTGTCTGTGAAACCTCACAGACAGGCCGGGATGTGATTTTTTTATTCCCCCTCGTCCTAATAATTTGTTTCTTCGCATCGCGCTGGATGTGCATGGGAGGGTGCATTATAATTTGCATCCGAATTATCCACACTTGCGTCCCAAGTATTCACAATGCACCCAGCGTGCAGACTGACACGCACAACCAAAAGAGAAAATATCCAGCAAGCAGCAGGTCTCAGTTAAAAAATGTCTTAATGATGGCAGAGGTCAGAGAATGGCTAGACTGGTTTGAAATGGTAGAAAGGCAACAGTAACTCAAATCATTTTTACCTAATCACTTGGCCCTGACAGAAACTAAATCATGTCTGGCACTTCAGCGAGAATAGAAGCCTGCATTGTGCATTTTCATTTGTTGTGAACAAAAAAAATCTCCCTCCTCTTACTTATTTATTACTTACTTATCACAAGCATGACCACTGAGGTGTGCTGGACATGCCGGTGTAAACAGGAAGTAGACTGTTTATTTGCAGTCATCCCTCTATTAATTCAAGGAACGTCTGTCTGTCTGTTACCTCTGCTAATTGCGTAACTGTCCAATGTTTTGCTCGACAGGCTTCAAACTTGGTGAATAAATAAGGGCACAAGTGTGTGCAATGCCAACTTTGGTTATGTTTGGACAAGAAATGCAAGAGATAGTGGTCGAAATGTGACAGACATATCGCTAAACAAGCAGATTACACCCAGTCTCACATGGAGAAATGAATGAAGACAGATGCCACCCTCACCCTCCTTTGATCTGTATGCGGGTTACCGCAGCAACCATGGTAGTAAATTATACATTTAAGTGTCCTTTGTTGAAAGAACATGCAAGTGTGTGCAGCACAGTAAAACACAGACTTCTCTGCTTGGGCCTCACTTTGAAGTGGAACTGTTAAAGTAAGGTTATTCAAAGCTGGCAGTTAAGTCATGACTGATGAGACGAGTGTTTGGCAGCGCCATTGTCTCCATTTCGGCATTGTCCATTATAAAATACAATCCGAGAACATTAACACACTGGTGTTGGATGTAGCTGCATAGACACTGAGTCTTTAATTTGTTCTTATGCTTCTCACCCTGATCTGTTTGTTTTCTTCCCATAGCCTCTGCACCTCCATCTGCAGTCGCTTGCACTCCTCCATGATCTTCTTCACCTCTCCGTCATCCAGCGAGGCACTGGCTGATTTGGGCAGCGCAGAGGGCTCAGTCTTAACAGAGGAGGTAGAGGAAGACAAAGTTTTGTTGTTTTCACTCTCATGCTGTGGAGAAAGTGAGGGAGTGGGTGGGGGAGGGGATGAAGAGACATGCAGAGGTGTGGCAAGGAGTGAGATGAAAGTACGAACAATTAAATCATAAATGAATAAATAAAACATGTATTGGGTGATATACAGTGATGTCTTACTGATGGGTATGAGACTGAGAAAATACTGAGACAAATGTGAGGTGTTGCCATACAACTGTCTTTCATTTCCATTTGGTCTTGTGGTTATTTTAAATCTGTGAAATACAATATGCAACATTTCTGGGTTTGTAGATGTGAAAGAGATGTGTGAAAAACAAAGTACCCAAGTGTGCACACAGTAATGCAGGGGTCTCAAACTCAAATGACCTCAGGGCTGAAGAGTGTTGAGAATGACAAGAATGAGGCCAGTCAAGAGCAGCAATGAAAAAACAAAAAAATCCTACTTCACCAAACCTTCGCCTGTGAAAAATGTTTCCTCATAGAACTTGGCCATATGACTAAAAATATAATCATGATAATAATAATTTTAAAAAAGTTAGTTGATACTGCGATCGTAAGTATGCTCCTGAATGAACATCAATCTATTCAATGCGGTTTTAAAATTCTTCAGACAGTAATCAACACTTGTGTCAGTTGTGTCGAAAAATGCATGAACATTATGGACCCTATGAAAATGGTATTGTGTGTTTTTTAATTATTGCCCGCCCCAATTTGGCATAAACATTTACTGCAGGTCTCAAACTCACAGCCCAGTGCCACTTGTGGTTTTAATCAAGTTTCAAGTTTTAATTTCTCTATGTTTTTATATTCACAGATTCATTTGAACAGTATATACTGTTCCATATCAAAACAAACTCTTCATTTGAAACTCGTTACAAATATCATTACTGTGATATCATGATGGAATATTGTGATATAATTTATAATAATCCTATCGCCCACCTCTACAGAACTGCTTTATCCCAAAAACTGAGCCTTTTTCCCCCCACACAGTTGGCCCCCCACTGACCAAACTAGATGCTCAGTGGCCCCCAGGTCATTTGACTTTTGAGACCCCCTCATTCTTGATATTCCTTGCTTCTTCTGACACAGCTGAGCCACATTTGTTCTGACGGAGGTGGCAGTGGAAAGTTGCATATCATGTCACTGACATTCTGTCTCCATGTGGGTCTGGTGCTGTAATCAAACTTTTTCTGAGGAGAATGAATGTATCGCTTGCATTGCTCTGCCTCTGATCAGATGCAGAAAAGGGATGCCAAATGCTGCACTCTGACCCTCACTCCTTCTCCCTGTACACTTTGCTTGCCTTAGTGCCTCAGCCGTGTCGCGGGCCAGGTTTCCCAGGTTGTGAGTATTTCTGTTGCAAATACTCAAAACCTGATACTCACAACCATTAAGAGTTAGTTAGACTTACTGTTTTGTCATTTTCTAGAGGCATCTCAAACGAGCATCTCAACTTTGAATCCATCAGCTCATCGGGCTTCGCCTCCTTCCACTGTGGAAGATGAAAGTCAAGGGAGAAAAAGAATGAAAATTAAATCAGACTTTCTTCAGCAAGAGATGAGTTAATTCAAACTGTCTAACTGTTTTTAAAGATATTTGCTGAATATCTGCACAGAGAGCAATTGCAATTTTTCAGCAGTTCAGCAGGAGATATTGTTAAAAGATAATCTTTGCTGAATACAAATATTTTTACTCTAGTACTCACAACTCCTTCCATGTCAGTCATGTCGAATGGAGCCAGGACGGACTGCACCATGAATTTGTGTTTACTCTTTTCATTCGGGTCATAGTCAAATGGCTGCAGCATAACTGAGGACAGAAACAATGACAGAATGCAGAGCCAGAGAATTAGGGAAAGACCAACTTCCTGTACTGCCCCATACTATTATGCAACCCGCAAACCTACTCACTCCTTATTTACAGACAACCAATGTTGGTTGTAATCAAAATTACAAATGCAGTTTAATTGCTTGACTTCCATGACAGAAAGTAAGACAAAAGATGAAGGACCACCTCACGCAACACAAAATCTTTAGGATTGTGTTTTCCCACAACGCACAGGTTGTTTCCAATTCGAAATAACCTCACTAATGTCAAAATGACTGCAGGGCAGTGAATATTACACACATATAAACAGCTGAATCGTCATGTAGACTTAAAACTTAACTAAGCGGTCAACTCTTATTTTATTCTTTAAGCATTGTGCAAGCATTTTTACTTGCATATATGCACATTTTTCTAACACATCACAAGCAATGATATTACCCCTGATCATCTAAACTTAAGGGGCTGCCCCGATTGTATTACACTGTGTGATAGATACTTGAATTGCACACCGCAAGTGTGAACTTTGATCAGGCTTATCACCCATGTTACCAAAAGATAGAAAAAAACTACTAACCAGAAACATTGATGGAAGCTCCAGCATCAATGATGCCACTGTTGGGGCGCACACAGTATCTGCGCGGTGCAGTCGTTTTAACTTTAAAGCAGATATTTCTATCTGTGGGGTTGCTGAGCTTCAGGTAGGCAGTGACGACATCTGTAAATGGGCCTGAGGAGGAAACGGAGATAAAACAGTCAGTACGTGTAAGTGCTGGTTATTTGTCATTTGTCATTTGTGTGCACAGCTTGGATTCCATTCCTTTGAGTGCACACTCAAAGGTTTCACCAAGTCTTGTTTGACAAGAGGATGTACATGTGGGCAGTTCTGGCATAGACAGTCTGCAAGCAAAATGTTCAAGCATATATGTCATCACTACCACACAACTGATAAGCCAAAAGAAGTCGCCTGTGGCAGTAATTCAAATACTAAAGGACAGGACAGTTACAGGATTTTTTTTTAAAACAACTGCTAATTTTGCTTGTTGGGGGAATGTATTGACACTGAGGGAAACTACCTCGGTGGAGTGCTTTCTCTACTTATTTAAGCCCCACCTGCAAATAAAAACAAGGTGCTGCAGGCAAATAACTTGAGGAGTGTTTACTGATTGCTGGGGGGTCCCATAAGAACATCTTCCATGCCTAAAAGCTCTGGAGAGGAAAATTCAACTTCTTATTACACATAAGCCATGATAATGGAAATACTTGTTTGAAAAACAACCTGTGCCCTTTTGAATTAATCAGCCAGACTGTGTGGAAGTACATTATCTTCATCTGGGCTTAGGTTTCTCTTCCTTAACACTGCTATACTTAGTCAGTAAACAGTAACTACTACTACTAACTGATGTGCAGGTTACAATAAAGTTCACACCCAAAGGCACTTCTCAGAGAACAGCACTACCCATGGCCAAATTCCAGCTAAGCGTATATTTTCACTGCCATCGTGCATGGACATAGAATAAGCACGGAAGGCAGAACAGTACACCACACAGTCGCACATTATAATATTGTAAATAAGTCTGGTGATCGGGCTAAGTAATGACACCCTGCTCGTAGAAAATGCTAGAATAGTTAATCAGCCGGGTGTTGGCAGCGACGGCATGCGTATGGCGTCATGTCAAACACAAGCTCACATCGTGGTGTTGTTTCAAATGTTGTCAGAGGACAAAAGACATATCCAGGGATTTAATGAGTGAATTGTTGGAATGGGACGGCGAGCCTGTCCTAAAGCTGCGACGATGACAGCTTGCATTTTGATTTGCTAGCGAGGTTAGCTGAATTCTACCTAGTTAGCATCGTCGCGCACAAGTGTCGTTTCACCTGTTTCAACTCCAGACTGCAACTAACTATGTGTGACAATAAATAAAAACAAGAGCAGATAAGCAAACTGGGTATAACGTTTACAGGTCAACGCAGAAATACGACACACAGGCGTCTATTTTAGCTCACTAGCACCGGGCCGGGCCCTCTGCTCCAGCGTTACCTTTGAATTTCAGTTCGTGTTGTGGCTCTAGCACCAGGACTTGTTCTGGTCTGGCCATGTCCCACAGCTTCTTCCTGTCGTGATGACGACGACAACCGTGTTTGACCGCAGGTAGCCCGCAGAGGTGAAGCAGCTGGCTTTCGGAAGAACAACCCAGCCGACCACTGTTGTTTTTCCCGATGGGAGGGACGGGGGAGGAGAATCACAAATGCAGCACTACTCGGACTGACTGGCTGAGTGACTGCCGACAGCTGCTGGAGGCTAATGGGCCAATGCTAACCGTGCTAGCAGCAGCGAAAGGAAAGACGGGAAGGAAGCGAGATGGTGACGTCACGAGAGGAGCGGAGCCAAGGCGACAACTCAAGCAACAAGAAGACAAATTAAAACCAATCCAAAGGTTAAATCTGGTATTAATAACTCATATAGTTTGTATCATAGACACTACCTGTAAATTACATCTCCAAGCTTTCTCCTTTTATGTGTTGCACCTTTGATGAGTGCGATGTCATCAAAAGTATTGTTCTTTTACGTAACAATAATAAAAGTTGGAATTGTATACAGAAACATTTAAGTAATTGAATTATCTTATTGAAGAGTTTTTCCTTTTTTCGATAAACAAGATCATTAAATGTTTTAAATACAATTCCCACAGCAGCACCAAATTATTATTGTTATTATTACTATTATTATTTTAAACCAACTGCCTCTTCAACACTGGTTATCCCTGAACTCTTCCCTCCTTTATCCGAAAAGAAATAGCATATATTGCTCCCTGTCCTTGTGATTCCATCATGTTAAACATTTTTTTACTCACCTTCAAATCAGCTGAAACTTCCCTGAATGTGCATCAGCAGGTATGGCAATCTTCTCACCAGGTCAGATCCCTGGATTGCTTCTGGCAGTACTAGCAGTGTGTGCGTGAAGGAAATGTAAAGTGCAATGCATCAAGACCTGAAAAGCGCTATATAAATACAGACCGTAAAGTTGGTATGAAGTAAACTGGCTCCTGTAGCAACATCTCATTTGCTTCTCCATCTCTTGGTCATGTCCTCACTTAAGGGCATCAAACAGGAACGCGTCTGTGTTTCCTGGTGTCTCTGACATGTTTTGGCAGTCCGGAGAACCAACAGTTTGAGAGAGTCATTGACAAACTTCAGTTTTGGGTTTAAATATTCTTTTAGATGATCTCTGAAGACTTACATAACGCAGCTCTACATCAGCAGTGTCACATCAAGAATGTATGTCAGCTTGTTCCAGCTCTTCACTCAAGACATGTTTTGTTGTTTATAAAACAAAAATGCGTTCGGGGTGTCTTGTCAAGCATCTTAGAGTTCCTTGGAAGTTATCTCCCCTAAAGTTTGTTGTGTTTGAGCAATTTTAGGCTTCACAAAAGTAGTTTGCACTGTGGCAGTAAGCTTAAATATTTCATGTCTGCATCCATCTGGAATTGTATTTTGTGGAATATAGCTGAATGTTCAAAACTTGCCCAATCAGTATCCGTTTTTTAATGTCAGGGAGGAAATTGCAGGGTTAATTTACATTTTATGTAAATTGATGACATTTCTGCCATTGTTGTGCATCAACACCAGAGGATCTCCTATCAACAATTAAGAGTCTGTATTTAAAGAGGAAAGGACTGGTAAACTGACAGAAAACCTCACTTCCTTTAACACAAGATCTATAACAACCGTTTTGGCTGTTTATAATGTAGGAAAACTAAAGTGGAGCACATGTGGCCCAGGAGATAGAGGGTAGTTTTGCCTGAGCGTGTTTAAGTGTAATGACAGACCTGTTGATGTCTGCACGCCCCCAAAAGACAGCAATGTTTTTTCTTCACAGATGTCAAGGTAAGACAACAAAAGAAACCTGAACACAATTTCAGTTGAAAGGATTTAAGTTATAGCAATACGCACACTATCAAGTGTACAATTTGTCAAGGTTCATTTGATTCTAATAAAATACTTATTTTTTTAAAACCCATATACATTTCATATATTTATCTTTTTGGGGTATATGGATTCAAAAATAGACATTTAAATCATAAAGAGAATGGGAGAAAAAAAAAGAACAGGAAACAAAACTACAACAGCTACGAATGGTGGTCCTCTGTCCCTGAGAAGAGAGCAAGAGAGGACAGAGGAGAGAGAAGAGATAGAAAGAGTATGATAAAGAAAAAAAGAGAGAGAGAAGGAAGTGGTGAGGAAGGCAGGGAGTTAGAGGGGGATTGGCCAAGCTATACAGCGCAGTATGACACCCACTTTAGCTCATTACACACGTACAGTCGTGATCAAGGCACAGGGATCTTCTAAAAGTAATTTTTTTTCAATAAAGTTGTACAAAATAATACATTTTACAGTCTGTACAAGAATAATAGTTCAGCAGTAAAGTAAAGACAGACAAAACAAGGGAGCCAGAGGTCAGGGAGAACAGAGGAAAGATGGAGGAATGGTAGGGGGAGTGAGTGGTGCCATTGTTTGACCACAAGTTTAAAAACATTTTTTCGTAATTTTCCATTTTTATAATCCAAGGTTATTATATTATATTTTATTTTATTTTCAAGGGGGAAAAAAAAGCTCTGCCCAAAAGTTGAGAACATAGATGAGAAAAGGGTGGAGGGCAGGAAGGAAGGAGCGAAAAGAGAGGAGGAGAAATGTGAAGATGGAGAAATGAGTGAAGTCCTCATTAGGAGAAAGAGCAAAGGTGGTAAAAAGGAGAGAATGACAGATCGAGAGTGTAAAGAAATAAAGAAAGAGCGCACAGGGCACAATGGCACAAAAGTCTACACAGACAAAAACAGCTGTGGAGACAGTTAAACAGGGTCAATCCTGACAAGATGAGAGTTCTCTTTAACTTATATGGTACTGTACTGTAGGAGGATGCTTTTTGCCCTCTGTTTATTAAGTTCCATAAAAGATGGCATTTGTTTCTTTTTTGTTTTAAACTCAATATATATCCTCCTTTCGTTTTGCTCCATTGCCAAAGAGGCAAAGTCAGGCAGCAAAACAATTCTGTGAAGAAATCAAGGGACTGTAGTCATCTTCATTGCTGTCAAACGTGTCCAGGCTTCATCTGAGAAATTCACATCAAACTCGGCGCCGTCCAATTTCAGCAAACCCTTACGCCCCCTGCAGTCTGATATGACACAACACACCCCTGGTCCATAAAGCCGATTGCTAAAGCCGCTTCTCAGCCCTCGGCTGTGCAGTCGCTCATTTAGTCCATTTAATCTCAAAGCATTGTGCTGGGAAAGAAGAAATCCACCAGCAGGTCAACGAGCCCGACACTCGTGAACAGATCAGTACATTTCTGGTTTCTGACTGTGGTTGTGCATTCCAAGAAAAAGCGTTGCAGCGTTTCTGTGTGCAAGCAGATCCTGATGTAAGTGATAGGAAGATTGGTATACACAGTTTGAGCAAAGTCCTTAGCACAGTGCTTGTATTTTTGTTAGATACAGTGTTCAGCTGATCCTTTGTGATCCTTGTGTAATTATCTATTTGCAGTAAATGCAGTTTTTTTTTCACACTGACATAGTAGCTCTCTCAGTTTTCATGGTGACGAAGTACAATCTAAACTGCAGCCTAAACGCTCCTCACTGCAGATAATGCAATCCACACAGGGCCAGGCAGCGTGTTTGTAAAGCTGAAGGTAACAGGGATGATACATGATGTTGAGAGGTTAGGAACTGGGACTATGGCTGAAGGTGGAGATCGAAGTTCCTTTATGTGTTTGCCCTCAAAGCCTTCTATCAAAACAGCCCTGTCTTCTGCAGGGAGGGAGTCTTCATCGCGGGGAGTTCTGGGTTCAGGGTGCATTTGTGTGAAAGTGTGTGTGTGTGATAATGTGGGTGTTTTGGCCCCCGCTCTTTCACAAGAACTCACACTCTTCTATTGAAGAGGAGAGTTCGGAGACTCAGGGTTTCTCATAGTCTGATCTGTTTCTGTGTGTTTGGCCGAACACTTTTCCTTTCCCATCACAACAGCTCATACTGCCGCAGGTGCATCCGCTGGATGATGTCTCGACAGTCATTGAAGACACGGCGGATGTTTTCTGTGTCCACAGCGCAGGTGAAGTGAGGGTAACAGTAGTGCCTGCCATCGCCACTTGCTGTACTGATCCTCTGTAGATAAAGAACAAAGTTTAAAAAGACGAAAACACTTCCAGCCTATTGATTCAGCACAACAGCTCAAACGCATTGATACAAACCAACCATGGTGAGTTCATTGTTGATTTTGGTCGTATGAAAGGAGTTTGAACAGCAGAGACTCTTACAAGTCTTACCCTTTAAAATTACATTAAGCATAAAAGAATGCCTAAGCACTTACAAGGAATTCATCTCTTATGAAGTACTTTGCCCTTGTAACTCGAGGATCTTCTCCAGGCTCTGGTGTTGCTGAGGGAGCAAAATGAGACAAATAAAACTGTAATGTGGGGGCTGATTGAACACAACAAAAACATTACAGTTACAGTTGTGTTATAAAGAAAAAGATCACACGTGTATTAAGGATGACCTCTTGTGGTCTTTAGCCCCTTTTCCACTAGCGCGGCACGGCACGATTATTTTGCGTTTCCATTAGCAATAGTAGCTGGTACTGTTTTTAGTACCTGCTCTGGCAAGGTTCCAAGCGACCTGAGCTGACACTATACATGACGTTGTCAGACTGCCGTTCATTGATTGGTCAGAGTGCTGACACAGGAAGAGGCATGAGCAAGATGTACGACACAAGAATTAAAGCGAACAATATCGAACTGTAGATCGGTTAAAAACACTTAACAATCCTAAAAACGTAGGTTAATCTCCAACAATTACCAAGAAAATCTCATAATTTAACAGAGGAGTCTGGTGTATTTAGCCTGCAATCGTCAAACTTCACTAAAATGATATCTAATCACTTTATTTTAGGGATGTTTCTGCAGGCTGGATGCCCCCCATTTACCAACATTATTAAATCACATTAGTTCCTAAAATAAAAAGGCTGTTTTTAAATGCTATATATTTACAGGTTGAAAATATGGGTTTGTGGGTTAAACTAAAGTATGATTGCTTACCATCATCAGGTGTTGTGTAGCGAGCAAATTCAGGAAAGTATTCCTCAATTTTGGACTTCCCTGCCAACACCTTCTCTGCAAGCAAGTCCTGTTTGTTTAGGAACAAGATGACAGAAATGGTCCGCAACCACCTGAAGAGAAAATCATCACATATGAGAAATTAGAAGGAATAACTGATGAAATGCAAGTTATAGCTATATGGGACAAGGACATTTAATGACATTTAGGGTGTCTGTATGGATCCACAACAACAAAAGAATATATCAGTTGAAGGGAGGAGTGAAGTTTAACAGTCAGCAAAGTAAGACACACAGCCAAATATCTTAAAGGGGACATATTATGCAAAATCAACTTTTTAACCATTTTAATACTTATATTTGGGACTCAGGAGGCCCTACCAGTCGCCAAAGTGTGGAAAAAGAATACTCAGTCATGTTTTCGTGGTCCCGCTTAGTGTAAGTATAGGTGATAAAACACTTGATGTTGAATTCCCTGCGCTTATGAGGGCAGTATGCGCATTTCACCGCGAATGTTACCGCCCCACCAGTAAGTTTACTTCGAGAGCTCCACCTTAGCTCCACTTTGTCCCTGCGAGAGTGCAGGCGAGGGAGAAAGAGCTGTATTATGTCAACGCGGACGGACAAGTGTGCTGTTCGTGGCTGCACAGTGGAGCACAGTGTTTTACACAAACTTCCAGCCTCAGAGGATTTTATATATGAAGCTAATGTGCCGGATAAAGTCAGCAAACGGTTGCCGTATTTAGTCAGCGACCGTATTTCACCGACGTACAAACACACACATTGTTAAGAAAAGGTCACATAGAGCTCATAACTGACCATTCTGACACGTCCTAATTACAAATATTTGTTCAGTACGTCCTCCATGACCGGAGCACAGACTCAGTCACATACAGCAGCTGTTTATGCAGCTCACCGCTAGCGATCAGCAGTGCTGCGCTCTCTGTGCAGCGGTGCTGCACTCTCTGAAAATCAGTTAAAAAGACATAGGGACAGCCCCGCTGATCGCCACCGGCGAGCTGCCTAAACTGGCGCTGTGTGTGACTGATCGCCAGCTCTGGAGCATACAGTCACCGGTCTGATACAGTCGCATACAGCGGCAGTTTATTCAGCTCGCCGCGCGCCGCTGGCGATCAGCGGTGCTGTCCCTCAGTGTTTTTAACTGATTTACAGTTTGGCACTGTTCGGCTCGATCCTTATGTAGGACGACTCTTCCTGTGACGGCACTCTCGCTGTTTTCTGCGCACGCAGCCATGTTGATATTGTCAGAGAACTAGTGGAGGGAGGGGGAGAGAAATGGAGCTGAGCGAGTGAGCGCTGTAAAGAGGACAAAACAGAAACCCCCTGGAAGAAGTGGGTGTGTGTTTGCCTGTGTCTCATTTGCATATAAAGTGACCATGCACGAAAACCGAGCGTTCTGAAAGGGGTGGGTTTAGCAGGGTTATTGAACTGCTATGATGCTTCATCCTTTTGGTATTTTGACCAAAGCATGTCACTGACATGTTCATTAGGACACCAGGGAACTATTTTAATGGGGGAAATAGGGTATAATATGTCCACTTTAATAACTTTCCACTAATCTACAACTTTAATTTGCTTATACACCCCTGGAACTTATAATAAAGTACATCATCCATCCTTGATTGTTGGTATGCTCCGTTTGTTGCTAAGGAACCCCCACACTTGGTTATGAAATCATTCCAGAGAAAAGCAGGCAAGTTAACATGAAGTTTAGCAGCCTTGACACTTCGCTTGGGTTGGTCGATAACTATTATCCGTCTGCTGTTGTGAACAATATGTTCAGAGAAGGCTGTCTGATTTGGTATCTACAAATAGAGCAGGGAATCCATGTAACTACACCTATGGAAAGTTTCCCCACCATTGCTGCTGGCATGTTAGTTTTCTGCGTTTTCAGTGTTTGCTCTCATTCACCTGTTGTTCCAGATGTTCTTGAAGAGGTTGAGCGCCTCCTGTAATCTGTTGGTCTGATTGTCTTCTCTGATCACCATGTTGTAACTGCTACTTGCCACGACGAAGATGATGGCCGTTACATCTGAGGGAAGATAAGGACATGGAGGCAGAGATAAATCAGACACAGCGAGGAACAATGAAGGGCAATGAATGAGAGGAAACAGACATAAACAGAATGTACCGTTAAAGCACTGAATCCATTTCCGGCGTTCATCTCTTTGACCCCCAACATCGAACATACTGTGTTAATCACACAAGACAATAACGTCATCAGGTGAAATACTGCCACTTTGTGGAGAAACTGCTCAACATTTATTTTCCAAATCAGTTGACTTGATCATATTTTCTTTCAGAATACAGTTATCTTTGTAAGAATTTGTATTTTAGCATTTTCTGAGGCTTTATGTTTTACTTACTGAAAATTAACTTTGTCCACTTGGAATCTTGTCTCAAAGATTCCTGAAGTCAGCACTCTGCAACGCAGCAAATCCTGAAGACAATTTGAACAAAAAAAACACTGCTAAAGATCATTAAGATCAATTATATTGTAAATGAACACAAAAAACTTTGAAGCAAGCTCTATAGTTCAAAAACTACATCCGTGTCTTAGACTGGTTTTCTAAATCAGGGTGACAAACTTATAGAAACTAGGACACAATATATTTTACTTTTCGCCCCCATTTCCAGAGCCACCTAATGCCCTTTTTAATCTCAAATGTGGTGGTACACGTTTAACAATTCAAAAATATTAAAATGGTTGAGTGGGAAGAGTAGTATACAGTGTTTGTATAGTGAAGAGAAAAGTTATATCAACTTCATGCAAATTTGCCCACCTGATCTGTTGGTGTGTAGTCATTCTGTTTCACAATGTCAATCTTGTCTAAGAAGCTAAAGAGAGAGAGAGAAAAGGGAAAACACGTTTCAAGGGCAATCCTACTGATCAAATAGTGACTTGACTTGTAAAGATATTGTTCAGGCATCACTGACACTCACCAATGAACAGACATACAATTAAAAAAAACAAAAACCTAACCTGATTAAAATGGTTTAAAAATAGTTGAACAAAAACTGATAAACTTCAGCACTTATTGAACAACACTAATGGTCTGTGTGTACAATCTACATTTTATGTCTGCACTGCAGCCCAATTACATATGATGTATTCAATTAAAAAATAAAAATAAAAATGTATATGTATGTATGTATGTATACATACTGTACATACACACACATATATATATATACATATATATATATACACACACACATATATATACACACATATATATACACACACACACACATATACATATATATATATATACATATATATACATATACACACATACATATACATACATATATATATATACACATACATATATACATATATATACACATATATACACATATATACATACATATATATACATACATATATATATATATATATATATGTATATATATATATATATATGAAACTCTAAACTATGGAATGTGATAATGATAGTGGAACTAAAATAACATTTGGATGAAAAAATTAAGTTTCTGTGTAAAATGCTTTATTCTTTTCAGACAGTTTTTCCCCCCAACTGATGGTTGGCAGCAGGCTTTTATCCATTTGACTTTCTCCCCCTCCTTTTACTCCTCTCACTAGACATAGAAAACTGTATAATGTAATGAATATGACATTATTTTTACGAATAACATCTATCAGAGTTGTTCTTAAGATAGACTACTTTTTCCCCCATTACCCCTGAATCAGGATATGTATCATATCGCCAGATTCTTTCCAATACACAGACTTTTCAGGCTGTTCAAGAATCTGGCTATAAGTACAAGTGTTCTCACACTTGTTCTTAGATAGCTGTCCAGTTGTCATCAGATCACCTGAGAGATATTCCAAGCCTGAACAGAGCCTATGGTCGCACACAAAGGGAAAATACTCAAGCACTCGTCCCAAAATGTTAAAAGGCATCAGGTTGTGGGTTTGATTCGACTGATGGCTGTGCCGGCAGCATGCAAATGGGTATGAAAGGTGAGTGATAGGAAATGCACTGCACATAGATGCGCTGTCTGAAACTGTGAGTGAATGGGTGAATGGCAAAACTAGTATAAAGCAGCTTTGAGTGGTCATCAAGACTAGAAAAGCACTATATAATACAAACCATTTATCACAGATTGGTGAAAATTATCATTTCATCACCATCTTTTACTAATTTCACTTTTGGATGTTTGAGGTCACATTGCTTCAAAAAGGTACAACCTGGAGCCATTTAGTGCAACAAAGTTGCAAAGTTAGTCAGCAATTGATCCGTTTACTGGCACCTTGGGCACAACCCCACGTGTGAAGGAAATGAGCAGTGAGGTTAAGCAAAAGTAAGATAATTCAAAATGTGTGTATTCCATAAAAACAGAGACCCTGCAACAACTAGAGATAGTGACAGGAAAATCCACGTGAAGTACGAGTGCACGTGCCGAGAAGAGAGCACACACTGAGTGAACGTGCATGACGAGGAAGGAGGAGGAGGACAGAGAGAGAATGAAAGTGTAGTGGCGTCTGTCTGACATTACAGAGCAGATTTCAAAAATAGCTCCCCAGCACCCTGGCCCACAGCACGGTTACCATGGAGACCCAACCACAGGAGCTATTAATAGTCTATCAGCTCCCAATCTAGTGTGGCTGGAGTAGCTCCAGAGAAGACAGACAGATGGAGAGGAGGAAGACATAGGAAGAGGAGGAGGAAGAGGGAGGAAAAACTAGGATGGGAGGGAATAAGACAATGGACTGTACCATCTCAACCACCTGAGGGTGAAATGCAGGGGGAGTTTTTCTTTAACTTGAAACTTTAAACAACCCAAACCAACCCTGAGATTTAAATTAACATGCATAATATCCTCTAAGAGACATCTACTAGTAAAAAGCAGTTCAGGCTAGAGTCGGGTACTCGACAACTGAACACACAAGATATCCTCATGAAAACACCACCCATCCTTCTCCTTCAAACATCCACTGATCTGCAGATGACTCAGCCTCCACCATGTTTTCTCCCAAACTGCTACCGTTATATTAAAACCATTTCTTTCCTTTTGCCTTACCTGATTTTGCTTTGAAAATGATAGCTAGATACTAGTCAGTAAGACAAAATTCAGAAGCAGTGTGCAATCTCAAAAAGCACACATAGTTTAAACATGACAAATGTTAATTGTATCAGAGGTATGTACTGCATGAAAGACACTGAAAGACCAAAAAAAGTATTGATCCTCACAATAATATATAGTAAACTAAACTATGTGTCAATATTGTGACATGAGATAAGATATTGTCTTAATTAAGTTATTGTCATATCATTATCTGGTGTCAGCAATGTCTTGTTCTGATTTTAAAGGCTGCCGCACACCGTGTATAGAGGCATTTATTTAATTATCATTAAATATATGGAATATTGATTGATTAGAAGTACTAACAGCTCTTATTCAACTTTAAGCCTGATTATTTGCATTGCAGTAGAATTTGACAGGTATTATTTCTCACACGTAAATAGATTTTTTTTTTACCATTAAAAAGCCAAAGAAATACAACAGATATCATCTAATATCAAAGTTTGCAAATGTATTTTAAGTATGCCATACAGATCATATGCAGCTGGAGTACAGAAATTACGGTATTTTTTGTAGGATACATATCTCCTATTTTAGTGTATGTTACAGTATTTACTATGTAGAACAGTTCTCATCGGGCCTGAAAATTACAACCCAACCCGACCCGGCCCGCATGTCTTTAAGCCCGAACCCGACCTGGCCTGACACCAGCATGAATTGTCCACCCGAACCCGACCCCGACCCGTTGAGAACTCTACTATGTAGCGTCAATGTGCAGTGAGTAGCACAAGACCAGAGAAACAGCCTGTGTTTAGCTTAATATCGAGATACATTTCAGGCATACCAAGATTGTTTTTATAAGCCATATTGCCCAGGACCGGGCAATATGGCTTATAAAACAAATAGAGACGAAAATCATATATGTGGATTTAATTTGTTAGTGGGCAAATGACACATGAATTAGATAGTACTAATGATCTGCATTGCAAGTTACAGGACAAGAGTATGGTGTTAAACCAATATCAAGTTAACATTGGGCATAAATGAGCTGTTTATGTAAAAGAGAACAGCCAACTACAAATTAGTAGTTAATTCTAATTCTACCACTATACTCAAGTTTTCTTATAAATATATATAGTCGTAGAAATATAGTCACAATTTTGAATTGAAACAAATGAAAAATATCATGTAAAAAAAAAAAAAGAAGAAGTGTGGAACAGTTTCATTTTTCGGTACCCTTCCATTGGGGTACCACAGTCATGGTACTGTCCCGGTGGAGCTAGACCCGCGACAGTGAACTGAACAGAAAAGCACCACTCCCTTGCAACCCGTGTTTCTTCCATGTCTGCAAACTATTCTCAGTTGAAACGCATGCCTGATCAAGGGCTTTACTGTCCCTAAGTGTACCAAACCAAACTGTACCATGATGGAAACACGCCATTTGTGTAACTGAGGTTCAGACTGTTGGTGAAAGAAAATCACTTATTTGATGACACCAACTTGGGCTTTAGTAAACATTTTGTGCAAATGTATAGACGCGACGATATACGGAAATGGAAAATAATAAACAGATGTAATGGTGATGTAACTCCTGAATCCATTATTATGCAAGTGCCAACTACTTTCTCAAGAATTACATGAGTCGAGTCAGTGTCAATATAAATAATTATTGCCTCATTGAGCAATTTTCTGTACTGTTGTAATATTTTGTATTTCAGCACTGGCAGTTGGTTACTTACTACTGTGCACAGTCGATTAGCTGATACTCGTTGGATCTCTCGAAGCACGCCCTGACGCCCTCATCCTGCCACAGTGTCTTTGCATGGTCATAAAACTCCTGTAGAGGGACAGACAAAAACATGCTAATGAAAAGCCCACATCTCATCTTGTTAGAAACAGTTAGACAGACACAGGTGGATGTTATGGTGCCAGTTGTAGAGACAAAAGGTTTATGATCAACTCAGAGGTGATGTCACTCCCATTTGCAATTTCCGATGTAAAAAAACACCCAAGAAGATTGGCAAATATGCCAAATATGACAGACAAAGGATGTAGATCGTCCAAAGTGCATGTCTGATGGTACATGGTACACCACCTGCAGTGTATGTCTTGCCTTATTGATGCATGTATATGCATGTGAAGGTAAATAATGGTAAGGTGAAAGGAATGCAACTATAGACAGGCACAAAGACATACTGGAACTCCCTGCATAACTTCTACTGTGTTGATTTCATCTAAACGCTGAAAACAAAGTGATCCGAGCAGTACATATTGCCAGGTACATTCATTTTAACTACACACATGCACATCATGCGCCACATGTAGTAGGTCAACAGCACCAAATAATACATAATCACAATAAAAGACAAGGGAATCGACTGTGATACATATATATATTCACTCCAGATGGTGAACATTTTCTCAAGCAAAGGTCCTGAACATTATCATGTGTTATAACTGTTGTTATGGCAATATACATTTAAATATATATATATTATATATTAGCAACTGTGCATCAGTGCAATCTTTCAAATCAAATGCAATAGAATTACATTATATTTTTTTACAACATTTTTGTCACACTGGACAGGAGGTATTGTAATACACCCAAGTACTGTAATAGAATTGCCAAGTAAATTATAAAATAGCAGAACAGAAAGTTTAAAATGCACAAAATGTGCATCCCTATAACTAATTTTAGTCGCTCTCTTCCTCTTAATTTAAGAGTCTTCCCAGTTTGGATTAATAACTCTACCAACTAACTTTTCTTTACTTTTCTTACAGTCTCTCCCTGTGTACATCTGATTCACTGACTAGAGTTGGAAAACACTCATCAGAATTTGCTGAATGGTGATTTATAAACATGTGCATTTGCCTGCATTGGACCTTTAATGCAGTGAGGGCTAGAAAAGCTGTGCCAATACAACACAAATGGTCAGTTCAAATGTGACAATTCTATTGCTTTATCTTTCATAGGTACTGGTCTGTATATGACACAGTCTGGTTCTGAACCCGGTCAAACAACAACAATCAGCATTCAATCCTGGGTCAAATAACTCTGCAATGTGGCGAGTTTTTATCCACTGTGGTTCCGTTCAGCATCAGTGGGAATGTTAGACTTGGGTGAACATGCACATTTTTCTTCGTCTGCTCTATTTTTGCCAGCGATCTGCCATTTCTAGTGCAATGTCATGATGCCCATAGCTATTAGTTTAGCATTAGTTTTAGCATTATAAATTATCAGAATGTTTATAAACACACACCTGTTGCAATTTGAAGCCACAAGGTGACATGCATCACTGAGGTCTGTAATATAACTATATTGTGTTATTTTGTAATTAAAATATTATTTACCCTAGTGTATTGATTATCATAGTGCATGAGGAAGGACAACGATATATCACCAAACCAATATTTTGACCCACACGGCCACACCTGGTATTATATCAGATGGAAGAAAAAATAAAAACAGCATCAATTATGTGCCATCGGCTAAATTGACTTCTAAAAATCAGCATTGCCCATAGAAAACCCAATATCGGTCAACCTCTATCCATGACAGCAAACCTATCATTGAATTTAGAACTAGAGCACTCTTAATAATCAGCCATGTGCTTTGAAAGAAAACTCACTCTCACTATTTTAATGTAATACTTCCTCTTTCTTTCTTTCTTTTTCCATCACTTTCTATATTACTCTCTCTTTGTTCTCCCCGCAGTAAATGTCAATTTACAAAAGTGAACACATCAAACTGAACAACCAAACAAGTCTCAATTTTTTTAATATGAGATCAGACATGATAAGTTCAGAGCGCAGGTGTTCAGAGCGCAGCATCAGCCGCAGAGCTGTGTCTTTCTTGAGGACACAGGTAAGGCTGAAGTCTGGGAGCTAGTGCGGTAGACTGAAGGTCATCTTCTAAAACTGTATGGAAAGAAGCAGCAGACCCTTCAGCTGCAATAATATCACTACCTAATCATCATCATACATTAAAACAAGCAGTTGCACTAATTAGCTCATTACTTAAATGAATGCATTAATTAGCAGGCAAGTCAAAATTCTGCCTTTCACATGGACGCTATGAATATGAACTCAGTGACTTGAAGTATTAAAGGGCCATTACAATGTTTTATGTGTTTTGTCTCATTTGATACTAATCACAAGACAGCATCCATGACTGCTCAGTGTAGCACCAGTCTTTTCAGCATGAACATGTGATTTCTTTTTATCACATATGTTTCCATTCATTTTGGACTGATCAGAAGTGTGAATGTCTAAGAAAAAAACAACAACAACTTGTAATGAAGTGTAGGTCAAGCACAGCCAAATGTGTTTTTTATTTACAGTACCAACAAAAAGTCAAACGATGATAATGCTCAACTGCCAGCTGCTCAGTTTCTAGTTTCCCACAAGCAAATGCCATAAAAACCAGCTGAATGATCATATTAATCCACACTTCCATCTGTGTTCAATCACAATAATGTTTAGTAGGTCTGCACAATAAAAAAATAACAATAGATTTATATTACAAACTAATTTTGTTCAACGCAACATAACAAATGTTTAATATATATTAATATAATATTGGTGCATGGTGTAAACACAGTTACACAGAGACATTAGACATACAACTGCTTTGGATGTTTCTCTATCTATAGATATAGATCTATCCATCTGGGTTGGGCTGTGTATTCAAATACTTCAACAGCAGCATTTTCAAAGAAAATGTATGGATCGAGTTCCTCCAATAATCCTCTATGTACTCTGTGAGGGGGCGCTGTGGGTGGTGTAATTACAATTTTATTATGTTTCGCATTTTGAAAGACTGACAGTGGTGGACAGATGCCTTCATAATGACACACTTTAGGCACAATGGTGACAGGTTGTTCAAATCAAGTGCATTCCCATTGCTCTGAAATAAACTGCAGCTTCTATTTAAATGTGAAACTGAGTGAACTGAAAAGTGAATTAAGCCTGGCCCACAGGTGGCTGTGGATATGAGGTACAGTCTCTTGTTCCAGACAATTAGCTAATGGTTTTGTCCCCTGAGGATAGTAAAACCTACACAGACATTACCCATCAGGTCATTAGTAAACCTCAGCATTGGCTACACGAGTCAAGGGATTAACACCTGGGATATTGGGACAAGTACCTGCTATTTTAATCTACTGAAACACAAGCAGCCGGGGAAACCTACACCTCTTGTCAGTAAACACTGGTCACAGTTTTGCAGGTTTAAACAACTACCAACAGTGGGCCCTACATGTTTGGTTGTCACTGTTGCTTTTATTATTCATTATCAATATTGTTAATACTACTATTATTACTATTATTATTATTATTATTGTATATTTTAAAAAACAAATAAGACATCACATTATGAGAATCATGATGTGTGTGTGTGTGTGTACAGTCAGATATTATGCTACTCACAGATGGAAACTCAAAATCCTTCTGGTTGACGAGGTTGAGGATGTATTCAATCCTGCACTGGTTTTGTGGGCACGCCAACTGTACTGGTGGCGTCAGGTTGCTCATTGCTGTCACTATGGTCTGTCACAAACAGAATAAATTATTATAAAAGTCGATCACACAAAGATTTTTTTATACTGCATATCAAATATACTATCAAATGAAGAGGGAGTACTTGCTTATATGATAAAAAAGGTTTGACTACTTTTGAAGCTTCTGATGAAGCTATTTTAGTTCATCTCATTCGCTTCAGACAAAAACAACCACTTACCTCAATGGCCTCTTTAATGTTATTCTTGATGTCTTGAATTTTCTGCTTCTTCTCTCTGAAAAATACAGAAAGGTTTAAAGACATTCATGTTAGAGACCCATCACAAGGGCATCCAAGTGAAGCGAGAGCAGCAAATTATAAACTGTTCTACCTTAAAAATGCGAGCTACGATGCTGCTAAAATTCAAGAGAAAACAATCCAAGCTCCTGACAAGGGTTCTGCAATTGTGTCCAATCTGAACTTGAGCCTGATGCAGATAATATAATATACATTTATACAATACATACATACTTGTAGATATAACATAATAAGCCACATGTCAGAACCTGAACCACAACTGATCAACTTAGTTTTTTATGCCTCCTAAATATGCACCAACAGTGTATCAACACATGCTTTTAGTGTCAGGCTTAAACCAAGGTGCCCCTCAGGACATCATCAAGGTTATTTCTGTCAGAATTTGTAAAGCTTCTGCAGAGCCACGAAGGATGTTATACAACCGTTTCCACAGGCTCCGTAATTTTGTAAAAGTGATAACTAAACTCCAATTCATGTGTTAAATCCATGGAGTGACCGTTTAAATATATGACTTGCATGCTGGTGATTTCCTCTGTACAGAGTATCACCTCCTACACAGATGCTTCAAAGTCAAATGTTGACGTTTCTCAGAGGCCAAGTAATATGAAAACAATTACAATCTGAATGCAGTGAAACAAACAGATGCCTACATCATTATTTCTGATTATATAATGCTGATTTTTGGGACTTTTTAGAGTGCGTTTTAGAGTTTGCTCCACTTACACTCAATCATCAGTCTCAAAACTGACATCTAACGGTTTAGACAAAACAGAGAAAACTACACTCAAGGGCTACTTCATTAAGCACAACTGTTCTTCTTAATGCAAATATCTGATCAGTAGGGGTGTGACGAGACATTCAGCTCTGCACACAAGACTACACTACTCACGTGATCAAGACGAAATGAGAACAACGTTGAAGCACTGTTAAAGGTTCTGCCTTGAACTCAACTGATTGGCTTTAATGGACAAAAACCAGACTGTGAAATAAAATGGACATAAATAAAATAGAATAAAATTAGGGCAGTGCATTTTTTTTTTAAACCTAACTAACACTTGCTTTCCTATGACTATTTGTTATGTATTTGCAGTAACTTTATGTGTCCTGAGCTTGGTCTCATCATGTCTGTCTACAGTTTCTCCAACACTTCATGTCATGGGCCAGATTAAACTGAGTTCGAGATAACACAAATGAGCACTCGTCACTGTCACGTGTACCTAATAAAGGGAATGATGAGAGTATAATCTAGTGCTGGGTGGTGTAGTGGTTCATACCGAAAATCGTTTTTGTTTTGTTTTTTACATTTTTTTGTATACTTTTCTTTGTCACTGCTGCACCACACATGCTAAGGGCTTAGCTGAAGAAGTAACTGTGGTAATAACCGCAGGAATGATACATTTACTCCACCACCTAAACAGAAAACACATATGAGAGAACCAAGAATGTATATAAATTTTTGGTCATACCGCCCAGCACTAGTATAATCTGTTGGAGTGTTTTTACATCCACTGCACGCAAACAGCCTTCATAAAGGAACCACTGCCCCCAACATTTCTACTGCGCCACTGCTTCTCTTCTCGACACAAGTATTGTTTAAGTCAAGTTGGGGAGGGAGTCCTGTCTTACCACGACACAGTAAACAACAGTACCCTGAATTTAGTTTGTTTTTGATCTGAGAAGGGTAAACAGACCTTCATTTGAACACTTGGTATTAAAATTATGTCTGTCTGCTGTGAAGGATAGCTGTTTGTACAAGACGTTTGGACTCTGTGTGACCGAAATGTTTCTAATAAAGGAAACCAGAGGACCAGTTAGTCTATCTTTCACCTTGAGCCTGCCAGGACAGTGCCTTGTGTTTACAATAGTTCTATGTCAGTGACAAGGAGCGAGATGGGCCTCTTTGTTGTGTGTGGTTTTACTTTTTCACTAGAGATACTGTAGCATTACTCCAAATCTATGCAGTCACAGAATATCAGTAGATAACCAAGACTCCAACACCAATATTAACTTGGTTGTTTAAATTCTTTAAACCATTTCAACACTCATCACTTTGAAGACAAAGGCTAAACAGATCCTTCACAACTTCACCCAGGTAAAATCCATTTAGGGGGCTTAACTTTTGCAACAATCAAGGTCCACCTTCCACCAACACAAATCGCTGGCCAGTCTGTGGGAAACACTGCACTGTCAAAACTTGTAGTAGGAGGGAAAAAATCCAAAAGAGTGCACCCCATGAGTGATGATCCCTGTTGAGATAGGTAGGAGATACCTACTTCTTCTTGTTAATGTTTGTTAATTTTGTGACTGTGCCTTCACTTTTGGTGCAAGTTGTTGTGCTCTCCTATATGACACTTTGCTTTGCACTTTACTGAGAACGCAGTGAGCAGTGTAGTGCAGTTGCTGAAGGAAAGGGATGGTAAACCAACATCTTGTTTGATTAATTAATTCTGTGCATTTGATGTATACATATTTTTAGTCTATATGGTATCAAACTAGTGGAATGTGACCATCCAAAATTACCTAACATCAAAACCAAAATACAAGGTTACGATATACAAAGCATTGAACATGTTGTTTCAGAAAGACCACAGCTTGACTATGAAGTTGGCATGCCTTGTACAGGTGCTACTCATAGGCTTATAGATAGGTCATAGTAGATTAACTCATTGACTCCTTTTCTAAAATCAGAACAGGAACTGGAACCAGACTTGCAGTCAAAAGCCAGACTTTTGGGTTACCATAAACTAAAGAAGAATTAATTCATCCATCCCGAAAATCAAATGTAACACATGTTACTTGACACTTTGATCCCCAGACCAGTCATTTTACATGCTGTCTCAGGATCCAGGCTTATTAAAGCATATCAGTGTGCTTGTCATGTGGAGACCCACAAGCAACTAACCTTCAAGACAGTGGTTTGGGTTTAACATTGAAGCACAAATTTAAAGTCAAAGGAACCCATCTGTTTACTACAAATAATGAAACCAAGGAGCTATACAGGTTTGGTTAGAAAACAAACAAACGAGCAAATAACCCAAGCAATGTTACAGAGTTTGCATAGGTCCTCTTTACCCCTGGCATTAGAAGGCTTTTTTGGTGTGATTGAAGCTTCACCACATGCATTTACACCTGGTATTACCATGCACCTCTGGTGTCCACATTGAGAACTGATTACGGTCATCCCTGGTACTATTCGATCACGGTCATCCCCCTATATGTCACCACTCCCTCTTCTTCTACAAAGATTTCCTGCAGCAGACTACAGCTTCACATCGGTGTGTGAGCCATGCATGAAGTCATACTTTTGTATGGACTCCTCTGCTTTTTGAAGCAGGGGCAGAAGTCATCTGACAAGCGGAAAACTGATGAAAGCAGGGGAGACTGGGCAGTTTTGTCACTGCTTTCATGTTAGCTGTGCTCGGGAGTGGAGGCACATCGGACACTTGTTGCATTTACACTTCTGTTCAATGTGGTTATAATGTACTTGCGACCACCTCAGGAAATGGTTTGGAAGATTATACAACAATCTGTCCTCTGTACAAGTGGTCAGGCGCTATCCGATTGCAATCCGATCACAGAAAATGCATTTTAATGCCAGGTGTAAAGGGGACCATAGTTTGATAGATGTGTGTGAACCTGCAAGTGACATACGATGCAGCTCTCTCACACACAACAACACCTACTTTCTCTCTACAGTACAGTGTGTGCACCTGTCAGTTGCGATCTGTTCTACATTAGTGCAAACTGACTCCCGCTACGATCACAATTTCAATGGATTTGGTGGAATTGAAAAATAACCACACTGAATAATCACTTTTCATCCAGTTGGACATGTTTTCCACACGTTTTCAATATCACTGTAGCCAACTAGAACTGATCAGGTTGAAAATACAGTAGGTGGAACTACGGTGGG
Source organism: Solea senegalensis (assembly GCF_019176455.1). NCBI lineage: Eukaryota > Metazoa > Chordata > Actinopteri > Pleuronectiformes > Soleidae > Solea > Solea senegalensis. The sequence goes on from NC_058031.1 coordinate 15,447,175, forward strand.
ACACTTATGATGTCACAACTACCCACCGGTGCTACAAATTAACACCTGAGAAGAGGTCAAATCAGAAAACATCTGAGTGAGTGGAATAGAGGAGTAAAGAGACTTAATCTGGCCTGCAGTCTGACAGTTGTACCTAAAGGTAGCCTATGAGACACACACACACACAGTTCAGAGCTGCAGAGTCACGCGCTGGGTCATACGCTCTTGTCTGCCTTAGGTGTTGATTTTCTCAGCCACTGACATAGGGAAAAAACACAGATAAAACTTTTTTTTCCCTCCAGTTTAAAGCAAGCATGGACCAAGTATGATCCCTCTTGAGACCAACAAGCAAGAAATTAGAGCAGTGAGGTTATAATCTTTCCTAAGAAACACTTGAGAGTTGTGTCTCTAGAGTATAACATTCATACTAATATATGGTAATATATGGGCAAATTGACTCAGTCATACAAGCTAACAGTGACTCAACAGTCACTTTGAGATAAAACACCCATCATTTTCTTCACCTATCAATAACCCTACATGCATACACAACTCCAGGGCTCCAGGTTTGACGGTTGTCTCTGTTTTGTACAGGGTCAAACATCCATTTCTGCACTGCAATCTGACTGGGCTATCTTAAGGTCTTGAAAATAAAAGCAAAGACTGTTTGATGTGAGGCAGCTCTTTTAAAGAAGTCACAACTGCTTTATCCTTGGCAGGTCAAATGCTTAACATTTACACAGCCAATTCCTGTAAACTTAAAGCGAGTAAATATCACACAACCACAACATGTAAATCAAGCATGTTTCCTCACTCCATGCTAAATTGACATGAATCGATGTCACTTCAGCATCAAAATAATATCAAAACTTAAATGGATTTATCAGTCCAGATCAATTTGTTGCAGGATGAGGAGAATGCTTTAATGTGTCTATGGTCAGCAAGGGGATTAGTCCATTGTATTTGACACTAAACTTGTTATAAAGTCAACACAGTTTTAGCTTGAAACTCATGCAAAAGGATTTTAAGTACAACATACAAGTAAAAAGATGGAGCTGCTACATCACACATGCATGCGGCTTTATGCTTTGTTTTCACATCATTTGTTATATTTTCTTATAAAATGATAAAACAAAAGATGACCTAGTTTTGTAACAGATTTGGAACATGTTTAGATAAAGTATCTTAAGTTTAGATAAGTTTTCAGTCACTGTAAACTGTTGATGAACTGTTAAAACTGTTCACCAACAGGTTAGGCCATTTATGATCAGTTTAGGGGTGCACTCGGATTACTTTTTTGATGTAATGAGTAAGCTTATGTGTTAGGTCTGCAATAAGAGAACTTTACTTTATTTTGTTACTTTTTCAAAAATGTAATCTGTTACTCCATTTACCATATATTCCTAGTTTTGCCACAGGAAAACTAAATCCACCAGGCTCCTTTTCTTTTTCCATAGTGTTTGACAGACAGACATGTGTCTGTGTGGTAAAGTTGTGTCACTGCGCATGTATGTGGCAGCTCAGCTGATGAGATGACATTGGCTTTGTGGAAGTATTTGCAGAATATCACAGTAAAATGCTTGTTGTGTTTGGATAACAAGAGTCTGCCAACTGCAACTGACTCATGCACCTGTGGTAGCAAGGCTAGGGGAGGAAGAGGAGAAAGATGATGATGGCAAAGATAGCAGTGTTCACCAGCCCCAAAGCAACAACTAACTTTTAACCAGGCTAAAGATGGCAATCTGAGGGAGATTAAAGAGCTTTTAGCAGGCTACATGTGAGGACGATGCTACTGTTCAACTGTGGAGTTCCCTACTTTCTAAGATCATCAATACAATTCAGATGAGATAGAAGTGTAAAGAAAAAAAAAATCAAGCAGCAAGTGTGACCAACTGGAAAAATTAGGTAACACCTGTGCTACCAGTGTATAAAAGTAATATTTGAGCGATGGCACCTTTTCCCTGGCCTTTGTGATGAGGTACAGATTTAGCCTGGACACAGCTATGATCGGGTGCTCTCATCTTATCCTGCTTAAACCCTGTGCTTCATGAATGTGCATGCTGAGCAGCATTTATGTCTTCGCTAATCTCAAACTTACTCTGCATTGAAGCCGTTGACATGCAAGATCCTCATCTGTTTCACTATGGTGCTCTTTCCCGACTCTCCAGCTCCTGAAATAGAGAGAGAGAAGAAAATGTGGATCCGTTGACATGTGAAACACAACCACATAGATTTGACTGTGACTTGTCATGCACTGTAGCCAGAGCCAGAGTGTGGTACATGTACCATCAGTGGTACACCAAGCTTCCTCTGGTGGTACTTAGAGGAAAATCAGAAATATTGTTCTGCTGTATAAACCAGGGTATGTGATCGTAGTGGAGACGAGGAATATGGAAACTTAAACAAATTACTAAAAAAATTAAATAATAATAATAATAATAAAAATAATAATAATTAGAGTCACCTCATCTCTCACTCCATCTTAATCTAATTTTGCTATACCAGTGTCTGACGTTTATGTGAAGCAGAGGAGGATGATGAGAGAGCAAGTGATCTTATTGGGAATAAATCTGCCTATTACACCACAGTATTTTAAAGGGGACATATTATGCAAAATCAACTTTTTAACCATTTCAATACTTATATTTTGGACTCTGGAGGCCCTACCAGACGCTAAAGGGTTGAAAAAGAATACTCAGTCATGTTTTCGTGGTCCCCCTTAGTCTAAGTATAGGCGATATAACACTTGATGTTGAATTCCCTGCACTTACGACGGCAGCATGCGCATTTCACCGCGAATATTACCGCCCCACCAGTAAGTTTACTTCGAGAGCTCCACCTTAGCTCCACCTTGTCCATGCGAGAGTGCAGGCGAGCGAGGAAGAGCGGTATTATGTCAACGCGGAGGGACAAGTGTGCTGTTCGTGGCTGCACAGTGGAGCACAGTGTTTTACATAAACTTCCAGCCTTAGAGGATTTTATATATGAAGCTAATGTGCCGGATAAAGTCAGCAAACGTGTGTTCACGCCACTACACATCAGACTGCGGCTAGCAGTCGCTGTATTTAGTCAGCGACCGTATTTCACCGACGTACAAACACACACATTGTTAAGAAAAGGTCACATAGAGCTCATAACTGACCATTCTGACACGTCCTACTTAAAAATATTTGTTCAGTACGTCCTCCATGACCGGAGCACAGACTCAGTCTGATACAGTCACATACAGCAGCAGTTTATGCAGCTGGCGATCAGCGGTGGCAATCAGCGGCAATCTCTGTGAAAATCAGTTAAAAAGACATAGGGACAGCACCGCTGTCCCTATGTCACATACAGCCACATACAGCGGCAGTACACAACGGTTCTACCGTGGATAACTATACTACCGGTGCCAGTTTTTGCTATATTATGGCCGCTTCTACTCTCCTCCCGGCTTTTCACTGAATGCGGCTCCCTTGTAAACAAACCCACATTGCAACTACTGCAACCAAACTACACAGCTGCTGAATAATTGGCTGTTTGTTTGTTACTGGTGACGTTCGGGGATATGATAGGCTGTTTCCGCACGCTGGGTCTGCCCGTCTGTTAGCTGATTGGCTGTTTGTGTGTTTCTGCCGGCAAGAACAAACTCCATGAAGACAGCTCCGCTTAGATAAAAAACAAAAAACAAACAACAAGCTAAAGTTCTGTCTCACCCAGACGCGCGCACGCCTTACAGTCACAAACACAAGACAACACACTCACCATGGCAGAAGCACCGGGCCCGAGCACTGAGTCTGCGGCGGCGGCGTCATTGGCACCACTAACTTTGCTCAAAAACTCCAAAAGTCGCATTTGGAACTATTTTGGCTTTAAACAAGACACAGACGGTAAAGCAATAGACGATGGCTGTCCACTGTGCAGGTGCTGCCACCAAGCTATAAGAGCCAAAGGAGGGAACACATCCAACCTCATAAAACACCTGCAGTGTCGTCGCCCACATTTATATGTCGAATACCAGGTTAGTATTGGCTAATATTAGGCTATATGCTCCGTGTACAGGCTGAGGAATGAAGAGTTAAAGTATGTCAAAGTATAAAGCACATAGAAAAACACATAAAAATATAGTTTTCACAGGGAATCAGTTCCTGTTTATTGTATTTTGTCATCTAAAGTTTATTATGTTGGAAAATAAGCATTATTGTCAAACAGATTTTTTTAAAAGACAGTGGATTTGTTATCCTAAGTTGATTATTTATATATATGATTACATACATACATACATACATACATACATACATACATATATATATATATATACACACACACACACACACACACACATATATGTTTATCATGCACCAAATAACATTATAAGTAATTAATAAGTATTTATAACTTGTACAAATACATTGCAGTTCATAAAAATAATAATAATCAAAAAAGGCTGCAGTATCGCGATACTACCCAGAACCGTGATACTTTGTCTGGTATAGTATCATGGTTACTCATTTTGGTATCGTGACAACTCTAATCATGGCTGAAACAACTGTACAGGACATGGGATTTGGGCAATATTGCAATATCAGTATATAGTGCGTATCATTGTCAATGTATATCAAAATAACGAAAAGGTTAATTATGTATCAACATTGTGCAAACATACTTTGAGATAAAACAAAACTGCTAAGAATGTTTTGCCTCAGACTTGTGAAATGTTTATCGTTTTCTGTCTGTCAAGATGTTTAAAACCACAATTAATCGATTTCTTCAGCATTCATTCAGAAGCAAAACTCAATCTTATCTTATGCTTTATCTTATGTTTGTATATATTTGTGATCACAGATATCTTATTATAATATTATACTGTTATTGAAAAGCTTAATGGAGATTCGGTCCACTTGTGGTCTGTGTCAATTATATTTTAATAACTAATACACCAATTGATTTTGTATTGTGAAATATCCTGAACTCAAGGTGGGTTACGACACACAGTACCCAAAACATCACAACTGTAATATATCAGTATTCTCACTGGGAGACTGCATTTAACTGAAAATGTTATTTCTTCCCCTGGAGAAGTGAAGAAACAACCCACTGAACTTGTGTCTTACTGTGAAAACATCACCTCCCAGTGATCTTCATGTCCAAATAAAATCATTGGTAAATTCATCTATTTAAACATAAACTCTTAAAAAGAAAGAGAAGATTCACAGAATCTAGTCTGCTAAAATGTTTGTGATTTTGGGGATAACATTCAAACACTGCCAATTTAACATTCAGTGCAGTTATACGATAGGTAACTGTAGTAGGATAAGACTATCTAGCCTGTATCAGTGCAGACTTTTGTCCACACTGGATCGTCTCTTTGATTTGCAGATATTGCTGTCATACTGCATTAGAAGTAATATGTCAAGAAAACATTTAATCTTTGGTCAGATTGAGCTAAATAGATGCTTACATAGAAATGACATGAGAACACATCCCATCCCCTATGTTATGCCTTTTTGCTGGATCTGGCAGACTTAGAACAAAAATGAAAAATTTCCTTTGTTCAAATGTAGTCCACATTGCTTATTGTTTAAATTCATTTTAACTTTAACTTTGCATATACAATTGGAGACTGTTGGCAAAAAGACATAATGTGTTTAAAATAGAGGGTCTCATGTGCATGTGTTGTTTTGTCAAAATTGGATTAATATCTGCTTCCCATTAATACAACAGTGTCATCCTCCACAATCCCATTAAGACTTTAATCAGATGATCGATTTAATTGTTGGCCTGTGTGGTTTTAGCTGTAGACTGAGCAACATAATCCAGTAATCAACAGCTTCAGCCTGAAATACAGTTTCCTTCTTGAAATAGATGGCCAAAGTTTTTGCGTCATAAACACAATACAAAAGACTGAAACGGTATAAATGCTACACAACCCAAACAACACAATAAATGCTAATATTAGGGGTGGAAGGGAAGAAAATAAGGAAGTTTAGTTTTCACCCTCAGAATCATGATATTTTACCAGCAAAACCAGCTTAAAGTAGCAGTTCCCACTTTACCTCAAACATCATTGGAAGTCTGTTTATAAGTAGTATCTATAATCCAGGTTGTTAAAAAGACATTTTCCATTTATATTTGAAGCATGTTCATTTGAAGGCTCACATGTGTGTGGTGTCCTGTGTTGAGAGGCTCTATTCATTTAGCCCAGTATTGTATAATATTTTCTTACAGCAGTAAACAGGCAAAGCTCTGTAAGCAAAAAAACAAAATATTCTGTAGTACATGTTATGTACCACTGACCCACTCAGTTTAAAAAAATATATATTATGAAATCCATGCAATGTGCATGGATTTTGGAAATATGACTCTGGGATTATTGGCTTGAAAATGTATTATTCAATTTTGAGTCAAGGAGGAAAATAAAACTAGAACTGTTGACACCATTTTGATAGTATCAATCCTTGGAATCACAATACAAATCAAATCGGTAACCAGTTATTGTCACGCAATCGAATCGTAACAAAAGCATGTTGTCCTAGCCCTAGCCAATATGTTACACAATAGGTCATGTTTTGGTTCCTGGGTAGAACTTACATTTCTTTGTGGAAATAACGTGGATTGTACCATTTCAGACACAGTCCTCCTTAATGTGGCTACAGACCACGCAAAAGGCATTGCATACATTTTCTCAGCTGCACTGAGAGTGACCCTTTTATGGTTCATTTGGCTTTGTTCACTGTTTATCCTTATCGGCCAAAATATGCAGAATCACAAAAAGGAGCCTGCAGGCCCGCAAGTAGTGTTACAGTCAAACTAGCAGATAATATAATTGAATGGAAGCTAATTTTATGGTAGACATCTTTGTTTAGTTATTCACGTGGGTCCCGTCGTTCTGCTTTCCTAAAGTCCCCACAACTTCCTCCTCAACTTAAATAACACTGTGTCATACAATACACACCCTTGGTGGCACTTCAGTAATCACATAATTAGGATTTTTTTCGAGAACACTACGACTTCTTGGCAGCGATAAGCCTCTGATTGGACATAAAGAGGATTTAAAAAGGAGCACAGCAGGGAAAGTTAGACACTCTGATTTGTCTCTTATGTAATGTGGAGACCCAGCCCACCTCCAGTTCACATTCTGACACACACAACCACATGTTGAGCCTTAAACACGTTCATTTCTTCACTTACTGCGACATTATCTTGGACACCCACAAACTGACATGAAATGCAGCACTGGTGTTCATTTAGTCAACTTTCCAGGCCTGAATGTGTGATTAGGACTAAATGCTACACTACAGGTTATGCCCACTTAAGAAAGTGCATGAATGAACTATAAATGACAGCAAAACACTTTTTGATTCCTGTCTGTGGTTGTTTAATCCACATTATCCACCAACTAGAGTCTAAACACACACAACATTTACCTCTACATCACTGCATGCTATCAAATCAACCTGTGGACTCAACCACTGCTACTGCTTGTTTTGGTGTTGATGGTGGTTAACTGCCACTTCGAAAGCAACGAGATTAAAAAACAACAACAACACAGTATTGCATTTTCCCCCCCTCAGCCTTATGCAATGTCAAGTCACACTGTTGACAATGTTTCCCAAACATCCCAGAAGGTTATGCAGAGAGGAAGCAGAGGCTAACTGTGCAGACTGAGGCCTGCAAACCAGCAGCAAGCAAGCACGCACACAGAGCAACAGTTACAGAAAACGACACACGAAAAAAAACAACAACGACATCAAACTCACCCAAAAGTAGTAGTCTGTGTGTTGCTCTGTATATCTGTTTGTCTTTTTGAAGCTGCTTCTCTATCTTTTTGTTTGCTTCTCTTTGTGCCTTCTCCTCATTTCTCTGGTCTTCGGTCTTACTGTTGCCCAAACAACCCATCTTCCCGCAAGAAAAAAGAAAAACGGGGGGTCCAGGGGAGGAAGAGGAGGAGGTGGTGGTGGTGGTAGAACAAGAAGTAGTGGAGGTGGAGGTGTAGGGAGGGAGGGGGATATGCAGAAAGACAAATAAATACAGTAAACTAGTCTAGATCCCTCGTTTGACCCGCGGATTTGGCAGCAATGGCAGCCACATTAACACGCTGTAACGTCCCCGGCCTGCTACAGAAACCAGCGCAGTGGAGACTATGAGTCCATAACGCGTATTTTTGCTGTCAGAGAAAGGGCAGGATACTGTTGCTGACGACACCGAGGCCGCCTTCTTCTTCTCCAGTCTGCTGCTCAATCCTGCTCAGGCTTTTTTTCCTCCTTCACATGCACTCATGTAGTTTTCACTTTCCCCCCTCCCGAACACTCACACTATTTCTCTCCCCACCACCGTCTGCCGTGTAAAAAAACTGTAATCCACAACGTGTCCTACAAGAGATCTCCTCAAACGGAGGTGAAATGAACAGACCAGTTTTGCATCTCCAAAAAAAGCCCGGGTCTTGCGTCTCACTGCTGCCCGTGACAAGGAGCCCAACTCGGCGTGTCCGAAAAGCTCGCCCGGGCTGCGGCGTGGCACGTTTCCACTTCTCCTTTCGTCACAAACATCTCCATAGGTGGACACTTCACGCTCCTTTATCTGTTTTCTCCGTCTCCCCGACGCCTGTCTTCGTCGTCGGGGTTGGCCTGTTTTGCAGGACAGAAGGAAGGGGAATATAATATTTACACCCAAGCGAGCTACATGTGAGATATCCTCACTGTTTCCGTCGCCATCCGGCTCCCCCTTTTCACTCTCTCTGCAACAAACTCACTGCGGCGGTTTTCTCCAACGGTTCCCACAACACGTCCAACTTCAAATCCAATCACTATCCCGCAGATATATCCTCCTTTACTTGTGACGGCTATTCCTATGCTGTTTTCTCCTCCAAGGGCCTTTTCTCGCTCGCTCTCTCTCTTTCTCTCTTTCTCTCTCTCTCTCTCTCTCTCTCTCCCTCCCTCTCTCCCTTTTGTTGCTCAAATGTGTTGGTTATCAGACTCTCACATCATCACTGAGCCTCCAAAAACTGCGCACCGGCATATGGATCTGCCTTCATTAGATTAAATTACAAATAAAAACAAAAATAAAGAGTTAATAAAAGAGTAAAATGAAAATAAAAAGTAAAATAAAAAGTGAAAGAATCCCTCACGTATCCAAATGTTTGTGCTGGTGATGAAACAAACGCCAGTGAATATAGTCCACATTCAAATATACTGCATGTCCAAATATTCATGATATATTAGTGATAAACTACAGGTTTGACCTCATATGTGCATTCATAAAACAAGACACAGACCTGTGCAGGGCTGGTCGTTGTGGAAGACAGGAATTATTGGAGGTTGTTATTATTACTGTTGTTGTTATTACTTTTATTTCTATGGTTTTCTCTCTCTGAGAAGAATATTTTACTTTTTTGAGGACACACTAGTGTAGACAGACAGCGTAAGAGAGACGGGGTGGGGCCACACCGCGCTCATTGAACCATAGGAAGGAACTAGAACCACAAGAGGAGAGGAGCGGCCGCTTCGCCTCGTCACGTGGCCGGGGCGCGGGGCAGCGGCGACGGTGGCAGCTCTGCGGAGAAAACGGCGCCCCCTTCAAAGAAAATGACCGACGCACCAGACTTCAGCAGCAGAAGCAGCAGCAGCAGCAGAGAGACTGCTTTAACTGACTCCTATAACTCCTCACTGTAACAATCAGTTAACAATAAATAGTTTATTCCACACATGAACCTTTTCATGCTACTTTCACTTTTTTCTCATATGTTATACTCTTTATCTTTTTATTGCTAGTACCATTCCCATTTTGAATTTATACACTTATTATTACCATTGTACATATTTATTTATGTTGCTTATCCTGACCTGTTCATATTTTGTACTATAGCCACCAGCTGTAATAAATCAATTGAACTAATCTAATCTTAAAGTAAATAGATCCTTTATTAATTATTATATTACTTATGTAAGTTTATACAGTTTTATACATATGTTGTTACATGTGCTTTTTTTTAAATGCAAAAGTTGAAAATGCAAAACTCTGACCATTTTGCTGCTTCCTGGTGTGGGATCGATCTAATCTAACCTGATCTAATTTAATCTACTCAAGGCAAATCCTGCATTCAAAATTAGAGGCAGACCAATTTTTCTTATATTCCTATAATCAGCATTTTATTACATTACACATTTTTACTCTCAGAAAATTTGTTAAATGCTGCTAAATTCACTAAACTTTTTTTTCTTTTCGCTTCGGCACTAGTTTCACAACCTTCTAAGAACCTATACCTTTCTTTCAAAACATCAGCAACAAATTTAGAACAATGACGAAAATGCAATTTTTAAAAAAAACTCCACCACTTTCTTCCAGTTTCTTGGATACAATACACATAAATCAACAATGCTTTGTTCACTTAACATAAATTACCATCAGCATTTGAGATGACAGTTCATTTCATGTCAGCACATCATACAACTGTTCAGAATGATGAGTGATGTTTTCATTCCTCTTGGGTAGTTCATAGTTCTTCATGGGTAGTTTTAATGAAAGTGAAAAACATTGTCCCACGCACAAAAATATGAGGATAACCATATCTTTCCAAGAATTATTTTTGACTTGGATGAAAATATGTGGACAAAATGACATGGTTGATGTTTTGTTTTTCTAAGGTAAATGAGGGACAGTGCAGAAAGATTTTTCTTGTAGTATTTGAGTTTTTTCCTGTTGCTATAATTGTTGCCTTTATTTGCCATAGAAGGAAATTAATTTGTGATTTACAGTGTTTATTTCACTTTAGTATTTTCTCTTGTTGTCTTACGGTGACATGTATCACATATGCTGTACAATCTAATGTTTGTATAAACGATTAAACAGTTAAACTAATAGTATTTAATGTGGATAAATTCAATGTTTTAACGTCAAACAGACAAAAAGTGTGGGTAGGAATAGCAAATGTAGGACAATTTCATACTTATCGTATGTTTTAAATTCAACCAATACTTGCCAAATTGCTTTCATCTCTTTTATGGTTAAAGTGCTCACAGTAGAAATGAGTTAATATCCTGGTGCCCTGACCAAGCATCCATTTAATGATGTCTGTCCATCTCAGCACATTCTGGCTGAGCAGCAAAGTTTACCAAAGTCCAATCCATCACAGAACAACATAATTTGACAAACACGTTTGTCAGCAAGTTCTATCGACAAGAGATTTAAATTGTATTTAAATGTTTTGAATCACGCTTACACACCATAAAAATTTGATGTTGCAAAATTAGTTGCTATAAAAACGTAAATGTGAGAAGATGTTTTGACATTTAAATGAACAAATTACTATGTAACTGTTTACAAAATGCCATACTGTATGAATAATAAGAGTTAGTTTTTCATACATAAGTGTATATACAAAAAATTAGAAAATTTATAAGAGAATTACATTATTATGGTCACAGGTGCAGGGCAACAATCATATTGCTGTTAGGTGATCTAAACACTAGGTGGCAGCAGTCTTACCTCTAGAAAGCTGGCTGAGGGTAATTTATCAAATATACAATTCTCATCATGTATTTCAGCAGATCTAAAGTATCTTCGATGATTTGTTTCTGAAATAGCAGTGGAGTAAACCATAACATATTTATTTTTTCCTTTTTTAATCATAAATGTCCTGGGTATGCTCTGAGGTGAAAATTAAAACAGACCTTAATTTCAGCAGTTATATCGTTACTGTGACAATCATAAATGGGTGTTTATGTGGAGTGTGAAATCAAATATGATATGACATTTTCATTTGTTTGCTTAGTTAGGGATTGGAAATAATATTTTTTCTCATACAATGTACCTTCAGCCTCCACCCAGCTACATAAGCATGACAGGCTATCGTATGGTTTGTCTTGGTAACATTAAAAGTGAAAAGCATTTGTGAGTGGACTAAAAGTGTGTGCCAAGCTTCCCCCCACTGGGTTTTGTGGTGGGCATTGGTAGAAAGTGTTGAGTTGATCTTGTGCTCATGAAGCATGAGGTCAACATCTCTGAGGAGCTCATTTATAATAAAAAAAAATACATTACTGCCACACCTACTTTTCTACTGCTTGCTTTTTTACATGTCATTTGTAACTTAGTGTGTGCATCAACTGTATGACATAAACTAACAAATGGAAAGACACAAATAGAAAACTTTACTTTTCCTCTTCAATAACCTAAAGTCATGACTTCAGGCTTTAAAGTAACCATGACTTGTCTGCTTTAAAACATTGTTTTACAACTTTGTCAACATCAGCTGTGTTGGTGTATTTACCTGCAGTCCATGGGTCATCCCATTGTAGGACTTGGTTGCAGTTTGTTGTGTTAAACAACACACACTCTATCATAAAACATTACACTCAATGTAAATTTAGCAAAAGTAGCTACAGCACTCTACCGTCTGTGTCCTTTGCATTCTCAGATGTTTAGCGTAGCTGAAAAAGAGAAATGCCACAGTGATGGAATTTTTGAAAAAACAACAAAAAAAAACACATGCAGTGTTGTGAAGTGGGCGGAAAAAAACGTTAAAAAGAAAATGTCAGTAAATAAAAGATACCAGAAAATGTTATTGATGTTCACAACATCTCATTATTTAAATATTTAGTCCACACTAAAATAAATAAAAAGCTTACACATTCTGCCAACTTGTATACTTATCCATAGATTATCCTTAACATTTCCAACAATGATTTAAACATCAAGCACACACTCACACATTTTATTTAGTGTTTATGCTGTCCTACAGAACACAGGAAGTCCATGTATATAACCATTTGTGACAACTTTTTCCAATAGATATTGTTCTTGTTTATCAATAAAAATAAAAAGTCTAGACACTAGAAACAAATATTAGACTCTGACCAGTCGGTGAACATAACGTTGTGTGCTGTCAGAAATGATTATTCAGGGCCATTATTATTATTTTGACTGAAATTGCGATAGCGGTATGATTCGTGATATTCGAGGGAATGGTAATTTTTACATAATTGTTCTCACTTTCCATAGACCATAGGTGTGAGAGTGTGAGTGAATGGTTGTTTGTCTCTATGTGTGTGGCCCTGCAATGGACTGGCGAACTGTCCAGGGTGTACCCCGCCTATCGCCTGATGTAGCTGAGATTGGCACAGCACCCCCCGCAACCCTCTGGTGGAGGATAAAGCGGTAGATGATGACTGATGACTGTTCTCACTTTCATTGAAAGACATATTTCAAATAATAACTCTGTGTATGCAGATCTGTGTGAAACAAAAATGTTGTCTTCTGTCTGTAAAAAAGGTGATGCACAGGTTAGGACAATATTTAATCTAAAATGTTACTTCCACACTCATATGGGCTTTCACAAATATTGCGCTGCTTGCGATTTGAAAATTGCTTTCGGCCATATTGCGATTTTATTGAAATTTCGATTAATTCTGGTGTAGTGGTTAGCACTTGCCTTTGCAGCAAGAAGACCTGAGTTCGAGCCTTGGTTGGAACAAGGGCCTTTGTGCATGGAGCTTGCATGTTCTTCCCGTGTGTGCGTGGGTTTGCTCTGGGTTTTCTGGTTTCCCCCCACAGTCAAAAAACATGCAATATGGGGACACTCTAAATTGACCGTAGGTGTGAAAGTGAGAGGGAACAGTTGAATGGTAGTTTGTCTCTATGTGTGGCCCTGTGATGGACAGGTGAACTCTCCAGGGTGTACCCTGCCTATCGCCCTTTGTCAGCTGATATTGGCACAGCACCCCCCGTGACCCCCCGTTCTGTGGAGGATAAAGTGGTAGAAGATGGATGCTTAGCCATAATAATACTTTGGACAGACTGAGTATTGTTGCCGGTACAGTGATCTGAAACTATACCTGAGACATGTCAGTCAGGGAAGTCATTAACAAACAAAGGTAAGCACCATCGTACAAGTTTAACACAAATCATCAGCACTGTATATACAGTTAAACCTAAAACCTAAACAATACTTTGACCATAAACCTGATCTCACCCTCTGTCACACACACACACACACGCACACACACACGCACACTCTTTCTACTCTACGACTGCTACACAAGACCCTTTTACAGCACGTCCGCTCGCAGCTCTTTTTAACTGCACCGTCATGAAATGTTAGCTGCCGACTCAGCACTCATTCTCATCATAATCAATTTAGATCCACTGCTGAGCAGTAATTGAGTATGTGAGTTTTCCTCCTCTCACTGAGTCAAGAGGTTTATCAGCCCACAGAGGAGCATCATCTGTGATAATCTACAGAGGAATTCATTAGTTTGCTTTGTCCTGAGTTAACAAGGTTAGGCAATTCTGGATCACCTGCAGTGTTGTGATGAATAAATATACATAGATTAATTAGGGAATTGGATGATATATTAATCAGTTTGCAAAACTTCAGAGGAAAACTTCTTTTGTGTATTTCCCTCTAATCTGTGTTCCCTTATTGTGTTTTTTTCTATGAAAGCATCGTTGCAATAAGGGCCTTAACTAAGGTGTCATCATACTAATATGTAGATTATTGCATAACACATATACATGGTTACCTAGTATCTCTGTGTCTCTATGCATGCATGCATCCTGGATTTTGTTTTGTTTTGTTTGAAAACCAGTAAAATTGGAAATGACGAAGTTTCTTATAGTCAATCATTTTTTGATTGATTGATTAATCAATGCATTAGTCAAGCACAAGTTGGGCTGAGTTTATCACTGATCATTAACGAGAATCCACTTATTATTTACGATGTTATTTTTTAATAACATCAGTAAAGAATCTGGAGATTCTGGGGCACAAGTAGCAACACATTATATGTGAATTAAATGAAGCAATGTGTATTGCTTCATTTAATTTTATTGATGACCAGTGTGTCCAGGGTTCTATGGTCCTGTTGCAATAGATTATGTGAATCACAGTGACACTAAACACACAATAATCATCAGATCTTTATCTTCTTCATCTGAAAATAGAGGTAACAGTAACGGATGCTTGAATCTTCTGCGTGATAAAGCTGTTCATTATGTTTACACGCTGGTGAGAAAACAGTTAATTAACCACTTCAAGTCACCATCTCACTCAGACCAGTCTACACAGATGCATTCACAAGGGTTGGTAGTTTTGCCGACAATGCAGTTTGCCATACAAAATATTATTGAGTTTTTCTATTTCCTCCCCTCTTTAGCTGGGAATATTTAGTTGTTTTTGCAAGTCTCAGTCCCCACACTGATCATTCCTCTGTATAGTCACACCAGCTCTTAATGGCCTCAAAGCCATGAATATTAGATACACTTCCCTTCACCTCACAGTGCAAATGTGATGAACCAGCCTGTTGTGGCTGTAACAATACAAACTCAATCTTGTGCAAGTGTCTGTGTCTCAGATGCAGAATTTAGACTGCGGCCTCGACATAATGTGACAATGAAGCCAAAATATAACTGTGTGAACATGCAGAAAACACACACTTGTTTAAGAAAAAAACACTTTGTCGGGGCTGTTGTTATGTTGTGTGTTATATTCATTAATGTCCTGCAGTTGTTGCTGTTTGTGTGTCAGGATTTACGAGTTAGAAGAAACATGTTTTTCAGTCATGTAATCATTGCGGGTATTCTCCTGAGTGACATTAGCCTCGATATGAGCATAGTAAGCGAGATGATGGGTTACAACCCATTATGTCTGAGAGAGAGAGAGAGAGAGAGAGAGAGAGAGAGAGAGAGAGAGAGAGAGAGTGAGGGAGGGAAATGAGGGTGGGACAGAGACGCAAGCAAAGAGCAGAGGGATCTTCACACTATTCTAAATCAAGACTCCTCTGTCTCGCCTCCTATTTTCCTCACAGTGCTGTTTGTCACTGAACTGACTTCTCTGTCTTGTTGTAGTTTAAGTGTGTTGGACTATATTTCCTGTGTTTCCACAGCAGCACTCGGGGATGCTTTGACTGAAGCTGCATAAGTTTTCCTCACAGACATGTGTAGGCAGGTTGGAGTTTCCCTCCACAGTGCTAAGACGTTTATGTATTGGTGCATACATCTGGAGGACGACTCTATCTGAGCTGTGTGGGTGACACGGAGGAGACATGGCAGGGGACCTTGCGGTTGGAATGCTCTATAACTTATTACTACCATTGCTCCTGCTGGCTGGTGAGTTGACATCTGATTATTTTATTCTGATGTACAATGCCAAAGCCACAGCTGCCCTAAATTAACAGCATTGGTAATTATCAAAATAATTTTGTTTATGTTTCCATAATGGCTAACACAAGCTCTTTAACTGAAATGATATTTTTAATGCTGAAATATAATGATTATTGTAAGCCATGAATTTTCAAATGTACTGTTTTACAAAAAAATAGTAAAGCACATTATTATTTCTTGATGAAGATGTCAAATAATAGTTATTTACTTGCATTCCTGAACAGAAAAATTAGTTTTAGTGGTCAATATAATGCTTGATTAATGTCTGACTTCTCAGACAAGACCAGTGAGACTTTTCTGCACAGCATGATTCCATTTCTTTTAAAACAGCTGAAGATATAAATCTGTTTCTTTTCCCTTTTTCTGACAGATTAGGTGACCTGACTCTATTCCGCCTCACATACCAGAGAAAATGGCTATATTAAAATAGTATTTGCATTAGATTTCTTTAATATTTTCCTAAAAATATTTTTCTGTTATATTATTGCAAAATTATAACAACAGAGGCATTAAGGTATAGAAAAAACAATAATGCTATTAATTAATTAGTAGCGTAAAACCAGTACACATGAGCTTATTGTTGCAGGCAGCTGTCTTCTGCTGAACACCAATTTAATCACACATGGTAATTTAACTTTCTATGCATTTTCTATATGTTTACATCTTGAGCTGGGTCTTGAATGTTGTTAATGAGCAAGTATTTCACAAGAAGAAGTGTGTTCTGACAGTTAGACCGTGAGTATTAAACTCACTAAAATGCACACTTATTGAAGAAGATGGTGATAATGTGATGTTCTGGAAAACGCTGTTTGATTTGCTAACTTTTGGACATGTTACAGGTTTGCAAGTAATGCAATAATGTTGGCTTTTATCATCCCCATTTTTTATTTATCATATCAAAAAATATGAGCTCTCTCACAGCCAATCACCGTTCAACCTCACAATGTTATTTTAAATGTTGGGTTTTCTCCCAGCTTTTAATTTTGGAGACCAAAATTTGATCATAGGTTTGAAGTCAAGCATAAATGATTGTTTGTCTCTACTGTACAGTGTGTAACCTCTCACCCACTGTCAGCAGGCATTTACTTTAACACCCCTCAAACACAAAAGTGGTAAAAAATAATGAATACATGAATTATTTTTTTCTTAAATGGGCTTGAGCCCTAAATTCTGAAGAAATTTCAACACTTGGGAATTGGGTGTGGTAGATTTTCTGTGTGATGGATTATCTCGGTATAAGAAAATAAAATAAAATATTTTCTTGCTTTTCTTGCTTTCAACAATTGGAAATTTCACTCTAAGCAGAGGTTTCTCTATTCCTTGTGTTTCAGTTCCAATACTAAGACTTTGGAATGACCTTGTATGAATTATTGGCTAATTTGTTTTGTGGGTTTTTTCCTATGTCCTTTGTCCTGTTGGAAGCACTAAAATTCACGTTGTCTTTCCTCTTTTCCTCCTCAGCTTCAGTGTTCCGCTACAGCTGTCTGTCAGTGGTGTATTTCTTGTTCCTGCTCGTCTTACCGCTGATGCCGAACCCCAGCGTGGTCACCATGAAAGGTGAGAGAGACTAATTTAGTTTGACCTAACTGTCAGAATGCATATTTCAGCAGACTGTAGAATTACAAAGTGAAAAACTGTTGACACAAATTGAAATTGCGTTTCAGTCTATTTCTTTAATCTAAGATGTATGTGATCAAATTCCCACTTTCCACCATGTAACAGAAATGATCAACAAGGACAAGAGAGAAACTCACTAATTACATTTGTGAATGTAGCATAGAGCAGATTTTAATGTCACATATATAATACTTTGTGGCTCGTATTCTATATGAAAATACATTGTGTCATATTTTGCGCAGCAATCTCTGTCTTGCAATGCAAGTATTTTTCTGCAAGACAATAATCTGTGTGCATAAAAAATACAATAAAATCGTTTTAGTAGTTATTAGTTGATATGCTTTGGGTTCGCTGTTGTTCTGTAGTATCACAAGCTCACTTTTTTAAATTATAGCTGAAATGTACATGCTCATAAGTGCTAGAATGCACAAATATCCTACATATAAACATGGCACTACAAAAAACAGACTGTATTGCTCTCTGTTTATTACTCGCTGAAGTGAATAAGTATGTAAATAAACTTTTTATTGTTACAAAAGTGTGATGTAAGGAAAAAAATAATGAGTGTTGACAAAGCACAATAGATTATATTGGGTAAAATAAAGTGTGTATGTGTACGTGTGTGCGTCTACTGTGTGTGTATGTGTGGGATCACTTCTCTGTATTGATCACTGCATTCTGATGAATTAAAGTATCCTCACCCCTCCCTCAAAGTACTTTGTAAAGGGGATGTGGTCAGAATGGTCAAATCAATTATAGATAACCTGGTAATTACAGTGAGGAATTAAAAGATGTGATGTCAGCGTTTTGACAGCATTTTTTGTCTTTCTTTCCCTTCTCATCCCTCCATCTTAAAACAGTTTGCTTTTCAGCTTGTCTTTTGAAAGCTTCACAGAACCCACAGTGATATTAATCCCCCCAACATAAGCTTGCTTTCTTTGGGCTAAGTGGTCGAGTGCGTGTACATCCTGTGTGTGTCCATTTGCTTCATGTGTTTTTGTGCATTTACCTATATTTGGCTGTGTCTATACTTGAGTGTCTATAGGATTATGTGAATCTCCTACTAGGAAGCAGGGATGTTTAAGTGAAACAAAGCTTTTAGTAAAAAAAAAAATCCTGGACATCAATAGTACATTTGCTGGCTCAGCTATTGTCAAGCTTAGTCTATTACTTTGGTAACATGTTCAGGTACAGTAAACAATATACAAGAGACTTTTTTGGTATCTGCTCAGAAACACTTTGAGAGGGTTATTACATCAGGGACCTGGGTCTCAGATCATTTGACCCCACAGTCCACTTTGTTTCATTAATGTAGACATTTTGTACTAAAAGCTGGTCTAGAATAGTGTTCCTGTGTACTGAATATGGTTCATATCAGGTGTGAAAACTATCCTTCTCAAAAAGAGTTTTGTTGTTGATGTTATTATTCTGCCTCTGTTTGGTTTTCCTGGAAAGAAACACAATACATTTTTCTGTTCTTCATATGGAAATGGGCTTTGTCGAGCAATACTATAATCAGACCTGACTGAGGGAGCGTTTGTGTGTATAATCTGGCAGCGCAGTGGTGGTGGGGGCAGGTAGAATTTATCACAGGTATTGTGAGCAGCAGAATCCACTTTTGAAATTTTTCATTGGTGCCTCTTTGTGTTTTCAGTCCTACTCCAACCTGTTTGCAGCTGTATTGCTTTACTAGCGCAATGTTGCCTTTGCCTCTATCTGTGTTGACAGAAAACAAATCACTTCCTGTGTGCAGCACAGGAAAGGTGCTGGGTGAAACAAGATCTACATATTACTATACCGAGAAACACAGAGAGAATTGTGAAGTGCTGAAGTGAATTGTGAACTTATTTGACAATGTATACCAAAAGATCTTTCTGGCCTAATATAAAACCACAACTGGATGTTACACACTAAATATGTGGAGAGTATTTTACGTGTGTGAAACCACAGAACAATGCTACATTTGTACCGTGGAGCAACAACATAAACAAATAGTAGTAGTAGGTGACTATGCAGTGTGCGCTTCATCTTCTTAATGCTTATTGAAGTATTGAAAACAATAATGAGTAAAACAAAACAACTACGCTTGAATAGTATTGGCAGTGGTAGCGTGAGCGTGTACGCATACAATCAGTTTTCAGACAAATCTCTTATAATATCTCTGTCTCTCAGAAGAACGCAGATGAACATAATGGGTTGCAGTTTTGGTTTATCAAAGGTCATTTATTATGTTACTTTAGTTAGTTAAGAGATAAAATTCAAGTGACTATAATGGGATACGACATTATTAAATCTGTGAAAATCTGATTCAATTCACAGAAAAGACTGATTAAGAGATTAAGACTCCTACCGTGAACTACATTTAGCTCTGCACATTGTCAAGATACACAATTTGTCTAAAATGAATCAGTGTCATGACTAAGAATCATTTCTTCACTATTATGTTCTTTGTGTTTGTGTCATTGTTGGTTGCTCTGTTTAGGTAAAACAGGCCAGTTCCTGCGGATTATAATCTACATTTGTGTGATCTTCCTGGCTCTCCAGTGCTTCATGCAGATCCCCTTCAGCTACATCCCTCCACATGGTAAAAAGAAATACTTGTGGCACTTGTCAGAATAAGAGAGTTGGCCAAATAAATTGTTCACAAGTGAGCAGACCTAAAAAGAAAACTTGAAATAATGTTTGTTTGGGTGAAAAAAAAATTGACAAATGCAGCTTCAACAAATTACTTGTCATATACAAATATAGATCTTTCAGGAACTAATAGAAAATTGTTTGATGACCATGTCTTTTTCAACAGTTAGTGGCTCCTTGGATGATTTCCTCTACCACGTGGGCATTGTAAGGTATGGGTGCACTTTATTTTCAAGCTACGTGATTATAAATTACTTTTAAATCATGTCTCCTTCCCAAAAGTAACGTACTAGTTTCCAAAAGAACAGTTTGAAATTGTATTTATAGGAGAATGAAATGAGCTTGAGAGATATCACAAATAGTCCTTCAATTGTTTGTTGTTATTGCTGCAGCATAAAACAGTCCCACTAACAAAATGCTGACAAAAGCATAAACTGTGATAAATTACCTTTTTCAAGCAAGTCTCAGCAAACCTACATGTCATACAATCCATGGTAATGCTTATGTGTTTCTAGATTCAGCTCAGTAGATCCATTGAATATTGTACGTCTCCTGGCTCCAGACATTGGCCTCCTCTTTGCTTCCGTATTCATACTGAGACTCTGCACAAAACTACTGCGCCCGGTTCCCCAAGTCAGTCTTCATGAAAATGGAATACCCCCATGTGACCCTGAGGTAACTACATGCGCACTCATCTGCTGCTTCAAGATTCCCTAATGTTAGGAGACCCACAGTGATATCTCTGTCTGGTAAATTCACGGGTCTTGCAGGAAGTAGAGACTTCGGAAGCAGAGTCTGAGGATGAAAGCGACACAGAGGGCTCCTCCTTTGACAGCTCAGAGGAGACTACGGTACCGGTTCAGGCGACTCCACCCCAGTTTGTCCAGAAGTTGATGGTGTTTGCAGCTGGAGTGAGGCTGCTGTTATCAGCCATCATGAACACAGCAGGGAAAGTGGTTGTAACCATACTGCTGGGGCTGGCAGGTAAGCTACTGCTGAACATGTGCAGGTGTATCATCAGTATTATTAATATTATTTTAGTATTTTTATAATTAGAATTGCATTATTTTCTGTTTGCTTGTTCCTTCTCTCTTCTTTTAAATAATAATAATTATTACTATTATTTCACTTTCTCCACATTTTGTGTGTGTGTGTGTGTGTGCAGGTATTATCCTACCCTCCCTCACCTCAGGTGTGTATTTCGGGGTGTTTCTTGGGCTAGTATGGTGGTGGGTGTTCAGCCACTCCATCAGCCTGCTCCTCTTCAGCTCCCTGTGTGTGATGATGTCCATCTTCAGCGGGGGACACCTGCTGGCTCTGTACGTCTACCAGCTACCCCTGTCCCAGCAGATCGTACCACCAGATGATGTCTACGCCAGGTAGAGAAATGATAATAAAGAAGAATTAGACTAATATAGAATATTTTAAAAGAGTACAGAATTAGAATGTACATTTTGGTTTCAGTCTTATAGCTCCTGTTTTTTTTTCATTTTAAATGCAAATATAAACATTTTGTTGAAAGTTGTGTCTTCATACAAATTTTCTGTGCAAACTCTAAATAGGACAAAATACTTTTTTTTCATCCTTAATTTCAGTTCACTTCCATTTGAATGCATCAAGGAGAAAATGCACATAAAGGCACATACAGGTTGATATTAATTTTCGTTCTGCCCTTCACATGACTGAATCTCTTTCTCTCTCTCTCTCTCTCTTTCCATCCTTCACTCCATTCTACCCAGATTGTTCGGTATGACAGGTGTAATCAGAACCAACAGTTCAGACCGGCACAGTCTTGGTCTGCACCCACATGTCAGCTGGCCTGATTTTGTCAACCCTTTGGTTCTGCTGCTTTTGTACTACACACTGGTGGCTCTGCTGCACAAATGGGTTCACATAACAGAAATGGTTTGTTTGCTCTGAGAATTAGGTGTTACCACTACCATTGCTGCAACTTGTATAACCACAACACCTACTGGTGCCACATTGTAACTGCCACTGTTACAATGTGAAATACAAAGTACCCAACTACTAGATTTATCAAAAATAAACTACAAAAAATGGAAGCCACAGTAGGTATCAAAATAAAATACTGTTGTTTATTTTTCAAAATACTAAAAATAATTTCCTAACTCAAGGCAGTTTTTTGAGGCAACCTTTTCTCTGTTAGCCTTTTTCATCTATTCCCTCACTTGTACACTGTCTGAAAAGAGGACAATGTCTGAGAGCAACAGACATCTTCCATAAATGCTGTTAGAAACATCCCAATAAAACCCTTTGTTCTGATAAAGGTTAGGTAAGTAACTGAGGTTCAAGGAACTCTTCCTAAGTATCTTTATTTACTTTATTTAGTATGTTGTCCAAAAAGGACTAACATACACAAGTTTTTATGTCATCACATTGTTTCAAAGAAAGTATTTTATAGTATTTTAAAAATCCAAAGCAAATGACAAATCTCAATAAAATACAAATTATAATAATAATATTTGTATTTGAAGTATGTATTTTATCAGAGATACTGCCCATCCTTGATTGTACCACAAAATTAGAATCATCCACCTCGCTGGCGCCATTTAAAGACAATGCATTCTGTTTGGGTTTTTTTAACACAAGTTCATTAACATCATGTAGTGTTCACATGGAATTACTTACATTTCTTACTTTTCTTTTCTTTTTTCTTTACTTACATTACTTACTTTTCATGGCTACTGTTCTCAGGATACTGTTTTTGATGAAGAGTATGAGATTCCATTAGAAAGTCCAGATGCTCCTCCAAGCTTCTCCAGGGTCATCTACATCTCAGGCGATAAACAGGAGGTAATTCCATGACACAGATATTCTTTCCTTTATTATACTGTTGGGCCACAGGAATATTGTTATTGTATTTAGCTCTGGAAAACAACTTCAGCTAAACGGTGATAAAAATAAACTACACAGGCTATTTCACTTCTAGTCTACACATGTCAAGCATGTTGGACTTAGTCACATTTTCTTTTTTCAGCTTTTGAGCAGCACTGATGAGGAAACCTATCTACCTGATGAGGTCAGCCAGTTTACTATTACTAGATGTTTTTGAGATCGTTCACATTATAAAGTGATTATATGTGTGAATGGACGAAATAATAATAAAAAGCTTGGAATAGTGTGCACCCATTTAAAAATTAAGAAATGGCTTTTTTACATCATGTCATCACTTCAGACATAAACTTACAGTATGATGCGCTCTCTTTCTTCAGCCAATGATCTTAATGACGAGCAGTTCCTGGCAAGATAGAAGTGATCTGGCATCTCTGCTAGGAGGGGCAGGCTACACAAACTGTTATGCGCCACCACAGTATGAAGGCAAAGCCTCACCAATACATGGTAATCAAATGTCTTCTCTGAATACATGAACCGATTCACTGTTAGATTATCATTGCATTAATGACTTGTGATACATTCAGTGGTAAAACTGGTCAAATTAAGTTTAACTAATTTCTTTGTCTCTGTTTTGTGGTAGAGACACACAGTGAGGAGGAGGAGGAGGATAAGGAGGAAGAGGAGGAAGATGAGGAAGAGGAGGAGGAGAAGAGTGAGGATGAGGAACCAAAGAGCCTAGCAGATACCTTGCCTCCCCCCTCAGGTCCAAGTGGTATTGTCATATTTGGACAGCTGGTGCAAAAGCACAGTTATGTCAGTGCCCTGATCATCATGATGGTAAATACATTCACTCATAGCCACTTTATTACATACACCTGTTTAACTGTTTGTAAAAACAGTGAAACTGCATTTTTTACTCAAAGTTTACTCAACTGTGAAAATGTGTAGTAGGTGTATAAAGTGCAGTATATTAGGTGCATGGGGGGAGCAATGTGTGTTAAGTGTAATATGTAAACAGTACAACTGAGTAGAGAATGACATTTTATCTATTCATTTTCAGTTCTTTCTTTTCGCGTCACAAGTTGGCAACCCTCAATATGTAACAATGGTCCGCTTGGAGAATTATAAATAGGTTAACAGGTTAATAGAAAATGTCAGCAGTTTAAATTGTATTGTTTTTGTCTGCTGTGTCAATATTCGAGGATTAATCAAGGATTTTAAATGATGAAAACAACCACTACTACAAAGAGCCTCCCCTGTAAGCTAACTCGAGGTTAGCAAACTATGCTAGCATTAGCTAGCTGCTGCCTAAATGAAGAAATAAAAAAGGAGGAAATTATCATTTGTTGTATTCCTATCTTTTGTAAATGTTGTTTGCTATGTTACTTAACTTGTAGACATTAACTAAACAAACACATTAATAACAAATATTTAGTGGTAACTTGTACATAATGATATGTAATGTAAATGATGTTCCTTCAGGTGTGGAGTATCACCTACAACAATTGGCTGACGTTCGCCCTGCTGGTGTGGTCCTGTATCATTTGGATGATGAGAGATCGGCGGCGATACGCCATGATGTCCGCCCCGTTCCTGGCCATATATGGCACAGTGCTGGTGGTGCTGGGCTTCCTGAGCGGGCTGCGCTTGAGCCGTTCTGAGCTGTATCCTGGTCTGCCCCCGGCTGTGATAGTGGACTTCGACCTGAACAGTTACCACCCTGTGCCCTGCGTTCACCTGGGGGCAAAGGTCAGATTTATCTTGTAAATGCTGCAGTGTGTAACTTTGAGTGATGTTTGTTGTTGTTAACAATAGTATTCTGCCTCTTGGTTTTCACAACATGCAACATAATAATAACTCATTCAGTTACAAAAGTGACGTCATTCTGACATCAATTCAGTAAAAAACTGATTTATGGATATCTATGAGGTCATTTTGACTTGTGAAAACTGAATTGCAGATATCTGAAACTGCTGTTTTGACTAGTTAGAATGACGTCACCGATATCAACAACTACAATTCATATTAGCCACAATGAAATTAAAACTAGTCAAAAATTACATCACAGATATATGTAATGGAAATTCCAGATAGTCAAACTTGGGGAACTTGTGAAACAGTCATGTAGTCATTTAATGCAGCTTATCCACTCCATCTAGACTGTGTGTGGTGGATGGTTTCATCAGAATAAACTGGCAAATGACATCTTCCATAGTAGGATCTCTAGAAAAGCACATCCTTAATGTTTTAAGTAAAAACCTGTGCTTTTTCTACTCTGAAACACAAGAGACAAGAACATAGAGAAAACAGAACACACATCTCCCATGTAAAGTAACCAGTGTTCAGTCAGATCAGGGATCTTATCATGTGTACTAAGGGTGGTTTTAAGAACATTGTTTTTCAGCGTCTTAAAAGCAGATGTACATCTCTCAGATCAATACAAATCATTTAAATCTTACTCCCAGTCAAACAGTTTAATCTGCACCCACAGACCAGATTAGGAGAAAATTAATTTAGTCTTGTCACAGATATTTAAATGTTTACTACTGCAGATCACTGCGCTGCATGTTTTGTACTTATGATAAACTGTGTGTGCTGCAGGTTTTGTACAGCTTCAGCTTCTGGTTGATGTTTCGACAGCAGCTGAAGGAGAGACAGGAGGAGCAGAGCTTAAAGGACGAGTCTCTAGATGAAGTCAAAGTCATGTCATGTAATTTATTTCTTTTCTTTTAAAAATTATTGTTTCTGTTTTAGAGAATAATATTTAGGCATGAGGTCACTCTATCCACGAATTATATCAGTTTGATGAAACATTAACTGGTCTGTTCCTCTGTTCCCTGTTGTGTTTTATCATCTATTCTTCTTCTTTCAATTCATTCCTTGCTCTCCTCCTACCTCTCCTTCCTTCTTATTAGTGGAGGAAAATCAGCCATCACCTCTCATAGCGATGCTGATCTCAGGAGTGAAAGGGACACTGGTGAAATATTGGATACTCTTCTGCTGCTCCATGTTCTTTGTAGTCAGCTTCTCTGGAAAGGTATCTGTTGACAGACATAAAAACAAGGCATTGGAGACACCACAGACCTGACAGAAATTGAAAATATACTCTTACTTTCAGTAATCTGTCACCCTGTTGTTCTCAGATTTCAAGTATTTTATGCAAATAATAAGCAACTAACAATAATATTTGATACATTCATTTATCTAATCCTTGCCATGTTTTACTCGTTCAGGTGGTCGTCTACAAGATCCTCTACATCGTCCTCTTCCTTTTCTGTGTTGTCCTCTATCAGGTACGTTATTTTACAACGTGGATACGAACATTATTAGTAGTAGAGTGATGTAGGGCTAACATTAGGGCTGATGAAGGATGGCAATTTGATATTACAATTGCTGGTGTCAATAGGTGGAGAAGAAAAACAGTTGAGATGGTGTTGGTTGCATAGAACGACTACTACGGGGTGGAGTGGCCGGTTAAGACCGGTACCCTGTGTGCGAAAGAAATCATGGTCGCTAGTTCAACTCCACCCCTGGCTGATTGTACTCAATTCCATTGTGAGTCGCTTTGGATTAAAGCGTCTGCTAAATGACATGTAGTGTAATGTACTATAGTGTCAGATTCACCATATGTGTTGGCTTCTAAATGATCATCTGTGAATCATTTGGCTGTGATTTGCACATACACAGGTTCAGAGTAGGTACCAGCTCTCGTAAAACTCTTTGTGAAAAGACTCATGCAACCACACTCTGTGGCTCATCAATAATATTTAAGTTAAATATATTGATTGTGACTCATAAACGCTTAAACAGCCATTTTCCTTTTAACCATTTTCCTGATTTTTCTTCACCGTCTTGAGTTTCTGCTGACTTTGAAGAAACGCAGCAGGCACTTACAGGAAGGTCTAATGGTTGTGGAGGTGATGTAAGACAGGGGTGCATCATTTGTCTGTCCAGACAACATCTGCAATGCTCTGCTCTTTCACATCCTGGAGAGGAAAAACAGCAAAACTGTTACTAATGACATTGATGATGTAGATCTTTTGGGTCAAACTGTGTTTTCCTCATTGCAGGGAGTCAAAACAAGATAATTGAGATATCTAGATAAAGTGGTTCATGTCAATGTTCTGATTTGTAGATTAAGAGTAAAAGTACTACGTCCTTTCCCCACAGATCCGTTATGACGTTTGGCGCAGAGTCCTGAAGACGTTCTGGGCAGTGGTGGTCGGTTACTCCATGGTGGTGCTCATAGCCGTTTATATGTACCAATTCAGAAGTGTGTCTGGGCTGTTCAGACAGATCATGGGCATGTCAGAGGAGGGGTGAGTTTCTGTTTGTCCACAGAATTGTTACTTTAGGAATTGTTTTGGTTGTGATGCAAATTGCCGTGTTGTATTTCCTGCTTGATTCTCTAGTCTTCGCGACCTGGGCTTAGAACGGTATGACACGGTGGAGCTGTTTGCGCGTATTCTGCTTCCTGCTGCGTTTCTGCTGGCTTGTATCCTCCAGCTGCATTACTTCAACTCAGACTTCCTGACCCTCACTGACCTCGACAATGTACCTGTCAGGCAATCTTCCAGGTGAGACAAAAAGGACATGTGCAGGAAGGAGAAGAACAATTAGAAAAGTGCTTTCTGTAGACAAACCAGTACCACCGACTGGTTAATATCTCTGTCTCATTTGTCCTTCTCTCCACTCAGAGAGGAAGAACTCAGGGATTCAGTCAGTGCCATATCTGACATGTAAGTGCACATTTATTCCTCCACAAATGCCCATCACAGCAACAATGTGCTTGGTTGTAATATTCACATTTCTGTCTTTATTTTAATTTCCAGCATTAAAGAAAACATTGAAAAGATTCAGAAAAGGTAAGTTTCTTGCATTTCCCTTGATTATTGTTGTTATAACCATGAATAGAAGCGTAATATATGACTTTGTGAACTACACACCTGAAAGTAACAAGTCTGAGACCTAAAAACATTTCTTTGTTTAAGGTGATACTGATAATCAAGTTAAAACAATGACTGTCATTCTGCAGACTTGTAAAGGAGCAGATGGGAAGTGTAAAAAGTCAAGAGACTCTGGACAGCATTGGACTGCAATCCTCTTTTGACAAAGGATCTGAGGAGCAAGACGAGACAATAAGAGAAGGTAAATTATTATTACATATTAAATATGGGTTTTGTTGGCTGTTTTCTCTCCCATGTCATGGATATTCATTTTGTTTCTCCATACCAGCAACTCTCCCTGGCAGTTCTGAAGATAAGTGGATTGTGATTGTGGACCGTGCAAGCATGTTGATCATTCAGGCTCTGTCAGGACTTCAGAGGCTCCAGGAGCTGAGCTGGAGACTGCTAGAACTCCACAGCCTCAAAATTGTTTCCTCCGGCATCATTTGGGTCTCAGTGCAGGAGGTGGGATGTTTGATGTGTGCATGTATAATATGAGTGTATAAGTTTTGGGGAAACATTTAAAAATCCCATGTTCACAGGTTTCTCTTATGAACATGGTCTTCCTGGTTCTGTGGGTGCTTGCGCTCCCGTTGCCACGGTTACGACCTTTGGCAACCAACATTTCTGCTGTGTGGGCCTGTGTCATGGTGGTGTGCAAGATGTTTTACCAGCTCAAAGTCATCAAACCCCTTGATTACTCCTCCAACTGCACCGCTGTAAGTGTGCAGAACTGTGTGTTTGACTAAGAATACACTTCATCGCATATTAAGAGACACAAACAGTTGCCATTCTACTCAAACATGTTTGTCTTTTGCATCTCAGGGCCTGGTCCCTTCCAACAGCTCGAGCGTAGATGATGTAGTGGAGCTGAGGAGCAACATGTTGGAGCTGCTCGGGAGGTCTATTCTCTACATTGAACCCGTTGATCCTGTTTACTGGTGTGGGGCGCTGCGCAAGTGTGAGGGCAGGATCCTCCCCTGTCTCAGGGTACTGTGACACTCTTAGACCTTTTAAATCACAAGCTGTGTTATTAACTGTATTATGATCAAATTATCTATTATTTTAACCTCAACCGTTATTGTAGGACTGATGAACCATTACGTCCTAGATTTGTTTTACTCTAGAAAGTTTGTCCTGTGTTGTAGAACCACCTGATGGTGCTGGGGCTGCTGGCATTTGAAGCGACAGTCCATCGCCACCAGCTCTACTTCCGTCTCCACAACGACCTGAAGGCCCCACCCTTCAGCATAATCTTCCAGGGAATCACGAGGCAGCATCTGGATCATGGGGTCCTTCCCTGCATCAAGTACTTAATCAACTTCTGCTTCTACAAATTTGGACTGGAGGTACTTTTTTATGTAATGCATTGGGTGTCTGTTTCTGAGCTGTGTAAGATTTATGGCATTGACTACTTTCATGCACTACTTCTTTTTAGATCAGTTTAATCGTGGCAGTCAATGTGATTGGTCAGAGGATGGATTTCTATGCCCTGCTCCATTCATGCGCTTTATTGGCTGTCATCTCAAGGCGACGCAGGAAGGCTATTGGGGAGGTGTGGCCTAAATACTGCTACTTTACTGCAGGGCTTATGGTGCTGCAGTACCTGCTGTGCATCGGCATTCCCCCGGCCTTCTGTGTCGGTATGAAAGTTATAATGATCTGTGTTATTTTTGTATAAATGATTTATTTCTACAAAAGGACATTATTGAAATTCCCATTAAAAAACATAGATTTGATTAAACCTGATTTTTAAACAAAAGTGTGTGACCATTTTGCTCCAAATATAGAATTAGATGGAGTAAGGGACTAAAGCATTATTTGAATGGTTTGATTTCAATTTTGGGGGGAAATTATAACTTTGCTGTCAGATAATAATAAAATAAAAAAAGTGCAGCATGATGTTAGCAAAAACGTTTATTTTGTCTGTTTAATTCAAAATTAGTCCGACTTTGAACATTTTTGTTGATTTTTGATTAATAAACAAATAGGCTGATATTGCTCTGTTTTATTTGCTTCAGATTACCCCTGGAGAACTGCAGGTCAACCTTTGACCTCTAATGTCATCAAGTGGTTTTACATGCCTGACTTTGCCATGAGACCTAATCCTTTATTCATATTGTGTGAGACAATTTTCCTTTCCCTCCTTCCTTTAGCTTTTCTTCTATCTATTCCTCTGTTCTTCATTTTGTCCTCTGTAATCCTGTCCTTCTCTCTCCTGTTCTCTGCAGATGACCACCTCCTGTTGCTGTGCTCGTCTCTGCAGTGGCATGTTTTTGAGGAGGAAAACCGCGCGGCAGTGCGGCTGCTGGCTGGAGACAATGTTGAGATCAGCCGCAGTCTGGATCCTTGTTCATTCAACCAGTTCATACCTGTCAATAACTTCATTCACTGCAGGTCAGCTCATCCTGAGATTCAGCTCTATTAGCTCCCATATTTGCCCCATCTCATGTAATTTAATGTTTTTTTTTAGTTGTCTCCAATGACAATGCACACGGTTCACCCTCAAAATGTTAATTTATATATGTTGAATAAAAGCAGAGCACTTAGTTAATCTCTTCAAATAGCTTAAACTGCAGGTGGAGAACTGGGAGTCTATCATTCTGGTTTGTGGTCGTTTTAGTAGCATTAGATCGTTAATTTATGTCTGCTGTCATACTCGTAAAAGCTGTTCTGGTAAGCTAAAATTGCTGAATAAGCACTCAAGGACATCTCCCACTTCCATGATAGATCAGTGCCTTTTCTCACTCCCTCTTTTTTGTTGCTTGAACACTTTGATCTGTCCACAAACAACTGTTTTGCAGTTTATTGATATTGTATTAACTAAGCCTTAGAGTTGACCAAAAAAATAAAATAAACACAGCATGCCTGTCTTGCCAACAAGAACAACAAAACAACACATTTCATATGTGGTTAGTGGAGTTGAGTAATGTGTGACACCTGAGAAGATAAGATACAAAGCTACCAATCGAGATGGACTTTTACAGAAAATCTGGCATCCTGTTTGAACCTATTAATATTAAGCCTATTAATTGTATTTTTAACTAATCCATTTACACAATTTTCTCACTGCTACAATTGATAAACAGATGGTGTATTATCTTAGTCTGGATAGATTAAAAAGTTGAATTCAGCAGTAAGTCCATTGTCTGCCGACTTAGCTTCACATCTATTATTCTGAGACTATTTGTTTTTGTTCTGTAATAAGGTAAAACATACAATTACTTGCTTTACAGATATGTTTTAATTAAAAACTGAATACATGAATAATGTATAATTGAATAATGGGTAAGTGAAAAAAAGTGAAATTTAACATCAACATGTTAAACAACAAGATTATGTTATTTAACCCCTGTGTCTGGTCGTCAGGTGCTACCTTGACATGGTGAAGGTGTTTGTGTTCAGCTATTCCTTCTGGCTGGTGCTCTGCCTCATATTCATCACTGGCACCACTCGGATCAACATCTTCTGTCTGGGATATCTGGTGGCCTGTTTCTACTTCATGTTGTTTGGAGGCAGCGTGCTGATGCAGCCCGTCAGATACATCCTGCGTCTGTGGGACTGGCTCATTGGCTACACCTGCTTTGTGATCGCCATGAAGAACCTGCTGTCTGTGAGTTACCACATCATCGAGAAGGACTGCATTTGTGTACAAACTCATTGAAGACACGCAGCAGTTCATTGTTTAAGCTTCCTTTCAGAGGGTTCTGTGCTGTTGATCATAATATTCACTGTATTCTTTGTGATCAGCTCGGTTCCTGTGCCTACCTGGACAGCCTGTTGAAGAGCGGCTGCTGGTTAATTCAGGCCTTCAGCATGGTCTGCACCATCAAAGACTACGATGTCCGTATGTAAACAATCACTGATTACGTCATAGTATTTATATATATTTGTATACATTGCTTTCACATGAATAATTTTCACATGCTCATACTGTATCACTTACATACTTTTTGTCTTTATTTATCTAGATTATTGTGTATAATTTAATACCAGAAAGAAAAAAATAAACAGCTACATTATTTTCTGCAAAGGTTGGATGATAACTGAAAAAGGAAATCTATTTTTTTAGTTCTATACAAAATAAAATATCTAAATTATGACTTCCCCTAACTCAGTACTTCTCAAATTTGTTTTGGGGGGACTACATAAAGTTTACTATTTATAAAATGATCTTATTGTGTTTTGATCTTGATGATTGAAATGTGCCCTTTAATAGTGTGATGGTATTTTTCAACTGTACTGTAAAATGGTGTGTGTTAGCAGCTTATCACATGTGTAACTTTTGATATGAGTAACTGTGTGTCAAGTAAACATTTGTCTACGTTACTGCACATTGCAAACAAACTTTTTCTGTGTCCTGTGTGTCAGCTGATCCTGATGATGAGTGTGAGCTGCCAGAGGGCGAGGCCGGCATCATCTGGGATGCAATCTGTTTCACAGTTCTCCTGGCACAGAGGAGGGTCTTCCTCAGCTACTACTTCCTCTACGTGGTGTCTGAGCTCAAGTCTTCTAAGATATTGGCCTCCAGGTTTGCACGCTGCATCAGCTGTCTCTTTAGAAATAATGGTGTAACAATAAGCTGAGGGTGGACAAGCGGCAGCAGGAGGTAAATGTTGGAAAACATAAAATCATAAAGACATAATCGAGTCTTTTAATTATTATCATAAACCTCAATTAATCATCTGGTGTTTCATATAGTTAGATAGTTTGTAATAATTTAAGTTTTTCATTTTAATTAGTAAGTTACATCTGCAGACTTCACCTGGCAATTTCAACATACTGTATGATTTGACTGTTCCTCTTCCCCTCTCTATCTTCTTTATTCTAAGGGGCGCTGAGCTGTTTGAGGCCAAGGTGAAGAAGCTTGTAGCTGTCAGACTGGAGTTGGAGAAGAAATCGGTGGAGGCGCTGAAGAAACAGTAAGACACGTACAGTAAAACAAAATGATTTGTTGGCTCCGGTTCACTGTGACCACCAATATAATTTCTTGAATGGTCACGTGTCTCTCTTGAAAACATGACACAGAAAGTAACAACTTACCTTTACACTCTCTTCTTCTAGGATGGAGAAGATCAAATCTAAACAGAGGGGGCGTCCTGCTTCAGCAGACCAACCAGGACCTCCTGCTGATCAGGGGCAGCTGACACTGGGTAACACAAGTGAATCTATATTCTGTTTAAACTGTTAATATCCCATCTAAGCATGCACAGCTATCAAATTATGTGAACTGTGTTTTTCAGGTGATGATGAGAAGGCAAAGAGAGATGCAGGAAAGTGGTGGAAGCCTTGGGTCTCTCAGCCTGGAGGTAAGCAGCAACACCAAGCAACAAAACACTTGTAATCTCACAATGATGCCAAAGGAGCACAGCATAGTGACTGCGTTGTTCATCACAGTGGAAAACAACTGTGGCTACCACCTCTTTGAAAGTGACACTGAGGACGAAGAGGAAGAAGTCGCAGAGAAGAAAGAGGAGGAAGAACCACCAAAGAAGAAATCTGCTTTCCAGGTAAGAAAAAGGTTTCCATGAAAAGTGAACCACAACTCTCTGTATGGTATCATCTTCAGTCATGATGACATGTTTCTGTGTCTGTCTTTTTCCAGCTGGCATATGATGCCTGGGTCACCAGCTCTAAGTCTGCTCTGAAGAACCTGAATAAGGATAAGAAGAGAATGAAGAAAGAAGAGAAGAAAAAAATAAAGAGAGAGTTGCAAAGAGAGCAGGGTGAGATCATTATCTGTCACTGTCACTATCGTGCCTTTAAATGAGCTACTTTGATCCACAGCTTCTTTCTTACAGTTTTGATATAACCATACTATAACCATGCTGTTACTGTTCAGAAATGTGAAGTGTTACGCTATAAACAGATACTGACCAAAGTTGGTTCCAGGTGTCACTGAGCAAACTCTTAACATCTCCACCTGCTGTAATCCGTCAAAAAATACTTTTTCAAACATCTCAGTAACTGAGGTCAAGCCACATGTGTGGCTGTGATGAGCGAACACATCAGCTGTAGACATGTTGTAACAGTCAATTAATTTTCCAGGCATTGAAAGAGCAGACTCTAGTGAGGATGAACTGGAGGAAAGCACTGTGGTGGATGAGGAGGGAGAGGGAGAAAAAGGTAAAACACACATGACACACACTGAGGTCTATTATCAATGTTGAAAAGACCCCAGACTTTTGGTTCCAAATGTACATACCTGTTTTCTCTTGACAGAAAACATCCTGCAGCGCATCATTAACACCGTGAAGTTCAGTTGGGTGTTTATTCAGGCTTTACTGGACGATATGACGGAGGGTCTGAACTCCTTCTGTAAAGACAACAGGGACATTTCCAAAGTGCTGTGCTTTGAGCGAGCGCTGCTCAACCAGCAGCAAAAAAAGGTGGGATGAAAAAAAAACAAACATTTTATTTAAAATAGTTTGTTTCCGCAGTATGGATTTGCATTGCAAAACACAAAATAGTTAATGTGGATTAGATTCAGACTTTAGAATTAGAATTTTATTTTACTTTTTTTACATTAGTTGAAAAAGCATTATCTCTGTGTCTTTCTCTTCAGGGCAAAGAGGTGAGCCAGGAGAGTGTAAGGCAGTTTTATGAAAACTGGATGTCTCGCCAGAACACACAGATGTCTCAGGATTTCTTAGATGACCCTTCACCTTCTCCCCTTTCACCTTCACCACCCGTTGTTACCTCCTCTCGTCATGAATATGCCATGCTGAAGAACCAGGCCTCTAAAACTTCCTGGGGCAGCAGCATTTCTAGGTATATTATTGGACGCTGAGTTTCTCACATAATTACCTTTTTCCACATTGTCATTCTCTTCCCTGCATTTACTTTGTGTCTTTATCTAGATACACTACAAAAAAAGGTTCTAGTGGAGCCTAAAGCTGTAATTCAAGTAGTAGTATATAAGCAAATGTTTGCTTATATTTTAACCATTGTCAAATGATTTCACACAATGCTGATGCAATGCCTAAAACAAACCTGGAAATTAATTTGGACTAACAATTTTAGCTTCTCAAACAAACATGATCATTGGATATTGAAAATGATGAAATCTCTACCAACCGCGCTCTCCTCAACAACTGCCTGACTATGTGCCTGCAAGTGCAACTTTGTCTGTGTCTGCTTCACACAGCTCCAACATTCCTGGGTGCAGTCAGGACAAATAATGCAAAGCATAGGTTCCACACTGAAGCTTTAAGTGGCATTTCTGACTTTTTCCGAAAAACTGCCTAACAATCAAACAAATACAAGCACACACACAATAAATTTGAACCATATATATTTGTTACACTATGGGATGATGAGTATCTGCTCTCTCTCTCTCTCCTGCTCACTTTCAGCTGTATGACAGAAGAAACGATGCTGGGTTCTCGGCAGCCAACTCAGGAGGAGCTGGACGAGCCTCCTGCTGTGGCGCCGCCCACTGAGAAGTTCAGACGAAGGCTCCTGAAAACGGCCAACATCGACATTGATGAACTTTCAGCAAGGTGAAGGAGAACTCTTTAAGGTTCACATAGAGATTTGCTAAAGGTTTGTGGAGATACAGTAATATATCAATAAGCATAAGCTTAATTAGCTGTACCTATACCTATGTTATGTAATCCAGTACAACTGCTTGGTTATAAATTGTTCATTTACAAATGTAATGATTTTTTGGAGGGGTGGTCATTTTACTATTATGTTTATTACAGTTTTGTTTTTTGAACTGCTTTGCTTTGTATTGAGAGATGTTGCCCTTCACATGCTGTATGTTGATATGATATAATTTAACCAAAATAAATGTAGCTTTTATGGCCAAACTGTGGTAATAGATCACATTATATTGTATAAATATTAATTGGCTTCGTTGGATACTTAATATCATTAAAAAATATAGAGTGAATACATTTCAGAATCTAACTGTCCACACTAATATTGTTGTTTCAATCATTTGCTGCATTATTATCATCATTGAAAGACTATTGTAATCTCACATGAAATGTTACTTTAGGTGACTTCTTTACTGGGTTTGTTGTAGACCAGTCCATCATGCACATGTGAAACGATTTGTTATTGGTTTGTCTACCAATCTCCAAAACTGCAGCTCTGTTTTTGTTTTTTGTTTTTTAAAATGTCTTTTTCTTGAGTGTTTTTGCACAACACAACACTTTCCCTCTTCATGTGTGCAATTGTCCTTAATTCTTGTTGGTAAAACCTCCCTGTTTCATTGTCTCCAAAGCTGTGAAGATGACTCCCCTCAAAAGGAAGACTACGAACACGACAAGCGTGATGAGGACGATACAGATGATGAGCGAAAGCCTGAGCAAGAACAGGAGGGGACAGAGAAAGAAAAGGAGGAGGAACGACAGGGGGAAGAGCATGAGGTTGATAGAGAGGTGGAACAACAGCAGATTGAAGAAGATGAATGCAATGAATACCCAGAATGCCCCTCACTAGGTTTTAGGGAGAGTGATGGAGAAAAAAGTCTAGACCTCATAGAATCTCCCAGGCCTCTGAGTCAGGAAACAAGAAACCTCACTGCCAGTGAGCTGCTGCTCAACAAGTTAGTTCAACACAAGAAATGTAGTACTGTAGAAATCTTTTGCTAAAAGAAAGACAACCTTTTAATCATCATCTCCTTTTCTTTCTTTCCCTCTCTGTCTTTTCTCTGTTTCCCTCGATTCTTCCTGCAGCATGTTTGAAAATGATGAGATCTCAGACTCTGATAAGTTTTTCGTGACACTGCCGAGGCCGTTGAAGCTGCTGTTTGCTCTTTACAACACCATGGTGTCCAAATCAGAGATGCTGTGCTATTTTGTCATCATCCTTAATCACATTGTTTCGGCCTCATTCCTCTCTCTCATCCTGCCGATTCTCATTTTTCTCTGGGCCATGCTGTCTGTGCCTCGGCCCTCCAAACGCTTCTGGATGACTGCAATAATCTACACAGAGGTAGTCAAACTAAAAAGAATCATTCATTTTAGAGAAAACAGACACCAGGGATACTGCTAGTCTTAAGATCGAAATGATTACTTGTTGGGGGAATAATACAAATTTAAATAAAATAAGGATCAACTTTTGTCTTCAACTATTCTTTAATCATTACTGATACCAGCTGTCAGTCACTCTGGTGTCCGCTAATGCCACTTACTGTGGTACTTAATCTTCTATTAACCTCTAAATGGGAACACAATTTACACAATTGAACACATGTTCGATTGAAGAACACCTGAAACTAATGACTCAGAATTTGACCATCATTAACTCCTCTTAACTGCAATTGATGTTCGCTTTATTTTGCATTTGATTTATTAATGTCTGTAAAGGTCAAAGAGTGTAACACTGCCGCTGAAAGATACTGTATGATTACCCTCCTTTGTGCCTCTAATGTCACGTTCCCTTTTCTCTCAGCTGACTGTTGTGGTGAAGTACTTTTTCCAGTTTGGTTTCTTCCCCTGGACCACATCTGCCTACAGAGGCATCAACGCTGAGCGGCCATTTGCCATGCCCAACATCATCGGGGTGGAGAAGAAGGATGGCTATGTCCTTTTTGACCTCATCCAGCTGCTTGCTCTGTTCTTCCACCGCTCTATCCTCAAGGTAAGCATGAAAAGGTTTTCATTATCACTTAATTCAGTATAGCGGTGAAGTAACGGTAATGGCAATAGTACGGTAATAGTTTGAAATAGGGAAGATGGTAATATCTAATCTGTCGTTTGTATTATGATCACTACGCTTGGTTATAACAATGGAGAATTTGAGTGGAAATGAATGGTATTTTTTAATGAAATGACTATAAAACTATTTAACTAGCTATCTTATACACTGATGGTAGCCTACTACTTGGATATCACTTTGGAAATAAGACAGTATTACTGTAATATTAGCTCCTCATACCTCATACACCATGTGCCTGTGACTGTACAGTGCCATGGCCTGTGGGACAACAAGGAGGTTGAGATGCCTGATTTCTTCAAGAAGATGAAGAAGAAAGTGGACAAGAAGAAGATGACAGGTGGAGATAAGATGGTCAGCAAAGAGAAAACTGCACGCAGACTGAAGTTCCTCCCTCTCCAGGCCTCCACCACATCCATATTCTGTAGACGGAAAAGAGGAGACGCTGCAGAATCTCAGTCTGGTGAATATTCAGAAAATGCTCAGGGTTTTCTATATTCAAATCTGACTTTAAAGTTCATGTTAATCTACTGTGAGAGAATCCTAATTCCACTAATCTATTCTTTTTGTTGTGAGCGGTTCTTGAT
The DNA here is from genome assembly GCF_019176455.1 of Solea senegalensis. NCBI lineage: Eukaryota > Metazoa > Chordata > Actinopteri > Pleuronectiformes > Soleidae > Solea > Solea senegalensis. The sequence goes on from NC_058031.1 coordinate 15,485,597, forward strand.
TTTGCTTCTGATACTTGCTGTGCGACTAATATTTCACATTTTTATGTTTTTTTTTCCTGGAGAGGTGAACCCTAAGAAGCATCAGAGCAAGAAGATGAGACGACAACAAAACAAGACTCCTCTGACCAGGAGGCAGATGATCAGACAGCAGATCAGAGAGAGAATGTTACAGACCAAAGCTGCCATCATAGAAGTGTATGTTGTCTTGTTGTTTGTTATGGTTCTGGTGTGACACCTACAATGAACTGCTGTATACTGTATCAGCTGCCTGTAAGACGTTTTCTCTTTGTGCATCGGTTTACATCTCTTCTGTTCTGATGGATAATTGAAATGAGTCTTAGATTTTTGTCCCTAAAAATGTGTACCTGTAGATGAGTTTTACTATTTATATGAGATTATGACAGTGTACTTCTCTTTTTCCTCCAGTGCCCTTCACATCTACTTACCCATAAGGCAGTTTTTCTACGACATCATCCACCCAGATTACAGTCCTGTGTGTGACGTCTATGCTCTCATGTTCCTCATCGATGTAGTCAACTTCATTGTCACTATATATGGATACTCGGCTTTTGGGGTCAGAATCTTGTGTTTTTCATCAATGTTAGAACATTTACAAGATGCATTTACCTTATTTAAATGTACAGTATTTCGTGTACACCATGACACATCCAGGATGATCTTTGTCTGTGTAGAAGTACTCCTCAGCAGCTGACATCACAGAGTCACTGTCCGAGGACCAGGTTCCAGAGGCTTTTCTGGTCATGCTGCTCATCCAGTTTGGCACCATGATAGTGGATCGTGCACTCTACCTGAAAAAGTCCCTCCTTGGAAAGTGTGTTTTCCAGGTGGTGCTTGTGTTTGGTATACACTTCTGGATGTTCTTCATTCTCCCTGGAGTCACTGAGAGGTTAGATCCCTTTAACTTTCTATTGTTCACTCAGCTGTTGAATTAATATTTTATTATGTTCAATTATTCGTTCTGTTCAGTCTTGACAAACAAACCAACAGGTTGAATTCAGGAGACTCTTACATTCTTATTGTCTTTTATTTGTCTGCAGGCGGTTCAACAGGAATCCTGTTGCTCAGCTCTGGTATTTTGTAAAGTGCATCTACTTCGGTCTGTCTGCTTACCAGATCAAATGTGGTTACCCAAACCGCATACTGGGCAACTTCCTCACCAAGAACTTCAATTACCTGAACCTTTTTCTCTTTCAAGGGTATGGAATGCAAACATTGTTTAATAAACCTTCTCTCCACCGTCTAAGTATGTGTTATGAGTGTTGTAGGGTCTTTGACATTCTGTTATTTTATTTCTCAATTGTCTTTATTTTCCAAAAAGAAACTGTTGTAATTCCATCATCATCCTTGCTATCCTCCTCTTCTTCTTTTTCTTCTTCTTCCTTCTCTCCCAGGTTTCGTTTTGTTCCCTTCCTGACGGAGCTTAGGGCAGTGATGGATTGGGTTTGGACTGACACCACTTTGTCTCTGTCCAATTGGATTTGTGTTGAAGACATCTATGCTAACATATTCATCCTCAAATGCTGGAGGGAGTCTGAGAAAGTAAGTGAGAATGTTGTCATTATAACATGTATTGAACACAATGTCACTCTCTGAACTTGATGCATACATGTAAATAATATTGTTGCTTGTGCAAACATATGTACTCCCAAACCTCTTATTCATGATTTCCCTGATGATTATGATGATAGGACTTCTATTGTGGTTACATTGAATAATTGTGTCAAATTGGGAATTAAATCTATTTTGATCCATACTTGGTCAGAGCAAATTAGTAGTTTGAATAACTCACACTGATCAACTGATTTGTCATTTCTTTTTTTATTTTATTCTTCCAGAAATATCCGCACGTTCCAGGACAGAAGAAGAAGAAGGTGGTGAAGTACGGGATGGGAGGATTCCTAATCTTCGCTCTGATCAGCATCATCTGGTTCCCCCTCCTCTTCATGTCACTGGTCCAGTCAGCAGCTGGAGTAACCAATCAGCCGGTGGACGTCTCCATCCAGCTCAGCATCGCGGGATATGAGGTCATTATGAATTTGAGTGCATTCAAATACGTGTTAAGATTCAACTTTTAGTCTTTGTATGCTAATGTTCGTTGACAGTCTGGTGTTACACTCACTGATAATGGTTTTACTTATGTCCACTAACTGTGCATTTCAGGCCTTAGACAGTGTCCATCTCTAAAGTGAACATACAGCACATCATGTTTAACTGTCCATTGTGTGTGTGTGTCTGTTTTCACAGCCTCTGTTCACCATGAGTGCCCAGGAGCAGAACCTGGTTCCATACACAGAAAAGGGATTCAACCGACTGACCAAAGTCTACGCTACTCATCCAGTAAGATGCATGTCAGTTTGCTGTGAACACCAAACTGAGACTGGAGTCCTTTATCACTAGGAAGCATTGATGTGTGCGCTATAGTTTACCTTTTGTCATTGCTATCACCTGTCTTGGGCTAGTGTTATGAGCTATGACTAGTTCTGAAGTTTCTGGGTGAGTTGTGAGTACTAACATGACACAAGTGCAAACAATAAGGTGAAGAACATGTAATCAGTGGTATGGGAACTCAAAGCTGGAACAGGAAGTAAATGGCCTGTAATGGGAAAACAGAATGAATACCAAAATAAAATAGGAAATACATAGACAGTAATGCTTGACGTGTGAAGGACACAACTTCTTTTAGCCAAGGTTTGGCTAAAAAACATGATATGATATGTTACTACTGAAAAATAGAAAATATGATTTATTAATCTGTGGATGTCTGTTATCCCCCTCCCCCTTCTCTCTCTCTCTCTCTCACACACACACACACACAGTCTGCTATGCAGTTCATTATGAATTACTTTACAGAGGACATTGTTGTTGCTAAGATCAAGAGTGATGCCAGTCTGCTGTGGAGCATCAGCCCAGCCAGTCGAGAGGCCATGATACAGGAGCTCAGCAAATCTTCTCACATATACATGACCTTACGCTGGACGCTCATACGGTCAGTCAGTGTGTGTGTGGTTATACTCTGTATGTGTGTGTGTACTTGGATTTGTTGCCTTTTTAGGACCTCTCTGGCCTCTGACCCTGTCAGGACCAGTAGCCCTGGTGGTGACTAAAACCTGGTCCTAATGAGGCAGAGGAACTGGTTACGTTTAGGGCTAAGATTTGAATTGCGGTTAGGCATTAAATGGTTATGGTTAAGGTTAGTGATAATGCCTTGTCACAGATGCTTCAGTCTTATGTGCTGCTTAATACTCTCTTTCTCTCTCTCTCCCCTGCCCTCCTCAGGAATGCATCAATATCAATGCATGCAGAGTCAGTGGGAGAACACACTGTGAAGTTTGAAGACAAGACCTTAAGGGAAGGGATCATCCACATGCTCAAGGGCAACAGCAGCAAACCTGTGTGGGTCTCAGACAACATACACACACAAAAACTCATACCTATAGATTGAATTAGTATATTAGAATTATCATCCATCCATCTTCTACCGCGTTATATGAGTAAATGTATCAGTCAATATGATTTTATGCTACACTACACTGAATTTATCTGGAGACCTAAAATAATTATATAAAAACCATAAAAAATGTTCTGTATATAAAGTTTGACTGACTGATTTTAAAAATATACAGTTACAAATATGTATGTTTTCAGTTATTTTATTAACACTTTCATAGCCCAGACATGTGACAGTGTAGTAATTTATTAAATGTACTCAGGGGAAATGTAACTCAGTATGAGAGAAGATGCTTTTGTACATTACATATTTTCTGTTTTGATCTCAGAATGTGTTCAACTGTGATTTTTGTGTTCTGTAGGATCATTAACTCTCTGCTGCCAAAGTTCCTTAGGGGTCCCAAAGGACCAGAGTCCAAAATGGCTACCAGGATGAAAGTAGGTTAGTTACAGTTTAGTTTGATTTTTACAATATACATATATTGTTTGTTAACTAGAAAACGTAGTGTAGTTCTGACATGTATTGATTTCTTTGTTATTCAACTTCTTTTGCTACCTTTATTTTGGGGGGATTTTCTTTATTCTCTGTGTAGTTATATTAGTGAGTTCTGGACTTATCATAATCGTAATCATAGCATTCATAGACTTGAATTGAACCCCAGTATGTCTTTCTTCAGAGCTCTCGGACCGACCAGACCTCCAGACACTTGCTTTCTTCAGGCCCATGTCAGTTAAACTTGAGCAGGTCAATGGGACGTCAGAGAAAGATGCAGACCAGTGGTGGGTGGTGGAGGAGTGCTTACCTGTTGTCACCTCCACTGAGCCCAAGTGTAACAACATAGAGATTGTGGTGTTCAATGATAAAGTCAGCCCCTCCAGTCTGGGATTTTTGGCTGGACATGGGTAGGTAACAAGACACCTTTGATTATATACTGTCAGGGAATCTTCCTTGTAACTGTGACTGGACTTGGCTTGCTATCATTTCAGGTTTTAGGGAGACATTTTGATCTTCAGAGTAAAACTTGTGTTCCTTATTTCAAGTTTGCTGTCTTTCACAGAGGAAACTTGACCAGTGGATTGTGGTCCTCTATTCTCTAAGCACTTTAACTTTAGATTTCAGGCACTCAGCAGTACCATATCATTGTCGATACACACCGATGGCTGATGATGCTCATCCCCTCACCTAATTTCTCACGTGTGCGACATGATGGAAGACGACTGGTGCTTTTAACTTGATGGGCAATAATTCTTGCAACATTGTTCGGAGGAAGGCCTACATATAATGGCTTTATAAATTGACTGAGAAAATTTACTGACAAACTGTGTGTTTATAATACACTACTTAAAAACAAGAACAATGAGCAACAAACAAATAATCAAGTAAAGAATAAACCAATACCTTGTTTGACAAGGTATTTAGGTTATTTAGATTTTTAGTGTGGTGACCCATTTATTGTCCCTTGGTACATTTGTGCTCACCTTAGCACAGGTAACAATCACAGTTCAATCCATAGATAATCACAGGCACGTTTTCATTTAGTTCTTTCTGTTTCAGCACAGTTTAGTTTCCACTCATCAATGTCTTTGTTTGTACAAGCGCTGCTGACAAGCAACCTTTGATAAAAGAACACACAAGCAGTACTGTATTGTTTTCTATTCTCTATTGTATCTTTAAACATAAGGGAACTGATACGATAGAAAACACTCTTAATGCCCTGGTTCTCAAACTGTACATATACCACCAGTGGTACGTGAGCTTCCTCTGGAGGTACTTGGAGGAAAATCTGAAATACTGTTCTTTTGTATATACCAGGGTATGTGACCGGAGTGGAGCTGAGAAATTTTGACCAGAGTACGTAGAAAATGCTCCATCTTAATCTAATTTTGCTATACCAGTGTCTGAAGTACGTGAGAAAGATGAGGATGATGAGAGAGCAAATTATCTTATTGTTGGGAATAAATCTGCCTCTGTGAAAAGTCTATCTACTATTTGCACCACTGTATTTTAACGTTGGTGATAATGGTGTTACTTCTATAGCTCTCAAATGGTATTTAGTATAAAAAGTTGGAGAACCACTGCCCCTTTAATTTTACAGCGCAAAGGTCAGTGAAAAATGTATGGGTCATTTAATTTTATCAAAATGTCAGTGTTTTTAGAAACGACTCTCACACTGAGCCTCACTTACTCTGTCCACTCTCTCTGCTCCTCACCACAGCATCGTAGGTCTGTACATGTCCGTGGTTTTGGTCATAGGGAAGTTCGTCAGGGAATTCTTCAACGGGATCTCCAGATCCATCATGTTTGAGGAGCTGCCGTGCGTGGACCGAGTCCTCAAGCTGTGCACGGACATTTTCGTGGTCCGGGAGACAGGAGAGATGGAGCTGGAGGAGACGCTGTTTGAGAAACTTATCTTCCTCTTCCGATCACCGGAAACCATGATCAAGATGACCAGAGAGAAGAAAGACAGCTAGGATTTAACACTGTCTGGACGTATTAAAGCAAATAAAACTTAATTATTATGGTGAATTGTTACAGACGTGAATACAGTCAAAATTGGATTTGTGGTCTAAGCATAAACTGAAAACAAACAATCTTACTTTAACTAAGCAACATTAGAATTCATTTCTGATTAGACTATTACTTGTAACAAAGCTTTGTTTTTCATAAAATGTTCCCTATTCTAAATATTCATGCAAACATGCTGATTTAATTCCAAAGATTTCTGAAGTACTTTAGCTCTTTTTCTTACACTTGTGTTATCTGCTTAGAGCAAAAAGAAAGTAACTTCAGACTTAATTCAGGCAATGATTAATTAACGGTGACACCATTTAACTTGGACTGCAGTTAAATTAAGTACCTGCTTATCATATGTCCACAGGGTAATGCATGCATTTCTGGTTTTGAATTCAAGTTTATATTCTTGTCAAGTTCAATCATCACTATCCCTGCTTTTTAACAAACCCTTGATATGTTTATTGATCAACACACACACATACCTCTGTACTGACCAACATGTCCATGTACACTACTGCACTGATTTATTTATATCAAAATAAAAATTGTAATTACACATTATGTTTTCAGAGTCTCAATCAACAGTGCTGAGAAAACTACCAAATATCACAAGATAACTAAATGCATTTCAGATATTCATCTTTATTAACAAATAAAAGGGAAAACAGCAATTTCATTCTGGTCCGCATTCTAACAAGTCATCTGGATATTGTCCATCTTCCTTTTCCTCCTTCATGGTGTGCAGGAGATTCACAGGACCTCGAACCAGCAGGAAAATTATCTACATCACATCCTGCAGGGGAAAAAAAGAGCAAAAAGCTTAAAATATTTCTGTGACTGCAGGTGACACATAATAAATATACATGAACAGCAAACCGGTAACACCTAAATCACTCAATCATAAGGAAAAAAGAACTTCGCAAAAAAAATAGAAATGTATTATGAGAAATAATGTGCCACTTGCTTTGATCTAAGAAAATTGTGACGGCACAATAAGCGTGTGTTTAAGAGAGCATTAGAAAAAGAACTTATCATCAATATTTAAAGGACATTCCAAATATATTTGGTGCTGAATTGATTATTTAAATACTGCATTGTAAAGTAATTTATGTAAACACACCAAGTATAAAGTACCTTGAAGTTTGGGAACACACTACTAGTCAAGATTACTATCACAGTAAAAAGAAAATGAATTGAGTTACAGTATAGCTGAAAGATAAATGGCTTTTAAATTAATATAATTTAAACAATCCAATTAGTATTTGATTAACGGTTGTAGCCCTAGAGTATATACTTGTATTGGTTACATCTGGCATAAACATTGACCTTGTCAGAACCAGTAGTTCTCAGAGACACAAAACCTAATTTTTTAATGAACTGGTTAAGGTTTGCATGGATGAGTTTGCATGGTAACCACATGTGTGCATGGGTTTTCTCCAGGTTCTGGGTGATTAAGCAAATTGGACACTCTAAATAGACTGTAAATGTGAATGTTAGTGGAGGGTTTGTCTCTATGAGCTCCCTGTAATGGCCATCTGTCCAGGGTATACCCTGCCTTTAGCCCTATGTCAGCTGGGATTGACACCAGCACTGCAGCGACCCTCATGTGGAGGATAAAGCGGTATAATGAATCGTTATGTTTAAGGGTAATGCTTTGATTGAGCTGAATGAAAGGAACAATAACTCCGCAAACCTGTGTGTGCGAGACTGGAAAGAAAAGTGCAGAGGTCAGCCTCCTGTAACTGCTGCTAGCTAAGGTCTGAGAATATGATGAACTTACGCTATGCAACTGGTTTGGGTTTGAGGACTTTGACATTGGATTCTGCGGCCTTCTGCGCCTCGGCTCTCAGCTGTGGCTTCAGCGCAGCGCGCACCGCGCTGGCGCAGATAGAAGAGAAGCGGATGTAGCTGCAGAGAAGACACACACTTGTTAGCCGCATGCTAAAGGGCAAGCGAATATCAGTATGAAAAGTATGACTGTAACTGCTTCGGACACGCCAAATAACACAGAAAAAACACTGACAGAAAATAAACAAATGAACGGCTGCTAAATGACGCACGTGCTAAAAATTAAAAGCATAAAAAGGACAGCTAGCACGGGCCACTAGCATAGCAATGCAACTCCGGTAACATTTAATTATGATAACGACTAACACTTCGTTTACAGTCATGTTGACAATTCTTTGTAAACAACACGGAATCAGTCGGCAGACCATGACGTTGACTCGATAAATACATATTCTATCGAGTTTTACTACCTTAAGCCAGCCTGTCTCCAGTAAGCGACCATCTTGCCTGTGTTATGCCTTCAAGGACAGGTCGGATACGTGCGTGATGACGTCATTTCAGTTACGCAGGTTTCTGGGTTTTTTCCGCAACCAATAAGAACAGTCCTGAATCACGATTGACAGTTTATACGGTCTCTTTCCCGCCCCCTTGTGTAGTACATGACATATGTTAACGTTTGTCTATTTGGTTCGGTGCTGGACTGTACTGTAAATGACAAAATTAATGGGTTTTACTGATTATTGGATTGGAAAATCTTTATTTTCCCAGAAAGGAACATTTTTTTCACACATGCACAAAAACCCACAGATGGGACAAATTATCTATTTGATTTGGCCCTGGCATAGCCAAACCTCCCCCTTGTTGACAGAAGTTTAAACAAGAACATTGTACATTTTCTCTGTTTTCGATTGTTCTCTGTAAACCAAAGAAATGGCGGGGCAGGAAAATCTCAGATTAGCAATTTCTGAAATACTCTGACCAGCAACTATGACATGTTCACTAAAGTCACTTAAGTCACCCTTCTCCCCATTCTGATGCTCAATGTGAACTTCAGCAGGTTGTCTTGACCATGTCTGCATGCTTTGCTGCCATATTTAAACATGTTTATTGGCAGCCAAATTAGTCTGCCATCTAGTGGACAGAACAAATTTGAACAATTTTCACCTGTTTGTAAACAAAAAATGTTGTGCCTCTCACAGCAGAGTTTAGGACAAATATTTTTTCACTCGTGATATGAAGTTTTACTATTTGATGTTCAAATCATGACTATATCCACTTGCCACTCTAACTAATGTACTTTCAATGAATTAAAAGTACTAAATGTACACACACAATTACTGTACAGGCAAGGTAAAGGAGACCACAGAAAAACTTCTGGAACAAGAAGCTAAATTTCATAGAACTCAGAGCATTTGTTTTCTGTGACTATATTAAAACGTACAGACAGAGGCTATAATAATGTGCAATGTAGTGTCTTATATCGCTTTTTCGGCACAACCTGGGCAGTCTGATGAAATTTTGACCAACTATATAAACACACCTGAGCAAAAAGTTTTTTGTTTTTTTTATCCAAAAATCCGATTGAATTTTTTTTATTTCTCTTACTGTCACAGACTCAAAAATCGAGATCAATCCCTTTTCAAAGCTTGACATTGTAAATACATTTATTCCAAAACTGTGAACTTGCACAAATATATTGCAACCATAAATAAAAACGTAAATGTCCAGGCGGATTTTCTTGTCAAGGCATGCTATTCCGCAACGTCTTTCAAAAGTCAGTCTATGCATGTTACTTAAAGCCTTTTCTTGTTCCCTCCCTCTTTCCCAATAACATCGGTCACACTGTCACCGGCTCCCGTGCCTTGACAAAAAACACTGTAAAAATGAAGATCTGGTCGTCAGAGCACATTTTCAAGTGAGTACTTTTGGTTTGCGATGACTGTTTAAACAAATACGGACGTTTATTAACCGATTCGCCTCTCGTAGAACCAGGTGTTTGCTTTCCATCCACACTTTCTCGGCAACAGCTGCTAGCCGCCTTAGCTGCTACGGCTACACAGAACTTCACACAAAGAGCCCAACACTTTCAGTAAAACTACAAGTTACCTAAACTAAACATTTGTCTGTGTTTGTTGGCTAACACACTGAGTGGCCAAACCCCGGTCGCATTCGCTTATGAGGTAATTTAGCTGCTGTCGTTGTGTCACTCTTTGACCGCTACAAGTGAAGCGAACAGCTTTAGCTAGCTCAGTGAACTGGTAGGTTAGCTTTAGCCGCTAGCCTTGAGCCAGCGTCGGGTCATCTGATGCTAGCTGCTCAAAAAAGTGTACCGTGTTTGACGTGAACGATTAAAGCATCATGTCTGCCTCAGATTGGTACAAGTGTTAATGGCAGAGATTACGTATGTGACATCGTGCAGTGTGTTACATAATGTCAGAACTAGATACTTTGAGACGATTGTAATGTATATGTAGCAATGTTACATATATGCTCTTTCTGGTTTGTCCATTTTCTGTTGAAACATGGCAACATAAGATTGTAAAGCATGTATACACTGATACTAACACATGGTAGTATATCCAATTTCTAATAATGAACCTCTGCTAAATTTCATAAACTTGACCTAGAATGCCTTTAAGGACCTTGTTGTTTCTAATGTCAGTATTGTTTTTGACAGCCACCCATGGGAGACGGTGACAAAGGCAGCAATGCAGAAATACCCCAACCCCATGAACCCCTGTGTGTTTGGTGTGGACGTTCTAGACAGAAGTGTGGACACACAGGGACGATTACACAGCACCAGACTGCTCAGCACAGAGTGGGGACTACCTGCCATTGCCAAGTCTGTAGGTTTGAGAATGGAAAAAAAATGACTTGAGTTTAAAGGAAGCTGTATAGTGACTGATGATGTGAATACTTTCTCTTTGCACCTTCATGACTGTATTTTGTCCTATTTGCAGATCATTGGGGCAACAAGGACATGCATTTATGTTCAGGAGCATTCAGTAGTGGACCCTAAAGAGAAGACCTTTGAGTTAAAATCTACAAATGTGAGTAGTGCTGATGAAGAGATGTGATTGAAAACACTTTCAATAAGATTTCTTGTTGTTTGACACTCACATAGTGATAATTGTTTATCAGTTTGTTTTATTTTAAGTCCAATGGCGATTTTATTCTGTCTACCCAGATCACATTCACTAACCTGATATCTGTGGACGAGAAGTTGACCTATAAGCCACATCCACAGAATCCGGAAAAGTAAATATCTTTATAGTTATTAATTCTATTCCTGTGAAACATCTTTGATTGAAAGATTACAAAAAAGTAATTGTTTATATATAAAATTCCACATCATGCTTTATGTTTTTGGAGGTTTGTTGTGACCTTTTTGTTTGTGTTTTTCAGAACAGTGCTGACACATGAATCTCTGATCAGTGTGAAAGGTGTCAGTCTGAGCAGCTACCTTGAGGGTCTCATGGCCAAGACCATCTCTGTTAACGCTGGCAAGGTGACTTCAATATGACAGTTTGACTTGTCAATAAACCTGTCAGTGAACACTATCGTTCACTAATGCCTCATTTGTCTGTTTCAGGGTCGGGAGGCCATGGAGTGGGTCATCATGCGATTAAACACAGAAATCGAGGAGCTGGCAGCGACTGCTCGTGGTACGATGCGTGCTCCCATGGCAGCAGCTGTTGCAGGCAAATGATAACGGCCTACCCCGCTGCTGCTTCCTACAACTGCCATGAACCGATGGACCTCTCGAACATTTTCTCCTTTAAGGGGACTTCTCATCTGCCAGCACAGCCTAGTAACCACAGCCCCATCCTGTAGTATGTTTGTATGTCACAAGTTGCTTTTCCTCCCTCCTCAGCAGTCTGCTCTGATGAGTTTGATTGTCTGTGTGGACTATGATAGGGAGTGTTGAGCCGATCATATCTAAAATGAAAAACAAGAAGGCAACACAAACTAAGGCAGGGTTGAATTGGACTCCACTTGAAGCTCATATAACTTGTAGACTTGTGTGTTAAAGCTCTTATTCTTTTCTAAAGTTCACACTGTGCCTCTACATCATTCATTAACTTCCTCTTTTCTAACCCTTCTCTTCCAACTTCACTTGTTCGTATTTCCCGTTTTTATTGTTTCTAAATCTTTGTAAACACAAGTAGCACTGGCAATAGCTGAAATTAAGTCACTTGCCGAGATATCCCCAAAGACAAAAACTCCTCAATGCAAGCAGACTGTAAGTAGGGTTGGGTACCAAACTTTTGATGGTACAGACACAAAATGGATTATCATTTCAAAATAGGCTGTTAGTCCTGCAACCCAAAACGGTGTAAGAGGTGGAGTGAAACTGAGGCTTTCTTGTTAATTCAAAGAGTAAAGTATCAAAAACCTGTACAGTTGGATACCAGTACTCATTAAATTTGCCAGAGACTTAATCAGGTGTAGTGTAACATTGAACTAGCATTTTTTTTTTTATCTCCTTTTTTAGAAATGCCAAGACTTGAGTATTTGTTTTACAGTCTGAAAATCCAAGGCTGTGTTCCTAGATGTGTTTGTTATCAATCAGAGCTAAGAGCAGGTGAAGTGGCCAAACAGCACTTACGTGGTACTGGAACACAAATTGCATGTTGTCCTGTTGAGGTTTGGTCCAACCAACATTGTCCCGTGTTATCAGCTGGAAGTCTGCCTGTTTTTCACCTTGTGTGTGTTTATAAGGTCCACAGCTCAGCAGCAGGGGTTGGAGAAGTTACAGTTTTGTACAGTGATCAATGTCACCTTTGGTTTGTTATTTATTGAAGGCTTCAGAGCAGACAAACAAAGCAAGAAGAGTTTAGGTTAAATTAACCCATGTTTCCCATGTAGTCTCTTATTTCCATTCAGTTTTTTCTCTTCCACTGAAAATGTGCTGCATCGTCAATTCCAAAAATTTTAAGAACACAGACTTGAATGTTCAAAACTCTTTTTAGACAGTGCAGAGCTGCAGCTACATGTTATTCATCCCCAGTGTTTTCAGCGTTGTGGACACTACTGGGTTCTTTTCAGGATCATTGGGTATGCAACATGAAAAAGCCCCTATCAATTGAGCTCTTCGAAACTGTTTGTTTATAGTATTATTTATGATCAAACTGCCTATACACTTTTATATATTGTATATTTGTATTGGTGATCATTGACAAAGGCTGGCAAATTCATTTAATTTAGAATCTGTAAGTGGTGGTGCAGTTTTTACCATTTTTACAGAGTTATTGACTTTTGTTCAATTTGATAAATACCTCCGAGATGTAGAGGCAGTATTGCGTAACTTAGTGACATCACAAATTTTCCCAGGTGCCGCCACACAGTCTCGCTCCACTGTCTTTGATCTCAGTTAAGTCTATTTTTGTATCTCAATCCCATCATTGCGTTGTCCAGCTCAGTATCCTTCTGTTCAAAGTCTGCTTTGTTCCTTAACAGTTGACCTTCCTATCTTCAGTATCAACACATCAAGTCCTTTTCCTGACTGAACAAAATGTGATTTTTCTATGGGGAACATTTAAAGTACAGGTGGCTGTAAATAGGCTTATATTTATATTTTGCTGTTGTGTTACATTCCAAGAATGTGAACATGTAACAGAATCTGAAAAGTGTGCACAGAAATGTTTCAAAATAAAGAGAAGTCAGTGTTTCATGAATCAAGTCATAGTCCTTTATTTCTTAATTTTTATTTTTTAAATGTCTCAACTTAAACTAAGAGTTCTTTAAGTAGAACGTACAGCTGAAACCATTTCAACTCCCGGTGTCTCCACAGATAAGCACTTCTGTACTGAGGAACATCGCTTTGAATGAAATGGACATGCATAAAAAGTTACAACAGCTTTAATGAGACGGTCTAAATACAATTTTAAACCAGTATCACAAGCGGTTCTGAATGGGTTCGAGCTCCAGGGCGTGCAAGTCTCCGTGTGCCCACGTCAACGTTTAAAACAAACTTTCAGCAACTTAAGTTCGTCAACTTGTCCAAAGTGACCTCACCAAGTTTGAAGGTGATTGCCCAAAAGCTGTAGGAGTTGATAGTTCAAATACCAAATGTCATATTGTCTGCCATCACCAGGGGGCACTGTTTTCAAAATTGAATATTTTCATACAGAACTAATAAAAGTCTACTTGATCATGTTTTTAACCTGAAAAAGTTAATTTTGTGCTGGTGTGGTCCAGGTGTTAGTGGACAGATATTAAGTAGAATCAAACCCAGCCAGTTGGACATCAGTAGGTATTTTGATGAAATTAAAACAAAAAGCCCTGAAACCCTTGATTCTGCACAGAAAGTTGTATAACTTTCAAATCCATGTAATGAATACAAGTAATGAATGATATATTATATTTATTTGTATGCATAGCAGACAATTAACTATTTACATTTTTCAAAAGGTTGTCAGGGATTACATGCGCCTGACAAAGTCCTCACTCTCTAAGGCTTTCCAGTTTGAGCCTTGCTTCCTTGGACATGTGACCCTGAAGCTGAGTTATCTTGCTGATAAGACAAAATGATGAAGTCATTAATGACACTCACATATTATGGGATGTAAATTGTTGTGAAAATTGGATTAACAGTTTCCTAAACTATCCAGTTAACCTGGAGTCAAACTCAGTTCCACATGTGTACATGTCTTTGTCTTTGTCCAGGGAGATGGAGTGCAGATGCAGGGACATAAATCAATGATTAAGATTTAAGATTGTGTTGGACAGTGAGGAAATCTTGCTGTAGGGATGGTCTCCAGTGTATTCATACAGTGTTCAGTATTAAAATGCGTTCTTTATCCATTCTTACCTTTTCCTCTGTCACTGTGTAAGTATAACACGTGTTGTTTTTAAACTCTCGGTTCCCTCTTTGTCCTTCTTCTTAGCGTAAACGTCATCACGTTTCAGACGCAGTCTCTTCTGTGACCCAATCAGAGTTGAGTGGGTGTGTCACGTAGTGGTCTGCAGGTCTGCAGCTAAACCCTCTTCAATAAAGTGGAGACTGATTGATTGGTGACCCAACACACCTGCTAGTTTTTACGCAGGTGTTTTTAATCAGCCGATTTCCTCTTCTTCTTCCTTCTCCTCTCGCCAACAGTTCCCTGCTGTTACTTTGAAGAGAAGCTGCACGAGCCGTGGAACGAAAAAAAGACGTGAAAGAAGTGTCGCTGCTTAACTACTGAAACTGTTCCGGAAGGAGCGAACTTGTGGCGATAATGCACCAACCAACCGCAATGAAACCTTAAAAAATAGGGAACTTTAAAAAAAAGAAGAGAAGAGAAAACCACCGCGGCGTGACGTCAGACGCCGAAAAGGTGGCCGCGTGGTGCATCAGCACCTGTATAAAAACGCAGCAAGGCGCTCCAGGATGGCGTGTTCGACCTGGTCCAGATTGGTGGCCCGTCCAGAATTGTGAGTAACTTTTGTCAAATTATCTTAATGGTGACTCTGTTTGCTGAATTATGTGCTCAAGCTTAGCTCAAAATTAGTCTTACCTCAATATTCAAGCTGTGCCTCATTGACAACCAGTTATCTGAATTAGCAGCCGTTTTGTCTGGTTACATATACAGCAGTTAAGTCATTGGTTTAAATGGGGCTGCAACAAATTTCTATTTTCATTAACCTGTGATTTATTTTCATGTTTGGTCGATAAAATGTTAAATGTTTACTGTTTCTAAATTCAGTTATTTGGATTCAGTTATTGCTCAAATAGAGAAAGGTAATTGGGGAAAAAAAGCGGAAATTGGAAAAACCAGTCGTTATCCGTTTGATTTTGTAAAGGAATATTGAGAAAACAAGTCTTTATTTTAATAAACGAATGATACATGGATTTTCCTAGGCTATTTTTCAGCCATTCTGTTTTTAATTAAGCCATTTTGGCTGTGTTGAATGAATATAACTACATTTTCCAGAGGATATTCGGTTTTGGTTAACTTTAGAACCTTCATCTCTGTTAATTAAATTATCTTAAAATGGCTAAGCTATGCGAGAAATTCCTCATGTGTTCCTAGCAGCAGAAAACGCCACCTTCCCAGAAACGGCTGTAGAAACATTATAGTAATATTTCTTTTCCACTTTAAACAAGTTGGCTACTTCAGCCTGAAATATACATATCAAATATTGATAATATTTTTGAAAATGTAACCCTTTAAATGCCAGTTTGTTTCGGTCGATGATTTCCGTAAGATACAATTCAAGGTGTATTTGGTTATTATCAGTCCCTAAGTTCGGTCAGTGATTGGCAGCAACATTGATTTTGTTGCATTGTGTTTCTGCAGTGTCAGATTTAAAACTAACTTAACGAATTTGTTCCTGGGACCAAAAGACGCCCCATTGAAAATACTATTTTTGATCCCACATTTATCTTAAGATGAAAAAATGCATTTCTTAAATTTTCATGTTGGACTACTAGCATTAAATTCAATTTTTTATTTCTCCACGAGGTGGTGCTACTTTCCCCATTCAAAGCATGCAGCAAATTTTCTGCACATTTCTTGCTACTGAAATGATAAGTGTGTTCCACTATTGATGTTGGATAATGGTGTATGTATTAAAAATGTGAGTGTCTTATGTCCAACTTCATAAGAGTTTTTTTTTTGACCATACTGTGTTATAAACCCCTTCAATAATAAAAACAAGAAGCCTCTCAGCACTTCAAAGATACCTTAGCAGCAGGAACCAAAACAAAGTTGGGTTTTGTTTTGAGTCTTGCTTAGGTAGTTCTAGTATGCAGGTGCACTGCAGCCATGGTTATAAGTATGAGCAGTAGTGTAGGAGTAGTCATTTTGGAGATGGAAAGACTTTACACCACACAGGAGACTTTGGAAATGATCATGAACAAAGCCTCAGAAGTAGAAACAGACAAGCTGTAGTCCAACTGATCTGAAGATGAGTGTGAAGTGGAGGAGGATGATGCTTTTATGAAGATGCACACACTGGTCTCTTACATCCCCTGAGGAGCCAAGAATGTGCTACTCCAGAAGCAAGCGTTGAAAGGAAGAGAAAGCCCATCAAATATTACAACAGATGCAAAGGTGTCGATAACCTTGATCAGGTAGGTGCCATCATGCATCAGTTCTACACACTTATTTATTGTTACTCTAAAGTTCTAAATTATATGTAGGGTTTTTTGTTGCAAATTTGCATTTTTGGTATAAAATAAATGTGTATCATGAGAAAGAATACTTGGGTATTTTTTATATTGTGTTGGGTGTTTTTTTTTTTTTTTTTTTGTTAGGTTGTCAGCACCAACCCCTGCAGAAGCAAAATAAATTAGTAGCCGCTGGCCCTTTTCACAACCTGGTGGACATTTCGCTGTACAACACCTTTATCCTGTCGTGGGAGAGATGCTGGTGACCGCCCCCACATCGAGAGGAGAGGGTGCCTTCCCTGCTCATCAGCTGCTGCTGGAATGTTTCATATCTGCAGGGTGCTGTTGCTGCTGCTGGCCCTTTTCTCATGAGTAAATCTGAGGACAGGAAGCGGTGCCATTGTGTTGTACTGAAAAAAAGACCAGAGTTGGCAGCACCTGCTGCAAATGTGGGGAGTTTACATGCAAAGACCACAGCCTGTCCATTTGAAGTCTCTGCTTCACCTGAGCTGAACTCTCAGACACATGCTACTCACTCACATCTGCTATCAGCCATCTGTATCTTCAACTGCCCCATGTTTTGTATTCAATGTTCTTCTCTGCAAAATAAATGTATTTTATGCAAATGATTTGTTTTATGTTTTTGTGAAGTTATGTGTAAACATAATGGCCTTTATAGGGTTAAATTGCCAAACATTAATATTTGGTGTGTTTTTCAGGCTGACATAGTTTTAAAGTATTTTAAAATGGAAAAAAATTAACTTACAATTACAGCAGTTTTTGAGAAGTTGATAATTTCTATTGCTAGGATCAAGTTTGACAGTTTTCTTTTTTAAAATCTGATACTGCAAAATAACAATTCGACAATGTTTCTGCCAATCATTGACCCATCCCAGGGCCTAACAATAATTATCAAATTATCCTTGAAATGTATTTTATTTTGTGTGTTTTTTTTAATCAAAACAGTGGAGTTGTGAAAACAACCTGGCCTTAAAGGGTTAAAATCTCAAATATTTGATATGTATGTTTCAGGCTGAAGTAGCTTTAAAAGACTGACTCATTTAAAGTGGGGGAAAAAGATATTAATATTTTTACAGCAGCTTTGGAAGGTGGCATTTTCTGTCTTTCGGAACAAATTAGAGTTTTTTTTTTTTTTTAAAGGAACTCAAGGGTTAAATGTTTAAAAACATTCAGGGTTATACATGTCTTTTATAATTCTAAACCATTAATGTAGTCATTAAAATACAACCTTTTTTAAAGGAACAACCTGCTTCCTGCTCACGGAGACCTGGTCGGACTTGCCATATACAAAAGCCTGAGGCTGTCAAAAAAGGTGAGTGACACCTTTAGAGATAATTTACTGCGTCATTGAAAATGTTATGGCTAATTTTCATAATGTATTTAACTGATGGCGATATGTCATTAATTTCATCACACACATATATAAGTTTTATGTGTTTTTAAAGAGTGTGGCTGTATGAGGTACTGACATTTCTATACTTGAACTTAAACTTTATATCTCAAACTGGGTGAACCATGTTTTTACCTCATACAAACACATTCTAAAACACCTTACCTAGTTATTTTACACCTGTAACAGTGTTTTTTTTTTTTCCCCCCCCAGATTGATCTTCATAAAGACTGTCAAATAGTAGGTGGCATAATTTAATTCTGGGTGGCCGCTGTGTCCCCACTCTTTCTTGGCCGCTGTGCCTACATCTATCTGCATTGTCCAACATGGCCACGTTCTTTATATTCTCCTGCTTTCCATCTGTCAAATAGCTGAGGGTTGTACATGGAGCATTTGCCACAGGTTGGTTTTGTATGTTCCTGTCCACTTTATTAGGTGGTCTGAAATCTGGTCCTTGTTGGTTATATTTTTGTGGAACTGCTGAGCGAGTGATTTGAAAGAATGAGGTGACTGATGAAGTGTTTGAAATTCTCTCTCTGAATGAATGGGTTGTGCGTGACTGAGATACCTGGATTGAATAGTTAAGATGGTCTGAGAATATGATTATGTTCAGCAGTTCACATTAAAGTAGATATGGTGTCTTGAAGGGCTTAGATGCTTGATAAGTTATAATGCACTAACATTTCCTTTTTAGGTCTGTCTACAAAGGGTGAGTCCATATTTTTTTATTTCTTCTCTCTCTATGGAGGCGTTTTCTTGCCTTGCCACTGTGCCCTTAACAACTTTTTCTTTCCAACTGTTTCTTTGGACGGTAAGTGACACGCAGGCCGCGGGCCATCGCTCTTCCGGCCGCCGTGTCGATCTGTCCTGGCCCTCCTCGTGCCTTTCCTCACTTTAATGAAAACGTGTCTCTAAAAGGAAAAAAGTTGAACTGCTTTCTTTAGCACTGAAATATAGTGATGTTGGAGGACCAGATCTTACATGAGGTTTAAATGGATGTTGGTGTACTGTTAAAGCTAGATGGTAGGAATAAAATTAATGTTGTGCCTTGTACACTCTGTCACAAGGCTTAGACTTCTTGGCCGCTGTGCCTTTGTTTTTTTTTTCTCTTTTCCATCGTGGCCATTAATCTACCGTTAGCCCTAGAACGTTAAAATGGATCCTGGTGATCTACAAACACAGTACCTGGCTTTGGATGGCAGCCGTGCCATTGCCTTTGTATTGCCATACGTCCTATAATTGCAAGTAGGCCATGATTGCTAACTGTCCCCGCGCCTTCATGGCCTACTTGTGTTATTGTACGTCTGGCCTTGCGCGTATAGTCATTTTACATAGGCAAACATGGGTGCCTTCCGCGTCCATGCACAGTAAGTGAACTAACCTGTACTTTTCTTCTAGCATCATTCAAGAGGAGCACCGACATCACTGCATGTCCATCTTAATTAGATTGCGTTTTAGTTAAGGTAAAATTTCAAAAGTGCAGTTTTTCTTTCTTGCTTGGCCGCTGTGCCATTACTATACCTGCTCTGACCTGAATCTCGATTCTTCATGGCCACTGTCATGACTGTGCTTGGTCTTGGTGTTTATGCCAGTCTATAATTTCTGATCTGTTTTTCCTACTAAGTTTTCGTGTGGGTGTGTGTGCGTGCGTGCGTGCGTGCGTGCGTGCGTGCGTGCGTGCGTGTTGACTGACTTGGAGTGTGTGGGTGTGATGACTTGGGTGTGTGTGTGTGTGTGTGATGACTGACTTGGGTGTGATGACTGACTTGGTGTGATGACTGACTTGGAGATGACTGACTTGGGTGTGTGTGTGTGTGATGACTGACTTGGAGTGTGTGTGTGTGATGACTGACTTGGAGTGTGTGAGATGACTGACTTGGTGTGTGTGTGATGACTGACTTGGACTGACGTTTATCTGACCTTTGGACCAAGACTAACACTCCAATTGACTTTACTGCACCAGAAAGGTGAACATTTATGCTGCAAGATGCACACCAATTAGACAACAAGCAAATTCAAATTCTTTCAAAAACTGGTAAAATGTTTACCTTTCAGGTAAGTATTAAAGGCCTTTGCCACATGATCTTTGTGGGTAAATCGTGTCCACTCGATTTAAAAATGTAATTTGCATCTAAACATATACAATGCCTGACACAACGGCATTACAATAATCAAATTTTTTTGTTTTTGCGTTACTGAGCGCAAAGGCCTTTATTTACACACTGATGCATGCCGAGACTGCTGTCATGGCATGTGTCACTGTCTCTCTCACTGGTCTGTCTGTCCTGTGTGTCTTTCTGTGTGTCTGGTCTCTGTCCATCCTGTGTGTCTGGTATCCGTCTGTCCTGTTTGTCTGGTATCCGTCTGTCCTGTTTGTCGGATTTAGTCACTTTTTTATTTTGTCTCAACTTAAATGGATGATTTTAAAGTTGATTAGTCTTGAGGCGTCTGATTTCTGCAGGTAATTCTGGTACCTTATTTTGAAATGGCTTAATTAAAAAATTAAATTTTGGTCTTGAATCTGTTATCATAGTTGCAACTTGGACTGTTGACAAACGTGGAAGCTGATGAATCATGTAGTTGATGCATCAAAATTTACTGTAGCTTGTCTAAAGTTCGAAGTGCTGTAAAAATGTAGTAATTGATTATGATGAGCTATACCAGGTCTTCCTTTATTCTCAACTGGTAATTGCTTTGATAAGATAACTGGTTTCTGATTTGATTATGAAGCTAAACTTTTGATTTATATGCAAGTGTGGTCACATTAGATTGTAGGTGTTATTCAGCCCATGGATAATGTTATGATATGCTTAAAATTTTGATATCCATTTAAGTCTTAAACTTTACGCACTGCCATCAGCCTTTGTAGTCGCTAACTGAAATCAAATTCAATATTGATGCCGACTTGTCTTACGCTGCCAAGTTTATTTCCCTCTAAAGGAGTTGAACCTTTTTGTGTTCATAGTCTTTTTGCGCGTCATGTTGGGAGGCCTCCCAGCAGGGGATTTTTATCTTCCCCTGCAGAACTATGCATTGCACGCCTTAGAGATGCAGGGCTATCCTGCATAGTTTCTTTCATAAATTAGATTGTAGGTTGCAGAATTAGAACGCGTTTCTTTTCTTTAGGAGGATACAAACCTGGCAGAAAGACAACTTGGATTATTTAAGTGAAAGTTGCACCAAATTATCAAACTTTTTATCTTTCGATATGATGATTTGAAATAAAACTTTTATTCTGTGGGCTGAATTCAGACAGAATTTGACTTAATGTTAAAGACTGTTGTGCAAGTACCCTCTTATAGCAGGAGTGAGCAGCTGCAGCTTTTTGATTTATTTTTTGTTATTTGATGTTTGTTGGATTGACTTGGTGTCTGGAGCTTTGTGGTTAACAGTGATCATGTAAATGTGTAAACACAAGTGGTCTTTTTTGTGAAGCTGGCAGCTGGTTGAAATGATAGGTTTTTATGGCTTGCCCAAAGTTGGATTTTTGATAGAGCTTAGGGTTAACACCTCACTGTACATTTCAGCAAACAAGTGTCTGTAGTTATTACCCATGACTTTCTTTCAAATTTCACAATTTAGGCAGCTTGTAGAGTCATTAGGAAGATGCTTAATCCCAACGTCTTAGTTGGTTGCATGAGAAACTGCTATCTCTTAGATGTGTTGGCGAAGTTCCTCTTCTGATTTTTGTAGACTTGCCCTAAATTTTCTCTCCGCTTTAACTCTTGTTGAGCTATCCATTAAATGATTCCTCCAACTTGTCTCCATATCAATTTTTTTCTCCCTGCAGCCTTCCACCACCCACTGCTGCTGTTGCATCTGCTAAAGGTAGCTGTATCCTGATTCACTGCGTCTTCATGTGTTGGGTAAGAAGTGTCAGTGGACTACTAACAATGTAAACACCTTTTAAATGCTTGATCTAATTTACCCAAATGGTTCATCAGTTTAGGACAGAAAATCATTGACTTTGACATTCTTGGGGTCAGTAACCTGACCTCTAAATGTTTGGGAAACCATGCAAAAGATCGCAAGCTCTCTGCATGATCCAACAGCATCGATGTTTGAGTTATTTAATTGCTCAATTTTTAAATCAGTCAAAATTTTATGAGCTGGGTCTTCTTCACACAACGGAGTACAAGGTAAATTGAGTCGACTCGTAACATGGTAAGGCATTTCGTCCTTCCCCTTCTTCTCTGTGTGTGATGAAATCTGGCCACGGATCCTGACTGAGTGGCATACCATGGCTGTTCAGTTTCCAAAATCAGACAAGGATCCATCTGATTTTGTGACTCGGCCTGTCATGATATGCATGTATCTTCCTACAAAACAAAGGATTGGAATGGACAGGTTTGTAGTGTAAATCACATCACTTGTAGATGGTGAAGCATTTGTTTAAATTGGGGTCAAGCATTTTAAGGCGTCTGCTTTGTAAATACTCTGGTGCCACATCTTGCTAAACACACGAGAAGCTCTGAATTGTGAAACTGCTGCCTCTTGCAGATGTTACAACAGCAATGGCTGTTGAAAGGCTGCAGGGAGAGAACATGAGATCTGGGGACAGGAAAGTGGAATTGATTTCATGCTTAGTTAAATGAGGGTTTAGGCAGAGGACCTTTTTGTGGCGAGGCTACAGAATCAGAAGGAACATTTGTCTGGGCAACTGGGAGATTTACAGTTTTTTACGCAACCAACCAAGACATTGGGGTTAGCATCATCCCAAATGGCTGGCAAAGATTGCTTGTAACTGTCAGTGTAGGACAGGAAAGGCAGGTATAGGTTAGGGAGGGCATCCATCGGTGACCTCTGACTGGATGTGAGGACCTGTCACACTTGACCAGGTGAGCCACCTGAAGATTTGTTTACTTTACTTTAGTTTTTTTCTGTGACTTATCAAATTCTTCCTTGTTTTGAAGAGATGAAGGCTGCAGCACATTCCTGGATCAGAGGACTCCATGTTGGACACCACGACCTGGAGAATTCCCGTCCTAGATGGCTGTGGTGACCTTTCCACGGGATGTCTTCAGGTACGTTCTTTCAGATGGTACTCGATATGTTTAATCCATATTTACTTAATACTAAAGTGTGCTGACTTATTTTTTTTATTTTTTTGTCAGATGTTGGACCTTGCCAAACTGTACACATGCCTCGATGGCTGCTATGTCACTCTGCCCAACAGGACATGGTCACCAGATTTTTTTTTAAATGGACCCCCCTGTCCCCACTGATCCACAACCACACATGACAAAACACTGTACATGTGATGCATCACCACACTAAAATACAGACACTGCTACTTTCAGTCTGTAAAAGATCGCAAGCCTTCTGCATAACCCAAGAGCATCAATGTTTGAGTTATTTAATTGCTAAATTTTTAAATCAGTCAAGATTTTATGAGCTGGGTCTTCTTCACACAACAGAGAACAAGGTAAATAAAAGAGTCGACTCGTAACATGGTAAGGCATTTTGTCCTTCCCCTTCTTCTCTGTGTATGAGGAAATCTGGCCACGGATCCTAACTGAGTGGCATACCATGACACTGCAGTTTCCAAAATCAGACAAGGATCCATCTGATTTTGTGACTCGGCCTGTCATGATATGCATGTATCTTCCTACGAAACAAAGGATTGCAATGGACAGGTTTGTAGTGTAAATCACATCACTTGTAGGTGGTGATGCTGTACAGACACGGCTACTTTCAGCCTATAATGTTTGACATTGAAAACTTGTATTTATTGCCTTCTTTATGTCAAGTAAAACTTTTGTTCTTAACTTTATGGTTGACTTGTGTTTTTTCAGTGATTCTGTGATGAGTGCTATTTTGACAAGTTAGTGCTTTGAACTTAAAGATGTGGAATTCTTTTAAAACAAATTGCACTGATCTGTTACTGTAGACTTGGCAGTTTTTGACATCGCACCAAGTGCTTGGTTGATCTTAACCAGAAAACTCAAACCCTATATGGATTTGTACAAGGTTTTAAAGGGAATATAATAAATTGCACTCTAAAGCGTGGAATGCTACAGTGGATGGTGATGGCTGTTACTGGCCCCATCTCACAACTTCCTTACTTCTAGCCACTAACACTAAATATGGCTAATGTATAAAAATATGCCACTGAACATTAGACTACTTTGCTTTAAAATGCCTTCTTTTTACAGATGTATTTTTACTATTTTATTTCATCTGGCTTTTTTTCATTCATTCATCTTTTAATTCTGTCTTTACTATTTTATGCTTAAAGGTTTTATTTTTCTTCTATGGAAAGCACTTTGCAGAGTTGTTTTGAAAAGTGCTATTCAAATAGTTATTTAAACAGTGTTGCAGTACCATTAACACCAGCAG
Source organism: Solea senegalensis (assembly GCF_019176455.1). Taxonomy (NCBI): domain Eukaryota; kingdom Metazoa; phylum Chordata; class Actinopteri; order Pleuronectiformes; family Soleidae; genus Solea; species Solea senegalensis. The sequence continues at coordinate 15,510,212 of NC_058031.1, forward strand.
CAATATGAGCAGCCACACATGCAATGCTAATATTTCTGACTGTCTTGGCCTCAGGTAGGTGATGTGATGAATTACAGCCAGATAATGCTCCACATTAGTGCAGGAAAATATTCAGCAGTTAAATAAAACACCAAAGTGTGAGGCACAGATTTACAAGATGTTCCCCTAAGTAAAAATCAGACTTGGGACAACCGAGCGGTAGATAAAGAAGTCAGTGGCTTGCTGCAAGCTGCAAACACTGGTGACCCAAGATGGAGAGAGGGCTGAGGAGACGGTTCTTCCAGTCTCAGCATCCAGTGCATCATGAATTCGACAGGAAGAAGAGATGACCAACATTTTGCATGCTTTTATGGACAAGGGGGCTGATTTTCTTTAAAAAAAAAAGTTCTAATCAATTCACCAGTCAATTATTTTATTCGATTCCTTGGACCAGAAAATGTTGAAAAATATTGATCATCGTCTTTCAAACCTGGAAATGATATTCTCAAATGAATTGGTTTTAATGATTTGTGTTCTATGGAACAAAGAAATTTAAAAACTAGTACCGCAAGCGGTTCCGAACGGGTTTGAGGTTGAGGGCTCGTGCGAAGCAGTTATTTGCCCCTCCCTCATCCAATTTTTGGCGTACATTCCCCGAAACTTTTTCAGACGTAAATTTTCACCAGGTCTGATGCGGTCACAAAAATTGGTTTAAATATGTTTAGGGCTAAGAATGTGATTCATTGTGAGGAAGAATAATAAAGAAGAATAACTCCTTCAGTTTCAATAGGGTTCTACGCACTTTGTGCTCAAACCCTAAAAAGTGCTTTTATTATTCTATAGAAAGACCTGGCAGTGTGTAGCCTATACACAACATTTGAAGCTGAATTGAAGACTTGTTGATTTCTCGCAATGCCTGAATGTGTGTAAATTCTGAATTTGCATTTTATAGTCAAGCTGTAATTATTTTCATTTTAAGATCAGACTGGGATAGAAGCATCTTCTAAACACACTCGTACCTTTGTCACTATCAAAGATAAACAAGTGTGTTTGCCTGTTGGTTGAAGCGTCTATTTGTTGACACTATTTGAGCACTTCAGCGTCTGAAAAGATGGCTATGAATCCCTGTGAGAAACAAAGAAAGTGATCTGCTCAAAATCTTTTTTTCTCCCCTTGATTTAAGATTTCACCAAAATACTGATACTGACCTGCTCCACCTTCAGAACTGAGTTGACCAGCTGTGCTTGTTTCATTCTGGGTAAAAGTACACCTTTTCCCAAATACTCTGAAACAAAAAAGTGCAAGTCAATACTATGCAGTGGTGTCTTTGATGATCACCGTGTTTCATTGTCACATTCTGAAGGAGAAGATGCTGTGTATTTTGTATGATGAAGAAAAAGAGATGGTAGTAATATTTTATACTGCTTAAAATAATATTAGGAAGAAGAAACAAGCATTTTAGTAGTTGAAACAAAAAACAACAACCCAGAACTTATACATCCCCAGACTCACCATTCAGCTTTGCTAAGCCCATCTCAATTCCTGTCCTTGTGCATTTTTCTAAAGCTGTGATCTGAAAAAAGAAACATGATCATTAACTGTTTTGTCCTCAGTTTGTGTTCACGTGAACAAAAACGTCATTTTTATTTAGTGTCCTGTACCTTAAAGGCTCCTACTTCACTTTCCATCAGTGTCAGAGTAAAACTAAAGAAAACATAGAAAACAGGTAAAATCTTAATTTGTATTTGTTGGTTAACTTCAGCACCGGCGTGCGTGTGTGTGTGTGATGCTCACTTGTCCAGTGAAATCTGGCCTTTCACTCTTCCAGAATCAACCCATGCTCTACTGCTTAAGTTTGAGATCTGACAAAGGAAAAGGGTTTGAGTTAGTAATTTGTTATTTTGTCAGCGACTTGTTTTAAAAAAAATTCTACTGCATGTTCTATTTGTGCAAATTGAAGCTTAAAGACATTTTACAGTCATCTAAAAACAAGTATATATGTACATCCACTGGATTGAATGATGACATGAGCAAATAGGCCTATATATATGTGTGTATATATGTATATGTATATGTATGTGTGTGTACATATATGTATATAAGTGTGTGTGTGTGTGTATATATATATTTATATATATATGTATATAAGTGTGTGTGTATGTATATATATATATATATATATATATATATATATATATATATATATATATACACATGTATACATGTACATATGTATACACATAATTACCTCCAAATTATTCTTTTATATTTATGGACCAGTATAATTTTACAATAGCCCATAATGGACAAATTAAATGTTAAATAATAAATAAATAAAATGTTTTGATTCTAACTGACAGCTACATATTTTCTTATTTTCAACACACTTGGAAGGGAAGTGCAAGGTGGCAAGAGAAATTAAACATTTAAAAGCACTTGCAATCATTTTGAGAATTGGTTTAAAAATATTTATGTTTAAATTGTGCTCAAAATGACTTAAGAAGTATTGTATGTGCCTGCAAAACAAAACTTTAATCATCCCGTCCGGTTGTATTCATAGGACAAAAACATAGTTACTCACCACACTGAGTTTGAACAGTGGTGTCTGAGTACCGTTTGACTGGATTGCAAATGCTTTGACAGCACCCAGGAAACCCAGTCTAACAACACCAGACTGGAAGGAAAACATGGGAACCTCTGTGGCATAAACCTGCAGATTCATTAGCAGACCTGGAAACATTTTTGGAAGCTGCAAAGAGAGAAACGAAGGATGCATGTGAATATTATATTGACTTCATCAACAGTGTCAAGTGACGAGGGGCAGCAAAACCAGTGTCATCTGTACAAGCATGTTCAAAACATTTTAAAATGTTAACATTTGACTGAGATTTCATATGCATCAACATACCTGAGGGATGTATGGTCCCATTGAACTGGTATTTAGGTGCAGAGGAAAGTCTGGAGGGATCTGAGATGGAGACACATCACAGATATTGTTTAGGGCTAGAAAACGTCAAACTATTTTTTAAGGTTTTTTTTACCATGCTGTCGGTGATTAAGGCCTGTAACACTCCGGCAGAGTACAATCCATAGGAAGCAGAGTTCAGGGTGAATTCTGACAAACCCGCTGAAAACATGTAGCCGTGCTGCTCAGGCACGGTGAAAGGCTGGGCATCAAATGGAGGCTCACTGTGAGTTTTAATACTGAAGAACTCTCCCTTTAAATAAAACGTTTCAAATGATCATATATTAGTGTTATTTAAAGTGATGTTTTATTTCACATTCACAAGTCTTCATTGTGTTGAACATAACACTGTTGTTTGTTTGTTTTTAAACAAAAATAGATATAAACAAATAAAGTAATGACATAAGATAAGTCCTTTAAGTCACTACCACTGCAAACAGATAACAAAGAACTCTCTCCATGTGTGTCCTCACCTTCAGTCCAAGATTCAGACTTGAAACATCAATCACAGGCGAACCAGTGAGAGAGAGGTTCATCGTAAGAGCTTGATCCACATCAAAGGAAACTTAATAGAATAGAAAACATTATGTATTCAGTAAAAATCTATACATATAAATGTATATTTTACTTTTAGCTGAAGTATTAGTACTAATATACAAGTATAATTCAATTGATTTTATTTTATAAGAAATTAATAATTATTCATTAGATAAAAAGCTAATATGAAATATATATATTAAAATTATGATCATAAAAAAATAATCACAGACCATAAAAGAACAGCAACTGGTGAGGTTAATTAAAAGTCACAGATTTGTCTTGAAATAAATGTTTTAGTCCCCAAAACTGTAATACCATTCATTGTCTGTAGGTGGTAGTCTAGGTCTGCAGTCAATTCCTCCACATGAGAGCAAATCTGGTGAGAGAAGACCAAAACAAATGTCCTACCTCAGTGTTCACGACTAGAAATGTGAGAAGTTTCACCTGAGTGTAAAGTGGGGGAACTTTGTGTGGAGAAACACTCACACTGCTCTCTATTTTACGTCTGATACGTTGTCTGAAATGGCTCACAAATGGTCGGAACATCCAACTATATACAAGTGAAAATGCAAGGCTTTATATGATGAAGTCAATATCAACTCCCTCTAGTTCTCTCTCGCTCTCTCTGTTTTATTATACCTCGCTCCACCACGGAAGTATATGTCCACGTATCCAACTTGAGCGTCACAGCTGACAGTGGTGATAGACAAATGCCCGTCAGCATTTTTCCCCAGCTCCACTGCAGATACCACATCCACATTAAATAAAGCCATGTCAAAGGATCCACCATCATGTCTGAAAATACACAGTACAAACAGTTCAGTGTTTCCTCATTTTAGGTCTTCATTATAAGGTGCCCAAACCCCCACCCATGTGTTTATTGTATGTATGTATCACAACCACAATCAGTTACATCATAAATGTTTGTAAAATGTTCATATTTTCATCTGCTCCTTCTTTTTTCTTTAGATTTTACAAAAAATTCCAATAGTAATTTATCAATATTGAAACATGACATCACTATCAATTCTAGGCTGTCATGACAATTGTGAGCTACATACTCTTTGGTCAGAGATATGTCGATTTATTGCTCAATGTTCAATGTTTTAATGTTATACAAACCAAAGACAATGTTAACTTTCACATTCATTTCGTGTTACATACCCAAACAGGCCTGTTCACACAAGGGGAGAAAACAGGAAGTCACTATTATCGGTCATTTCAAATCAGCGCATTTGCATCTGATTCAGAGAAGTATGGCATGAGCCAGTTTTAATATTTGAAATTCATCCAAATGTATGAGATGTAACTAAAATAAAAAAAAGGAAATGTGTTAAATCTTAAAGGATAATGTAGTATAACATGAAAAGGTGATTTGAACAAACTTAACCACACATGAATACAAAAAACCCCGCTGTGATATCAGTTCCTGTGGTTCATATAAAGGGTGGAGATTACAGAAAACTCACATGCAGCCATAGTGTGTCTTCCACTCTCCAGTTAGTGCAACACTGAGGCCTAACATGGATGCATTGACTCCTGTGGTTCCAGGTGAGAACTCAACAGATGGTTGTGGAAGGTCACACTTTCTTACACTAGTGCTGAAGCACATGGGGAGAGCACAGGGAGGTGTTATACAGTATGATGACACCTGAGCAATAAAAACAGGTATACTCAGTATATACAGTTCAAAAAATAAGGGAACACCTGAATATAAACACATGAGAACTTAATGAATTGAACCTTTCGGCTGGAATCTTTACTGATAGTGTAACATCCATCAATGGAAAACAAAACCACAAACCCTGTGGAGGATTGGATACAAAATCACACAGAAGATCAAAGGCTATGATGATTCAGTGTTTTTGAGCCTATAGTCTATATAACAAGACAAATATTTACCACAGCTGTCAGTTCAAACGTCAAATACACACATCTTTAAAGAGTGAACAGCATGAACAGGTTACCTTAAATGTGAACATAATTGGAAACAAAAAGGACACACCAGTGTTCAAAATAGTCACATACAAACCTACCCTGTTAGTGTGTAGTCTATGCTGCCAAAGAAGCCTATGTGAACTTTACCACTGATGTCGGGGAGGGTGATGTTCCCCAAAATCTTCTGAGTCCAGTCTGTAACTGTGTTTTTTGCTGGGACGAACAGTACAACAGATAATACAGTCAGATTGTTTCGTACAAAAAGAACTCCCCAACATCTCCAAAATACTACATCCTGTCACGTGGAGAAACAGTTATTTAGTGCATCAATGAATGTACTAAGTGTAAATTTCCCTGTGCCTTACCATACTGAAGTCCTTTGTTGTTCAGGATGATTTGAATTGCAGGGTTTTCTCCACAGGTACAAGAGCAAAGCACAAGCACCACTAACATGTGCAGATGCATGTTGCTGGGTGCACTGTTTGTAAATACAAATCTTTACATTTACTGTGGGACATGAGTATTTCTGAAATGAAGCATGTTCACAGTGAAACGAACCAGTTATTTATGTTGCATACCTGAATTACTGCAGGATTTACAAGATGAAAAATGCTCCTGCTGTTTCTTGTCCTCTCCGCTTCTCTTCTGTGGGTTTATGTACTGCAGCTTGTGCTTCCTGAGAAGTGAAACTCGTGACATCTGACTCTGTCAGAAGGAGCTGGATTGGTGGAAGGAAGACAAAATATGCTGGTTTTTTTTTTTAGTATTCTGCTCTGGCTGTCTTAATTATTGCAGACCACTGAGACATGGATAGAGATATAGCCTGTTCTGTACATGCTGTGGGTACAGTAATCATGAGTGCAGAAGCTTTTTTTTAAGAACATCCTCATTCTTAGACGTAAGGCACATGACACTCAAGAAAGGAAGTGAAACTCATGTCTTTCTTATGACTTTTACTGAACTTTTCAAGCTGTTATTGATGATGCATAACACAGACCAACAACAGTGAAGCAGCACATCTGCTCTGACTGACTGAATCCTCACGATCTGCAGCTATGATTTGTATAATTTATTCTATTCTTCTGTTGATGTGCATAAGTGCATCTCCACTTACCCTTTTGTCTATTGATACAGGTTTCATATACAGTAGGTGATCATTTTGTATAGTCATTGTTGTCACAATGTTGTAAGTTATACAAGTAAATACAACATTAAAAGTTGATTAAATACTGATAAAATGTTCACGTTGTCGAATTTATGTTTGTTTTTTAACAGAGTTTGTGCACTTGAGTTAAGTTTTGTTATGATGTCATGGTGATGTCATTAACAAGTAGCATTGTGCGTTAGATAATCATGGTGGCAGTTGTAATTATATTAATGAACCTAGGACGGACAATACATTTATGTTGTCATTTTAATTTCATAAAATGACATAAAAAACTTTTTAATAAAAGTTTTTATTTTGTAGTCTTCACTGTGTCCAAGGTGTGCAAGTTGCTTCATGATCAAAAAAGAGAAATAAACTGCCAACGACAGCATGAAGTGTGGTCATTGTTGAATCAGTGTAGCTACTCCTTCTATATTTAGTATTTATATCGTAATTGAAGGTAATTGAGCTATTTTTTAGTTTGAATGATATTAATTCATTGGAGTGTTAAAGCTGAAATCGACCATTTTCTTTGCTGCAAATTGAAGCCTCAAAGAAAGAAGAAAGTCAAATGCCTCAGACTGTTTTTGTCCCTTTGTTACATTTCACTGAGCAAGGAAACATTAAAATCACCAGCCATAAAATATTTGATTTATTTTTTTCCTCTTATAATTCAACAAACCCTTTGTCTGGCACACCATGATTAGTTCCATTAAACCACAATCAACATTTTCACTAGGAAGAGAATATTATCAGACACTTTTTTTTTTCTCCATATAACACAATTAGGGCCAACTTGCTTGCACTTTGTATTCATTTCATCCAGAATGAAACACCAAGAAAACATACAAGCCAACAGGACTAATATACAGGCGTAACTTAGAAAACAACAACAAAAACAACCATTAAATTATTTTTGTTTAAACAACTACACATTAGTTACTCATGTAAATGTATTATTATTAATGCACAGAGCACCACTTGATCTGAAGGATGCTCTGGTCTTGTGTTTTCTCCCTCAGTGGGATTAATGAAAGCAGTAATAACATATTCACTCCATTGTTTTTCACACATTTCATTCCCCAGCTATAAACACGTACACACTCACAGTAAGAACCACGTCAGACATTTTCACAGAGTCTTTGATAAGTTTGCATGAAGACATGAAGCATGGACAGGCCTGAAAATGTCTCCTTCATGTTCCTCTGTCCAGTCAATAGAACATATGGAGCGAGAGAAGACTAGACATTTACACTATGATTGTGAGCTTGTTATTGCACATTATCACAAAGGCAAAATAAAATGATGTATAGGCTACATTTCACACAAACAACCCTCCTCTTGAGCTTCTGTGTCAAGTGATGGTTTGATAATGTCTGCGTGATGACAGCCCGATGTAGTGTGGTATTCTGGGACATCACTGTTCACTAAAGGTCATCGCTGAAGCTCTCAGTCGTGGATATTGTACCTGTACGCCTCTATAAGTCCTTCAACGGAGTGAATGAAACCAGATATGGCACATATGCCTCCAATAACAAAAATGGCCACGTCGAAGAAGACGTGATGCCACAGGAGATTCCTCCACTGCAGCTTCAGGTGGAAGAGGCTTGGCAAGAGGAAGCAAAGGCCAGCACCGGTGAGACTCCCAGTTAAGCCCATGAGGAGGGCAAAATGGGGGACAAAGACGGCCATGAGCAAGGTGAAGACCACCAGGGCAACTCGAAGGCCCAGACCCCATGATTTCAACTGCCCAGCAGGGCCATAGCAGTCAGGAAAGAGGGCTCTGCCTCCATCCTGGAACAAGGATTTCTCCAGAACCTCAACTGCAGCAAAGAATGGAAGTGGGTAAGACAAGAGCGCCTTGGACACGAGGAAGATGTTCACCACAGCCCTGATGGTTGAAGGCAGATTATCTGTGATGACCTCTTTGGTGGTATCTGCCCATGTTAAGTAGGCCACAAGGGCAAAGAGGCCCTTGAGGACACAAGCACTAATGTGAGTCCAGTCCATCATGCAGTGGAACTCACTGGGCCTCTGCATGTTTCCCTCCAGGGAGGGGAGGAAGATCTGGGAGGTGTAGCTGAACACGATGATGCCAATGGAGATGGGGAATTTCTTCACATCAATATAAAACTTGACCTTCTCCCAGGCCCACTCACGGGCCCTGGAGAGGCAGTAGGCAATCACGACGACGTTGATGAATAAGTGCGCAACAGTGCACAGGAAGCTGAACTTGGACACGGCCTTTAGGTTCTTCAGGAAGGCGCACGGCAGGAGCGCGATCGTGGCCACCACTGACCAGGCTTTCTGGGAGAAGGGAAATCCCGGGAAGCTGTTGTACATCAGGTTCCCGCTGACCACCACGTACAAGATGCAGGTCATGACCAGCTCGATGATCTGAGCGACGTTCACCACGTGGCCGCCCAGTGCGGGGAAGCGGGGCATGCAGCACGCATTGGCGATGTCCACGTAGGAGTCCCTGACGCGAACTTTGATGCCATCCTCGTTCTCCTCGTACAGACAGGCGATGAGGATTTTACCCGTGTAGCAGCACACCACGGCCGCAAAGATAATGAGGAAGAGACCGAGGTATCCGCCGTGGAGGATGGCGTACGGCAGGCCGAGGACGAACATGCCCTGCGGACACAGAAGCGCACATCAGCCACATCGCAGTGACAGGCCGGGGCCATGTCACAGCTCACACACCTTACATAATATTTCTAATTAGGATTTGTTTTGTGTGTGTGTGTGTGTGTGTGTGTGTGAATATATGTATGTATATATATATATGTGTATATATATATATATATATATATATATATATGTATGTATATATATATATATATATATATACATACATATACATATGTGTACATTGGTTGAGTGTGATATATTTTTCGTTTGACAGGAAAGTAAAATCGATGTATACCAATCTAAAAAAAAGAGATTTTCTGATTAAATTGATTCAACCATAACGTTCTCTGAAACCTCACCCTCAAAGATTAGGCTCACCAGTTCATCAGTATCAGGCCATTTAAAGACGAATTTTGGCAATAATTTGATTAAAAATTGAAATCTGATGGAGCCAATGATAAGCACGTGGCTGCCACTCAGCCTCAGGTCTATCAGAATCAAACAGGCCCTGCCTGCAGCTTCACTGATAAAGAGATTTGAATGAATAAATTGTAAACACCCTTGATTGCAGTGAATTCACTAAATTGGAACGAGTGTTCTATTAAAGCTTGTATTTATGTAACCTATTATTTACATATTATTTTTAATAAATCAGGTTTGAATGTTTTTGGGTTTTTCTGTTAATCCCATAATTCATTCTACATGGGTGATGATGTCGTATTGTTCTGATAATTGGCTGAAAACAAAAAAAACAATTAATCGTTTTCAAATCATATAAATCACATTTTTAAGCAGTCACCAAATTGCAGAAGCTGCAGTTCAATTTTATCAATATTTGATTGTTCTTTTTTCCCTACTAATGGAACAAAAATAAAAATAAAAGATACAATACAACAACCTTTCATTAAAACACTTAATGGTCCAGTTTGTAGAATTTAGGAATAATTTAGCCACAGAAATGTCATCGTCTAAATTTAACTGCTGTGGTTTCATAACCCTCCTCTTCAATGAAGTCCGCCATGTTGTACCAGGATTCATTTTGGTTGAAATGTGTATTCTCACTCTCGATGCCACTAAATCACACACACTGCTCCTTTAATGTTTTGATAGTGTCAAGTGTTAATGCTTCATCACATCACATTTATTATTACCTAGTTAATATTGCACTAAAGCTGACTTAAAAAACATGCCAGTAAAATCCCAGTTAGATATGATCCCCACTTCGTTCAGCCCTAATGAAAACTCCACAGATTGTTTCCAGTTATATTATGTTCCAGTGTTGAATGTGGACAAATTTTCAAGGTGACTGTGGACACTGAGGCCTGCCTTCATGCTCAGCAGCAGCAGCAGCAGCAGCAGCAGCAGGTTTATTTTTTTTTACACTTATGTAGAATCACAGTGATATATACCTGAATGGCGTTGGTGACGTTCCATCCAGCCTCCCAGGACGTGATTTTTGGTTTGTCCTCATCCAGAGAGCCTCCTGCAGTCTTCAGTGATGAAGGCCTGGGCCCGGTGCCGTCTCTCTGGTAGTGGCTGTCTCCATCCAGCTCCCCCTCTCCCTCCTCCATGTGTCCCCCTTCCTCCCCCTCCCCCTGAAGGACATCCATCTGCATCCCTTGCCTGTAGTCATAATCCAGGTCGTCGCACTCGGCGAAACCCAAACCCTCCTCGTCGGTCGCGGCCTGGAAGCCGAGGCGGGCGAACACCCCGCTGACCTTGGCCTGAGATTTGTTGGACACCGTGTGGGCCGCGTTGGTCAGCTTGTTGGTGAGCTTGTGTCGGATGAGGTGAGCCATTTTAAACAAACTAAAGAAAATGCTGTCTTGCAAATAAAGAAGTGATGTCACAGAGTAAAGAAGCAGTGAGGCAGGCGCATGCAGGTGTTTGTAATGAGAAGTCTTCACTGTAAAGTCATGCCTGTTGAAAACCAAGAACCGTCTCAGCCAAAACCTTCAAAATAAATCCTCAGCCTCTTCTCTTGACTTGATCATCCATGTTACTCCCTTGACTCCAAAAGACACCGAGACAAAAGAAGAGAAAATGTGTCCTCATTTGTGGTTAAAGAGGACAAAATTGCATCTTTCTTGTTCCAGTCGGGGTCCTGATGGTGAGAGCGCGAGCGCTGGAATCTGTGACTGAGAGAGAGAGAGAGCGAGAGAGAGAGACGGGCGTGCACGTGTTTGCAGAGAGAGTGTTGGTGTAGCGGCTCGTGCATATAGAGCTGTCACGAATGATAGAGAGAGAGAGAGAGAGAGAGAGAGAGGCAGGCAGAGAGAGAGATTTTCCTATTTGCTATTTCCCACTTTACATTTCAGTAATATCATGGTAAGGTGGGGAATTTCTTAGTAATGAGATTTTTTTTACTATAAGTGTAACAACTTCATATATTTGTATTTATTTTGCAATCAAATGGATCAATTTAATGTTGAAAAATGTCCCACGTACACAATCTTTAGTCTCGATGTGACGGTGGGACTTGTTGGACACAGCTGTGAATGTGTAAAAACCGTGCATTCAATTTCAAAAATGATAATTTACCTGTTTGGGATTAGATTTAACACACATTCACATTGTTATTCTCGAGCTTTTATATGATACACGACGTGACATTGGAAATAAATAAGATGACTTGAACATTGCCTCCCTGCTGCGTCACTACGTCTGTGTTAATTTATATGTTTAAACTATACCGCACTCTATGATTTTGTGTGTGAGAGAGATAGACTTTATTTAAAGGCAGCAGTATCACTCGACATTGTACATAGATGAGGAGATAAAATATTTCACCTGCCTTCATGCTCTGTTCCGTCAACAGGTCGACAGACACAGCAGCTGGTTAATATTGATCAAACGCCTCTGCACCCATTTATATCGTTAAATATTCAACAAAATAAAATCCTATATTTTAAACGAGGCTTACAATTTGCGTGGATGCATAATTCAGTTTGTATCAAACAACCATGACTAATAGTACTGAGTATTTTGTTGCAAAAAAATACAACTCTTCCACTTGACCCGTTCAGCTGCAAAATAATTTGTATAAATTGTGAAATGAACCATGTACGTTGAGTCTCTCTCTCTCACACACACACACGCAGCGTATCCTCATACTCATGTTCATTTTCTGTGATGGATATAGACAAAGGGCCTTATTTCCATTTTTTACATTTCCATTCTTTAAAAAATGAAATGAATACATCTGCGTAAAATGTACACAATGAGACAATTACAGATTTGTTTGACCAAATCCTTTGATTCCTTTTTTTTCCTAACAAACATAATTACATAATGGATTAAATATGTACGGCGTGAACATTGGATTTAAATATTTCCACTTAAAAAATATTCCATACCTTTAAAAAAACGCTTAATATGAATGACAGCGGTCTGTGGGAATTTCTCAAACACTGCGTGTCAACGTCAGCTTTCCTGCTCATTTAACAGCTTGTTTCCACAGGAGCATGTTCAACATTGTGTGGACTCTCATGCAACTCGTTGCTGATTTGTTGAACATGTTGCTGCTGCTGCTGCTGCACCGACACCCAGCACCACGGACAGCTCCTGACACGCTCCTTATCTATGCCTCTCACTTAAATAAACACAATACATAACCCATTATTCATATACATGTGTTCTTTATTTATTCTAACAGTTTAGTGAGCTACAGAAGATGTACACATAGAAGATGTACAAATATTCTCAGGAGGAGGCTCACTTCTCCTCCACCTCACCTCTAATCTGCGGGAATATGAAGCGCCTCGTCCTTGCCTCCTTAATCTGCTGTGACACATCTGAGCAAAGCTGTCATTTTCCTGCAGCCTGCTGCAGAAACGTGGCCCACGCTGTGACAAGAAGGATCACAAACCATGGCATTTCTCTAACAGTTTCAAAAAAAACAAAAAAAAAAACATTCTGCGATTAAGGATGTGTGAGAGTAAATAAGATTTTTGCCAATGAGCAGACAGGGATAGTGCAGTGACAACACACACACACACACACACACACACACACACACACAGAAAGACGTTGACTTGGACGAGAGATCTAAATTTAGAATCAGCCAGAGGACAGAGAAAGTTCTGTATATTTTCATGCTCGGCCTGAGCTGCTTTGCTTTGCCAGCTGCTATTTGTGTTCGGGCCAACACTGTGTTTGTTAGTGAGTGTGTGTCATCAATGTCTGGAGGTGTGTGTGTGTGTGCTTGCGTGCGTGTGCGGGACAGTGAAGGGTCCTTGAGGCATCGTTCCCTCCCCCATCACATCCACAAACCCCGGGCTAACGCTGGGACAGAGGATGAGCTTCAAATGTCACACAGACACACACAGAAAAAAGTAAGCAAGCACGCACAAATACTCCTTGCCCAAAATGTACAAACCAAAGTGAAATGTAAAAGAAAGAAAAATATATGAATTTGATTTATAAAAATGCGTTTGCCAAATGTGATTTGTCTTCAACACCACAGATTTATTTCAGCTACTTCCTTCACGACAAAATGGATTTCCAGTCTGCCTTTTTTCTTCGAAAGGGTTTTGAGGTTTGGAGATTGGTTGCTGGGGCGACCAATTTAGCTACTAAGGCTACAAAGAGAAGGATTAATTCAAGCTTTGTGTGTGTGTGTGTGTGTGTGTGTGTGTGTGTAGGCCTGAGATACGGAGGGGCTTACAGCCTTGTCTAACAGCCGTGCAGCTCTGACTGGGAGCAATAATCTCTGATAGTTGCCATGGACACAGTAATTGTGTGTGCAATGAAATTTTGGAGAAAGGTTTTTTTTTTGATGTAAGCATAATTTAAATGATTCAAGCCAATATATTTTGTTGAGTGTTGAGTAAAGAAATAATGCTTTGACAGACAGCTATAACAATTAATTCCTGGGCACATTTTTTAGTACAAGAATGCAAAAAATTACAAATGAGCGAAATTAGTTTCACTTGTTCATGTTTGTTTCCTAATTATGCTTAGGATAAAAAAAAATGTATTTCGATATAATTAACTTTACAGCTTTTGGTGAAGACCTCCTTGCCAAACAGTATAACATGTTAGTAGAAGGTGATTAATTCTCTGACCAGTGTGTGAGTGTGTGGGTCTGCATTCACTGCACTTAAAACCTTCCTCACCTCTACTGTATGTTGTTTTTTGTTGGTCCTGTTGTTGTTGCCACTGTCCTCTTAATTATTGTTTATCTATTGAAATAAAAACCATAAAAGAGCATCTTTCCAACTATGGTGAACCCTGTTCCATATACAGTACAATATATGAAGGCCACCATATTATTCTGACACACATGGGAAGAGGAGGGGTAAAGAGAGGAGTCCTCCGGTTTTTACAATCTGCAGTCTCACCTTTATGTCACAAATTCTCACACACTGGAACTTTAAGATACAGCTTGTGCTAGTTTTTTTAGAACCCCAATTAGTGATACTTGGAGACAATTATTGTTTGGGTGTAGAGTTTAGTGAAGAGTCATTTTACAGCACAGCTTTACTTCATTCTGACAGGTTATGCAGATCCAAACACAGCTCCTCTTCACCTTCAATGTCTAATAACTTCCTCATAATGAGACACAATCCGAGTGATACCACACACACACACACACAGTCACATGCATTCATGCAGACACTACTACACATACATGAATGCATGAAAAGTGACAGGTGCACAAGCACATTAATCACTCTATGGCCCAAAAAGATCTGCTGGGCTTAAAGCAGGGACTTTTGAAGAGAGCATTCCTGACAGTATCTCTCTCTCTCTCCCTCCCTCCCTCTTTCTGTGTGTGTGTGAGTGTGTACATGAAGGCGTGACAGAGTGCAGGGGCTTTTGTCCACGGTGTAACTCTGATATATAAGAAGTGCACAGAGTCATGGTTTTGTGTGGACTGGACTCTGTTTCTCCATCTGACATTCCATCACACATACACATACACACACTCACTGGTCTTGGTCTCCATGAGGACTACTGGTCCTGACAAGGTCAGTGTTTATGGCAGAAAAGGTCCCCAAGAGGTAACACACGCACAGACAGAGTAAGATTTAAGTCAGTACTATCTATGTCATTTTATTTAAACGCTTGGATTGTAACATTGTAATGTCACAAGATGGATGAAGCTCCATTTTAAATGTAAAAGGTCCTGTGATTTTAAATTGGTCACAAGTGATTAAGCAACAGTGTTCCCTCCTGTCATGAGAACGTGGAGTGGAAATGATTTCAGAATTCTGTGAGTCATAATCACACACATAAGCAAATACTCGTGACATGGACAGATGTTTTTCCTTTCACAGAAAATAAAAACAGTGTCAATGTATCAGTCTTCTGCTGCCTGAGGTGACCTTGTGTTTTAGGGGTTGCTAGTTTTAATCTCTGGTGACAATATCTAAGTGTACAGAAAAAAACATGACCACCCTATTAGTACTAAAAAATAATAACAATAACCAAACCTTGGCATTGTTGATTAACTCCTGACATAATTGGCCCTGTCTATGTCCTCTCCCTTTCCTGCCAAGCACCACTGCCATGCGTGATGCCAAGCAGCATCCATTTTGTGGAGGATGCTGCTCGGCATCACACATGGCAGTTCCACAGTGCTTGTAGACTATTAGTCCCCTTATGCCTCATCACTACTGCCTTGCAGACAAGCAAAACAAGCAGAATGCTGCAAGCACTGTGCACGGACAGCGGCACAATGTTATATCATGCCTCCTGGGAGTAATGGACGACAGTGCGTGTGTGTGTGTTGGTCTTTGAGGAGAGAACAAAAATGGGGGTGAATTATTTGTATGAGTGGCCGTATGAGCATGCATGTGTGTGTGTGTGCGTGTGTGCGTGTGTGTATGTGTGTATGTGTGTATGTGTGTTTGAGTATGTAGGCTGACCCAGATCTGCTTATTAGCATCAGGAGGAGGGGGACGACAGGCACTCAGAGCTTTGTGCCTGAGCACTGAACTGTGCTTGTGCTTCAGTGTCACACCATCAAGCTTCATACAGTAACACACACACACACATACACACACACACACACACACTTCTTCTTTTATTGTTCCGCTACCAAATGCTGTCCAGGAAATAAACACACTTGGTCCATAAAACACACTTCCTCTATTGTTAATTATCAGTTCAATAAGACAAATGCAAAAACAATGGCAACAATAAATGTACATGAAATGACAGACATACAGTATTTGTGGATTTAACATAGAATTGGTGTGACTTCTGTTTTTTTTTTTTTGGACAGATTTAACCTATCATCATATCACATAGATCTGACAAGTGACATACACTCTGGCCACAACATAAGACATTATATTCAAAGTAAAAAAATTTTTTAATTAAAATTAAAATTTTGGATTAAATGAACAACAACAACATAACATGCATAAAACACAAACAGAAGACATAGAACCACATGAGGGAGGATTTAGGCCTCTGTGATGTAATAAGTGAAAAAAATAATTGATAATGTTTTTGATGTTTCACATCATATTCATCTCTGACATAATCCAGTTCATTCATGGATTACTGAATCGGGCTATAAAGGAAACTTGAAAGTTTTGTGTTGCTGATTAAGATAACTATGTACATATTTTAGTAAATAAAAAGTGGCATGTCCCAGTAAAAATAAAATCAGAAAGCCTCATGAGCAGAAGCTCTAACAAGCAATAGTTTTATAAAAATGACACATGATAGATAGTGAGGGCATCTTTAAAATGTTGACTGGATGGTCTGAACACAAGTGTGCAGTATAGCTCTCATGTGCAGGTGTCCCACATCACCAGCTGAGGCTTCACCCGGTCAGCTGAGATTAACAGGATGGCAGACAAAAAGAAATCAGTCTCAAGCCTGAGGGAAAATATCTGTTTACATGGGTTCATTCTAAACGGACTCCTCCAATTCTAGCAAATGTTCCTAGTTGACCCCAAAATTAAGGTGATGATGAGTGAAAATTAGTTTGCATGTACTGTAGATTAAACACTGACATTTTTTGGATTTTTATGGCTGCATTGTTCCATTAAGGTAAAATGCCACTACTAGAATTTTGAATCATTGACTGGATTTGAGCAAATTATTCTTTGAATATAATTTTTCAATACAGCAAATTAATATTAAATCATTAAATATTTGAAAGGATAATGTATTTTTTTTTTCTTATGAGGCGGAACAAAGTCTGCGGCACCGAGATTCCAGTCGGACGTATTTTGTAGTAAGACACATTCAAAATGTCTTCGAAAGAACGAGCACTCTGTCAGATCTTCTCATTTCAGGACTGTAAAACTTCTCCTGACCCGATTTTTGAACTCCCCACCCCGGGTCTGACTCCCACAGCGTCGCCGATAGTGATAGATAACGGCTCCTTCCAGACCCGGGCCGGCTGGGCGATACCAGGGGCAGAGTTTGACTCTCCGCGGCTGCTCTTCAGGTCGGTGGCGGCTCGCAGCAGAGGGGCCGCCCGTAGTGAAACACAGATCGGTAACGACATCCCGAACCTGGAGCCACTGCGATGGCTGCTCAAGAGCCAGTTCGACCGAAACGTGGTCGTTAACTTTGAGATCCAAGAGCTTATATTCGACCATGTGTTCACACACCTGGGCATCGCCTCTGAGGTATGAATGCAATAGGGTTGATGTAGTTTATCCAATAGCGTAGTAGGTGTGGGTTACAAGACAGTCAGGGACACTGCCCCGTAATGTGAATTACCATCTCCTTTGTCTTAATAACGTTAGTATCATAGTGGTTGAGTCCTATCATAGTGGTTGAGTCAGTAATGACCTCTTCTTGAGGTGGGTACTGTCTGTGTTTTATCTGTTGTATCCAACAACAACAAAAAAGATCACTACATTCTTCACATTATCGCTATAAGTGTTTTTCAAGTCACTAAACCAGTGCATAATATATGAAAAATAACCTAACATTTGCAAAGCAGCAAACAAATCAAACAGTCAGTACAACTAGCATCACATATTAGATCAGAGTTAGGGTGTTTTGTCATTTGTGAAACATATTTCTCTGTTGATAATGTGCTTGTGCAATGGAAACATACCAAAACAGTAACATGAGCTCTCTCTCTCTCTCTCTCTCTCTCTCTCTCTCTCTCTCTCTCTCTCTATCTCTCTCTCTCTCACACACACACACACACACAATTATACACTAGTAGACACATTTTACCATTTCTTTTCTACATGGATGTGAGTGATGATCAGACCCTTATTTTAATTTTCTTGTGATTTTACAGGGCAGTGTGGATCACCCCATTGTGCTCACAGAGGCACCGTGTAACCCGCTGCACTGTCGGCAGATGATGTCAGAGTTGCTGTTTGAGTGCTATCGTGTCCCGTACGTTTCCTATGGGGTGGATGGCTTGTACAGTTTTTACCACGGCAACAATCAAAGGAACATCCACCCTCCGCACACTGGCATTGTTCTTTCCTCAGGATACCACTGCTCACACATCCTGCCAGTCATCAATGGCAGGTAAAGATTGATGGACACAGACGGCTGCTTATGTATTCTTGTTTGTTTTATTCACTGCTCATTTTTATTTATATTTATTTACTTATTGATTTTGTCCTTTTTTGTTCCTCATCCTGTTCCTTTCCACAACACACATTTTGATTTAACAACATGGAAAACAAATGTAATATATCCATTTGTAAAGTGTTAAATCGCAACATTTCGCACATTGAGCACAATGAGCCTTGGTGTCAAATCTCTGGCAGAACCAGATTCAGTCATGTCCAACCATCTGCCTCAGTTGGTTGGGGGAGAAAGGAGGAAATGGGAGAGAGAAGAGAGGTAAAGAGGGGTAGATGGAGGAAAGAGACCAGGTACCATCGACTAGTAGGTGTAAAAACAATAGTAAAATATCTATAGTGTAATAGTGTTATTCAGACTTGCAACAGTTTTGTTCAAGTGTCAGTAAGATATGACATGGTGTTGTTGGGCCAGCCTGTACAATGATAGGACTCAGAAACTGAAGCAGCAATATGGAATTCAGCCCTCATTCACTGCAATATTTAGACCCGAGCTTTACCCACTGTGACATGCCAAAACTGTTGCTAAACTTTTTATCTCACTGTTCTTATTTTTCAAGTCAATTTTTGTCCTGTTTTTAATTCAAGGTTGGACGCGGGAAACTGTAAGCGTGTGAATGTGGCTGGAAGCCAGGCAACATCCTACCTACAGCGCCTCCTCCATCTGAAATACCCAGGTCACGTTGCTGCCATTACTCTCAGCCGCATGGAGGAGCTACTGCATGAACATAGTTACACTGCTGTTGATTACTATGAAGGTACAGTATGTCAGTGTATTTTCATTTCCTGGACATGTTTACAGTTCAGATATGTCAAATTACATAATTAACTACAGACACCTTTTCTTCCTTTCATCTTACTTACTTTCCATTTCCTCCATGTTGTGTTCTCTGCAGAGCTGGAAAAATGGCGTAGCCCATCGTTCTATGAGCAGGAGGTTCACCGTATGCAGCTTCCGTTCTCAATTAAAGTGCCAGGTGGCTGCGTGAGTGTGGAAGAGAGGCAAGAGAGAAGAGCTCAACAGCTGCGACGGCTTCAGGAGATCAATGCTCGCCGTCGGGAGGAGAAGCTGCAGCAGGACCAAGAGAGGCTGGACAGATTAATAGCAGTACAGGCAAGGAACCTACAACAGTTCCAACAGTGTCTGTATCAAAGTGTCAAAACACATTTAGCTGTACCTGTTATCGAAAGCTCAGCCTATGTGTGCTTATTAGAGGTTTGTGTGTTCAGGAGCTGCTGGATGATGGCCTGTTGGATCAGTTTCATAAGAGCCTGGTGGAACTCAACATGGACTCAGCTGAGGAGCTGCAGTCGTACATCAACAAACTGCAGCTGGCTGTGGAGCAGGGCAGACAGAAACTGCTGCAGAGTGATGGAACAGAGCTGAAGATGGAGGTGGGTTGCATGTCCAGTGAAACAGTTAAGAAAACAAAAAATATCATATGCTACATGTTAAAAAAACATCTAAGTTCTTAGTTCAGTTGTTTTGTTTATTTTTGGCTACACAAATCAAGAATTAATCTGTTATAATGGGAGAACTGATTTCTGTTTTTAATTGTTTGCATTCTTGCATTTCCAACATTATATTGTCAAATACTTGATTATGCATATAGCTTGAGTGTATTATAAAAGCTGTGTTTTATATATGAACTGTATAACTTGGGTTTCAACTCGGGATGCATATGTATATATATATATATATTCATACACAGTACAGTATACTTTTGACATCTAACACACTGTAAAATGACAGCAACTGTCAAAGTTTGGAGCCACTGCGCTGCTGTGAAATTCAAATAATTCAATAAATAATTAGGTGCATACATGATCATTATCGTGCTGTGCTGTGCTGTGGGGCTCTTGCCATCATTTGCTGCGGTGGATGTACTGTGGCTGACACCAGGCCTGAGGCTGTTCTGTCGCTCTGTCAGGTTTCTGAGCTGGAGCATCCGATAGACGAGGGAGATGGAGTGGCGCTCATGGATACTGACTTCCCTGAGGACACGCTGCCAGAAAAACCTGCTAATGTGGTTCAGGTAGTGGCACAGAGAAACTGAAAATTCCGAGACAAACATTCAGATGCTCATTAATCCTGTGAACATACATATTTCAATATGTGGCAGAATGTGTGGAACGCGTTTTGTTTGTTACACAGTTTGTGTGGCAGAATAATATGAAAATAACTTTTGCTGTTAGTTCTTCCAGTTGAAAGTTGAAAATGACTTTCATCTTGTCTCCAGCCGATGTTCAGCGTGGCAGAGTACCATCAGCTGTTCGTGGGGACAGAGCGTCTGCGGTGTCCAGAGATCCTATTCCAGCCGTCATTGACTGGAGAGGACCAGATGGGAATGATTGAGACGCTACAGTATGTCCTGGCCAGGTAATGATACACTTTAGCAAGTGCACACAAACAAAAATAAGCTCACATTTGTGTAAAACTGTACGTGTACATAGCCAGACATGTAAACTCACACTGATCTCGTGACTTTCAGTAGCTTCATCCATCTTTTTCCAACTACATACAGGTATACTCCAGAGCAGCAGGAGGCACTGGTGAGCAATGTGTTTCTGACAGGAGGGAACATGCAGTACCCAGGGATGAAGGAGAGAGTGGAGCGAGAACTGCGGGCAATGCGACCGTTCCAATCACACTTCAAGGTACAGTGCCAAACCTTAATGGTATAAACCACACAGAACGTTTTAGAAGTAAATAATCAATGCATGTTAATTCATGCCACAAATGAGAAGCACAAAGACAACTACTTTGTCTTTGCTTACTCACAATATAAATAAACATAATTGATTGATGTTCCACATAGAGTTAATCCTGTTAGATGATTAATTTCTACTCTTTCTTACATAGTTTATGTCCATGTACATCTTGACTTGATCCTTACATTCAGTAGGTATTAGTAAGAATAAAAGACTGGTTTTAGAAATATAGGAAGTGCAAAATAAGTTATTTGCATTCTATTGAAGGGTTCATACAGTTAGATGGATAATCCAGAGGTAATCCGTTTCAAAAACTCTGCTCAGGTGACCATGGCGTCACAGCCAGCCCTGGGTGCTTGGTATGGGGCGAGAGACTGGGTCTTGGAGCATCCACCTGTAGGAGGAGCAGCAGCTGAAGAGGGATGGATCAGCAGACAGGACTATGAGGAGAAAGGAGGCGAGTATCTGAGCGAGCACTGTGCCTCTAATCTCTTCATTCCCATGAAGATCGCCAAGCTGGTTCCTACTCGGGCTGCCGAGCCATCCATTACCACACAGGTTTCAACAGGAGCTCCTGCTACTGTCTCCATGGTTACGTCTTCCCTGACTACCTCCTGTTCTACAGTTGCTGCTGATGTTTCTGTGGTTACCACCTGAACTGAAAACTAAGAGGTCATTTTCAGATTACCAGGCCAAAGTGACTCGTACTCTTTTTTTTTTCCCATTGATGTGACTGATCTTTTTTCAGGCAGAAATCTAATAAGTCAATTCAGATTTTCAAATCAGATTACTGTCACGTCAGTATGTGGTCCAGTCCATGGCCCTGTGACATGAATGAAGAAGACTATATCACAATACCTGCAGTTTTGTCTATGCTGGTACAGCATTCATGTGCTAATGTTGACATTGACCTGCCCCACAGACTGCCGCCCTCTCACTCACAAAATTATGCTGCAGTAGCTTCCATCTCTGAATTTCCCCTATGGGGATCATAAAAGGTACAACTTATCTTGCATTTTTTTGATACATGCATGGTGATTCAGAGCGTGATCACACTTTTATAACATGAACCGCCAAATCTGATCTGTAGTAAATCGGATTTTAATCAGATGTCAGCACTGTTGCTGGTAATGGTGACGTAGCCAGATATCTCAGCTATTTACTTTTGTGTGCGTCGAACTGACACAGTTTCAGTTTGATGTATGACTTTCTTATTCTCTTCTCTTATCTCTTTCAACATCCTCCAGACAACAGGTGGAAAACTTGCATCCAATTAATTAAATGACAATAAGACTTTGCTTTTTGATTCAAAAGAAGAGTGAAAATATTTTTGTTGTTAAAATTGAATATGAAAAATCTTGGTGTGACCTGCTGTTGGTTTTGTACACGCACACAAACAGCATCACAATTGGCAGTCGCTGTTTTTTGACAATGTAAAGTAATGTATTTTTCCTTTATATACATGGTCACCATTAATGATTGTTTAAATTTTCCGTCTGCACTTAATAATGTCTGCCTCTTGGTCCTCTGTGATTTTTCTAGTATTATCACAGGGCTTGTTTCAGAAGTACTGCTTTTTTTTACTGCTTCTTGATGCTCGAGGAAACCCCCAAGGAACTGTTCATATTGAATGCCATCAAATGCATGATCTTAAAAATCCAATGAAGATGTATAAATTTGTATTTTTTATGTAAATTGAATGTGTGTGTTTTTAATAAATAGTTTTTCACTGATGAGATAAGAAACCAACAGTGAACACTTGAACATTGTATCCATCAATTTCAATTTCATTTATTTTTCTATATTTACATCTATTTAATTTAGTTTAGTTTTATTATCCATATTTACGGATGCAATGCAGCCAATTAAATGTGTTTCTGGTGGCGTGTGTAACTGTTATTTTGGATAACAGTTATGTTGCAGATTATACAGTCTGTTATTTAGTTCAATCAATGGCCTCTTTACACAGCAGCCATTTTGAAATGTTTTAGCAGGAAAAGTGCAGGTGTTGTTGGGAAATGTATCTGTATTAGACTGATGATATTAACGATAACTCACATTAACGATAACTCTGTTCAGCACATGTATGTCAGGAACTGTATGCACCCTGAAACAGGAAGGTAAATGGAACTCAGTCATCATTTGATTATTTACACCTGTGATCTTCTGACTGGTGGTGGTGAATTCATTTCCCACAGGTGTGAATTAAGTGTTTTACTTTTTTGTCTGGTTTTGCCATTGAAACAAATGAGTTAAACAAAATGGAGAGAAGCCAAATACTCACATCACAAAGAATGTGAGACCACCAGATAATGGTAAGCAGCTGAAATAACATCAACATTTTTACTTTAGGTAATCCACCAAGCGTTAAGCTTTTATGTGTGCCTGCAAAACTTGACCAATAAATCTAACAATATCAGAAATCTACTCATATAACCCTAACCCTGCAAGGGCAGCACACAGTTACAGACAGGCAGCATCAAGGTATTTCTGCTCAGAGAACTGCTTCTCACTGGATATCTTCACTGTTTTTGGACCACAATGGTTCAAGCATCACTTCTTGAGCCTTGTGTTTGATAATCTCAGTGTGATAATTCCAGTAGATCAGCAGTTTTTTAACTCCTCAGACAAGCGCGTCTGGCACCAGCAACCATGCCACATTTAAAGTCAACTAAATGCAAATTTAATGAGTGAATATTTTTTTTTATGATATATAGCAACATACTTTTTTGGTAGGGGAGCAGACATTGCTGTATGATGGAAGCAGTCTTGTCTGCATCTGTGCTGCTTCTTGTACAGTTTTTGCCAGGTGTCTTTTATTTGTAGCTTTATTATTTACAGTTAAATTACTTAATTACTTTAATGTTATCAAAGTATTTTGTGACCTGATTCAAACGTTTTTAGGTGAAGACAAAATAAGAAGATATAAGTGAATAAAAAAATGACATTTATTTTCACAACACACATAAATTATAAAAATACATATAAATACATATTATATACATAATTGTTAACCATAACACTCAGTGTGAGATTACTGAGTTAACCCCCCTCCTCCCAGATTTTGTCAAGTTTTAAAAGCCAACAGTCTTTTACTGATGGTAACATGTCATTAGCATATTACAGTCACTTTGATGGGTTTGTCAGGTTACATGGTTTGTTGTTACTTAACAGCCAGTAAACACATCAAAATTAATAACAAATAATACAATAGCTTACTCTCCTAATTATTGAAAAAAAACCCAGTTGTTACATTATCAGTTAAAAAGTTACCACATATGACTCCAAGCAATAAATTATAGTAAATATGTCAAGTTGTGGTTTTACATTGGGTTGTGTAAGGTGTAGTGTGGCAGTATCTACAGTATCTATTTATTTACTCATGATGTATTTACATTATTTACATATTGACTGAGGATGGGGGAGTCAGGGGAGGCTGTGCAGTGGTGGAGCAGGTCAGCTCGAGTTGCTCAGTCCCTCAGCACTAGTGTAATACTTCCTCCTGATCCGTTTCCTCTTTTTGCCCTGGATAAAATCAAAAACAGAAACATTAGACGTTACATCTCATATCAGCTGAAGACAACTCTTTGAAACACCTGTTTAGTATCATCTGCTGTAATAATGTAAATATGTGTGAGTTAATGTAACATACGTAGTTCTGAACAGAAGACCACTCTGGGTGTTGCTGAGCATGGAGTTTCCTCAGCTGTTCAGCTTCCTCGTAGTATATGGCCTGTTCTTGGCTTGACAATGACCTCCACTGTGGACACAAAAACACACTGTCAGCACACACAGCAACACACAAATACATGCAACATCTCAGTGTAAACTGCACACAGACAAACTTAAAAACATTTACATTCACAGTGTACAATATGACAGAAAATCCAGTTTACATTTAGATTTGTTCTCTGGTCACATGACAATATATACAAATCATTCTCTTTCAAAACAGTGTTGTGTGTGGCTATGACATCACTAACTCACTCACTGAGACGTTCATTCAATCACTGTGCTGTGCCTAAACCCCCCCTCTTTCCTTCCTCATCAGGCTGACGCACCTGCAGCAGATCCAAAATCCCTACTGCCCAATTACCAGCCTGCTATATAAGCCAGCAAGTTCCATTGCTCATGAGATTGACACCCAGTAACACCTTAGTTGCACATTATGATTTGGTAAATACTTTTTCCTTTCAGTAATCTTTGATTTAGTTGTTTTTATTTTGGCCTGGACATGGCTGGCAGTCCTACTTTTACACTTTTACGTTTTAGTTCATAATTTGGTTTTGTCAGGCAGGGAGGGGGGGCAGCTCTCAGATACTGCTCAGTGCATAAAGAAAACCTGTCAATCTTGTATCATACTGTGATGAAGTTTGTGTCGCTGTGAGTCTCAAACACACAGAGAAAAGACACTCACCCTCTGGCCAAGGACTGTGTTCACCTGGGCATTGTTCTTGCACTGGAGTTCAGCCACAACATGTAGCCTCTGTTCCTTCAGGTACAGCATGAAGGCATTTGGAGGCTTCGTCACGTAGGGCTGATTTTCATCTTGGCTCTCAGACGTTCTCTTTCTACGTGAAGCAAAGAAACAGAATCAGAGCATGAGTCACTGCTGTGAGAAACTCTGAAGGAAGAAGAGTTTTAGAAACAGTCGACTGAGGAATAACGGATGCAAGAAGTGAAAGACAAGGTGAGTGTGATTTGACCATGTGTCCATCAATTGGTGACTTCAGCCACAGATCAGGAGGTCAGGCTGACTTACTGTGACAAAGAGTTGCTCTGTGGAGCAAATGATGTTCCTGCTGGCAATGCAAACACCAACTCTCCATTCCTACAACAATGAAATCAAACACATACATAAGTAACAGAAAGAAAGGCTGTGATTAAGATATAGTGTTTGCATTGCTTTGTGTGTTACTTACACTATTCCAACAGGAGCCAGGTTCTGCTCCAGACCTTGAGGAAGTGTCAGCACTGGCTGAATCTGGAAAAAACAAAAACACACACAACAGGTGATGAGAAAAACTGCATCATCTGTGTCATCTGTCCACCAGGTGTCAGTGTTTTATCTCTCTAGCTAAAGTAGCTGTGTGAATGAGCATCTCAGTGGTGTGTGAGTGTTTCTGCAGAGGGTCACAGTGGTCACTTTTCATGTGAAGATCACTCCACAGTATAAAACATGTTAATGCATTAATGCTGCATTTACTGAGCCCTCCCACACGATTTCCACTAAATGTGACATCTAAATTCACTGAATTACCTGAATTATCACTCTTCTTTATGAATCTCAGTCTGACCTACACTTAGAGTATAATCTTACCTGTACCCCCTGGATGTGCATGTTAGTCATGAAAGGCTGCTCAGTGATGAGTGGAACAGTTTCCAGAGGGATTGACTGAAGGTGGATGTTAAACTCAAACTCTGCAGCAGGGACAGCAGTTGCAGCAGCAGCAGCAGCAGCAGTGTTGGCTGTAGCTTCAGCCATTTCACTGACTAAACTCCATGCTGTGTCTAGAATATCTTGTGGCTCCATCTGCCCAACAATGGACTGAAACTCTGCACTAAGCTCCATGTGGGTGCAGGAGTTTGCTGCTCTGTCCCTACAGTGTCTCCTCAAGTCTGACTCTGACTGAGATCCTGTCACAGTTAAAGGAAGACGATTTTTACACACTTAAACAGTCAAAAGAATCAAGGATAAAAACACCAAGTACAAACTACATTTCCTGAAACATGAATTTACTTTACGTTTAAGAAAGTTAAAGATAAAGTCGTAGACTTAACATATGAACAGTTAGCTAGCTTAGCTTAGGTAAAAAAAAGAGTCAGCAAGTTATTTTCCATGATATTACATTGTTATGCTTCAGTTATTTTTTCATAAAGACTTAAATAAATCATATTTAATGTGTAAGTGGACAAAAAACAAACAAAAAAAGAAATATCTGGGTTTGTCTGAACGTCAGCACCTGCTAGCTTATATTTGAGGCGTTGATTAAACAGGTTGAAAAAGTGATTTTAATAAATAAAACTTAATAAACACTCACGTTTTCAGCGATGATTCACACAGAGCTGATGTGGGTTCAGATGGTCTCCTTCCTTCTGTGGTTAATTGTTGGTTTAAAAAACGTTTTCTCGAAAACACAGGTGTCTTGAAAAGTTGCGAGTGAGGAGTGCAGAGTGAGGCAGTGACGATACAACACCAACGAACAACTGTAATTTGCTACTTTTTAAATAAAATCAATCTCCATAGCAACCACATATACTTGCGGCAATTGCGTCACCACCAAGACGTCCTGCTTAAAAAACAACAATTAAAAAATTAAATATAATTACTTACTTATTTTATTACTCTTATCTTTCTATAGTGATAGTTAA